>NC_086275.1:344945-944945 GCF_021018805.1 Prinia subflava | reverse complement strand
AGAGCGTGGAGCTATTTCAGTGTTGGGCTGTTCCATTGCAGCACTCGGCGCTGGGGTTGCGGCTGCTCAAAACCAGCCACTTCCCCAGGGAGGTGACGTGTTTCCTTTCTATCACAAACTGATTTAGAAGCAAAACTTTCTACATTTAGGCAGCTGAGAGGTTCAGCTTCTCTTTTCTCTCCCGCGCCGATGGTGAGCGAATGGAAGGAGAGATAAAGGGGGTGGGACCAGCATGAAGTGACTGTACGTGGCTTCCTCCCTGTGAGATTTTTCCTTTGCTCTTTCTAAATAATCAAAAAGTGAACCAGAAAACCACAATTAATATTTTCCACGCTGTGGAGGCCTCGTGTGCATCCCAGTGAGAGTTTGTGGTGCAGGGCTGGCCAGGGCTGCTGCCCTCACAGGGCCACGGGTGCCTGGTGCTGTGTCCTGGCAGGGACCATCCCACCCCGGGGATATTGCAGCCAGCTGGGCAGATTCCTGACCTGGATCATCCCTGTCCCCACCTCCATCCCCACCTCAATCCTCATCCTCATCCCATTCTCATTCTCCATCTCATCCCCATTTCCATTCTCTATCCCTGTCCTCATCCCACTCCCACTGTCAATCCCCATTCCATCTTATCTCACCCCATCTTATCTCCATTCCCATGCCATCCCATCTTATCTCCATTTCCATCCCATCCCCATCTCCATTTCCATCCCATCCCCACTCATTTTCCTCCATTCTTCATCTTCCTCTCCATTCTCATCTCCACTCCCCTCTCCTTCTCCATCTTCATCCTCACTCCCATCCTTGTTCTCCATCCCATTTCTCACCTGTGCCATTCACATCCCTACCTCCACTCCCCCTCTGTCTCCTCATTCCCATTCTCCCTCTCTGTCCCCATTCCAATTTCCATTCTCCATCCCATTTCCATTCCCCATCCCATCCCATCCCATCCCATCCCATCCCATCCCATCCCATCCCATCCCATCCCATCCCATCCCATCCCATCCCATCCCATCCCATCCCATCCCATCCCATCCCATCCCATCCCATCCCATCCCATCTGGCTCCCAGCAATCCCAATCCCAGCTCAGTTTGACTCCTCCCATCCCAGTTAAACCAGGAATGATGATGATAATTTCCTAGAAGGACAAACATCCAATTGCCTTTTCTCCACCCAAAATAACCCCCCCAGGCACTGAGGGCAGGGAGGGAAGGACGCTGGAGTTTGGGTCAGCGGAGCCGTGACCTCTCATTTACACCGGAGCCTCGCTCCCCTCCGCCGGGCCAATTACACCCTGCTCCGAGGGCAGGGACAGAAAAAGAGAAGGAGAAATCCAACTTTAGCAGACTTCCATGACATCTCACCGTGTCATTTCCTCCGCTGCTAATCTTAGCGCCAGCGGCAGCGGGGTTCGTGTTGTTTTTTTTTCCCTGGGTTGTGGTGTTACCCAGCTTCCTTTTTTTGTTGCTTTCCTTCCCGCCAGCTCCGGCAGCTTCGCCCGGAGTTGTGTGCCCAGGGCGAGCCTGGACCCTGCTCCTGCCTCCCCTTGGGCACCCCGATCCTTCCAGGAGGGGACGGGAGCTCTGCAGGACCCTGCTGTGATTCAGCCCCTCCGAGGCAAAGAGGCACTTCCTGGAGGGAAAGTCCGGGCCAAGTTTAACCCCCCAGGCAGGACTGAAACCCAGGTTTAACCCCCCAGGACTGAAATCCGCATTTAAACCCCCAGGCAGGACTGAAACCCAGGTTTAACCCCCCAGGACTGAAACCCAGGTTTAACCCCCTCAGTGCAGGACTGAAATCTGCTCTCACTGCCAGGGACCCAGGGTGGGTGACCTGCAGGATGGCACAGAGATGTTTGCCAGGGACCCAGGGAGGGTGACCTGCAGGATGGCACAGAGATGTTTGCCAGGGACCCAGGGTGGGTGACCTGCAGGATGGCACAGAGATGTTTTTTCGGGCTCAGGTTGCTCTGTTCCATACCCAGGCGCCGATGCAGAGCTGAGATGCAGCAACCAGAGCATCACAACCCCTCTGAAGCATCCCAGGCCTCCCTGTGCAGCCCCGAGCGAGTCATTCCCTCGTGCCTCAGTTTCCCCCGCCTCCAAAATGTCCTGGGCTCCTGCTGCCCGTGGGGAATATTGTTCCTGGCCGTGGGCAGGACAGAGGTGGCTTTGTCACACCAGGATGTGCCTCAAGGAGCACCTGAGGCGGGTGAATCTGAGCCTCGGAGAAAACTGAGTCTTAGATGAAAGCTTAATTAAGGAGCTAATTAAAGGGGAGGTGGGGCTAAGTGGCCAGTAGGCAGAGCTCTGCTGATTTGTGCCTTTAATCCTGGTTCTGCTTTCCAAGAGGAACGGGCTGAGGGCAAAGGCAGGGCAGGGCTGGGGCAGAGCCCGTGCGGTGCCACCAAGGGACCCCTGGACTGGCATCACTGCCCCTGTCCCCTCCTGGGTCACCCTGGGGCCACCTAAAGGAGGGCCTGGCTGCCACCCCCCTGCTCCCATCCCCCACAGGGGTCTGCCCACCCCCTGCAGATCCCAAAGTGCTGGATCCACCCGGCGCTGCCCCTGCCCCGCGCTCGCTGCCACCACCCAGCCCCGCGTGCTCCATCCAAATTTTATTCGGGAAGCTGCAGGCATCAAACTCAAAGTCCCCAAAGTGCCAGGGGGACATGCAGGGGGGCAAGTCAGGAATGGGGCGCAGGGAGGAGAAGGGGCGATGCCAGAATTCCTGGGATCCCCAGGCAGGCTGGGACACCCCTTGGCACATTCCCCAGAGGGAGAGACAGCTTGGCTTTGGGAGGGGAGGGGTCGGTGCTGTGGCTCTGGGCTGGGAGCAGGGTGGGCTCATCCTCGGTGGGTCCTGGGGTCCCCTCTGCCCCAGGCAGAGGCGGCTCTGTGGTGTGGGGATGTGCAGGGCAAGGGAGGGACGGCCCCAGTTAATCCTTGTAGTTTTTGGTGAGGAACTGGGTTGAGGCCACAGGGTGGCCCAGGTGAAAATCCTCCACGAAGTCCTTCAAGTCCCAGGTGCCTGGGGAGAGAGGAAAAGGGGGTGAGCAGGGCTGGAGGAGGGCTGGAGAGGGGAGCAGCCCTGTGCAGCTGCTGCTGTGCCCCAAACCACATCCTGCACGCCGCAGGAGGCCCCAGGGACAGCGGGGAGTCACGGGGACCCCAGCTCTGAGCATCCCGGGGCTGGCTCCTCTCCTGCCCCCTGACCTTTAGAGCAAACCTTCCTACGTGCCCACCCCGGGGGTGGCCTGGCTGGAAATCCCCGTGGGGATGTCACAGGAGATCCCCCGTCCCCCTCAGTGGCATTCACTGAGCTGCTGCTCCTCTGCTGCTGGAGCCAAGGGGGTTCCTCATTCCTGACCCTCCTCCCCTGCTCCGGGATCCCGGAGGTCTGGGGCAGCTTGTGCTGGGTCCAGCCGTGGTTTTCCCCTGTGGGCAGCAGGGAAGCCCTCTCCAGGCCGAAGGGGAGGAGGGATTCCCTCACACCCCCCCTGTCGGGGCAGGAATCCCCCTGTGCCCTGCCGGGTGCCCGGGTCTGGCTGGCGGCTCCGGAGCATCCTGCTCCGAGCCCGGGTGCTTTCCCCGGCTCACGCTGCCCCTCCTTGTGGGCCACCGGGGAAAGGGGCCTGGTGTTTATCCGAAACCTGTCCTCTCCTCTTCCTGGCTGCTCTTTAATGTCACACAGCCTTTATCTGCAGTCACATCTCAGCCCCGACCGGAGCACAGCGTCCCCTTTTTGCTCTTGCAAAAACGCTGAGCAAAAGCTGAGCTGCTGCATCACCTGCGTGGGGTGGTGACGGCTCGGGGAGCTGCTGAGGCTCCCACC
This sequence comes from Prinia subflava, assembly GCF_021018805.1. Lineage (NCBI taxonomy): Eukaryota > Metazoa > Chordata > Aves > Passeriformes > Cisticolidae > Prinia > Prinia subflava. The sequence continues at coordinate 941,119 of NC_086275.1, read as the reverse complement.
TGCTCCCCACCTCCAAAAAAAGCTCTGGAGATCCTCGTGGTGACGGCACCGAGCCCTGTGACCCGCCAGAGCTGCTGGAGGCCGCGGCTGGGGCGCTCCAGGGTCCTGGAAGGAGCTCACAGGATGCTCAGGAAGGACCCTGCATCCCACATTCCAGCCGGGATGCTCAGGAAGGACCCTGCATCCCACATTCCAGCTGGGATGAGGGCCTGGGATGCTCGGGAAGGACCCTGCATCCCACATTTCAGCCGGGGTGAGAGGCTGGAATGCACCAGGCCGTCACTGGAGGCTCCCAGGTGTTCCCCACCACCCTCCCAGGACCCAAACCAGGCTGAGAGCAAGGACAGCCCCAACGCCCCGCGCTGGGGTCACCGCCAGCGGGGACACTGAGCCACAAATCCCCCAGTTCCACCTCGGCGGGAAGGGCAGCTCCTCACTCCGGGGCCCCAGCCCAGCCCCCTCAGTGCCGGGGGTCCCGCTGAAGGTGGCACCAGGGGAAGGAGCCCCGGGGGGGCCGCTCCCGCCGCGCCTGCAGCTTCTCCGGGAGCCTTTCATCCGCGGGGTTTCAAAGCGCTGCGAAAACCCCGCGGGAGAGCAGCGGGTGCCACGGGGGACCGGGGTGAGAGCGAGACGCGGCACCCCCGACTCCCAGGGGTGCCCGAGCTGTCTCTGATGCTCGCCGAGCCTCCGGAGGGGCGCGGATGAAAGGAGCCGGGGGAGGCAGAGCCTCTGCGGGGCTGCAGGCGCCGGTCCCGGCCCTGAGTGTGGGGCCGGGGTTTTTCCTGACCTACTTTCCCTCCTGCCCTGGCACCGGCTGTGCCCGGCCCGTCGGGGTAGGGAAAGCCCCGGGGCAGCCGCGGGTGTGGCAAAGGGGGGGAAGCACCCGGGGGGTGCCAGGCTTGGGGTGCCCCCGACACCAAATCCAACCCCCAAAGCGGGCGCCCCATCCCGGCGTCACCAACTCCCGGCACGGGGTGACATCGCCGTGCCACCCGTCCCAAATCACCCCGGCTGGCTCCCGGGGCTGGGGACTGTGAGTCACCGGGAGCAGGGACAAGAGCAGGGGCCGGCCGGGGAGCCGAGGTCGCGGTGCTGCTGTCCCCTCTCCCCACCACAACAATGCCGCGTTTCATCCGCGGCTTGGGCCGTTCTCAAGCTCATTTCCCAGAGGATTAAATCATCCCGCTCGGCCCTTATCAGCGCACCCGCCGGAGGAAGAGGAGTGCCCGCTGACACCCACACGTGCGCGGCCGCCTGAGCCCGCAGCACCCATGGGGAAACTGAGGCACGGGGCGAGCGCCGGGCTGGGGAGCCCCGCATCCTCCGATCCCGCAGGATTCCCCAGCGCTGCCCACCCCCCAAACGCCGCTCTCCTCCTCCCCCGGCCCCCCGGCTGTGATTTATCAGCCCCATCAGCGGGAATGTTCTCCTGATGGGAGCCCTGACGCTTCTCTGCCAAGATTAATGATGTCCCGGCGGAGGTGGGCGGGAGGCCCGCGGCTCCTCTGGTCACCATTAAGTGACACTCGGGGACTCGGGCCGGCACCGCGCTCTCCCCGCAGCCCTCGGCCGCCTCCCGGCCCAGCCGCAGCCTTTCCCTCCCCGCCGGGGCCCGGTCCAACCCGATTTTCCAGCTGGGTGGATCGGGTTGGAGCCGCACAAGGCTCATGAGTCAATGAGCCCCGATCCGGAGCTGGAGCTGGAGAGGGACGGAGCCACAGGCCGGGCTCACCCCTGTCCCTACTCCCCAAAGGATTTGTTGCTTCCTGGAGGCAAAATTTCTGTGAGGGAAAAAAAAAAAATAATATCCATTCCCAGCTGTAAAACACCTTCCCGGGGCAGGAGGGGCTTTGGGAATGCCGGAGCTGATGGGAAAAGGTGGAAGCAGAGGGATGAACTCAGGTGCAATTAAGCCCCAAGATTTTGTGCTAATTAAAGATCGCCCTCGATGAAAGCTGTGGGGGGAACTTTAACTCCCCAGCACCACAACCGGGGCTTGGTGGGTGCCTGAATTCCCCCTGCTGGGGGATTTTCCGTGGATCGAGGGCCCGTGGCCAGCGCCGCCACCTCGGGATGCGACGGCGGCTGTGACATTTCACCGACCACAGATCATTATCTTGCATCTCCCCAAAACACAGCCACAGCTTGTGACACTCCTGGCTGCGAGGGAGGGGGGGTGAGGGGCAGGAAGAGCTGTGGGGACACCCCAAATGTCCCCACCTTCGGTCCCGAGTGGGGACAGAGCCAGTGCTCGGTGACAATTCAGTGGCACAGCCAAAAACTGAAGTGAATCAGACTCCAGAGGAGAAACCGAGGCTCTGAGTTGTTTGCCTGAGGTCACACGGAGCCGGCTGGTGCCGGGACTGATCAGAAACACTCACGGGGAAGGATCAGGGTGTTTTTTTTTCCTGATGAAATAAGATTTTTGCTCAAGAGCCGCCCTGGAGGAACACCTCGGCCGTAAACAACCGATTTCCACACTGCCACGAGTGACAGGGGGACGTGTCCAGGTCCTGCAGCCGTCCCAGCCCCTGACCTGTGCCCGCCAGTGCCACCCCAACGGGGACACCCCCAGGGCAGGGCGGGCACTGGAGCCGCTGTGGAAATGTCCCCGCACGGCCAGGAGAGGAGGGACAAGAACAGGGGTTTGTTTTCCGCCCTCGCCGTGTCCCCTCGCGTTTTGAATTCCCAGGGATCTTTTCCAGGAGCAGGGACAGGCGACGCGGGCAGGGCCTGGTTTAGTGCCCTCTTCTGGAGGCTGCGGCCGAGCTCCTGCCATCCCGCCTGGCTCTGTCACCTCCCCCGGCTCGGCCACGCTTGCCCCGCGACCTTGCCCGGCCTGGCCTCCAAAACGGACCCCGTGCCAGCGGGAATTTTTCTGGGAGCTGAGTGGAAACAATCCGGGGGAGGGGCTGGCAGAGGGGCACAGGGATGCAGCACTGGGGGCTGGATCCATCCCGAGGCTGGGACGGGCCAGCGCCGCTCCCTGGGCCTGGCCAGGACATGTCCCTGTCCAGGGCTGGTGAGGATGGGTGTCCCCATCCTTGGTGACACAGAGATGTGGCTGTCACCAGATGTAGCACAGAGTAAGAACAGCAAGCAGGGGTTCATCCGAGGCCAAGCAAGATGGGGAATTGTGAGCAAGGATGTGAACTGTGCCTCTGGCATCGCCGGGAGAAGCTGCATCACTTCTGGTGCAGGAGAGGAGCAGGCAGAGCCCGGGCTGGGTTCTCATCCCTGATCCTCGGGGATTGGGGTCGCCCCCTCCTCGTTCCCACCTTCTGCCAAAGGTGTCTGCTCCTCTCCCCCGTGTGCTGCCTGTGCACCGCAGGGCGGGACACATCCACTGCCTCGGGGATGGATTCATTTAAAACCCCTGAGACATCAAAATCTCATCCTTTGGCTGCTCTCAGGGCTCATTCCCCGGGAATGAAGACGATGGGCTGTCGGTGTCTCAGTCCAGCAGGCCAAGGATGTGAGGCAGCAGTGAAATGGTTAAAAACAACCTGCAACCTTAAACACCAGAGCCCCGCAGCTGCCTGACAAACGATGCTCAATATCCGACCCTTCAATATCCACTGGATATTCCCAGGAAGGGCTGGGAAACACAGGCGGGATGGAGAGGGGAATGCCCGGCCACCCCACGCCCCGGGGACACCGGGGGACCCTCCCCGGGGGGTGAAATCTGGGGGGCTGGAGCCGCGTACCCTGCTCGTAGGAGGATTTATCTGGAGAAAGCTCCTTGGTGGGTGTCACTGCGCCCCTTCCCAGCCCCGGGGTGCTGCGGTGGAACGTGGGGACAGCACGGAGCCCTCTCCCCCGAGCGGGAGCGAGGAGCCGGCTCCGCTGGCAGGGGGGCGACAGCAGCGGTGTCATTAAGAAGCGGAGCTAATGAGCCAGAAAACAAAGCCGAGGGCAGGGAGAACCTGCAGGGGGACTCGCGGCAGCCTCATCCCGCTCTGGCCATGGGGGCTCGGTGCCGGGGGGGGGGGGTTCAGGGGCTGTGCCAGAGCCCCCCGGAGCCCGCCCCGTGCTCTGCGGGCTGCCAGGCGCGGGCTGAGTCAGGCAGCGCAGCCCAGACGCACCGACCCGACCTGCCCGTCCAGCCCTGCTCAGTGGCCCCAGCTGGGAAAGTTTTAAAATTTCCCTTGTGAGCCGCAGAGCCCCGAGTTCCAGGCAGGGCAGGGAGGAGCCCACGGGATGGATCCCTGCCCAGCCCGGGGTCCCGCGGGCTGCCCCGTGCCCCGGGATGGAGCAGCAGGAGCAGCGCCCTGGGCACCTCGGGGAGGGGGTCTCGCTGCTCCATCGCTCCCGTGAAAGGTTTTGGGAGGAGCCGCGGAGCTGGGAGCTGGCGGGCGTTGTGTCAGCCCGGTTTGAGCAATCCCTTGCTAAACCTTCTCCGCGGCTGATCCTTATCCTGCCCGCTCCGGGTGCCGGTGATGCAACCCCGCGGCCCGGGCCGGGGGGATGCGCCAGCGAGGGCTGCCTCGCACAGCCCACACCTCTCCCTGCTTCCGATCCCGCTAGCCAGGCCGCCACCGGCTTCTCCCAAGGGTTTCTGCTGCCTGGCGAGGCTTTAACACCTCACCCACGTCCCCTCCTCAGGATCCCTTTGCATCCCCAGGCTGCCGGAGCTCTCTGCGTTATTCGAAAACCCAGGAAAAGCCCCTCGGGGCCAGGGTGGGGGGCATGGAGGGTCCTCACCCAGCGAGTCCTGGTCCTCGGAGCTCAGGATGATGGCCTGGTGCTCTGGCTGCCGGTACAGGCGGAACTGGTAGCGGTGGTAGCCGCTGTAGCGCGGGGGCTTGGGCCGGCTGTAACCTGGGGTGCAGAGGAGAAGGGCTGAGCGTCCCCCTGAGCCGAAATTCCCTCTGGAATCAGCAACCCATCGCCCTCCTCCAGGCAGGGACCAGCCCTCCCACCTGGCTCCCTGTGCTGTGACCCCTCACCACGCATCAGCTCAGGAGTTCTGTGGGCAGAGCGGCCACCAAAACAGCCCCTCAGCACATCCTGGAGCACCCTGACCTCCCCTCTGACCCTCCTGCATCCCCCTCCCCGTGTCTGCACCCTCCCTGCTGGCTGCAGCCCCCCCCGGGCAGGGGATGAGACCCCAAGACCCCCCAGCCCCCCGCCTTGGGCTGCCCCAGGGGGGTCCAGGGGTGCTCACTGTGCTGCAGGCTGGGAGGGAGCCCGGCACAGCTGCCCAGATGTGGGGCCTGCAGCTGGCTCAGGGCGTGTTGTCCCTTGTTGTCCCTGGGAGAGGGACACCCGTGGCATGCACAGCACCCCCGAGGCACGACACAGCCACGCCGTCAGGGACAGGAGGATGTGACACCAAGGGACAGGAGGATGTGACACCAAGGGACAGGAGGCCGAAGCTCCCCCAGGGCTCAGTCACCTGCAGCCAGGTGAGCCCCCAGCCCCTCTCCCCTGGGCTGTGACCTCCCCGAGCCCAGTCTGGCCCATTTTGAGCTGGAAGTCTTTGTTCCTGCAACATCACAGGAGCTGCTGGGATTCACCCGCTTTTATCTTGTGTTTTTTTCTTTCAGGTTTTATCCATCCCCCCTCTTTTTGCACTGGTTTGGAGCCTTTCCAGCTGCTGGAGAGTTTTTAAACCACTTTTGCCTCTAGAAAAAGTAAGAGAAAAAATGGCTCCTGTTTCAGACAGCACCCAGCTGTGCCCTGGGGAGCTCCTTGTGTCCCCCCTTGTGTCCCTCCCTCGTGTCCTGGTGTGCCCACCCCAGCCAGCGCTGCCACCCCCTCGTCCCAGCTGGCTGAGACCCCATCCCCCCATCTGGGGTCTGCACTCACTTGTCAGGACCTTCCCTTTGATCTTCCCCACCCTCAGATCCGAACCCTGAAAGGACAAAAAGAGGGAGGTTTGGTGAAATTGGGATCTTCAGGAGAAGCACACAGGGGTTGGACCCCTCCTGCCCCCTCAGCTGTGCCCACTTGTCCCCAGGGATTCATTTCCCAGCGTTTTGTGTGTTCTCCTTGTAGAGATCATTCTCTCATTTTTGTGTTTTCTTTGTAAAGACCATTTTCTCCAGGGTGGGTGTGAAGGAGCGTGACGGGGCTTTCCTTTGGGAAAGGAAAGGGATTTTGGGATTCAGGACCTCGATCCACATTGCCCTGGCACACAGGTGACACTGTTGTCACCTGCACACGGAGACTGTGAACGGCCTGGAGATCCAGGCCAGGGATCCAGGCTGTGGCACACCGGGAAAGCCACAATAATTCCAGTAAACTCTCAGTGCTGCTGGGCACACCGGAGCCGGCCCATTCCAGGTGGGATTGTGGTGATCTCCTCCAGCATTCCCATGGCAAAGCTTTGGATTTGCTCTCAATAGGAATTCCTGCCTGCTGGAGGTTTGGCTTCCCATCCCCATCCTGGGACACCGAGCATCCCGTGGGGACTGGGATGGCAAAGGGACAAGGCCAGGAGCCGCATCCACATCCTGGCCCTGCACATCCCACCTCACCCCTGACCTGCTGTGCTATTCCCGGCCATTCCCAACCTCCCGGCGCTCGTAAATCCTTTCCTACGGCACCCGCTATTCCAGTCCTGCCCACACACGCTCTGCTGCCAGGGCTCCTCCGTCCCAACCTGCCCTAGGAGTGATTATCCCGAAAAGAAAAAATAAAAAAGATGCCTCAGATAAGTCCCAGCCAAAGCGCACGTGGGGAGCAGGGCTCGGTGCCTCCCTTTCCCTGCTCCTCACTGAGCCACGGCCGGTGACAGCCTCCTGCCAGCCGCCCCTGGCGCTCCAAAGGGAGCCCAGAACCCGCTCACATCCCGGGATACCGGCTCCCCGGGGCTGGCCCGGAGCCGCAGAGCTCCCGGGGACTCGATGAGTCAGGGCTTGGGCGGGTTTGGGTGCCCGGGAGGGGGAGGCGCAGCCCGGGCTGCGAGGGGAGAAGCGCCCGGGGGGACACGCGGGGCCGTGGGGCTGCTGTGGCCCTGCCCAGGTGTGCACACCTGCACCATCCAGATATGCACACCCTTGACATCCAGATGTGCACACCCACACCATCCAGATGTGCGCGCCCGCGCCATCCAGATGTGCGCACCCGCCCAGCGCAGGTGCTCGGCAGCGCCCATCCAGATGTGCGCACGTGCCCGAGCCCTCCAGCTGTGCCCGCTGGCCCAGCTGTGCCGCTGCCCGGCGCGGGGGCAGCGGGGGAAGCTGCTGGCGCTCCCCGAGCCCATCCCGAGCCCGCAGCGCGGCCGGGCCCGCTGCCAGCGCGGCCCTTCAAAGGCAGCGACTGCGGGCTTCTCTCCGCTCCCGGCAGGAACGCTCCCGAGCGGGGACCGCGCTGCTATTCCTGGCTTTGCCAGGGGCTTATCGGGACAGGCCGGGCAGGCTCCCTGCCTCCCTGCCCGCTGATGTGGGCTGCCTGCTCGCCCCGAGATGCTGCGGGTTCCTGGCTAGCCCCGGGCGTGGGAGAGTCAAAGGATAAAGCTCCTTTTTAAGAGGCGAGAACAGGAAGAGGGCGGGAGGGAGAAAGTCGGGATGAGCACTCCAAACCCTGCCTTTTTTTTTTCTTTTTTTTTCTCTTTAATAGTAAACAGCAATCCTGGGAGCAAGGAGCGAGCTCTGGGCACGGGATACGGGGAGGATTGGAGAGGAGGGGTGTGAGGCCCTGTGACATTTTCTCCTTGGTTTTTTCGCTCAGGCAATGGTTTGTAGGGGGAACAACCCCCCCTGCAGCCCCTTTCCCCTCTGCTGACACCGATGAGGGCGAGGGGAGCATCACACTCCGGCAGCTCCCAAAGATCCCTGCCACGAGCCGAGCTAATGGACACTGATGAGCCGCCGCGTTTATTAATGCCCTTTCACGAGAGCATTAATAGTTCCTAATGACACCATTTGAGCTCCCCAGCCTTTTATCTCCTTTCTCTCTTTCCCCTGCCGAGGACACGGTGTGGGAGGTGGAATTAGATATTCCCACCCTCCGGTCTGTGCCGGGTGGTGTCGAGAGCTGCCGGGGCACGGGATGCTGCTCGTGCAGAGATCTGGGCAGCCTGAAAAATCTGTGCCACACAGCTCGAGTGCCAGGAGCTCCTCTCCGTGATCTTTTCCTCTGCCAGAGGAGTTGGGAATTTTATCGCTCTCATTCCTGGACACGGAGCGAGGCTCCCTGGGAGCTCCCGGCCAGCCCTCGGTGCTGCCTGCACGTCGCAGCCGAGGGTGGTGGGGGGGAATAAATAAATAAACACAAATAAATTAAAGGCAGTGAGTCACCTCGTGTTTTCCTCTTGATCTTTTTGTTTTCCTTGCACCCCCTTCCCTCTCTTCCCCCTCCCCGGAACGTGTCTGATCCCATCGCAGAGGAGGGGAAAGGGATGGGTGGCGAGCGATTCGCCCGGGCGAGGACGGAGGGCTGTGGAAAGTGGGTGTGGGAATCGGCACAATCGCTGGCAGGGCACCAGGACAAACAGATGACGGATGCGACCCGGGGAAGCGCAGCCGAGCGGGGCTGGGCTGCCCCTGCCTGGCCGGGAGCGCGTCCCAGCCTGGCCCCGGGGACCCCGCGACACCGGGGGGGCTCAGCCACGCGCGGGGGCTGCACCCCGTGGGGAGCAGCCGAGGGGCTGGGCCGGCGTTAACCCGCGATTATCCGAGGGGAAGCGGATCCCGCCGAGCCGGGGCTCCTCCTGCGCTGCTCGAGTCTGACGGGGCCCAGCGGGAGCCCCGGATTTGTTCTCCTGGGCTCCTGTGATCTCTGGAATGAGGTCAGGATGGAGGAATTGGCCCAGCGAGCGCAGGGGAGCACCCCGGGAAGGGCAAAGCAACCCAGCCTCGCCGGGAGGCTGGAACGGGGAGAAAAGGGATGAGATGCTAATTGCAGGTGGATCTGGATCTGTTCCACCGCGTCCTTGCAGAGCGAGGTGAAGGGTTTGGGGTTTCCTCCTCCCCACCAAGGCCAGCAGCAGTGGGGAGGACCCCTCCTCCCCCAGCTCCCAGAAACATCCAGGCTGGTCCTGCTTTCCAGCAAAAAAAAGTGTGAGCGAACAGGCGATCCAAGAGAAACTCTCCCTCCAATTATCCCCGAGCGCAGGGACAGAGCAGGGCAGGGCCGGGCCAGCTCCCAGCACTCCCAAACCCCGGCATTTCCCTGCTCAGCCTCCTCCTGCAGCACCAGAACCCTTCCAGCGGGGTCCTGGTGCTGCACCTGGGCCAGGGGATGCCCCCAAAAGGCTCTGGCGAGCCCACGCCGCCCCTCGCCGCGGCTCCAGCCCGCCCTTGGTGCTCCCGTCACCGCCGAGCCGGGGTTTGGTGTCCCCAGGACCCTGCCAGCCCCGGCCCTGCGAGGCCTTTGGTGATGGGAAATGTCACATCCCATTTACGCTGGCCCTGGGTGGTCGTGGGCGCTCCGTCGGGGAGGAAATCGGGAGAAAGAGGGAAAAACCACGGAGGAGCACAGGAATGGTTCTCATGGAGGAACCAGGGTGGGAGAGTCACCTCCAGGCAGGCTGGAAAGGCTCCCTTGGGACCGGGCCCTCCTGGCTGCTCTACAGCTCCAAAGTGTTCTGACAGCACTCCCAGGGCAGGGAACGACTCAACAGTGGGACAAGACCCCACAGATGTGGATCCCACCACACCCCAAATCCAGGGAAACCTCCCCTTCCTGCTGGAACCGGCCCAGCTCTCCCAAGCCCGGAGCTGCTCCTCGGCTTCCTGCTCTGGTGCTTCCCCACAGCTGCAGTTCCTGGATCCCGGGGTGACTCAGGGCCTCTCTTTGTGCCCGGAGCCGGTTTCGCTCTCCGGGCACAGCTGGAGACGCGGCCGGGCCATCCTGAGCCCGAGGCAGGAATGATTCCCAGAATTTCCCTGCTCCAAACTTCCCACCCGGATCCTCACTGCCCAGACACTTTGCTTCTCATGCTGTAAAGAGCAGGAGTTAATCCTCCCTCCAGAGCTTCCTGCTCCTCTCACAGCCTCCAGGAATGTCCAGCCCATCCCTGCGGTCCCCAAGGAGGGTGGGACACATGGAATCTCCAGCTGCCCACTCCCTCACCCAGAGCCCATTATTTTAATTTATTAAATTTTATGTTAATGGAATTTCACCATCCTAGAGTGATATTTGACTCATTCCCAGTCAGTCTGAACCTGTAAAATTGATAAACCACTGGGGCCTCAGCCACATCCAGAAAAGGCAGAAAAAAGTGGAAAAGATGTTTTTCCTGCTACAGGGAACTTCTTTTCAGGGCAGATCCAGACCCTCAGGAAACCTAAACCTGGGTGGGTTGGGATCTCCCAGCTGATGGATTTCTCTGTTTGGGCACTGACACAGCCACAGGCACCAAAACTGGGTGATTTTAACCCCAAAATCGTGCCAGGACACCCCGTCCCAGCAGGCACTGAGCAACACTGACCACAAACCTTCATCCCAAAAAATTCCCTGAGGAACTCCTGGGGGTCCCCAAGGAGCAGGAGGGGTCACAATGTCACCCTTGGGAGGCTCAGGTTGGAGCAGGCCCAGGGGTGTCACCGCTCCAACACGGATCTGAAGAGCCTCTCCCACTTTTCCAGGGTCTGAACTCCAAGGATTTACCCCTCCAACCTTTGGGATCCTTAGGCAGCTCTTGGCACAGCCCAGACGTTTTTCCAGCTCGCGTTAAATGGGGAAGGCGACCATAAAAATATATTAAAAAATAAATATCGGGCACGGTTGCAATTTAAACGCAGCTTTGTCTGATCCACCCTAACGCCGCAGGGGAGGACGTGCCACGGGTTATTAACTGAGCAAAATAAACATAAATCACCTCCGTGCCTGCCTCTTTGCAAGGCTTTTTTTTTTTTTAATCTAGAAATAAAACCCTGCTCTCCATAACCTGAACCATCCCTGGCAGGGACCTCCCCGGGCTCCTGCCTCCCTGCTGGCAGCCCGAGGATGGCATTTCCAGAATCTGCAGAGAGAGAGGGGTTCTGCAAACGAGGGAGGCTCTGCTGGGTGGATTTGCAGCGATCCCTGCCCGGCTCAGGCGTTGCTGTGCCCGTCTGCACCTCTCCTGCAGGATGTAGGTGAGGGGTCCGGGCCAGCGGGGCGGAGGCTCTGATGACACCCGGGAGGGTTTTGAAACCTCAGACAAAACATTTGTTGAAATGGAGAGGGATTTTGTTGGGTTTTTTTTTGTTTTAAACACCTGTGGGATGGTGGGAGGAGCAGAGGGGGAAGAATGGGATGCAGGATGCTGGGCTGCCTGCCCAAAACACACCCGAGCTGCTGCGGGAGGGCACCGGAGATGTGGCTTTGCCAGGACACTCCTGGCGTGGGCTGGAGCTGGATTTGGGAGTCGAGGCCCCGTGGCTTTGCCAAGAAACCTCACGGAGGAGTTTCCCTGCTGCCCCTTCCCTCTGCATCCCCGGCAGGGAAGCTCCAGGGGTTTGTTGAAGCGAGGAAGTCGAGTAAAGACGGAGGTTGGATAAAATCAAAGTTATAAATGAATAAATAAAATAAATAAAATGAAGATTGAAAAAGTGATGGTGGAACAAAATGCAAGTTGGATAAAATGATGGTTGAACAAATGATGGTGGAATAAAATAAAAATTGAATGAAATGAAGGTTGAACAAACCATGGTGGAATAAAACGCAAGTTGGACAAAATGAAGGTTGAACAAACGATGGTTGCACCAGGCTGTGGAGAGGGCTGTGCACTCCCTGCCTGCCGTGCTCTGCACCCTGGGGTGTCGGGGGGTGGCTGCACCCCAAAGCCCCTCCCGGGAGTGCCCCGATCGTGTCCTGTGCTGTCACACCCTGGGCCTCTGCTGGGAGGCCGGGGCAATAAATGATGGATGCGATTGCTAAGAACAACAGGGATGTTGATAGCAACCCCAGGGGCGTGTTCGGAAGCCGTGTGGATGCGGGCTCGGCGCTGGCTGCCTCCAGCAGCCCCGCGGTGTCGCAATCCCGGGCGAGCTCCCGGCGGAGCTGGCTGCGGGATGAATCAGCCTGACCCAGTGGCCCGGGGCTGGCCCGCCCGGGGGGGCTGCGGTGGGGTTTGTCCTGCTCAGGATCCGGCCAGAGCCCCCCTTGGAGCATCCTCAGCCTCCTCGGGACGCTGCTCTGCTGGGCTGGGAAGCGGTGCTAGAGCTGGAGGGGATGAGGATGGCTCAGGTACAAGGACGAGGGCGCTTTGTGCCCCTGGCATTGCTCAAATGACACTTGTGACATTTCCCCTGCTTTTGGTGCCCCAAACTTTGGATTTGCCACCACCCCAGTCCATCCCAGGAGCTCCAGCTGGGTCTCCCTTCATCCCCCCATGGATTTGGGCTCCCTTGGTGCTCCTCCATCACCCCCAGTCCTGATGCCCCAAAAATGCCACAGGAGCTTCTGAGAAAGGTGAACTGCAAGAGGCTCCCAAGAGCCCCTGAGGTTCCAGCAGGAGGAACAGGCACGACCCGGCCAGAAAAAAGGGGCTGGGCAGGACTGGAAAAGTCTTTTCCACCCCAATCCTTGAGAGTGGAAAACTCGCTCGCCCTGCGTGCGTGTAGCTTTAAGATGAGTTTGCTTTTCCAGCAGCAGATTTCCGGAGGATTCTTGGAGAAACACCAAATTTTGCCTAATTCAGTCATTTAAAGCCCCGTAGCCTGAATTCTGCGCTGATGACAGCGGAGCCTGAGCTGGAACCTTCCCTTGGGATGCATCCCCGGGGGAGGCTCCGCTGTTGTGGCACCTCTGGGAGCCGGGACAGTTTCCTCTGGTGGTCGGGAAGTGCCGGAACATTCCTGGTGTTGCCACCAGCCTGGCACATTCCTGGTGTTGCCACCAGCCTGGCACATTCCCGGTGCTGCCACCTGGTACATTCCTGGTGCTGCCACGTCCAGGCCGTGGTCACCAGGAACAGCCACGGCCCTGGGGCGCGCCGGCCTCCAGCCCTGACACCTGAACCCCCCTGAGGCACAGCCAGGTGGGAATCACGGAATGGTTTGGGTGGGAAGGGATTGAAACCCATCCAGTGCCACCCCTGCCACCTCCCGCTGCCCCAGGGTGCCCCAACCCGGCCTTGGGCACTGCCAGGGATCCAGAGGCAGCCACAGCAAATCTGGGAATTCCAGCCCAGCCCCTCCTCATCCTCACAGACAATTCCTTGCCAAAATCCCATCCATCCCTGCCCTCTATCAGTGGGAAGCCATTCCCTGTGTCCTGTCCCTTCATCCCTCGTCCCCAGCCCCTCTCCAGCTCTCCTGGAGCCCCTTTATGCCCTGGAAGAGGTTCTGAGCTCTCCCTGGAGCTTCTCCTCTCCAGGTGAACATTCCCAGCTCTCCCATTCCAGCTCCAGAGAGGCTCCAGCCCTCGGAGCAGCTCCGTGCTCTCCTCTGGACTCATCCCAGCAGCTCCACGTCCCTCCCTGTGGTGTTGGGGACCCCGAGCTGCAGTTGGGGTGTCCCCAGAGTGGGGCAGAGGGGGATAAATCCCCCCCCCCTGCACTTTCTGGCCTTGCTGTGGTGATTTTGGGGGTTGCACCCAGCCACCACCACCCACAGATCCCGGTGGGGTTTGGGGTCACTGAGCCCATCCCTCCCCCAGATCCCACACGGACACCAAATTGCCCCCACAGCCGGCCGGGGGGGGCTGCCGGGGGTCCGGGGGTGCTCGCACACGCCGCAGAAATCCTCCCCTGCAAATTCCTCCTCCCTGGGGTGTCTGATCCCCGTCCCAGGCACCTTCCCGGGCGCGGGGGCGGATCAAAGGCCGCGCGTGCCAGTCCTGCTCCCGCTCTGGGCCAATTTGGCTATTTCTGCCTCCCTAATCTGATGGGAGCAGGATCTCGGGCTTGGGGGGGCTCATTTATTCCTCTGAGTTGTGTTTTTATTTTTATTTTATTTTTTCAATTTTTTTTTTTAGCTTTTCCCTTCCTTCCGCCGGCCAAAATTTCTCCCTTTCACCCCAGATGACGACAGCCCCGGCCGGGAGGGGACCGCGCTGCCCGGCCCCCGCCAGCGCATCCGGGCGGCCGCGGGCTCGGCCTCGCCTTTCCCCCCCCAAAAAAACCCCCCCAGGCCGCTTCCTGACGGCTGGAATTGGCAAAACCCCCCCAGGCCGCTTCCTGACGGCTGGAATTGGCAGCACTCGCAGGGAGAGTCCAGAGCTGCCCTTGGGACCGGGGAGAAAAGTCCAACCGGAAACTCTGCAGCAGCAAATTTTTCCTCACTTTCCCCTCCTGCCTGGGGCTTTGCTCGGGGAGGGGATGCCGGGGAAGGATGGGATGCTCGGGAACGCTTTGGATGATGATGAGGGGCCAAATGCACCATTTTTTTTGTTTTTAAATGGAGTTTTTTGGCTGCTGAGCATCCCATGGCCCGCAGGTTCTTGGCAGAGCCCCCCCTCCCTCTCCCAAAACTCAGCCGCAGCAGCAGGAGGAGGACGAGGGGTTAAAGGCAGCGCTGCCGCTGCTGCTCCCTGCCAAAAGCCGCTCCGGAGGTGCCGTGGACTTCCCTTTCTTCCATAAAAGTCCACCGGATCCCGGCTCCCGTGGGATGATGCTGGAAGGAGGAGGCTGAGCCGCCCTACCTGGGGCGCGTGCGAGCGCCGGGGGCTGTTTGTGCAGAGCCTCCCCCCAAAAAAAAACCCCAAAACCACCCCGGGGTCCGGAGCCAGAGCTCGCCCTGCTCCCTGCCCGGGCTCGGGATCCAGAGAGGGAAAAACTCATTTTGTTTTAAATACGTTTTGGGGGTGGCAAAGCCGGGCTGGGAAGGGATGTGGGGAAAAACAGGGAAGGGGTGGCCGGGCTGGGGCAGCTCGTGCTGCTCCTCACGGGGCTCCAGCATCGCTCCACAGCCCTGCTCCCCTCCGGGAGACCCGGAGCTCCCTCCCCACGGGGGTGGAGAGGCTCTGGAGAGGCTGGTGGGGATCAGGGAGGGGAGAAACACGAGGGGTGTCCCCTCCATGGAGCCTCTTTCTGCTCCATCCCCTTCCCAAACCATTCTGGGACCTCCCAGCGCCCCAAAATAGCTGCCAGCTCCAGCCCTGATTATTTTGGGACACTTGATAACAATAAATAATCAATAATAAAGATCAGGAGGTCTTTTCCCAGCCCTCTTCCCAAACCAAGGGGTCTCCAAGAGAAGCTGTGGCTGCCCCATCCTTGGAAGTGTCCAAGGCGGGGTTGGACGGGGTTTGGAGCACCCTGGGATGGAACGAGATGAGTTTTAGAGTCCTTTCCAACCCAAACTGCCCCATGATCCTGCATTTTCCCAGGAATTTGGACGGAGCAGAAACGTAAAAGCAGAAACTCCAAAAGAAACGTGAAAAGCAGCTGCTCTTGCCCACAGAGATGCTCAAACTGCCCCCACACCGCTCTGAGCTCAAACCCCACAGATTTGGGATTCACACCCCAATTCCCCCCCTGCAGCAGGTCCCCGTGCTGGGCTGGGTGTCCCCAAGGCAGGACGGGTGGGGGTCCTCCCTTGGGCCCCCCTCCCTGGCAGGCAGCTCGCCCGAGCCCGGCTCAGTTACAGCAGCAGACGAGATGTCATCACACCGAGAGCCCGGGGCTTGCATCACGAGTGTCTTGCAGCTGAAGAAAGCCAAATTTTTTACAGGAGCAGCACACACGCTCTCCCTCTCTCTCTCTCACACACAGCCTCGGTAATTAACTTAATAGGTTTCTTACAGAATGCCCCGTGAGTGATGCTCAACATATTCAAGTGTTGACAAGACGGCGCTGAACCCGACGCCTACGCAGCGGGCAAACGAGGCTCGGAGCGCAGACACACCTTCATTGTCTGAAACTTGTAGTAAAACTCCAAACCCGCCCTTGTGAAATGGGGAGCTGAGCAGATGGGGCTGGGTAACCCTTCAGCTGCCAGGACCTGGCGCAGGACCTGGCAGGGCCCAGGTGAGGTGGCGGCGGGTGGTGCCCAAAGCCCCAAAATTAATTTATAAGTGGGTTGGACATGGTGGGGATCGCCACAGATGCTTCCATGTATATTTGGGATATGTAAATAAGAGATTTTAGCCCACTGGGATCGTTTTGATCCCTTCCAGCTCAGGATATTCCACAGTTCTATGGTTTGCTGGGCACTGAAATAAATCAGCAACTTCTCACTCCTCTATAAAAATATTCACCCTTTGGAAATGAGCTGGAAATCCCAGGGGATGAACACAATGTCGTCCTCTGGGTTTGCTCCAGCTCAATATTTGGGCCACAATTATTAAAAAAAAGGCTGCTGGACAGTCCCTCCCTGTGTGTCACCTGCCCAGTTCCACGAGGAACCATTCCCTTCCCTCCTTTCCTCAGGAATTGTGTCATGAAAGGCACAATTTTAGCTCATCTGTGCTGGGTGGGCTCAGATCCCCATGCAAGGAAAGCCAGCACCAAAAAATCCTCTTGAAGAGCCAACAGCAGCCACGACCCCACCAAAAAAACAGAAAAAAAAAATGGGGGAGAAAAAAAATCACTGAAAGAAGGATTGATGGGAAAACCAGTCTGGATGTGTTGCAAGAGGCAGCAGAGATCCATCTCCCGCTGATTTGGGATGGGATCTTGAGTCAGGAGCGTTGCCTAAGAAAGGGTGGTCGTCCGTACAGGTTCCTCCGGGTTGGGAAATGTCCTGCCAGCGCTGGGACCCGCGTGGAGCAATCCCAGC
Organism: Prinia subflava; assembly: GCF_021018805.1. Classification (NCBI taxonomy): domain Eukaryota; kingdom Metazoa; phylum Chordata; class Aves; order Passeriformes; family Cisticolidae; genus Prinia; species Prinia subflava. The sequence continues at coordinate 924,521 of NC_086275.1, read as the reverse complement.
CCGGCCTGGCTGTCATCACGGCGCTCAGGAGCTCCCAAACCCGTCGGGCTCCTCGGCGTCCCCTCCACCTGCGTGGCCCCGGGATTGGGATCCGGTTGGATCAGGGGGGAAGGTCTGGCAGGGCTGCTGGTGACACTGGAGCAGCGATGGGATCGTCCCCACGTGTCACATCCAGCGCCTTTCAGAAGGGCCGGAACCCCAAATCGGTGGATTTTCCCCGTCCTCCTGCACCTTGTGACTGCAGGGTGGGCACTGGCCACCACAGGGATGCAGGATCTGTCGTTATTCCTAATTTCAAGAGTTGCAAAAGCATTTTAGAGGTTTTGATCAACAGAGCAAAAACCCTGAGAAACTTGGGTGCACCAATTTTGGGGGGATTTTTCCAGCACCAAAACATGGAGCACAGTAATTTTGGCAATTTTTCCAGAACAAAAACATGGAGCACAGTAATTTTGGCAATTTTTCCAGCACCAAAACATGGAGCACAGTAAATTTGGAGGGATTTTTCCAGCACCAAAACATGGAGCACAGTAATTTTGGAAATTTTTCCAGCACCAGAACCTTGGGCACAGCAATTTCAGGGGAATTTTTCCGGCACCAGAACCTTGGGCACAGCTGTTTTTTGGGGGGATTTTTCCACACCCAAAGAGCGTGGATGCTGCAGACGAGACCCGGGCTGCAGACTGGTGAATCCACAGGGCTGAGGTGCAGGGGAATTAAGGATTTAGCTGGGAGTTTGCTCGGCATTGTCAGGGAATTAAAGGTTTTACCTGCGCGTTGCAGACGGAGGCTTAAAGATTTTACAAACGCACGAGATTTACGGCTCTCTCCAATTTCGACACCCTCGGGTTTACCCCGCCGGGGAGGATTTTGACCAGGTCTGGAAGGTTTTTCCTGATGAAACCTGGTGGGAACTGGGGCTCAGGCTTAACCCACGGCCACGTGGCACCGAAATCAGCCCAAACCCCTGAACCTGTCTGGGCTCTTGCAGAGATGGAGCCAAGTGGGATCAGACCCTAAAGCCGCACAACACAAAGTCACCACTAGAGAAGGAATCTTTGCATTAAAATCTCTTTTCTCTCCTCAAAAAATGCCCTGATACTCCAGGTTTTTGGGGCTTGGAGAGTCCCTTCCACCAGCACCTCCAGCAGCGATGGCTGGACCTTAAATCACACAACCAAGGCAAACCCCGCACATCCACCAGCCCCTTCCCAAGCATTCCCAAGGACAAATCCCGGGGGAATGCCAGGAAAACACATCCCAAACCCCCTCCAAACCCAGGCTGGCAGCCCGGCCTGCTATCGCCTGCCCATAGGGAATTGCAGCCGCTTGCATGCGTGGAGCGAGGCAGAGGTGCAGGAGCTGTGCAATTCCCAGCCCGGGGCGAGCGGCTCACCCACACGCTGGGAACGGGAGCTGCAGGCCGGGCCCCGATGGAAGGAGGATAAAGCTGCCCTTACGTAAGGCCTGGGGTTGCGTGGAGCAGCTGTGGCGGGAGCAGACTTGCTCTGGGCTCAGCCCGGACCGTGCCGGCGGCCCCGGGATGGATTCCGGGGATGGAATATCCCGGGAATATCCTGACCTCGCCCTCCTCGCCCCTTCCACGCTGGAGGTTCTCTCCCCCCGTGCCAACCCCTTCCCAAAAAACGGGTGCAGGGTGGGTTGTTGTTGTTCACGAGGTGATTGTTAATAATAACTCGGCTCCGTGGTGCTCCAGTTTTCCCGAGCTCCCTGGCAGCGTTCCGCTGGGCCGGTGATTTAGTGCAGCTTAATTATTCCCCGCGTTTCATCACCTCTTGTTTTTGATGTCTGTGTCTCTGTCAGGGCCTCACCTTGGTGACTAAGAGAGCCAGGGAAACAAACTGCTGGAAAAAGGGAGTGAAAGGGGGGAAAACCCTGAGCTGGAGGGTGCCTGGAGGCCGGGAAGGCTCCGGAGGGTGTCCTGTGGGGATGCTCCGTGCGTTCCCACTGCAGGGCGGGATGTGCACGGGGATGCACCCCTGGAGACCCTCAGGGGGTGTGGGGGGCTCCCAGCCCAGGTTTCACTCCCTGGCTGTCATTCCCAGGAGCAGAGGGAGCAGCAGTCCCTGTCTGCTCCTTCCCAAGGGGAGAGGACGCTGCTGGGCCTTGCCTGCCCCTAAAACACCTCAGCCAGGAGCTCGCGGCTCCCCCGGCCCTGGGAAGTGCTGGATTTGCCAGATTTGACTCCCAAGAACCTGGGAGCTGCCGGGTGGGGGCTGGTGATGGAATTCTTGCGGCTCCAAACCTTCCATCCCCACTGTGGCGTGTGGAGGAGCCACGAGCAGCTCCTGGGATTGTGCCCTGAACCCACCTTGTACCTCCAGGGGACACCAGGGACACGCCAGGGGACACGGGAAGGATTCAGGGATGCACACAGGGAAGGAGTTGTTCCAAGGAAGGAGGAATTCCAGCCTCAGGGCTGGAAGCCCACGGGTGGCAGAGGGAGCATCCTGCAGGAGTGGGGCTGGATGGGGGTGAGGGGCGCACGGCAGGGCCAGCACCGCCCCAAATCTGCGGGATTTTCCCGAGGAATTAAAACCAGGAGCAGGTGGGATGAGGAGACCACCATTATCCAACATTTTACACACCATGGGAACTGGGGAGAGTCTCCTGGAATGGCTAAAGAGGAGCTTTGGGCTGCAAAAAGGGGATGCAATATTGGGATGCAGGGCTGGGATGCAAGATTGGGATACAGGGCCAGGATTTAGCACCGGGATGAGGGGCCAGGACACAGGGCTGGGATTCAGGATTGGGGTGTAGGGCTGGGCTGTTGTACTGGGATGTGGCACTGGGATACGGCACTGGGATACAGCACTGGGACGTGGCACTGGGATGTGACATTCGATGTGGCAGTGGGATTTGGCACTGGGATGTGGCACTGGGATGTGGCACTGGGGAGTGGCACTGGGATGTGGCACTGGGGAGTGGCACTGGGATGTGGCACTGGGTTGTGGCACTGGGATGTGACACTGGGATGTGGCACTGGGATACAGCACTGGGATGTGGCACTGGGGAGTGGCACTGGGATGTGACACTGGGATGTGGCACTGGGATACAGCACTGGGATGTGACACTGGGATGTGGCACTGGGATACAGCACTGGGATGTGACACTGGGATGTGGCACTGGGATGTGGCACTGGGATGTGGCACTGGGATGTGACACTGGGATGTGGCACTGGGATACAGCACTGGGATGTGACACTGGGATGTGGCACTGGGATACAGCACTGGGATGTGACACTGGGATGTGACACTGGGATGTGACACTGGGAAGTGGCACTGGAGCCTTTCCTGGGATGTTCCCGCTCCGTGGCACAGCCGGGCAGCCCAGCAGGTGCCCAGGCAGAGCTGAGGAGGCTCCTGGACCCCTTCGGGGTCTGCCAGCTCCTCCCTGGCAGCGCCAGCCCGGCTCAGCACCCCAAGGATTTCACCCAACCCCGGGAAAACCCAGGCTCCCCTCCAGGCCACGCCGCGCTCCGGGGGAGAACGCCAGGAATTTTCACAAAAGGGAGGAGAGAGAGAGAGGACGAAAAAGGAGGAGGGAAAAAAAAAATCCCACAGCATTCCCAGTATTTCCCTGTGTGTCTGTGGCCTGGTGCAGCCCTTCTGCTCACTGCTCTGTTTATCCATGACAGACAACTAATTAACATGGGAGCCTCTTGAAAGGTCTTTTCAGAGGTAATGTTCTGACAGAGGATGTCAGTGAGGAGCAGTGATTTGTCTAAGCAGTGATCACATTGTTTCAGACTGAATGAGGTGAATATTAAACTGCTTTAAATGCACTCTTCATAAAGCACTAATTACATACTCCCGGGGGAGTACGGGCAAGGAATACTAAACAGCCGAAAAGTCAACAGAGTGCTTTTTATAGTATGTTGCTGGGTTCTGTGTTTTTCTGTCTTTCTTTCTCTCTCTCTCTCTCTCTTACAGTAAAATCACAGCACGCTGAAGAATACACATTTATAGCACAATGCTTCACATCTAATTATATGGCAATCATTAGTTTTAACCTGGGTGTATTATATTTTCTTTGATATATCGTGCCCCCCGGCATCTCTTTGCATAGAACACTTCCAAAGGCATTTTCTCCCCTCCCTGGAAAAAAATGTGCTTTTTTTCCCCCCTCCTTTCCAACATTAACATTTGCTTATAATTTTTTTTTCTTCCCCCTAAACAAATTAAAAAAAAAAATTGGCAGGAATAAAAAGGGGTAAAAAAAAAGAGGGGAGGAGGAGAAATCCGTTTAATCCAAATAAGAACCTGTTCCCTCCCTCCTGGAATCGTGCACTTTATTATTACCAAGGTAACTCCACTGGGGTTTTAAAGGGGAAAGGAAACGCAGAATGGGCCATTAATGAATTCCTGCAGATCCTGCTGCACCCCTGGCCTGGCTCGGCCAGAATTCCTGATGGGGGGAACAACTACTCCATGAATTATTTATTTCTTTAATGGGCGGAGTGGAGGGGGGTGGGAGGGGGAGATTGAAGTAACCACAAATAAATCCTCCCAGCTCCGAAAACCTCGAGGATCTTCTCGTCCAAGGAGCGGAAAAATAAAAGAGCAGCGCGTGTGACAGGCCCCGGGTGTCCCCGAGGAACCTGCTGCTGCCTCCCGGGAAGGGAAAACTGGGAAGAGGTGGTGAGGACAGGGATGAGGGGCACGAGGGCTGTTTGACCATAAATGTCCCCCTAAATGCTCGAGGTCTGGCCCGAGAGCACGAGGCGTGGCTGAAATTTGTGAGGAATGGCTCAGACACAGAGGATCTGCCTCAAACAGGGACTTTCCTGCCTCCCAGCACGTCCCAGGGGGTCTGAAGGGGCTCCGGGAAAGAGGGAGAGGGAATTTCATCAGGAATTTTAGTGCCAGGATGAGGAATAGCGGATTCAAACTGAAAGAGGGGAGATTTAGCTCAGATATGTGCAAGGAATTCCTCCCTGTGAGGGTGAGGATGGGCTGGGATGGGATTCGCAGAGGAGCTGTGGCTGCCTCCAGGGATGGGGATCCAAACCTCCCTGGGCAGTCCCAATCCCTGGCCACCCTTTCCATGGAGAAATTCCTGCTGCTGTCCCCCCTGAGCCTCCCCTGGCCCAGCCTGGGCCGTTCCCTCTCCTCCTGTCCCTGTTCCTGGAGCAGATCCCAAATCCCCCCGGCTGTCCCCTCCTGTCAGGGACTGTGCAGAGCCACAGGGTCCCCCCTGAGCCTCCTTTTCTGCAGGCTGAGCCCCTTCCCAGCTCCCTCAGGAATTCTCCAGCCCCTTCCCAGCTCCCTCAGGAATTCTCCAGCCCCTTCCCAGCTCCCTCAGCCCCTCCTGGTGCATTCCCAGCCCTTTCCCAGCTCCGTTCCCTCCCCTGGATCCTCCCCAGCCCCTCAGAACTGGACGCAGCATCCCCAGGACCCTCCCAAGGGTGCAGCTCCTCCTGCCACCCACACTTTGTCACCCGTGGGTCACTCCAAGGCCACCCCCTGCCCTGCCCCAGCTCAGCCACCACAGGAGCCCCTGGGTGCTCTGCCATGCCCACAGCTCCCCATTCCCGGGATCAACCCCGCTCCAGACAGCTCCGGGTGCCCACGGATCCGGGCAGGAGCGTCGGGAACGCCGCTGGCTGGGCCCTTCCTTCGAGGTGCAAACTTCCTCGGAAAGGAAGAGTCATGCAGCCTTTAGAGTTTTATTTTTTTTTTCCTCCCCTTCCTTTAAAGAACATGAAAGAATCTGATAATTACTTCTATCTACCACCCAACTGTACTAATTACCAACCTATTTCTTCACAGTATGACAGACACAGGCTCTCCAAAACACATAGAGATAAATTAGCACTAATTGGTTTTCCTCTGGCTGTTTGAATTAGTATTTAAAGCTCCAATTACAAAGCAGAATAATTACTATTAATGTCCTGTCGCAGTACAAAAGGCAGATATCTCGCGAGCGAGTCCAGGTGTATTATTACACTGATTACAGAATATTTAACCTGGCTCGTTAAGACAAAGACACAGGAAACTTTGAAAAGAAGGGAAAAAAAATAAAGAGAGAAAAGAAAAAACGCAGATGGTGGCAGGTCCCTGCAGGGGATGGATGGGAGGGGGTCTTTGAAACCTGGGATGAGAGAGGTATGAGAAGGAGAGAGGGAGGAAGAGCAGGAAAGGAAAAGGGGGAATGAGAAAAGAGCAGTTCTTTGGGAAAGCAAAGGAAATTTTGGGGGGATGAGGGGGATACAAGCACGGCTCTCCCAGGCAGAGTCCAGAGCACAAAAGGCAGAGCTGGAGTGTCCCGGGGTGATGACCCAACACCTTCCTCCTCCTCCTCCTCCTCCTCCTCCAGGAGGTTCCACATCCCTGGGAAGAGGAGCAAACCCAGCTCCCTGCCCAGGGAGCCAGAACTGCCCCAGGGGTGAAGGTGGGAAGGGGCAGGGGCGGGACAGGCAGGAGAATTCCAGCAGCTCCTGCACCCTGGGGATCCCAAGGGCCAGGGGGACACGGGGTGAGCCATCCCTGTCCCCAGCAGCTCCTGCACCCTGGGGATCCCAAGGGCCAGGAGGAATCGGGGTGGGCCATCCCTGTCCCCAGCACCTCTCCCGGCACTGTCACCATCCCACTGCCTCCAGCTGGGAACGCACAGCCCCATCCCTGACCTTCCCAGAGATAAGGGGAAGGTCTGGCCATGCTGTGCCACCATAGGGACAGTGCCACCACGGGGACAGTGCCACCACAGGGACATTGCCACCACGGGGACAGTGCCACGCTCTGCCTGGCACAGGTGATCCCCTGGTGCAGGGGGGACAGGGGGTGACTCCTTCCTCCCCCCACTTCACCCATCCCTGGGAAATCTGGATTGAGGGGGTCCCTCAGGGCGGGGTTGCCGCACCTGCAGCCCCAAGGGAGACCCCAGAACCCGCCCCAAAAGCGGCGCCTTGAGGGCAGGGCAGGGCTCCACTCCCGCCTTCCAGGGCAGTGCGCCCACACGGGTCACCTCCCACAGCGGCCAGGACAGGAGGGAAAGTCCCTTTTTGGGGTGAAAGTTGTGGTTTTGCCACCTGGGAGCCCCCGGACTGGCACACAGGGCCACTCCACGCCCCCCTGCCAGCCGCCGTCCTGGCTGGAGCGGGATCTGCTCCTTCCCAGCCTTTCACCCCTCTGGGGTGGCGGGGATGGCACGGATGGACAGCCCGGCAGTGCCCTCTGGTGCTCCCCGTGCCCTGCCACCAGCCTGGCACTGCCCTGGGCTCCCCAATTTCACTTTGCTCCTTGGGGCATCCCCGTGGGGCTGCCCGGGCACCCTCCCACAGCACCCCGGTCCCGGAGAGGCCGTCCCGGGAGCGGGGGGCAGATCCTGCCGCGGTCGGGGACGGGGCTGGGGGGGCCGTGGGTGTGTGGGGAGGGCGGGGAGGACGGGGAGGGATTTTCTTTTTGCGAGCGAAGGTGGGTGGCGTGCGGGGATGCCAGCTGGCGATGGGCTCTATTTCTACTGACAAGGCTTTACCCTGTAGGTGTGAGGAATTCCAATTAAATATTCAGCCTATTTGTCTGTGTGTGGGAGAGGGTTTGCTGTGCAGGAGGAAAGCCTCACATTCAGCTCCGGAGCTAACCATTAAGAGAGAAATTAGCTCAGTTCATCAAGGGAAGCCAGCGGAGGGTTTTCCCCTCGCTCTCCTACCTTGGTTCCATCCCTCTCGGAATGAACCCACCGCGCTCAGGAGTGCCGAGCCGGGAGCCAGCAGCGCTTCCCAGGCCGGGAAAAGTGAATTTTCCTCCCTGCCTGGGGGATGCGATCCCGGCTGGACCCGCCCCAGAGGCTGCCGAGGGAGAGCGATGTGTGGGGCGGGGGTCGGGGGCGTGGGGCCGGCGAGGATTTAATTGCTCTCGCCTTTAGCGGCCGTTTACAAGACACTAATTAATCACCGGGAAGCGAAAGCTCTCGCTTCCAGATGATCTTTTTGAGGTGGGAATGCCCCGTGGGAGTCGATGCCGGGTGAATGAGGGGCCCTGGAGCTGGGGATGCCACGATCGTCCCTTGCCACCCCCGGGGGTTTGGGGTCAGGTTCAAGGCGACTGAGATGCTCCAGAGGATGGAAAATCCCTCAGGAATACACCCAGACCATCAGCTGGGGGAGAGATTGGGGTTAAAAACCGCATTTTTGGTACCAGGATGCTCCTTGAGCAGCACCGGGGCAGGATGCAGCAGGATCCTGCACTGGGGGAGTTTGGGGGAGAACTGTGCTTCCAAAAAAAATTAAATTAAAAAAAAAAAAAGAAGAAAAAAAAAAAAAAGCCACCATGGAGCTGATTTCACCATTTTCTGGAGCTTGACGTGTTTTTGCCCTTTTGAAATAACTTTCCATCTCAGAATACCCAAATTTTAAATAGAACCTAAAGTGACGAGAATAAAAAAAAATAAAAAAGGATGACTTTTTCATGAAGCCACAAACGATATCCTGTTTTCCTGCTCTGTTTTGGGGAAAAGGAGTTGTTCCTGACGGGAATGAAGCCGTAATTTCCTTCTCCTGAGGGAAGGCAAGCGTCCAGGCTCCCCCAGGTGAGGGGCACTGGTGGGGACTCAGGTCCTGGGACCTCACTCTCCACATTTTAAATTAAAAATAAAACCTGGAAGTTGAAGCCAAACATATTTTGGAGGAAGACGAAGGTGATGGGCTGCAATGAGAAGGGGAATATGGGACATTTAAGGATGTCCCAGTGCTGCTCTGTCCCTGTGGCTGATCAAACCAGGCCGTGGTGCTTGGCCCCACTGGGAAGAGGAACCGGTTTTAAAGGGCTTGAAATCCTCAGGATTTTAAGGGAATTTCAGGCAGGAAAATGAATCCTTTGGTCCAACTCCAACCCTGCTTCCTCTGGACCCAGACTGTGGGGACTGTCCTGCCACCCCTGGGACAGACATCCCATCCCTGGGACAGACATCCCACCCCTGGGACAGACATCCCACCCCCAGGACACCCATCCCACCCCTGGGACAGATTTCCCACCCCTGGGACAGATTTCCCATCCCTGGGACAGATTCCCAGCCCTGGGACAGATTTCCACCCCTGGGACAGATTCCCAGCCCTGGGACAGATTTCCCACCCCTGGGACAGATTCCCACCCCTGGGACACGGTCACCGGGGACTTTCCTGGTGCATCTGAGAGTTCCAAAATTCCACAGGAAGGAGAAGCCTTGCCTGGATCCCGTGGGATGCTCCCAGCCGTGCTGAGTTTCCCAACCTCCTCCCCTCCACAGGATGCAGGGATCCCTGCCCCCTTCCCACAGTGCAGGGTGAAGGAAGGAGATTTCCTGCCATTCCCAAATATCAGCTTTCCCATCCTTTTCCTCATGTGGGGAAGACAGAGAGGAGCTTTCCTGCCCTTCTCCACTCACGGGATGCAGGGATGAGCTTCCCTGACCCATTCCCAGACTGCAGAGTGAAGGAAGGACTTTTCCTACCCCTTCCCACGTGTGGGATTAGGGATGAGCTTTCCTGCCCCTGCTATACCCAGAATTCAGGGATGAGCTTCCCTAGCCCTGCCCTACACAGAATTCAGGGATGAGTTTCCCTGCCCTACCATACCTAGAATTCAGGGATGAACTTCTCTGCCCTACACAGAATTCAGAGATGAATTTACTTGCCCTACCATACCCAGAATTCAGGGATGAGTTTCCCTGCACTGCCATACCCAGGATTCAGAAGCCTTATGGAATTACAGAGTTTCTCATCAGCCCCAAATCCTGACGGTTTCACGGGGCACAAAACTCCTTTGAGGGGCCGGGCACCCCACCAAGGAGCAGAACCCCTCAGGGCCCAACCCTGCCCCTTCCCCACCCCACAGCATCCCCCCGGCAGCCTTGCCAGGGGTCGGGACCACCCCCTGTACCATCCACACAACTCCTTCGCCTTTTTCCTCCTAAAATCCGGACCCGGGGGCTCCATAGCAACCCGCAGCTCCCGGGGTCTGACTCCAGCGCTCCGCTCGGCGCTGTCACTTCGTTTCAGGCTACCCCCGGGTAGGTGTGAGGAACTCCAATTAAGCATTCCGCTGGCTCCCTGTGTGGGGGGACAGGCTCTGCTGTGGAGGAGGGAAGCCTCGGCGGTGACTAATCGCTCAGACACCGGGTGTCTGTGGCACAGGGGAGGGCAGGCAGAGGGTTTTCCTTCGCCGTGCAGCTGCCTCTGCATTCCCTTTTCGGGAGCGATCGCGGCTCCCCGCCGGGCTCGGGGGCTCCCGGGCGGAAGCTGGAAAGATCCCAAGCATCTTTCCGGCGATGCCGCCGCTGCTGCTGCGGATCTCTCTGCTGCCGCAGCCTTTGCTGCTCTGCCTTGCACAGCCCCAGGGGAACTTTTTATCTTTTTTTTTTTTTTTCTTTTTTTTTCACTTTTTTTTTTTCCGAGGGAAACCAAATTCCTGGGGTTTCGATGTGCCCCGCGCACCCCCTGCCGTGGAGGGTGCTTTGGTGCCCTTTGGATGAGCATCCCCAAATGTGGGCGAGCGCTGGTAAATTTGGATGCTGAGCCCCAAAATGAATCTCCCTGGCCCGGGGAGCAGAGCAGAGGATCCCGCCCTCGGCCGCTGCCCCGGTCCTGACAGAGAAGTGACAAATTGGCCACCGCCAGGTCACCACCACGAGCCCGGTGCAAGCATCCCTTCCACATCCTCCCGTTCCCTGTGGAAAATCCCAACTCCTCGCACCCAGCTGGATGAGAGACCCCAAGCGCCCCAAAACCGCCCCCCCTGCCCGGAGCCAGGACAGCTCCCTGGAGGACCTGGGGTGACACCCAGGGGTGACACCCAGGGGTGACACCCAGGGGTGACACCCAGGGGTGGGACCCGCGTGGCGGTGCCAGCCTGGCCGCACTGCCCCGCGCCACGGGGACACCGAGGCTCTTCCCGACCTTCGGGAGCGGCTGCCTGAGCCCGGGCAGGAGGCGGGAGCGGGCCCGGCCCAGCCGGCGGCTTCGCCCCCGCTCCCCGGGGAGGCGAGAAGGGGGCCGGCGGCCGCCCCCCGCCACCGCCGTGGGCAGCAGCAGGATGTGCTGTCCCTCCCCTGCACTTCCCAGCGAGCACTTTACATAACTTCTGCTGCTTAGTCACAGCTTCGACTCTTTCTTTTTTTTTTCTTTCCCTTTCCCTTTTTTTTTTTTTTTTTTTTTTGGAGCGATTTTCTCAGCCGCATCAGAGCGCGAGTCATTTCGGCAAAGGGAAGTCCCTTCCTTTCTTCCGTTCCCTTGGTAACTGCACAAATTTGCTCTTCAAATGATTCATGACCGGGGTGCTGTAGGAGTTCCCTCCTCCAACACAAATCGCTCCCACACAGCCACACATGCCCGATTAATCATTGATCGGTGTCTCTCCCGCAAGGTGCGCCCGGCGCTCTCCCCGCGGCCACCAGGATGTCCCCGATGTCCCCAAATAGGGGACAGGGGCAAGAGTTTGTGAGAAATCCCACCCTCGGAGGGGTTTTACAGGCTGTAAATGGAATTTTCCCTTGGTGGCGGGACAGGTTGGTGACAGGAGCCGGGGATGGGAGCGGGGCTCGGAGCTGGCTGACGGTGATGGGTGAACATTCCCTGAACTCCCAACTGCGCCAGCACAGCTTTACCCGGGATCTGATTTCTGTTTCCATCCCAAACTTCCTCAGACTGAACAGAGGGAAAGCTGAAAAGCCAGGGGGTCACCCCACACCGTGACCATGTCGGAGGGACAGAGCCCAACAGCAGAAAAGAGCCAGAAAAAAGCCAGAAAAGAGCCAGAAAAGAGCCAGAAAAGAGCCAGAAAAGTTCTTTTTGGAGCCCTGGTGAGCGAAATGCCACAAGGCCGAGCATCATTCCAGGGTCACAATTCTCCTCACACAGAAGGAGCAGCTTGGGATGGAACTGGGAGTTTGGGCTGCCGGGAATACCTCAGCCAGAAAACAAAATTAATCTGCGAAATCTCTCCTTGCTGTTTTTGGTAGGTTTTTATCTGATTTATTCTCTCCTCGTTAAGAGGAGCTAATTAACAAACCATCGTTTAAATAAACAGCAGCCAGAGTGTTTGCAACCTCGGCTTTATTGAATTGTGACAAATTAGTAACCTCTGCATGTTAAATGAAACAGATGCATAGAGGGGAGAAAAGAAAACCTGAATTCCCATCTGGATAAGGATCCTTGCTGTGGACACAGAGCAGAGGGAGCAGCTCCTGGCCAGTGTGACAAAAACCCCAAATAACCCCAAGATCTGGAGGGTTTTGGGTGCTGAACCCCTCAGGGCTGTGGCTTCACCCGGAATTCATCCCTAGGGAACGGCAGGGCCGGGATCAGCCATGGGACAGGGCTGGGGTGTGGATAAATCTGAGCAGCCCCGGCTCAGGGGAGGCTGTGGGAGCTGTTGTGACCCCTGTGTCCACCAGGGATCCGTGACAATAATCCTACAACACCTCTGTGCCCAGCCTGGCTCCTGGGAGGAGGGAGCAGCATTCCCGACGGATGAGCCGGGGAGTGGAGCCGTCCCAGGCCAGCCCTGCCCTCCTCCTATGAGGAAGGGAGGTTTGGGGATGTTTTCCTCCTTTTTTCTGCTCCCCAAAGGGTGTGACCAACGCTCTCCATCCTCGCTGTCCCTGCTGCATCCCGGCTGTGGGGTGCCCATTCCCAAAATTCAGCCACTGCTGGGCTCGTGGGTGCTTCCAGCTGCTGTCCCAGCAGGAATCGCTCAGTGACAGCGCTCTCCAGGGGCTTCGGGAGTGTTCAATTACCTGGGAGCATTAATTACACTCCAAGTGAGCAGGGAGTGCCCCAGCAGCTCCTGAGGGGTGGGAATGCCGGGATCCACAGGGATGCAGCAGCGGGATCCACCCTCGGCATCCCAGGACACAACCTCCCTCTGGGCAGAGCACCCCAGGACTGATGGAATCATGGAATCCTGGAATTGTTTGGGTTGGAAAAAGCCTCTGAGATCATCGAGTCCAACCAGCACCACCAGGGCCAGCACCAGACCCTGTCCCCGAGTGCCACGTCCACACAGCCACATCCCAATGGCTTTGAAATCCCAATGGCTTTGAAATCCCAATGGCTTTGAAATCCCTGCTGGAACGGTGACCCCAGCACCGCCCTGGACTGGACAAGGTTCACAGGAAGGAATTTTCCCAACATCCAACCTAAACCTCTCCTGGCACAACTTCTGTCCTGTCATTCGACACCTGGGAGAACAAACTGATCCCCGCCAGTCCCAGCCTCCTTCCAGGCACAGAATCTCCTTTCAGCGTTGGTCAGGATGAGAAATTCATGGAATCAAGAGTGGTTTGGGTGGGGAGGGACCTGAAATCTCGTCCAGGGACACCTTCCACTGTCCCAGGTTGCTCCAAACCCTGTCCAGCCTGGCCTCGGACACTTCCAGGGATGCAGGGGCAGCCACAGCTTCTCTGGGAAATCCATCCCAGGCCCTCATCACACTCATAGGGAAGAATTCCTTCCATAGGAGCTTGGAGTGCACAGAAAAGTTCCCCCTGAGCTGCAGCCTCTTTACTTATTTTGTTTTTTCTTTTTTTTCTTTATTTTAAATTTCTTTTATTAATAAAGGCTTCATTAACGAGCAGCGACACAAACTCACACCAGGGAACTGAGGAGCCAAGTCATCAATTAAACCAACATTTCCCTCTGTTCTTTCCCTTTCAAACCCTCGATTTCATCACCAAAAAAGCCGAGTCGAGAGGGCTCCAGCAAGGAGGAACAATAGCAGAGCCCCAGCTCCTACATCTGCCCCTTCTCCCCCCCGGCGAGGCGGGGATCAGTGATCCCACGGTTCCACGGATCCACGGGAATCATGGATGCGGCACAGGCAAGGAAAGCTGCCCCAGCACCGCCAGCAGCTCCCAAAATGTGGAACCTCCCCATCTGCAGGGTACCCAAAAGCTGATTTTTAACCCCCCTAGCGTCGATTAATTATTAAAAATTGTTCCTTGCCCTGACTTGTTTTCTCCTGGGGATGGTGGATGCACCTGGATCACCAATGCTCGGTGAAAGCGTCCCCAAGGTGTCCCTAACTCTTCACCCAGCAGCCGAGGAGCAGGAACCACAGCAGCCACAATTAACAGCTGATCCCTCGGATTTTTGGTAAATCCAGGCATTCTGGATAAGCTGGAGCCGCGTTCCGTGGGCCACAGAGGAAAAGTTTCCTGCAGAGCACTCGTCCCTTTGGGATGGGGACAGGGACAGGGGACAGGGCCGTGGGTGAGCAGCCCCTGCCCCACAGCTCCGTTTCCACCCTGCCCTTGTGCAAAACCCCCGTAATTTTTCAGGTTAATAGCGCCCTTGTTTGCTTAAGACAGCACCTGTTTCTATGGTGACACTCGCAACCCGGAGCCTGTTTATCAGCGGCGACGCCGCGCGCGGTGACAAACGCGGCCACCGCCGGGGATGTCACCACCGCGAAGGCCAGCGGTGCTGCCAGGACCGCTGGGGACAGCGGCGCCACCATCCCCGTCCCCAAATGCACCCATCCCCACCCATGGGATCCCCATGGGATCCTACAGAGCCATGGGAGGGGTCGGGAGCTGCACCCACAGCGCGGGGAAAGCCAGGGTGGGCCTTGGGTGGGGTTGGCTCTGCTTCAAAAACCTTGGATGCGCTTCCCATCCCCGACCCCAGGGAGCAGCTCCGTGCCTCAGTTTCCCCAGCGCCCTGCCCTGGGAAGGGGCTGGTGGCGGCCGAGCCGAGCGGTGCCGGCGGCGCCCGGCGGGTCCCGCTCGCTTCCAGCCTGGCGCAGGATTTCTCCCGGCTGGCAGAACCCGTTTCCATAACGACTTTTCTGTTACAAACATATTTTGATAAAAATAAAGTTAAAGCGGCGAGGCTTTAGTGGAGTACAAATTCGCTGCTCTCGCCCTCCCCCTTCCTCCTCCCCGAGGAGGGGGAATAAAGACGGAAAGCTTTCCATTTGAAGGGCAGTATTTTCTCCCTTCTTTTTCTTTCCCCACTGAATACAAAATGGAAAACCTTGTTTACCGGGGACTCGCTGTAAACCGGTTCCGACTCTGCCTGGTTACCTGATGCTCTACAGTATGTACAGGATAATGTGATAAATTCATTTCCAATTCACTGCATTATCCTTTGAATATTTTAATGACTCATTGAATGGAGTAAAAAAAAAAATAAAAAAAGAGAGAGAAAAAAAAAGCTATTTCAAATGAACAATTATGCTGCATTAGAGTAAAGGCTGATTATATTTAAACACTGCTTCCATGGATAACGGGACATATCGACCTCCGCCTATAAGAGCTAATTTGGCTCTTATCTCTAAATAATTTTACACTGCAAATTACCATGAAAACCTAAAGGGCTTTAAAAACATTCATCAAAAGATATTATTCCACTTTGTAGCAACATTTTTATTTAAATTATTTTGAATAGGAGTGAAAGCATCTCTCATGTTTGACAATCGGAGCGGCGATGGAGCAGCGGCTGATAAGGAGCGGCGAGCGGCGCCCAGGGGATGGGAGGTTCCATCCCAAAAACCCACCTGGGAGAGCCAACCCCGAGCCAAACCCCAAAGCTGGTGGCGTGCCAGGGTACTGCAGCACCCAGGAGCGGCGTTCGGTGCCGCTGGAGCCGATTCCCTCCAGACTGGGGGATGGCAAAGCCTGGGGATGCCGGAGGGATGCCAGGGCGGCACGCAAGGGATGCCAGGGAGAGGCCGGGGTGGTACCCAGGGATGCCAGGGGGATACCCCAGGGATAATGGGGTGATACCCAGGGATGCTGGGGGATACCCCAGGGATGCTGGGGTGATACCCAGGGATGATGGGGTGATACCCCCTGGATGCCAGGGTGGTACCCCAGGGATGCTGGGGTGATACCCAGGGGTGATGGGGTGATACCCAGAGATGCCAGGAGGATACCCCATGGATGATGGGGTGATACCCCAGGGATGCTGGGGTGATACCCAGGGATGATGGGGTGGTACCCAGGGATGCCAGGGGGATACCCAGGGATGCTGGGGTGATGCTGGGGCAGTACCCAAGCGATGCCAGGGGAGGCTGGGGTGGTACCCAGAGGATATTGGGGGGTTGCTGGAGGGATGCTGTGGCAACACCCAAGGGATGCTGGGGGTTGCCAGAGCGACACCCGTGTGACAATGAGGGGATGCCAGGGTGGTACCAAATGATGCCTGGAGGATGCCGGGGCAAAGGCAGGGCAGTGCCCAGGTGATGCTGGGCAATACTGGGATGGTGCTGGGTGTTACTGGGGTGCCACTGGGTGACACCGGGGTGGTACCCAAGCACTACTGGGTGATGCTGGGCAATACTGGACTGATGCTGGGTGATACTGGGGTGACACTGGGTGACACTGGGGTGGTACTCAAGCACTGCTGAGTGCCACTGGGGTGACACTGGGGTGACACTGGATACTGGGGTGGTATCCAAGCCCTGCTGGGCAGTACTGAAGCCATGCTGGGTGATACTGGTGTGACACTGGCTCAGTGCTGGGGTGACACTGGGTGACACTGGGGTGACACTGGGGTGACACTGTGTGATACAAGGGTGGTGCCCAAGCCCTGCTGGGCAGTACTGAAGCCATGCTGGGCGACACTGGGGTGACACTGGCTCAGTGCTGGGGTGACACTGGGTGACACTGGGGTGACGCCAGGGCACCGGCGGGCGCGGGGGCTCTGCCAGCCCCCCGGCATGGCACCGGCCGCCCCGTCCCCCCCCGGGGAAGGCACTTGCAGCCCCTCTCTGCACCAAAGCAACAGAAGGTGTCGTGTAAAGCCTACACGGTTATTTTCGAGCCAGTGTGCAAATAAGGCTGTCAGCTGAAGCTCCCCGGAGCCAAAGCCTCCCGAATCCCCCCGAGGAGCTGCAGCTCAACCAGGCTCGGTGGGGCTGAGCCCGCCGGCTCCGCTCCCGCCTTTGGGGCCGGGGGATCGGGAAAACCCCGCCCCAGCCCCGGCAGGACCCCCCCCCTGCACCCCCACCCCATCCCCGGGGGACGGAGCTGAGGTGGTTTTGCCCCGGCGTCCTCACGGGATAAGGACGGGGTTTTTTTGTGGTTTATTGTGCATTTGGGGGATTTGTGCGCGTTTCTGTGTGTGTGTAGAGGAGAGATGCGTATACACACACCCACGGGAGACGGAGGGGATATATTTATCCCGTCATTATAGGGATCATATCAATATATAGGTTTTATATAGAATATTGCATGGAAGCAGGGAGTAGCTCACGTTGGAAGGGACCATCGGGAGCATCGAGGCCAAATCCCTGCTCGGGGATGTGTGTTTATATTTATAAACGTATTTATCTCGTGATAAGCAAGCTTAAGGAATTGTTGGGGCTGGGAGCAGCCCCATCCCTGGCAGATGGGGAAAATTCTTTTCCTTCCCAAAAATCTCCTTTTTTCCAGCCCTCCTTTCATGGCCTGGCACAGAATTTTTGACCTTAGAGATCACAAATGGCGTCACCCAAACGCCAGGGGAAAAAAATTTTTAAAATCCCACCTTCCATTGGTGCTGGAGGTTTGAATCCCACATTTCCCTTCTTTGCTTAAAGGATTTTATACTCCCAAAAAAAAAAAAAAAAAGGGAAAACCACAATAATTAGCGAGAGGGAACGGCTCCGAAGGATCTGTGTACAGAAGGAAACACAGGAGCTTGGGCTCCTTTGCGTTTGGTAAATATTAAAATTAATGAGAGACTTTCAGGACCCTGTGTTAGAAATGCAGAAGGGTTTCTGTGAAGGATAAAAACACAAAACAACACAAAAAAACCCCCCAAGTCCTGTACTCAAATTCCCGCAATTATTCCCGACGCTTCCTATTTTTCAGCCAATTATGGAATTCATGGAAAGTATTAATATCCCGTTTTAATTTGCTTAATATGCCCATTAACAATAAAAAGTCTAATTAAGGTAGCTGTACAAAGAGCCCTCAGCAGTAATTTCAGAGAATAATAGAGGAGAACGACGCGATATTTCTTGTTAAATGCATGCTGCCAATTAATTGATATCTTAATTAGGCTTTAGTACCCAGATTATCAGTTAGATTGATTTAGAGCTGCAACATCTCATTTTTTTGAAGACATAAAAACAGCCAGGAGGGGAAAAAACTGCTTTTCCAAAATATTTCTAGGAGCAAAGCCACAACACGCCGGGACAGGGACAGGGACTCATCCCATGGACACAGTGCTGGGAAGTGCCACAATTCATCCCAAACTCATTCCCCCTTTGTTTTCTCACTGAATTCAAACCATTTTTAATCCAGAAAAAAAAAAAACAAACATGAAAAAGCTAGAAAAGGAACTGAGATTTCCACCAAACCCACTCTTTTAACCACAAAACCCAACCGGCAGCAGGAGCTGTTTGGAAGGACGCGTTGTCTCCGCGGAGAAAACCGGTGGTGGCGAGCTGGCAAAGTGTTCTTTGGGTTTTTTTTTCTTTCCCAGCATTTCCTTAGGAGAAGGAGGGGAAAAAAAAAAAAACCAACCACCAAGCAGCAATATTTTTGGACCAGCCTGGCTCTTTATAGCCTGAGGAAGCTCTTCCCTACCTACACGCCCAGCACCGTTTGCATTTCTTTGGCGAACGCTCCGGGATTTCGGCGGGAGGAGTTTGCATCCCGTGGGATCCCAGCCCTCCCCGGATTTTTGGGAATGACCCCGTTGGACTCACCAGGATGTCGGTGACCAGCCAGTGCCTCCAGAAGCGGTGCTTGGGGTGGGCTCTGTTGGGGGCGTCGGGATCCACCATCACCAGGACGTATTTCTTGGTCTGCAAGAGATGAGAGGGGGATGCTGCGGGCGTGGGGGGACAGCAGGAGGGAGCCCCCAAATCCACGTTTTTCCGCTTTTTCCCCAGAGGAGAGCGAGGAAGGGACGCCAGGGGAGGTCACAAACCCGCTGGGGATGGGTTAATCCCAAATCTTTCCAGAGGGAAAATGTGGGTTCTGCCCCCTCCAAAGAGAAGGCACAAGGAGAATTCCCTCTGCTTCCAGCCATCCTCTCACACCTCACCGAGGTGCAGGACTGCAGCCACTCCGGTATTTTTGGGATCCAGGGGTGGTGGGGGATGAGCTGGGTACCCCGTCCTCCACGGGGGTGGCCGTGAGGAGCCAAACCCTGCCCCAAACATCCCAAAATAACAAAAAGGTGTTCCAGGGATGCTGCAACAGCAGCACCCGGGGGTCAGGTACCACTCCTGGGTGATGGAATGGGGCAAAGAGAGCTGGGATTTATGGACAGCACTGGTTCAGCCCCAGAAAACCCTCACAGCCCAGCCCAGGTCCCAACGGAGGGTGCCCAACACCCAAAGGTGCCACCAGCACGGAGCCCACAGGGATATTTTGGTCCGCTGAGGATGGAGCTGGGTTGGAAGTGACCTCTGGAGGGAAAACCTGCTGATCTCCAGGGATTTGGCAGGACCTCAGGGAGCGGATTATCCCGCAAGAACCCAGATTAAGAGATCTACATCCGAATAAAACCTCCAGGTGCGTCCGTCGGAGCGCCAGCGGTGCCCCGGGGTTGGGCTCTCACCAACAGCCCTGGGATTCAGCCCTGCAATTCCCACTGGAATTAGCTGGAGCTCTGTGGCCGCTTGTGAAACCGGGCAGGGATTTGCACCGCCAGGTTCTTGGGGCTGACTCAATATCTCTGCTCCGTTTCCCAACCTCTGGTTGGGGTCAAGAAGCAAAATCCCCCTGGGGCGTTGCCATAACCCCGAGACCCCCTGTGCCCCCTTCCCTTGGCATCCCATAAACCCCTTGAAGGCCCCACCTCCACAGGGAGCGCCGTTTTTCACCAGAAAATGCAGAATTCAGCCCGTTCAGCTTGCAACAGTTGAGGAGAAAATCCCAAACTCCCTCAAAGCGCCCTGCCCAGGAGCTGCCCCGCTCCGTAAATCCCAGCCTGGCATCGTCCGGGGTATGGGAATTACATCAACCCTGCAGATGTGAGCGTGGGAAAGGGGCCGTGCTGGCCTCACCACGTGAGGCCGAAGGTCAGGACCTCGAGGCTGAGCCTCCACCACCCTCCCCACCGCGCTCCCAGCTGCAGCCGGCTGAAAAAAAATATAATAAAAAAAAACAAAAACGGGAAGAAGCTGCAAAATTCCTTAACAGCGCCAAAATCAGTTTAATAGGCAGGAGGAGGAGGAGGAGGAGGAGGAGGAGGGGAGGGGGAGAAGCCCGACAACCCAAAAACCCTGCGCTGGAAGTGTGAAGGAATTTGAGCTCTAACTTTGGGGAGGGTGCGGAGCCGAGCTCGGCGTTTCTGAATCTCTCGGCTCCGCTCGGAGCCCAGCTGGTGGGAACAGAACGTGTAGTCATGGGACTGTCATCGTGTGCTGTCCAGGTTAACATGTAGCATTTCTATTACTATTAACAGACTTTCTGCTCCTCACTCCATCTGTTCTTCGAAATAATTGCAGTTGTACAGACCATGCCTTCGCTCCAGGCAGGCTCTGGGGAGAGGATAGTGCTTTTATGCAAAAAAAAAAAAAAAAAAAAATTATAAAAAAAATAAAAAAGGGAAAAAAATGGGGAGGAAAAAAAAAGTGTTAAAAAATAACAGCAAACACGAGAATAGAGTGCAAGTGAAGCTAACAGCAGGCTCGGAATTGAGGACAGATTGTGGCCTAGAAAGGTGACGGCGCACGCGGCCGGGGCCGGACCCCGGTGGGGACAGGAGCTGGGGTCAGCGCCCTGAGCCGGGCTGGCCCCGGGGGATTTTTCTCTCTCCTCACCTGCCGGCCACCCTAAGAGCCACAATCCCTCACCTTCCACCTAAAGATAGCAAAGCCCTCCCCGAGCCGAGCTAATCCCGGCTGCTCACCCTGCGCTGCTCCCGAGGCTGCGGCAGCCCCCCAAGGCCACCCCAAAACCCCTGTGTGACACCCCTGGGCCACGCCAGGCACCCCAAACAACGGGGGAGATGTTTTTGAGCTGTTTGCAAGCAGCAGGGTGGCCCGGGTGTGGTGATTTTGGGGTTTTTAATGCTGAAATCCCTCCTCGACACAGGCTAACAGCATTAGCTGCTGTCAGGGCTGCAGACGGGAGCCAGCCCCGAGTGACACGGGAGCTGCTCAGCTTTACAAGCATGAACCAGCCCCGGGGATTTTGGGAGAGCAGGAAAGTGGCTTTAGATCAGAAAACTCCTCCAGTGCATGAGAACAGGCGGCATCTTGCTGTGCAAAGGGAAGGGAGGAAGGGGGAGAGGGAAGAAAAAGCCACTTTGGGTTGCTGCGGATGAAAATTTGGGGGGTAAAAAAGCACCCCCGAAGCTTTTTGCTCATTCCTGCTTGGCCCAGGCCACGGAGGAGCTGCTGGAGTGCAGGACCCAGCGTGTCCTATCCTGTCATGGACTCACGGAATGGTTTGGGGGGAAGAGACCCCTAAATTCCAACCAGTTCCATCCCCTGGGCAGGGACATCTCACGCTGTCCCAGGGTGCTCCAGTCTGGCCTTGGGCACTGCCAGGGATCCAGGGGCAGCCACAGCAAATCTGGGAATTCCAGCCCAGCCAGGAATTCCTTCCCAGTATCCCACCTATCCCTGCCCTGTGGCACTGGGAGCCATTCCCTGTGTCCTGTCCCTCCATTCCTTGTCCCCAGTCCCTCTCCAGCTCTCCTGGAGCCCCTCCAGGCCCTGGCAGGGGCTCTGAGCTCTCCCTTCCCCTCTCCAGGCTGATGTGTGACACCCACTGGGTCACCCTTCCACGGCCACTCTTCCCTGCTTCCTCACCCCAGGACACTTTAAAATCGACATTTAACCACTGACAGCAGCCTCAGCCTTCCCAAGGACTCCAATCCACGTCTGCACTGCCCAACTTTGCCCCCAAATCCCTGGGAAGGGGCGTCCTCGCCCTGCTCCTCCACCCGACACGGAGCCAGGGCAGCAGAGCCGGTGGCAGGTGACAAGAGCCCTGCATTCCGTGTCCTCCCTGCTAATTGTTTCTAGAGGGGAAGCAGCAGTGAAATATCCAGTTATTCCCGCAGAAAGCATTAGCTGCTCCAATTAGGCACAGGTTTAGGCGCCTCGCTCCGAGCAGGCAGCGACTTTTCCAAGAGGCAGGAGAGGGATTTTGTGCGCCGAGGATGCACATGGAGCTCAACAGATCCCGCCGAGCCGGGGCTGCACAGGAATTAAAGACTTATCCAAACGAAAGCAAACAGGGTGTTAAGCGACACACATGTAGAGCGAGCGGTTTCCTTGGAAACCGGCGCACATGGAAGCGGCACACATGCAGTGCTCCGGCGTTTTCGGTGGTGCCAGGGTGGCCCCGGAGCTGTGCCCTGCCAGGGATGCCCGGCTTGGGCTGGGCACGGAGCTGGATGAGCCCCAGGGCTGCCCGTCCATCCCGTTGGCATCCGTTTATCCAGGGCATGGAGGGAAAAGGGATTAAAATGCGCTTTATTCTGCCAAGGGGGGTTGGGGGGATGGATGGTGCCCAGCTTTACTGGAGGAATTCCATCCCAAAACTGAGGAATGGTGATGGGCCGAGCCCCGGGCAGGCCCAGCCCTGCCCACACTTCCCAACACGGGGAATGAACAGGTTTGGATGGATCCAGGCTGGATCCTCCACCCCTCAGAGCTGTTCCCTGCCCATTCCCGCCCGGAGCACGGGATGTTCCCTGCACCAGCCCCTCGCCACTCAAGGGACCAGGTGAAATTTCCAGTTGCCCCATTGCCGCCCACACCCTTGAGGGCTCCTGAGGAATTTCCTCGGGTGCCACAGGAGATCACAGTACGGAAAGGTTGCGATGGTATCTGAGCCAGAAAACCTTTCACCTCCCCGGGAGCTGCAGCCTGGCATTGCCACAGCCTGGATTATCCTGCTGCGAAGGATTTTGATGGCATGAGGTGACCCAGGCTGGTCCCACTGGTGTGAAGATGGGATTGGAGATGCAGCCAGGGAAGGGTTGGGTTTATTCAATTACAAACCAGAAAACCTCAATCTACCCCAAAACCACCTTGCGGAGCAGGGCAGGGAGCTGGGAAGGGCACCCAGAACGCTGGGAAACCTCATCCCAGCCCCCTCAGGGATGCTGGGAGGGTCCAGCTCACGTCCTACCAGCGCAGGAGCCGGAGGTGGAAGCGCCCGCCAGCACCAGCTGAGATTTGAGATCAATCTGGGCTCTTCTCTTGGCTTGTCCCCAGCACTAAAAAGTTTCTAAAACAGGCACCGGCTTCGCAATTCTGCTGCTGCTGCCTCGCCGGAGAGGAACTCCAGCTCCTTCCTCCGAAGGAATTGTTTGCCACCGAGTTGTGTTGTGGCTTGGGGAAGGAGCTGCAGGATTTCACCTCCTCCTTTTCCACCTGCGCCTCGCCACTTCCACGGGCAAAAAACAAACCAACAAAAAAAGAAATAGCTCAGCAAAATCAACCCTGCTCCGCAGGACTTGCCCAAGGGGACAAGTGGCACCTGCTGAAGGCTTGACCCGGCTCTCCCAGGCCTGGCTCCCGCTGCCCAAGGGAAATTCATTGAATTTCCAGCTGCAGCTCTTCCCCCCTCCCTGCGCTCTCCCTCGGGGCTCCCTCGCCCTGGCCAAATATTTATGCAGCCTCCTGTCCTAATGAGGATTGATTCATCCAGGATGGGTAAGGAGTGTGTGTGAAAGGGCTGCTCCCAGATTAAGGGCTTGGGGTGCTTTAGGAATGGGTTGTTTGCCCTGGACGAGCAGTTTGTTTTCCCTCCCAGGGAATAAAACAGCGATGGGGGTGGTACACACCCAACACAGCCAGGCAGGGAGTGGGATAAATATTCCAAAGTGCTGGAAATGCGGGTGATGGTGCCTCTGGAGCACTTTTGGGGAGGGAGGGGAGCAACAGGCTGTGATTCCTCAATCAAAGACCCCACTGTGGCTCTGCTTTGGGTTCCCCAAATCGAGGCGATTCCACCTTAACCCTCAAGGGAAAAACACCGGGGAAATGAGGCCGCATGTCCCGAATCCGGGAGGGAATCAAGGCGGCGAGAGCTGCCCGCTCCAGCTCCGAGCTGCCGCCCCGTGCCCCCCTTTCCCTGTTTATCCCAGTCCAGCCTAATGAGCTCCGCGTCCCTGGGCTGGGGACACCGCGGCCGGCCCCGCTCCGCGGGCAGGGCGGCCGGGATGGACGCGGGGAACGACACAATTCCCGAGCCAAGGGTGAGGAGGAGGAGGAGGCGGCGAGCGGCCGCGGTGGCAGAGCGCAGCAGTCCGGCCCAATTACTGTCACACGGGGGGACACATGGATTGGTGACATTTGACATTTTCTACACAATATTTTGATGCAGGATGGCACCTCCGTCACAAATTATTTTCCAAAACTTGGCTTGGGTTCTGGTGGTTTTTAATTATTTTTTTTTCCTTTTTTTTTCTTTTTTTTTTCTGAGGCAAAAAAAAAAAAAAAAAAAGGAAAATAAAGAGCGTTGCACAGGGGTGGCATTTGCAGGCCAGCAAAGGGAAGGGTCACGGTGTCCCCTCTGCGAGCAAAGGTGGCTGTGCCACCAAGTGGGAAAACAAAGGGGGAAAGGCACCCAGAGATTCCAGGCTTTGCTCCCATGCACTCCCAAGGCCCGTGGGGACCCTCGAAAGCTTTTCCCGCTCCCTCCTGAAATTCCTGAGCTGTCTCAGCTCGGCAGCATCGGGGGCCCGACCCCTCCTGGCAAGCCAGGGGTTCTCAGCGCTGGGAATCGCTGAACTCGGTGCTACCAGACACCTCGGCGAAGCTGAAATGACTTTAAATGCCTAAACATTTTAAAACAAACCCTGGAACAATTCAGCTCCGAACTCCTCGCCTGCTTTCTCTCCCTCTTCGCTCTCTCTCTCCCATTTTTACGGTTTCCAGAGCTGTTTTACGCCTCATTACCTGCACACTGTGAGTGATGTCTGTCGGTCCTAGAGCTGTAAATACCTTAAATCATGCTTCATTAAGAATATCTCTGGTGCTATTAAAGAGCTATAATAGACAACGAGTTAACAGATGATTAAATATGAACTCCATTTGTGTCACTCACCGCGGGCACGAAGAGGCTTTAAGTTTTTTAAACTCGCTCTCATTATCTGGGGAAGTGGCGGGGATGGAGGGGGATGGAGGGAGGCTCGCCTGGGATGGAGGGAGGCTGGCTCGGAAATGCGAGGATGGGGATGGAGGGAGGCTGGGATAGGATGGAGAGGGGCTGGGATGGGATGGAGTGAGTTGGAATGGGATGGAGAGGGGCTGGAATGGGATGGAGAGAGGCTGGAATGGGATGGAGAAGGGCTGGGATGGGATGGAGAGAGGCTGGAATGGGATGGAGAGAGGCTGGGATGGGATGGAGTGAGTTGGAATGGGATGGAGAGGGGCTGGAATGGGATGGAGAGGGGCTGGAATGGGATGGAGAAGGGCTGGGATGGAAATGGAGAGATGGGGATGGATGTTTGGATAAAAGGATGCTCATATGGAGAGGGAGGAATGCTCTTGTGGACATGGAGGGATGGGAATGGAGGAATCCCCACGTGGAGATGAAGGGATGGGAATGGAGGAATCCCCACGTGGAGATGAAGGGATGCTCCTGTGGACGTGGGGAGATGGGAATGGAGGAATCCCCACGTGGAGATGAAGGGATGGGAATGGAGGAATCCCCACGTGGAGATGAAGGGATGGGAATGGAGGAATCCCCACGTGGAGATGAAGGGATGGGAATGGAGGAATCCCCACGTGGAGATGAAGAGATGCTCCTGTGGACGTGGGGAGATGCTCGTGAGGAGCTGGAGGGACGGGAATGGAGGATGATTCGTGTGGAGACTCAGGGATTCTCTCATGGGGAAGGAGGGATGGAAGGACGTGGTAAATGGAAACACGGAATGGAAGAACATTGTGGAATCTGGAGGGAAGAATGCTTCGGAATATGTGGAGATGGAGAGAGAGGGATGGAGGGATGCTCATGGAGATGGAGGGATGGGGATTTAGGGATGCTGGAGAGGGGACAGACGGATGTTTCCATGGAGACAGAGGGACGCTGGCCCCAGGGATGGGGCACGGGGATGCCCCAGGACCAGGAACACCCAGGAGGCAGCAGCTCCTCCACGCTGGGACTCCAGGATGATGAGCCCTGCTCAGATTTTCCCAGCTGGGGCCTGGCAGCTGGAGATTACAGAGAAAATCAAATAAAGGAGGAGGTGGAGAATGAGGAGATGCTTTGGATGAGCACCTGGAAGAAAGGTGGATGGGATGGGAGAATGCACGGAGATCTGGGAAGAAGGGAGGATGGAGATGCAAAAGGGATTGAGCATTGCTGGCTCTCCAATACTGGAATAGCTCAGCACAAACAAATCCGCCAAAGCGCAAATTAAATAATAATTAATACCATTAAAATCCCACGAGCACACAAAAACACTGGGGAAAATGAAATAATGAGTGTTTTCTTCTCTTCTGGATTAGATTCTGCTCTGTGAGAAGAAAGAGCATTTTCACAGGCTCCGGCACAGGCGGAATTATCCCCCTGTCACAGCCCCGGCTTCCCGCTGGGGTCGGGGCTGCGGATGGTGCCAAACACCAAACTGGCCACGGAGAAGTGGAGCTGGGAAGGGGCTGGAGAATTCCTGAGGGAGCTGGGAAGGGGCTGGAGAATTCCTGAGGGAGCTGGGAAGGGGCTCAGCCTGCAGAAAAGGAGGCTCAGGGGGGACCCTGTGGCTCTGCACAGTCCCTGACAGGAGGGGACAGCCGGGGGGATTTGGGATCTGCTCCAGGAACAGGGACAGGAGGAGAGGGAACGGCCCCAGGCTGGGCCAGGGGAGGCTCAGGGGGGACAGCAGCAGGAATTTCTCCATGGAAAGGGTGGCCAGGGACTGGAACTGCCCAGGGAGGTTTGGATCCCCATCCCTGGAGGTGTCCAAGGATGTGGCACTCCCTGACAGGGTGGGGATCGGGCACAGGTTGGACTCGGTGATCCTGGAGCCCTTTCCCAACCTCAGCCATTCTGTGATTCTGAGGGAGGAGGATTTGGGGACGAGGACAGACCCCGGTGTGGGAAATGCAGGTGACCTGAGCGTGCCCCACGTCCCCTCAGATGTCCCTGCGGGCTTTGTGAGGAACCTGAGGGTGAGAGGAGCTCCCCAGCCCCTCCCCAGCCTCTCTCCCATCCCTTCCTCCACCAGGATCAGCCCCAAAACCATCCAGACACGGACAGGGCCCTGTGAGAGCTGTCTGGCTCTGCCCTGTGCTCAGAAGGGGACATGGGACACTCCTCAGAGGGTCCCACACCCCCTCCCCAAGGCCACCAGCTCTGCGCCAAGAGAATTCCACAGCCTGGTTCCTTATGGGGAGAAGAGCGGGATAAATTCCCATTCCTACAGCTCCCCTTGCTCATTGACCATTCCCCAACACGCCCCGACCCCTCGCCAGCCCCGACCCCTCCTCGGGGACCCTGGGCCGCCCCCGAGGCCACCGGGGGTGGCGGTGACACCGCCGTCCCCGGG
Organism: Prinia subflava; assembly: GCF_021018805.1. Classification (NCBI taxonomy): domain Eukaryota; kingdom Metazoa; phylum Chordata; class Aves; order Passeriformes; family Cisticolidae; genus Prinia; species Prinia subflava. The sequence goes on along the minus strand of NC_086275.1, from coordinate 897,127 downwards.
GACGGCGCTGGCGGGGCCGGTAATTGAATCTCGGCTCTGCGATCCCGCCGGGGATTGAGTTAACTGGAAATGCCATTTCCGAGCTGCCCGGAGCCGCCGGGAGCCCCGAGCTCCTTATCAGCGGCCCCGAGCTCCTTATCAGCGGCCCCGAGCTCCTTATCAGCGGCCGCGGGTCCCCTCCGCTCCCTCGCCGCGACCCCGCGGCCCCTCCAGCGCCGGGGTCAGGCGGCTGCGGCTCCCCGGGTCACCCCTGGAAATTAATCCCGGATCCCCGGGGAGCCCCCGCCGCAGCGATGGCAACGGCAGGGAGGGAAAAAAAACACCTCGGCTCCATCTGGGGGGAAATTAAAGCGGTTCGGGAGCGGCTCCGTCCCGGGGGATGCGGCACCGACCCGCCCACGGCATCCATTTAGTGCTGAGCCCCCTCCCCGCGCCCGGAGTTTGCTGCTGCCGAGTTCTGAGTGTCCAAAAGAATGGACAGGGCCTTCCTCCCACCCCTGTGCACCAAAAATAATCACTTATAAAATATACATTATATATAATATATCACATATATAATATACATTATGTAGAATATGTAATATATCATATATAGGGAATTAATATTATACATATTCTATATTTCCATCTAGAATAGATATATTTGTGCATTTTAATATATATTTCTAGATGTATTTTTATATATTCTGCATGGAAATATAGACTACATTTTCTATACATTAGTTCTATATCGCCTGTATATTCTCTATATATTCTCTATATATTCTCTATACAGTCTCCACATATTCTCTATATATTCTCTGTATATTCTTTATATATTCCCAAAATATTCCCAATATATTCCCTATATATTCTCTCTATATTCCCTATATATTCTCTATATATTCTCTTTATATTCCCTATATATTCTCTATTTATTCCCTATATATTAGCTATATAATCTTTACACATTCTATATAATCTTTACATATCCTGTAGATGCACTACATGGGAACACAGAGTATATTCCAGATAGACAGAGATGCATTGGAAGTACAGATATATTCCCAATATTCCTCGGGAATAGGGCCCTGCCTTGGGATCTCATTAAAAGCTGTTTCAATCTAGGAATAATGGGAGGAACCTACACCCATCTACCCCCAGGAAGAGCTTCGGGAAAACAACCAAGAGCTCACCCTCCCTCCACACACGCTGCTCTTGCCAGGAACAGGAGGGAAAAGATGCTCAGCTCAGAACTTCCCTCCCTGGTAAAATATTTAATAATAAACTCAGAGGAGAAGCCAACTGTCTCCCTTGGATGTGGTTTTTCATTCGGAAGTTAATGGGAGTTTTAGTTCCAATCCAAAACATTTTTTTTTTAATTTTTTGGTTTGTTTTTTAAATTCCTGATGCGTGTTTTGTTCCGATAAATCCACCCTGTCACGGCGAATAAATCCCAGATGGGACGGACGGAGGGATGACACCCGTGTCACATTCCATTCCCCTCCAGCCACCCTTTCCCCAGGCTCCCCATCCCTGGCACTTTGTTAATCGATCCCGGGGATAACATTTGGAAAAAAACCCCAGCGGCGCCGCAGCCGCCTTAACGCGTTAATTCCTGCTTCGAAATCCCGGGAAATAAAAAAAAAAATTAAAAAAAAAAAAAAAAACAAAACGGGGGGGAGAAGGGAGGGGAGAAAAGCTGAAATGAGTCCTGTGAAAAAGAACAGGGCATCATTAACGCAGCCGGATCCGTATCACAGGCTGCAGCAATTATTCCCGGGTGGAACACGGCAAGCTGTGAAGAGCTTTCATTACCAGGGGTGTTCCAGGTCCCTCACCTTTGGCCAAGCTCCCGCTCAAACGGGCATTTTCTGCACCACGGCCTCCAGCTCCATTTAAATCCCTAATTGCTCTGATTGGGGGGCACACGGAGCACGGGGAATTCATGACTGAGAAATCTATTAGGCAATAAGTTGGTTACTTTGGAGGCGCCTCAGCCGCTGCCCAGTGGCTGCGGGCGCTGATTTCCAGGGGGTGCCACCTGCCCCGGCCCCCCTGCGCCTCAGTGACCTCCCCGGGTCCCCGAGGGGGGAATTCAATCAGGGAAGCAGCCCATGGGCTGCTGCTCCTGCCTGGGAAATGCAATTCCCTGCTGCTGGCAGATTTCCCCTCTCCCACCCGCCCACGATGGATATCGGAGGGGTTTTGGGGTTTCGTCCTTGCCCAGGACAAGCAGGAGGTGTTTGCTCCAGGGGTGCTCAGGTGGGGATTGGGAATGGTCCTTCCATGACAATATTCCCTCTTGTGTCCCTCATTCCGTACAGGGATGCTCAGGTGTGGATCAGATCTGATCCCTCCACCCCTCTTTACTTCTCTGTATTCCCTGTTTTCTCCAGGGATGCCCAGGTATGGGTCAGGTGAGATCCCTCCATCCCTATTTCTCCCTTTCCTGCATCCATGTTTGCTCCAGGGATGCTCAGGTGTGGATCAGGAATGATGCCACCATCCCTATTTCCTCCTCTCCTGTATTCCCTGTTTTTTCCAGGGATGCCCAGGTGTGGGCCAGGTATGATCCCTCCATCCCTATTTTCCCTCTCCTGTATCCGTGTTTGCTCCAGGCTGTGGATCACACACGATCCCACCACCCCTATTTCACCCTCTCCACTTTTCCCCCCAAACAGCCCTTTGGGAACTAAACAAAACCCATTTTTATGCCTTTTTTAAAAATCCTTTGTACCAAAACGGGCGCGTTCACTGTGGATGCACCAGAAGCCTCCCAAATTCCCGGGATTATCCATCCCCACCTCCCGGGGTTATCCATCCCCACCTCCCGGGGTTATCCATCCCCCTGAAGACAAAGGCCCATTCTCCTCTTCCTCCCCACCCCTGCACCCTGCGCCTTCCAGGAGTGCATTAAACGTCGCGATTAACATCTGTCACATCTGTCACATCTGTCACATCTGTCACACGCGCTGCAGTCTCTCTTCCAGCCTCTCCCGGGGGAAGCAGCCGCACGTGCACGGAAAAGGGTTTGTTTTGGTGGATTCAGCTCCTTTTTCCAAGCTCCCAGAGCACGGGGGGAATTGAGTCTCTGTGGGTGAAGCGTCCCGTGGTTGGAGTGGGGATGGGAAGGGATGGGAGTTTCCAGGCAAATCCCGCTCTTTGGGGTGATGGGTTGAGCCAGGAGCTGCTCCTGGCGTGAGAGGAGGTTCGGGGACGATGCTGAGGGGTTGGAGCAGAGGCAGCAGCATCATCCTGTGATTCCTGCTGCTCCCAAGACCCTTCTCTTTTTATACCCAATCCCCAAAATCCCCAAAGCCCTTTCTGGGGGTAGATTTCTCCCATTATCCCTAAATATTTTTTAATGAGCTCTCACGGCAGGGTCCTGTTCCCAAGGGCTCATCTCCCTTCCCTGTTTATTCCCCCAAACTCAAACCCTGCTGGATAAAATTCCCATTTCCTGCACGTTTCCTCCTGGCGGGAGCTGAGCCCGGCACCTTTAACCAACCACCCAACCTGTGGCTGTTCCCAAAAACCCCCACATCCCATGTGGACATTGGGATGCACCCAGGGCAACCCCTAAACTCCCCAAATCCAGCAAAATCAACGCCAGCAGCGAGGCTGGGGCACCACAGGCAGGGACGCTCCAGCATCCAGGAGATTGGGAGGAAAAATCCCCATTTTGGGGGATCAACCCCTTCTGTGGGATTCTTTTTTTGGGGTGGGAGGGAAAGGATGAAGCAGCACCTTAGCAGGACAGGGAGGAGGGCTGGGATGCTGCTCCCACAGCCAGGACTCCTTTTAATTGATTTCTCATGGTTTGGTGGCTCCTGGCTTTAATTACAACACAAATGTTTGCTGATGCAATTACGGCGCGCACGCCATGAAGCTGTGAGCGGGTGTCACCGGGTCGTGGGTCTTCATTTATTTCTGGCCTCGAGAGGGGAAAAAGAGAGATCCTGCTTCCTGCCAGATCCCTGCGGATCAATCCTGATCCCAAGGAGGGTTTCTTTGTGGCAGGGCGGATTGCTTTGGATTTTTTCTTCTTTCATTTGGTTTTATATACTAAAAAGGGGGGTGAAAAAATAAAATTGTGCCTTGCAGCAGGCTCGTCTGGGGGTGAAAATAATCCACTCAACATTCCGATTATCAGCTAATGCACATTTGCATTAGAATGGGTTAGAGGAGCTCCCAGGATGGAGCAGGATCCCTGTGGATCAGGCGCTGGCCTTTACACGGAAAAGCCACGGATCCTTGCCCTGAGCACAAAAACGCTCAGGGATGCAGTGCCAGATACAGCATTAATAGATAGAATATAAAATAAATGTACAGGAAAGCTGTGTTATGTGTAATATATTGGGAGTACAAATATTATATATAATAAATTGGGAAAATACATGATATATGTAATATATTGGGAATTTACATAATATATTAAAAAAATAATTGAGAATAGGTGTCATTTGTATAAGATTATTTAAAAGATAATATTATTATATATTATGTGTATATAATTATATATAAGACTATTATATTCACAATATTCTTTGGAAATACAACCACGCCATGAGGTTTCACTACAAAATGTTTGAATTTAGGAATATTGGGGGGTGGAGAAAAAGCAGAATTGGCCACAATCAGCCGGGGCAGCTGGTCCTGAGCCACGGCGCCAAATCCTGGGGCTCTCCCAAAGGTTTGGAATTGCCTCACACCAGGATGGCAGCGACAACCCCAGGGAATTGTGGACAAACCACGGCACCCCCAGCCCTTGGTCTCAGCTTTAAACCTCCAGGAAATCCGGGAGCATCCAGGGTGGAACGAGGCCGAAATTCCCGGTGTGGAGCGGCCGCAATCCCTGACGCTGCACCTTTCCCACCTCAGCTGTCAAAACGGAGCCGCTGCCCCCCCGGGAGCCTCGTTAAAAACGCGACTCTTCCCTAAGGCGACCGAGGGAGATGTGGCCAAATTAACGAGGACGTGACAGAGTTTACGGGAGGATCAGGCTCCTCTTCCCCCTGGAATGAACCTGGGGGTCCAGGGAGAAGGGAAGGGGAGGCTGAGGGGCTGCCGGGGCTTTGGGGAGCATCTGCGCTCGCCAAAAGAGCAATCGTGTCCTTGTCACTGCTCATCAGGCACGGGGACAGGCGGGAAGCGCTGGGAAAGGACGGGAATTCAACCTCCCTGCCCCACGGAGAGCCGGATCCGGCCTCCTCTGGCTGCCGGGTTTGCAAACACACCCTTGCAGCTCTCCCACTTCATTTCCCCATTGGAAAATAAATAAACATAATTTTTAAATTATTTTTTTTCTTTTTTTATCTCGCTTTTTCTGCTGTTCTTTGTCCAATCTGGAAAGCAACGAATTTCCGGCAAGAGGCTGGGGTAGGCTGGAGGCATCTCCAGCAGGGCAAGGGGCGCTTTGTCTGTGTGATGAGGAAAGATTTGTGCCCCAAAACCCCACAGGGCCTAAAACACGGAGTGTCCACTATCCCAGCCCAAAAAACTGGGATTTGGCACCTCTGGAAGATTCCAGCTGATCCCACTGGAAATGCCCTTTCCAAAATGCCCGGCCCCTATAGATTTAACCCTATAGCCACGTCTGCAGGTGAGGGCACACCTGGGATCCCCTCTCCAGCCTTCAACAGCATTTGAGGGGAGCAGGGATTTTGGGAAAGCACTGAGAGGTTCCTGTTTGAGGGCACCTCTTTAATCCCAACCCCTTGAAACCGAAACGAAGCTCGAAACAATCCTGAACCAACCCCTCGAGCCCAAACAGCAGCGAGATTTGGGAGCCAGTCCAAGCTCTGCAGCTTAGGCCCATCTCCAAATATCTCCCAACAAGTTTATTTATGGAAAATAAAATCAGTCCAAGATGTTCACAGCTCAGGAATATTTAATGCTATTTGGTGAGAAAGTATTTCCAGCGAGGAGGGGAGCGCGCGGCTCCCCGAGCGTCGCAGCAGCAACGGCGCCGGCGCCGACCCGCACCGCTCACCCCGGAGCCCTGAACTGGCCTGGCTGCACCAAACGCCTCCCTCGTTCCATTCCTACCAATCCTGATTAATTAATTAGCTCTGGAGGCCGGGATGAGGTGAGCTGTGGGAAGAGGAGGCGCCGAGGGGAGCGCTGCCCCCGGGTGCCACCGCATCCACCTCGCAGGCCTGTCCCTTTCCCGGCACGCAGGAGCAGGAGGGAAATTTCCCTGCCCTGCGGGAAGAGGAGGGAAGGGCGGCAGAGCGGACCCAGAGGATGCTCAGGCACAGATTCCCCCCTCTGGCAGCCGAAATCCCGGGAGCCGCGGCCACCTCGGCGCTGGGGTCACCGGGGTGACACGGAGCTGTCTGCGGGGCCAGCCGCGGGTCAGGGGCGGGCGGGAGGCAGCGGTGACAGGAGTCACTTTAATAGACACCTGCCACCTGATGGGGAGCGTTAATGCGTCCCCCTGATCCCGGGGAATGTCCCCCCCATCCCGCGGGACACGGGGGAGGGTCCGCAGCCACATCCCGGCTGCCACCAGGGGCTGGGCTGTCACCTTGGCCAAGGCGGGGACACCAGGCAGGCAGGGAGGGAGGGAGGGGCAGTGCCAGGGCAAGGCCCGGACTTTACAAACAGCTCTGATATCCCTGGAAGACGTCTCGAGTCATGCACAGGGTTGGAAATGTCTCCCATTACAATTCTGAGTCATTCGTGACTCAGTGACATTTCTGGAATGGAAAAGCAGTGGCTGGCCCGGCCCTGTGCGGCCACACCACAAATCCGTGGCTTAATTCTGATCCTGTTTCCCAAACAAACAACCCCCCAGAGCCTGCACTCCCCAGCCTGGATGTGCAGCCGCTCGTGGATGCTCCTCTGGGATGGCAAATTTTGGATTTTCACCTCCTGAGGTTTTGTTTTGTGTGGGAAAATCCAGCATCTGAGCCCAGCTTTGCCACTGGGGACAGAGCCAGGTGTGGTGGCAGCAGCTGGAGCTGCCCCAGGGATGTGATGAGCAGGGTGGGATTTCCTAAATCTTTATGTTTAAACATAAAATCCTTAAAAAGAAATAAAAGCAACCATTAAATAAATAAAAGCAACTTCCAACCACCCAGGGCTGACACACACAAAGCCAGGGTCACGCTGCTGCTGCAAATCTCTGCACGAGAAAGGGGTTCAGTAACAGTCGGACACAACAGGGTTGGAATGGTCACACTGGTGCTTCCTAGGGACAGGAATTTTCATTAACTCAGTTTTATCCTGGGAATAGCCAAATCCAGGGCAGGAAACACTCGGTGAACTGATAACCCTGGATCACACGATTATTTCCCCCCTCTCCCCACGGCCCTTTTGCAGCCCGTTATTAAAGCACTCGATTTTAGAGGGGGGGAGGAAGCAGCCCCGGGGAAGGCGTGGGGCAGGATGCTCGGGGACAGGGATGGTGGGAGGCTGGAGGCTGGAGGGGCAGGATGTTCAACAGCTGGGGGGCTTGGAGGATGGAAAATTTGGGAGTCAGGATGCTCAGAGGCTGGGATGTTCAGAGGCTGGGAGATTGGCTGGAAAAATCAGAGGTTGGGATACTTAGAGGTTGGGATGATTGGGGGTCAGGATGATCAGGGCTCAGGATTCTTGGAAAAAGAGATGCTCAGAGCCAAGGGTGCTCAGGGGTCAGGATGCTCAGAGGATTGGATCCTTGGAGGCCGGGATGCTCAGGGATCAGAATGCTCAAGGGTCAGGATGCTCAGGGACCAGGATCCCCAAAGGCTGGGTTGCTCAGAGGTCAGGATCCTTGGATGTTGGAATGCTCAGGGGCTGGGATGCTCAAGGATCAGGATGCCCAAGGATGAAGGTGCTCAAGGATCAAGGTGCTCAGTGGTCAGGATCCTCGGATATCAGGATATTCAGGGATCAGGATCCTCGGATATCAGGATATTCAGGGATCAGGATCCTCAGATATTAGGATGCCCAGGGATCAGCACCCTTGGGTGTCAGGACGCCCAGGTCCTGCTGTGATCCCCTCACTCCCCCACACCCCGACACCTCCAAGCAGTGACAGCACCCACAGGAACCCGGCACGGCTGTGCCAGGACCTGGCCCCAAAACAGAACCAACCCCGGGCCCAGGGACTTTGGGACACCGGGAAAACCCGGCTGGGTGCAGGAGCCTTCCCTGCCCATCCCTCTTTGCCACCTGCAGCCGCTGATCCCCGGCACAGCCCCGGCACCGGGGAAGGCTCCGGCAGCGCCAGGACACATCAGAGCAGAAATAAACCCGGAGCCGTCCCCCCCTCCCCATCCCTGCCGCCCCCTTTTCGCTATTATGTCTGAGAAGAGACGTCTCTCCTGGTGTTTTTCCCGATGATTTAATCGCTCGGTGATGAGGGCTGCCTGGCTGGGATACAACTGAGCTCTGGGCATGGCCAAAAGAGATGGGGGATCTCAAAGGAGGAGGAAGCCTCGGTGGCAGTGACGGTGATTGACAGAGGATGAAATGGAGCGGCCAAATTCCATCGGCGTGGTTTGAAAACCCCGGGACGCTGCGGAGAGCTGATGGCTCGTGTCCTAAGGTTCCGCCAGAGCTGGCATCTGCCTTTCATCCTCATTTAATTCACCCTTTGGAGGCTGCCAGGGGTTTGTGCGTGCTCACAGTGGGGTTTTTATCGCACGCTCGGCCTTGTGGAGGTTTGTTTTCTGTGTGTTGAGGTGTGCAGAGAGGAGGCAGAGAATTTCCTCGGCCTCGTGGCCTCACGTCCGTGGGAGAAGCAGCCCTTGGAGTGCAATTCCTGCCCTGGGTACGGTGATTCAAGGGTTTAGAAAGGATTTTCCTGGAAAAGTGGTGTCTGCTGGGGTTTAATCTCCGGTAGCCAGGGTGGGACACGGGTGGCATCGCTCAGGAGGGACCCCCATCCACCTGCAGGTATCCCTACCCCAAATATTGGATTTTGTTGGGAAAACCACGCGTGTGAAGGCCGTGGTCACTGCAGGGGCCAGAGTGGCTTTGCACATCTCTCTGTCCCCGCAGCGACGTTCCAACAAGAGAAAAAAAAGGCAACCCAAGTCCTGTTTTCCAAACTTTCCTTCACTTCCCAGTGGGAAAGGTGCCAGACTGCAGCTCCAGGTCCCCCCTCTGCCAGCAGCCTCTCCTGGACCAGCTCATCTCACGGATATCCCGGGAAAGGCCGAACCCTGCCACAACCCAGCAGCCAAACAGCACCAGGAGGGAGCCCTGAGCTCCCTCACGGCCAGAATTCCATCCAAATTCCAGCTCTCTGTCCGAATTCCCAGGCTTTTCACTCCAGCTGGAAGGAATCTGGCAAATCCCAGGGCTGTGTGTGACCTGCCCCTGTGTGAGGAGGGAGAACTCCCGGGAGCAGCGAGGACGGGACGAGGTCCAGCAGCTCCCCCACAAACCAGGAACTCAATCCTGACCCCAGCACCTGCCCCCCGCTCCCATCCAGGATTATCCCCTCAAAACAGCCGGGTCCAGGCAGGAATTTCACAGTTTTAGTGGAGGAAAACTCTGATTTTGCAAATCTGGTGGGTGCAAGCTCCCGCCCCAGGGTGATCCTGGCTCTGTCATTGTCCTCCCTCTGGGCTGTGAGTGACGGGGAAGGGGCCGGGCAGCATCTTGGGGATGCAGAATTTTTGGGGATGCAGAACTTTTGGGGGCTGTGGCATCTTTGGGGGGGCTGCAGCATCCTAAGGAATTGCACCATTTTAGGGGCTGAAGCGCCTCAAGGAGCTGCAGCACTTTGGGGTCTGCAGAATTTTGGAGGGCTCAGCAGGGCAAGGGGGGCTCAGCATCTGGGGGGGCTGCAGAATCGTGGGGGTCTGCAGCATTTTTGGGGGGATGCAGCATCTTAGGGGACTGCAGAATTTTGAGGGGCTCAGCATTTTGGGGAGCGCAGCATTTCGGGGGGCTCACCATTTCGGGGGGCTCAGCGTTTTGGGGTGGCTCACCACTTGGGAGGACTCAGCATTTTGGGGGTCCTGCAGCATTTTGGGAGGGCTCAGCATTTCGGGGGGCTCAGCATTTCGGGGGGCTCAGCATCGCTGCTGCCTCCCCTCCTCTCCCCCCTCACCAAACGCTCCCTTAACGAGGGAATTCCCTCCGCGGGAAGCGCGGCTGCCCCCAGCATTCCCAAACCCTGGAAAACCTCTGGAGACAGAGCCACCAGCCCCGCGGAGCCCCCTGTCCCGGACCTGGCACTGGGCACGGGGGTGGCTTCACCCCACGGTGTCCCCGGTGTCCCCCCGGTGCCATCGCAGCTTTGATCCCGCTGAATTCCTGCTCCCCTTAATCCCCGATCGGGCTCGGAGCCTTCTGCGGAGATGCCGAGATCAAATGCGCGGTTCGGAGCCGGCCGGGCCGAGGGGAACACGAGGGAGAAGTTTCGTTCCAGGGTTTGGAATCCCGGCGAGGCGGCGGAGCCGCGAGCCGAGAGCTCCCTCTGCTCCCAGAAAAATCCTGCCAGGATTCCAAAAGCTCCCGGCCTCCTTCTCCCGGCCGGGAGAACTCCTCACACCCCCGGGGGAGAAGCCCAAGCTGCTGCAGGGGGAAAGATTTCCTCCAGGGGATGAATTGTTGATTTAAAAAGTGGCAGGAAAAGGATAAAATGGTCAAAGACCCCGGCAGAGCCCCAAAAATGCATCAGCTGCCACGGCAGGGGAGACCTCAGGATGTAAAATGTCCTCTATAAATCATAAATATCTGATTTATCAATTGATTAGGGACAGCCCGAGGCAAGTGGAGGCGCTTGGAGCTCCCCTGGGTTGGAGGAAAATGAGGGAATTTTAATTTCCATCCTTCGGGAAGTGAAATAAATAAATACCAGGGCAGCAGGGGGGATTCGGGGCAAAGAAGAGCTCAGCACCCACAGTAAAAAGGGGAAAATCAGGGTGCAGAAAATTATTTCAATCCCAATGAAAACGTATTTTATTAGAGGAAGCAGATTCATCTCTGATCCTGGATCCCAAGAAAAGCAATATCCAGGGCTGTGATTTCCCATCTCGCGGGGAGAATGAGTTATTAAAGCACAAGATGAATGGCTTGCAGTGCAGCTAAGTGCTCCAGTTAAGAGAAAAATAGTTCTAAACTTACTCTTTGCCCCAAAACACATTCCTCCCCCTCATCCCCGGGCCTCGGCTCTCCCCTCGGGTGAAGCTCGCTCGTGTGCCTCATTTTTTTCCCGGCTTATCAAAATTCCGGAGGGGAAATTTTAATAGAAGTAAAAATAAGGTGAATTTAGACGGGTGGTGATGGCTGGGTTTTTGGTTTGGTGGGGGTTTTTTTGGTTTTTTTTTTTCTTTTCTCCTCCCCTTCCCTCAATCTTTAAAAAAAAAGAAGAAAATTTAAAAAAAAATACACATGAGGAATAAAAATAACCCGGATAAGTTCAGTTGTGGGGAAGGAAGGAGGATGTAAATGAAGGAACGTTCTCATGGAGAGCAGCGCTCCCGAGCAGGGCGCCTCGCCCCGCGCCTCGGCTCTGCATGAATAAATAGGGATAAAAATGTAACTGCACACGCAGCTCCCAGCCCAGCACCCCCGGAGGGCTCCTCTCCCTCCTCGCAGGCTGCGGCACCACCAGCCACCCCTCTCTCTGAATTTTTGGGGTGCAGCGTTTTGGGGGGGCTGTGGCATCTTTGGATCCTAAGGGATCGCAGCATTTGGGGGGCTGAAGCGCCTCAGGGAGCTGCAGCGTTTTGGGGTCTGCAGAATTTTGGAGGGCTCAGCAGGACAAGGGGGGCTCAGCATTTTTGCATTTTGGGTATTTAGGGGGGAAAAGCGTTGAAATGGTGATTTTGGGGGTGCGGAGCTGGTTTGGAGCCCTGGATGTGACCCCCTCCTCAGATATTGAGGCAGGGGGTGCAGATCCACTGGGACAGTGGGAAATGAGGGGGTTTCCCCCAAAATCCTTGGATCATTCAGGTTGGAAGAGCTCCAGGATCACCAAGTCCGAGCTGTGCCCCATCCCCACCTTGTCACCAGCCCAGAGGCCTCAGTGTCACCTCCAGGCGTCCCCTGGACACCTCCAGGGATGGGGACTCCAGAGCTCCCTTTCCATAGGGAAATTCCTGCTCATGTCCAGCCTGGAACTCCCCTTTGGGACAATCCCAGGGGCTCCAGCAGCGCTCAGGATCAGGCCGCCTCCTCCACCACCGATGCTTTCCTCGAGCCCAACACCGAATCTCGTCACAAAAATCCCTCTCGTCCCCAGATCCAAACAACCGGGGATGCTGGGAACTCACCCAGTGACTCAATTAATTCCAAATCCGTGCTGCGGGGTGAGAGCAGCCCAAAGGACCCCAAAACCCCCCGGCGAGGCATCCCAGCAGCCGAGGATTCCCCCCCGGCACCACCACGGACTTTTCCCACTCCTTTCAACCCATTCATCCCCGCTTTCCCCCCCTCCCCAGGCAGGATCTCCCGACCCCCTCCCCTGGCTCCCCGTTACACAACCCTGCTCGGGAGATCCTACGTGGGCAGCCGTGGGTTTTCCTGGGAATCGACAGCAGCTCTCGCTGCGGCTCAGCAGAGCATGAGCATCTTACATAAACAGCCCCGCGAGTTTCCCCTGCGTGGGGGCTGCCCGCGGCCCCCCGGGCTGGGAGGGAACGCTGGCAGCCGCCTTTTCCACCCCTCCCCATCCCCATCCTGCTTTTTGTAAATTTTTTTTTTAATTTTTTTTTTTTTTTTTGCTCCTTTTAAAGCAACCCAAACCCTTGTGGGGGAAAAAGGCAGCGCGCTCGCTCGCTAGAGAGAGAGAGAGGAGAGAGAGAGAGAAATGACTCAAGTGTTTTGTAACTTGTCACATTCGGAGCTGCAATTTGGAGGCAGGAAGGAGGGATCCAAAATAGTCGCCCCAACCCCGGATTGTATAACCGAGATCCCCTCCCCTCCCGCCGGGGGGCGGGGGGGGGGGAATAAAAAAGGAAAAAAAAATAATAAAATAAAAAAAGGGGGAATTTCTGCCGGAGATTGGCAGCTGGAGAGAGGCAGGCGAGCTCGAGGGGTTGTTACAGCGCAGGAAGGAGCCCCCAAATTGGGAAGAATTACTCATCCATGGAAAAAAAAAAAAAAAAAAGGCTCCTGTGCTGGCGGGGAGGCACCGGGGAAGATGCTGCAGGGGAGGAGGGAAGGCTCCCGGGGATGATGCTGCGAGCCCAGGGGCGAGGCTGAGCTCCCGGGATGCTCCCTGGAGTGGGAGGTGATGTTTGGGAAGTGCAGCTGGAGCGGCAGAGCAGGACGGAGCAGGATTCCCTGCCAGGAGGGGACCTGGCAAGGGCTGCTGGAGGGCGAGCGCTGCCAAAATCCGGGCTGGGAGCAGGCTGGAGGCAGCCCAGATGCCAGAGCCGGGCTGGGAGATGCTGGGATGATCCCACGGGAGGGTGGCGGCGGGGTCAGGGGGTGTTTGCCTCTCCCACACCTCCCTGCCCTCTGCCCAGCACCTGGAAATTCCCAATTCCCACCTCCCAGTTCCCAATTCCCAGATTTTTGGTCCATGTGTTCGGCAATTTGTCACATCCCAGAGAAACCCGGGAGAGCCTGGCTGCTCCCAGAGCCCTCTGAAAATCAGGGAGAGCCCGGAGAGGGGAGAGTGACGGAGCAGAGACCCCCCAATACCCCCAGCCCAGCGTTCCAGAGGTCCTGGAGCCTTTCCCAGCCCAAAAATCCTCCAAGGACAGAGCTGAGGAGCAGAGAAGCTCCACGGAACCAGGAGGAGCTGAGGAGGCTCCTGGGGAGATGAGGAGGATGCCAGGAGGATGAGGAAGATGAAGGGGAGCCGTGCCCAGCTCCCTTCTAATTAAACACAATTCCAAACCCCACAAATTCAATTCTCAAGCGCCAGGAGGGACCTGCCTGCTGCTATCAACCCTCCTGCCCACCCCAAACGCCGCTAATTCCTTTTGAAACAGCCCAGGCGGGTCCGGGGGATGTCAGGAGACACCACGAGGGTGACAGAGGGTGACAGAGGGTGACAGAGGGTGACAGAGGGTGACAGGTCCCCTCGGGGCTCATTGATCTGCCATCGATCACCCCGTGCAAGCTCCGAAGCCCAGACGGGCTCCGGGCTCTGCGGGGGCAGCGCTTCCCCAGGGTCCCCTCAAAAATAAACCCTGGATTTGGGGTGAGGGGAGGGGTCTCTGCAGCCTCTTCCTCCGGTGTCACCTCGGTTAAAGGCTCTGGAATTCCGAGTGCCCGACGCCCACGTTGGCACGCCGGGAAAATCCAAAGATGGGGCAAGGGGGAAAAGATAAAAAATCAGGTCGTTTTCAATGTATTCATCTGTTTTTACAACTCAGTTCGGCTCTGCAATTAATAAGATTCATGTAAAATCGGTATTTTTTTCTGCCACACACACCTGGCAGGTGCGTCCCTGCAGGGTTGGGATTGGCAGGTGAAAATAAGGTGGATATAAAACACTTGCCCATGGAATAAACCGAGAGAAAAAGCAAAATTCCCAACCAATTTCCAGCCAGAACACGATCACACCTTCCCCAGGATATTCCACTGGAATCCTGGCACATCCCATCCCCTCAGACACCGATCCCTGCCGGTTAATTCCTTACAAAACCTCCATCTACACAATTATCTCTGGGAGCAAAGCGCTGATGGATGGAAGTTTTAATTACCAAACCTTCTCATCCTCCCCCATGCACAAAAAAAAAAGAAAAAGTGCATTTTCTGGCATGTTTATTTAATAGTAAAACATGGCCAAATTCCACATTGGTGGAACACGTGAGCGGGGCACGGGAGGGACGAGCAGAGCCGAAATCTGTTTTTGTCACCAGAGCTGGAAATTGAAGTTCCTTTGATCCCTCTGCCTCCCAAGCTGCTGGGGAAGGAGCAGAGCGCAGGGAATGTTTATCCCAGGGTGTGGAAGGGTTCAGGGATGGATCCCAGCTCCTGCCTCTGCACGTGCCAGGGCGGTGGAGATTGACAGCTCCACTCCCGCACACGTCCCCGTCCCTCGATGTCCCCAAAGAGAAGAGCCTTAATTCCCATGGACAGGGCTAAAGGGTGGCCCTGTCACCCTTTCAGTATCATTTAAGGCTTGGGAAGTGCCCAACTCCCGTCGGGAACGCCCGCCGGAGCTCCGTGCTCATATCAGCCTTAATTTCATTTCGGTCCTTCGCGCCCTTGTCGGCTCGCGGAGCGGAGACTCCAAACGATGCTCCCCCATCCCCTGGCAGCGGATCCGGCAACGGGAGCCGCCCCCTGCCCCAAAAACCTGCCTGGCCCCGGTGCGAGCGGGGTTTGCTCATTCCCAAGGCAAAGACTGCGGAGGTTGAGGCCCCGCTCCTCCCCGCCCTCCCCTTCCTTCCCTTCCTTTTCGCGAGTAAATCCTCCAGCAGGAATTTTCCCCCCTTCCTTGGAAATTCACAGCCAACCTGCTAATGAGTCTTTGTGAAACTTGTGCCTTCTTACCTCTAATTTTACAGCCTGCTCGGATTTGAGCTCTGTGGACAGCCTCACATTTGGTTGGGAATTATAGGCTGAGTGGCTGTTCTCTCCTATTATTGTGCTGTCAATCTCCTATTAGCACATTATAATATGCTACACTGAATGCATCTGTTCCGTAGATCACAAGTCCTAATTGTCATTTGTTGAATCACTTTGTCTTATATGATTGTTAAGCAATTATTTCACCCAAAGCAGCTTAAACTTTGATTACTGTATAGTGTTTACAGGGATCAAAGGGAGGGGAAAAAAAATCAGCGGCGGCTTCAAATGTGGGGTTTTTTTGTTTTTGAGGAGGAAAATGAGGAGAGGGCGGGAGATGCCGAGGCACGGGGATGACCTGGAGGGGCTTCCCGGCCTCCTGCCCTCGGGGAGAGGAATGTCCAGGAATGGAGAGGTCAGGAGACGGATGTGAAGCGACATTCCCGCCAGGATTGCTCACGGAGCGAGGCTCTCCCGGCGTGTGGCACCAGCTGCCCGCCGGTCCCCTCCGGTGGGACGGGGGACAACACCCCCGGGAGGTTGTGGAAACCACTCTGGCCCTTCCCAGCAAGGGGAAAAGCTTCCTGCTCCCCGAAAGGACGGGAATTCGGGAGGTGCGGGACTCAGAGGGGTCAACCCCAGGGCTGCATTTCCCATGGATCAAACATCCTGAACATCCCAGGGCTGCATTTCCCATGGATCAAACATCCTGAACATCCCAGGGATGATCTCCCGTGGATTGAACATCCCAAAGCTGCATCTCCTGAGGTCTGAACATCCCAGGACCACATTTCCCATGGATTCAGCATCCTGAACATTCCAGGACCACATTTCCCATGGATTCAGCATCCTGAACATCCCAGGATCCCAGGATCTCCCATGGATTCAGCACCCTGAACATTCCAGAACCACATTTCCCATGGATTCAGCACCCTGAACATCCCAGGACCACATTTCCCATGGATTCAGCATCCTGAACATTCCAGAACCACATTTCCCATGGATTCAGCCTGTAAATCCAGTAAATCCCCCATGGAGCAGCGGCAGGGGGTCAGCAGAGGACAGGGCTGAGGCAGCACGCAGAGCCCTCAGCACACACATTCATCTTGGCTTTGCCACCCCACTCCAAAGAGGCCCTCTGGAAGCTCAGATCCCTCTCACAGCATTCCCCCTGTGAAATCCGGGATGCTGGAATGCCACGGGAGCGATCCCAGGGCATGGGAACCCTGCCGGAGGGAGGGGCTCAGCACCGGGGGCTTGGGCTCATCCCGGGATCTCGGAGCTGACAGCAGGGCAGGAATGCGGGGCCATTGTTCGTGAGGAGCCCAGACAGGGCTGGGAGAGGGAGAAAACCACGCTGGAGGCTCCTCAGCTCCAGACGGCTCCGCGAGCCAGCAGGGATACACAAACTGTCAGGAATCTTCTGCTTCCACCCATCTTCTCCAGCTCGGATGGAACCTGGGTGCCACGGGAAGGGTCCTGTCCCTGTCCCCAGGCCCCTCCTGCCGCCCCTGCAGCACGGCCCGGGAGGAGATGGAGCAGAGCTGCCCCTGCCTTTGTTAAAAATCAATGGGTTTGCCCAAATAATGGGAAACTCGACCCCAGAACACAAAACCCTTTATAAATCAGGCCTGTCCCCAGCAGGGCCTGTCCCCAGCCGGGTCTGTCCCCAGCCGGGTCTGTCCCCAGCCGGGTCTGTCCCCAGCCGGGCCTGTCCCCAGCCGGGCCTGTCCCCAGCCGGGCCACCAAGCTCTTCACAAAAGGGGCAGAAGCAGGGAAAAGACCCAGCGTGGACTTTCTGGGGGTTCTGGGGACAAGCTCTTCCCTCCCTGATCTCCTATTCCCAAGGGTGCATCTCCCATTCCTGGGATCTCTCCCACCCCACAGCAGCACCCCTGGGTGCTGGCCGTGGGTTTAGGTACAAAAAGCTGCTGGGTGAAGCTCAAAGCCACCCCCTGAGGGTCTCAGGGCTTTTCCAGCTGCCTTTCCCAGCCCCGGCTCATTCCAGCATGGAAATTCCTTCACCCCAGAGAGCTGCAGAGCTCAGGGATGTGCAAAAACAAACTTTAAAAAGTTGGGTTTGGGGTAGGAACCCTGAGAAAAACATTTGATTTCTACATTTTGGAAAAAAAATCCCAATTCCTTCCTGTATCCTAAAAAAAGCGATGGCACAGCCCAAAGAAGCCTCTGAGGAAGTTGTCAAACCTTGGGATGAGAACAAATCTGGAGGAGCAGGTAAAAGGTGGCGGCTCCAGCGCAGGTAAATTGCTTTTTAACGAGGAGACAAGGCCCACCCCTGGCATCTGCCGTATGTTTTTATAAAGCCCAGAAATATGTTTTTAAAAGGCCAGTAAATAAAGTTCCCATCGATTTGATCTCCAGTGTAATCTGTTTTTCTGTCTGCCACCACGAGTGGTAATAAAAGGGAATCAGGGCACGGGGGTTTGGGTTAATGCAGCGATCCATCACCGTCGGGGGCTTTGCTTCGCTGCACAATCCTCAAACTGCCCCAAATTGGTGCAAGGGGCCAATTTTCTTTTCCAATTTATTTTTGCTTGAGCGAAGCAATATCGAGGCAGGACGAGGAGGATGCGATTCCCGTCGTTCCAGAGGTTCTCCCTCTTCCCTGGCCTGGGGAAGGGCTGCCTCGGTTTGGGGGATTTGGGAAGGCGCTGTGGGCATTTGGATTTTGGGATTTTGAGGTCAGGTCTTTGCAGTGCAGCCCAAAGAGGGGTTGGGATGTGCTCAGGAGAGTTTTCCAGTGAGGATTGAGAATTCCAGGGATGATCTTCCATGGATTGAAAACTCTGAATATCCCTGGGATGATCTCCCATGGACTGAAAACCCTAAATGGATCAAACACCCTGAATATCCCTGGGATGATCTCCCATGGACTGAAAACCCTAAATGGATCAAACACCCTGAATATCCCTGGGATGATCCCCCATGGATTCAGCATCCTGAACACCCCAGGGCTGATCCCCCATGGATCAAACATCCTGAACATCCCTGGGATGATCTCCCATGGATCAAACATCCTGAACATCCCAGGACCACATTTCCAACGGATTCAGCATCCTGAACATTCCAGAACCACATCTCCCATGGATTCAGCATCCTGACCACCCCAGGGCTGACCTCCAGCTCTTCCCAGCTCTCTGCCCACCAGGACAGAGCAGTTCAAGGTTTTCCAGGGTATCCAAGCCATCCATCGCCCCTCTCCTGCCCCTGGCAGTGCATCCCTGCCTCCTTTCCCTGAGCCTGCTGCTCACAGAGATGCCCTGCACACAACTGGTGCCCTCCCAACACTAAAAATTGCCCCAAAATGGGGGGTTTGGGCAGTAAATTGATGTTTGATAAGGCTGGGTTTGACAGCTCAGTGTTTAAACATCACAAAATACTCAAATCCACCCTAAAATGATGCATTAAAGTCCCCCAGGCCGGGTTTTGCTGCCATCAGAGCTCAGCTTTGCAAGATGCCACCCCAATTTCAGCTCCTTCACCCCAAACCATCGACGTTCCCCTCACTGAGGAGCTGCAGGGCACAAAGGTGACCCCAAACCCATCCCAAATATCCGGGACGAGGACGGGAAACCTCCCATTCCCCCTCCCCACCCTTCAGAAAAACCGGTAAATATTTCTAGAGAGAAAAACAAACACTCCGCATTTGGCTTTTTTGGTGGTTGTTTTTCTTGAAGAGACAAAGTGTTCCACAGAGAGCCGACACTTCCTACACAAGTTTGCATCCTCAAACCCCGAGATTTTTTTTCTGCCACGGATTTGGATGGGAGAAGCATCTCCAGCCCTCCCCACCCCACCCAGGATCACCGGGCTGGAGCATCCCACCGGAGCAGCACAGGGAGATGGAGATCCCCTCGCTTTGCCAAAATTTCCCGCTCTCATTTGGGAATAAATTAGGAATAATCAGATTTACTGGGTTTAGAAATACCCCCATAAAGCATAAAAACAACTCTCGTGCCTCAGCTCTCGTTCCCACTCGATTTAGGGTGAGGGAAAAATTATCCCAAGGCATCCTTAGAGGTTCGGGAGTAAGAAAATTTTGTGTTCCTACAAGAAAACAACCCCAAAACTGAGGAGAGTCGGAGCCAGCCCTCTGTGAGGGGTTTAAGGTCACCCGGAGCAAACTCCAGGTTTGGATCTGCAGCTGGATCACTGCCAGAGCCGGGGAGGGATTTTGGGAAAGGCTGGAGGAGAAACCCACCCCAAGGCCGGGAGGCGGCGGGGCCCCCCCGTGTCCTCAGATGCCGCCTGAGCTCCGGGATGTGCCGGGAGATGTCTCGGGAGGAAACGGTGCCAGCTCCATCAGCGGAGCCGCTCCGGTGCCAGCGGCTCCCTGGGGACCCGCCACCCTCCCCCGAGGCACAGCTGGAATCCCATCCCGAAATATTCAGGTGCCACCCCCCTCCCCGGGGCTCAGCCGGGGCGGATTCCCTTCCCTTCCCAGCTTTTTGTGGATTCTGGGATGCGCAGCGTGCGAGGCTCTGGCTGCCGTCCCCGGAACCCTCCCCACAGCCGGCGGCAGCGGCGCTGCATCCCCGGAGCGCCCCTTCCCTTCTCCCGGCCCTGCTTCGCCTTCCAGGACTAAAATTAAAGGGAAAAACAACTGCCCACATCCCTGGGAAAACTTCAAACTCCTGGGAAGGCGGGGACGGGGCTGTGTGCAGCAGCCTCTGCCAGGAAGGAGGATTTTTAATTTTTTTTTTCTTTTTTTGGAAGAATCAGACATCTTTAAGGAAAAGTTCTCCTTCCAACCATGTGATCCGCAGGGGGAAGAGACTTCCCAGACGGCGGGGAAGAGCCGGGGAAAAGGAGAAATCGCTCCGGGGTATCGCCAGCGGCGCTGAGTTCTCCCTTCTCCGCTCCCAGGGCTGGAGCCGGCCCGGGAATTACGGAAATTATCGGGACAGGGCGGGTTTGGGGCTGCCAGCGAGGATTTCACCGCGATTTGGGAACGCCACGAGAGGATTCCGCATCCCGGGACGGCTGTGGGATCACGGCACGGCGCAGGTGTCCTCAAAAACACCCGCGGTGTCCCCAAAAACACCCCCGGGGTCCCCAAAAACACCCGCGGTGTCCTCAAAAACACCCGCGGTGTCCCCAAAAATACCGCAGGGGTCCCCAAAAACACCCCCGGGGTCCCCAAAAACACCCGCGGTGTCCCCAAAAATACCGCAGGGGTCCCCAAAAACACCCCCGGTGTCACCGCGTTCCATCCCCGCCACCCCCGGCACTGCCCGCGGGAGATTCCGGCGCTCCCAGTTTATCCCAGTTTGTCCCAGTTCCCCCCAGTCCGGGCGGCGCTGCAGCTCGGGCAGTTCAATGCTGCCACCTGGTGGTGACAGGAGGGAACAGCAGCGCCGGGATTTCCTCCAAATTCCTCCCAAATTCCATCGGGATCCCAAATTCCATCGGGAACCGACAGAGCCCGGCCCCAGGCCGGGATGGCTTTGAAAAGTCGACTAAAAAATTTATAAAAAAACCCCAAATAATCTGCGGTGGAAATCTTTAAATTGATTTTTTTTTTTTTGGCTGAGTTATGGCCAAAAAAAAGTGGAACGGAGTGAAAAAAAAATTCCAGTGGTCAGAATATAGCAGGAAATTAAATGGCCAAAGGAAAGGAAACAAAAATGAAATGGCCAAGCTGTAGCAAAAAAATATAAATATTCATTGGCCACAACATAGAAATAAAATTAATTAAACTTTTCTCTATGTGTGGCCACTAAATTCTTGTTTTTCCTACATTGTGGCCATTTAATTCCTTTTTTTCAAAATAGCCACGATGAAATATAAAATAAAATCATTAGGAGGCCGTAAACAGCAAAAAATTCAATTATTAAGTGGCCAAGTGTAGCAGAAAAAATAATTTAATTTCTTTGCTGCCTCCTGGCCACTTAAATGGTCACAGTATATTAAAATTTTAATTATTGTTTTCAAAGTTAATGTAGGGAAAATTATAAATGGCTGCATTTATAGGAGAAATAATGGTCAAAATGCAGCAAATATTCTAAATTGAAACGCAGGGATATGGTGAAAATAATTTATTAAATGGCTACAACGTGGCTGGAATAGCTGTAAAATGGGTGTGATGTGAAAAAAAAAATAATGGCCAAAGGAAAAGGAATTATAAACCATAAAATATAAAAAATATATAAAAATACAAATATAAATATAAGAATACAGATATAACATTTAAAATAAGAAAATAAAAATACAAGAAAAGATAAAATTTAAAATAGAAAATATAAAGATAAAAAGATAAAATGTAAAATAGAAAAATATAAAGATAAAAATATAGAAATATAAAAATATAAAAATAAATATAGAAAAATGTAAAAAATAAATAAATATAAAAATGTAAAAATAATAACAGAAAAATGTAAAAATAATAATTAAAAAATGTAAAAATAAAAAAATATAGAAATATAGAAAATATAAAAGTGGTTTTAGTGTAGTAAAAAAAAGTCAGAATGTGAGAAAAGCTGATTTAATGACCACAGCATAGGAAAAAAAAATTAAAATAAACCACAAAAATATCACCAAAAAAAAAAGCCAGTTCCATTTATCCACAGCTCAGCCTCCAACCAAACCCCTACATTTAGAAATCAGGCATTTCCAAAGAAAAATTTCCTTTTTCCAAGGAAAAAGCAGGAATAAAACCCTTCCAAAGCCATCCCTGTCCCGGGGGAGCCAGGACGGGCCTCACCTTCTTGGCCCAGGGGTAGCGGACGCGGGGCTGGCCCCACTCGGAGCTGAGCTTGTGGCGGTAGCGGTGGCACTTGGGGACGTAGGAGCAGCTCACGTCACCCACCTCGGGGTAGATGACTTCCAGTTCCCCCCTGGAAAACCGGGAATGGGAGAGGGGTCAGGGCTGGAGGAGGCAGGATGGGATGGGATCGGGAATGCAAAGTTTGGAAAACCGGGAATGGGAGAGGGGTGAGGGCCGGAGGTGGGAATTTGTGCCAGGGATGAGATCGGGAATGCAAAGTTTGGAAAATCGGGAATGGGAGAGGGGTGAGGGCTGGGGGTGGGAATTTGTGCCAGGGATGGGGTTGGGAATGCAAAGTTTGGAAAATCGGGAATGGGAGAGGGGTGAGGGAATTGGTGCCAGGGATGGGGCTGGGAATGCAAAGTTTGGAAAATCGGGAATGGGAGAGGGGTCAGGGCTGGAGGAGGTGGGAGTGGTGCCAGGGATGGGGTTGGGAATGCAAAGTTTGGGTGGGGGAAGCTCAGCAGCAGGAATTTAAGGGTTCTCCAGTGGATTTTGGGAAGGAATTCCTGGCTGGGATGGGATTCCCAGATTTGCTGTGGCTGCCCCTGGATCCCTGGCAGTGCCCAGGGTCAGGTTGGAGCAGCCTGGGGCAGAGGGAGGAGGTTCTGGAAAGATGGGAATGATCCTGGATGTTGTGTGGAGGGATGACAGCGCTTCCAGAAGGGAAAATCTGGGAAGTGGAGAGGGATTCCTGCTCAGGAATTGGAATGACAGGACAGGGAGTAACGGGTTCAGCTGGAAAAGGGGAAATTCAGGTTGGATTTATGGAAGGAATTCCCAATGTGAGGGTGGGGAAGGGCTGGGCTGGAATTCCCAGAGGAGCTGTGGCTGCTCCGTGTCCCTGGAAGTGCCCGAGGCCGGGTTGGATCAGCCTGGGACAGAGCTGGGGTTGGACTGGGTGGGTTTTAGGGCTCCTTCCCACCCGAACCATTCCAGGATTCCGTGGAGGAGCAGCCTCCTCCTCCCCCTGAATTCCCCATGGAAAACTTCGGACACTGCACAGGTCCCTTCCAAAACCTCGGCACAGCAGGGCCCAGAGACATCCCGGATTCCCGGGAAAAAGGAGGAAAACGGGAAATATTTACAGCCCTGGCCAAGGGGGCACTGGAATGAACTGGGAGGGGACACAAAGGGAAATGTCCAGGCTGGGCAGGGGGCCAGGGGGCCACCAGGCCAGATAGGGGCCACCAGGCTGGGCAGGGGGACAACAGGATGGGCAGGGGGACAGCTGGGGCCACCAGGCTGGGCAGGGGACAGGAGGACACCAGGCCAGGCAGGGGACAGCTGGGACTGGGCAGGGGACAGCTGGGGCCACCAGGCTGGGCAGGGGACAGGTGACAGGGGCTCACCTGCAGAATTTGTGGTCGGGCTCGCTGAGGGTCTGGAAGATGCAGGTCCGGGAGGCCTCGCTGCCCCAGGCCGTGGGCAGGAGCGGGATGAGGGCCACCAGCGCGGCCACCAGCAGCTTCATCCTGCCCTGGGGACACGGGGACAGCCGGGGTCAGCCCCACCGGGAGCCAGCAGCCCCCAGCGCTCACCAGCTCCAGGCAGAGCACCCCAACCCTTGCCCGGCATTCCCTCCTCCAGCTCCACAACTTTAATCCCGTTTATCCCAGAGCGGAGCTGTTTTCCCTTTGCCAGGGAACCCCAAGATGCCCCCACAGCCCAGAGGACCCTTCCAGGCTGCTGCTTCGTCCCCCTGCACGTGGCACCGGAGCTGTCCCCACGTGGTGACACTGCGCTCCGAACCCACTCCAGGAGGGGACAGAGCCGCCGTCCCCACGTGCTGCTCTCCGAAACACGACGGAAAATCGGGATCAGGGGCGGCTGTGATCTGTCCCAGAGTGTCCCCAAGGACACACGGACAGCCGGGACACCGGGATGCGTCCCCGAGGCCAGGGAGCAGCACCGCGACCCTGCCACCCCCTCCAGCGCTTCTCCCACACGGGGACAACTCCGGCCACGCGTTTTTAAAGCCTCGAGGGGGACGAGGGGACGCGGGGTTGGGTCCCCCACCCCCCTGCCGAGCCCGGCCCAAGCCCTCACCTGGCGCTGGACCCGGTGGCCCCGGGCCACCACGGGCCACCACCACGGGCCGCCACGGGCCACCGGGGCCGGCCCCGCCGAGCCACTTACCAAGGTCCTGAGCGCGGCTGGGCGGCTCCGAGGCAGAGCCGCGGGTTTGGGGTTGCCGTGGAGATTGGAGATGGTTTCCTTGGCAGGAAAAGGGACACAGGGACCGGGAGTGGAAGTCGAACCCAAGGGAAGGGGCAGCAGGGGCGCCCCAAATCTGCCAACGGCTTTTTAACCCCCCACCCCAAACCGGCCCCAACCGGCCCAAAAACGGCCCCAAAAACGGCCCCAAAAACGGCCCCAAAAACGGCCCCGGGTCCTGCCCAGCCCAGCCCTCCCCCCCCGGCAGAACCTGCAGCTGCTAATTAGGAACGATGCGAGCCCAACTTTGATTTTCCCGACTCCTCCTCCTCCATTGCCGGGGATGAGGAGCTTGGGATAATCGGCTCCGGGAAGAGGCACGCGCGAATAAATAAAATAAAATAAAATAATAAATTAAAAAAAGAGCCCGGTGTGAGTTGGGAACGGGGATTACAGCAGCGAGGGGATCATTATATAATGGAGCTGTGGCTGCACGCTCGGAGAACACGAGCGAGAGAAAGAGGCGCCGGGCTTAACTAATTAAAAACATTAATGGATTGGGAATGATCGGGAGCTTTTAGGGGCTTAATGGCTCCGGTTCCCACGCTGCCGAGATGGGCACAGCCCGTAATTAAAGCCCTGAGCCGCAAATGGGCTCACGTGAGTCAGGCTTTTCCCAGGAGTGCCGGGCTGGCTGAGTCAGGAGCGCCCCGAGCGCGGTTCCATCCTCACGGTGCCCAAAATTCTGGGTCCCCGGCTCCGGGTGAAGCTGGGGATGAGCATAAAAAGCCCAGAAAAGTGATCAGGGAATGGTGAGAAGGGCGGGGATTTCCTTGGAGAAATGGGGATGTGGCTGGGAGCTGAACGAGAGGCAGGGCAGGGATTTAGGACATACGGAGAGGGGGAGATGTGGACAGGGAGCTCCTGGTAAAACATGGAATGGTTTGGGTGGGAAGGAGCTGAAATTCCATCAGTGTCACCCGTGCCATGGCAGGGACACCTCCCCTGTCCCAGGGTGCCCCAGCCTGGCCTTGGGCACTGCCAGGGATCCAGGGGCAGCCACAGCAAATCTGGGAATTCCAGCCCAGCCAGGAATTCCTTCCCAAAATTTCCCCATTCCCTGTGTCCTGTCCCTCCATCCCTTGTCCCCAGCCCCTCTCCAGCTCTCCTGGAGCCCCCTCAGGCCCTGCCAGGGGCTCTGAGCTCTCCTTGGAGCCTTTCCCTTCCCCCTTGGGCACTGCGGGGATCCAGGGGCAGCCACAGCAAATCTGGGAATTCCATCCCAGCCAGGAATTCCCTCCCAAAATCCCACCCCAATCTCCCATGGCAAAAATCCATGGCAAAGCTGCCAGGGCCGGACACCTCTCCTGAGGGTCAGGGAGCCACTGGAATATTTTTAAATCCCGGTGTTTTTAAACCCAGGCCTGGGTTCAGAAACCCCAGACTGGGTTTAAAAATCCCAGTTCTGAACCTGAGTTCAGGAACCCCAAACTGGTCTTCCGAACCCAGATCAGGTTTTTAAACCCAGGCCAGATTTTTAAACCCAGGCCAGATTTTTAAGCCCTGCCCAGGGTTACTCCAGAGCCTGGCTTTGCTGTCCCTGCCATATTCCTGAAAAAGGGACCCCAGGGATGGCAGAGTTCCATTGGCATCCTCCTCCTCCTCCTGCCTGTGCCTGGAGCTCTCCTGCAATAAAATAAAATAAAATAAAATAAAATAAAATAAAATAAAATAAAATAAAATAAAATAAAATAAAATAAAATAAAATAATAATAATAATAAAATAAAATAAAAATAATAATAAAATAAAGGCAGCTCCTGGTGTCAAACCAGGTCCTGACCCGGCTCCTGTCCCCGCCAGCCCGGGGTGTTCCCGGGTTCCCTGTCCTGACTCAGCCCTGCAGGACTGCAGGAATCTCGTTTTTCCAGCCGGGAAGCCTCTGGAACCACGCTGGGTGTGATGTTCAGAGCCCAGGGAAATCCAGGAATTCCCCCCAGCCTCCAGGTGTTTCTCCAGAAACAAAGAGATGCTGCCCTGTGCTTTAAAATTTTCACTTTTTGTGTAAAAAAAAAAAAATTAAAAACCTGTTTAAAACCCTTCAGCTCTCCCAGCTTCCATGAGGAATATTTCCCAACATCCTGGAAATAAAAGAACACTTTCAAAGTAGCCAGCACAAGATTAATTTAATTAATCAAATGAGGGAATCGATGGAATAAATTTACTGCAGTCTCAACATGAGTTCATTTGGGAGAAGATATTTAAACAGAGGTACAAAAATAAATATATTTTGCATTTGGATCCTCAGCAAACAGCTCCAAAAGCTGCTAAAAAAGCCTCTCCGAGAGGCAGGTGAGGAAATGATTTTCCTGTTAATATCAGAGATTAAAAAGCTCTTAATAAAAGGCAAACACCCGAAGGCAGGGGAGGGAGGGAGAAGTCTGGGGCTTGTTTTAACAGCAGCAAAGGAGCTGTGACAGCCAAATCAGCCGAGCTGGGAGCCCGGTTCCACCTGGGCTGAGCCATGGGGCCACAAACGGGGCTTGAGAGGGAAGGGAAGGGGCAGAGGAGGCAAAAAACCCACAGAAAATCCCACTGGGCACTCTCCAATCGCTGCAAAATATTCCTCAAGGGAGCTTTTTTACCAGCTCAGGCAAAAAATAGAAAATTTCGAGGCTCCCCATGACCGTCAGCTGAGAGTGAGGAGTGCTCAGAGCTCCCCCACACGTGCGGGGCCTGCGGCTTTTTGTTTATTTAATGCGGAACCGTCACTTCCCGAGCGGAGTTGCACCCGAAATGTTCATTAAAATCTTGTTTTTGCTTCCCAGGAAGGCATTGTTGGGAACTTCTCCCTCCCCCCAGCCCCGGAGGCGGCTTCCTGTTGATGTGAAATTCCAGATAAACCAGCGCCCACCTCGGGGCTGCTTTCATGCTCCATAAAAAGGGTCATTTCGCCGTTTTTCTTGGAATTTTCGGTTT
Source organism: Prinia subflava (assembly GCF_021018805.1). Taxonomy (NCBI): domain Eukaryota; kingdom Metazoa; phylum Chordata; class Aves; order Passeriformes; family Cisticolidae; genus Prinia; species Prinia subflava. The sequence goes on along the minus strand of NC_086275.1, from coordinate 869,807 downwards.
GTTCTCAGTCCCATTTCGTTGTGGCCTCAGCTGTCCCCAGGTGTGAGTGGCCTGGAGGGACAGGGAGGTGACATCAGTCCCCAGTGTCCCCTGTCCCTCAGGAATCCCTGGGTTTGGGGTTTTTTTTTCCCCAATTTCAGGCTGGACAAAATTTTTAAGTCACCACTGAAGCCTAAAAAAACTCAAACCCTTCCTCAGCAGTGAGCCAAAGCTCTGGAAAACAAAGATTTATCCTTCTTTTCACGAGTAAAAGTATTCCTGAGCAATAAAAGTGCTCCTTGGACTACCAACAAAACCCACAAGCATCAGCTCTTCCTTCAATAATCCAGAATTTTCCTCTGATTCGGGAAGAAATCTGAATATTCACAGGTGCCTCAGTTTCCCCCAGAGCCCAGCGAGCAAAGCACCTGAGCGACTCCAAAAAAACCCAACAGCTACAGGCTGAAAAATCACTTTAAAAATGTATTTACACTGCTGATAGAAGGCAGCAAGGCAGCACAGAGCCAAGCCCTGGCAGGGCTTCGGTGGCCGGGGGAATTCCCTCGGTTTTGGCCGTGCAGGAAACTCATTTTTCAGCCCTTTAATTCTGCAGCAATCAGGAAAGGAAACAAAAAACAAAACAAAACCCACATCCTCTGTCCCAGCTCCAGCTGTGCCCCGGCCTGGCTGTGCCTCTTATCTTGAGTTGTCCTCGGTTTTCCCTCCTTCCCTGGCCAGGAGCTCCAGGCCCCTGCTCCAGCCCCAAGGTCGCCTTCACCTTGGCCCTGGGCGAGATCTTTGTGAATCAAAAACCCTGCTTGGCCCCGGACAGGCCGTAAATTTGCATCTGAACCGATCTGCGGGGCTGGCTCTGCTCCTTGGGGGGTTTTTAAGTGGATTTCGGGGATGTGACAGATTTATTGGGCTTGGGAGTTCCCCTGGCTCTGTCTGGAGCCACGCTGGGGTCAGGGGTTAAAGACCCCGCATCGTAAAGGGCAGGAGTTCAAGGGTTTGAGCCTTGGATTTTTGGGTTTCTCTGGCATTAATGAGATGCTGAGGCAAAATCTGGAGTGAGGGGTTTGAATTTATCTCCCCAAACCCTCCCTGTGAGCCGCAGGCTGGAACAGCAGCGCTTCAAACCCCGAACGCAGATCCCTGAGATTAACAGGGGAGGATTTCTGGCTTTTCCCTTTATACCTGCCAAAGCTCCGGCACTGAACCCTCACCCCCTCCTGGCCCATTTTCCTGCCGGCAGCTGCTCCCGGTGGAGCTGGATTAAATCCCCGCCACCCCAGGGCTGGAGTGACCACAGGGGATGGGTCAGAGCCCAGGGAAGGGGGGCTGGACCCGCAGCAGCCTCCGAGCAGGAATTTCCGTGGGATCACGGAAGGGATCCGTGATTTTTTTTGCCTTTGGAATCAGCAGCGCCTCAGCTCCTGCAGGGATCCCAACAGGAGGAGCTGCCAGAGCAGCACAAATGCAGCACCGAAGCAGCACAAATGCAGCACCAGAGCAGCACAAATGCAGCACCCGAGCAGCACAAATGCAGCACCAGAGCAGCCCCGGGGCTGCTGTGACCCCCAAACCTTCCCTGGGAGCGCCCCCGGTCCCCCTGACCCTGCTGGGTGTTCCAGCAGCAGTCAGCACTAGAGGAATATCCGATATTTTCCAGGGAAAAGCGCGCAGCCGAGCGAGCCCCCCGAGCCTGGCAGCACCCCCAGAGCCGCCCCCTCCCCTCTGCTCCAGCCCCTTCCCACCCCAAAGCTCAGCCCCAGCAGGAATTATCCCAAATCCCGCAGCACCCTTGGGATCGCAGCATTTGGGATGCACCCACCCATCCCCAGACCCCATCCCAGTCCCGGGGGTGCCTGTCCCGTCCCCAAACCCCTCGGGGACGCTCGGGGGGGGGTCGTGGGGAGGCACAGCCGGGGGGAGGTGACCTTGGGGCCGCACGGGCACACCTGGCACAGCCGCGGGTGCCACGGCAGGCACCTTGTGACTGCTCCTGCCGGGGCTGCGGCGCTTGCTGGGGAACGGCTTCTATTTCGGGCAGGATGGGTTTTTTTTTTCACTTGGCCTATATTAAGCGCGTTCGTTTCGCAGTCACAAGGCAGCGCAGAGCGGTGCGGGAGCCGCCTCTCCCCCGGCAGCGGCTCCGCAGCCCGGCGGGGCTGGCACAGCCCGGCCCGGCCCGGCCCGGCCCGGGTGCTGCCCGACCCCATCCCGCTCCCATCCCTCCATCCCCACACTGCTGAGCCCCACTGAGCTCCAATTGACGGAGCTGCTCCGTGAATTCCTGGCTGGAATTCCTGCATTGAGCACTCCCCGGCTCCTGGAGAAGGCAGCAGGGATTGCTGCAGCCCCGACACGCGACAGCAGCGTGGAGGGAGAGCGCTGAGAAAGCCTCGGGTGTGACCTCTGCCGACCCCGCCGCGCTCCCCGGGGACGCTGTGTGGGCGCGGGGAGCGGGCGGTGGAAGCATTTCCACTTTTCCCCTCTTTCCCTCCCGCTCTCCTGGGTGCTGCAGCCTCGGAGAGGGAGATGAATCCCTGCCCCGTGCCTCGTGGACGCGCTAATTGTGATTACAGCCCTTTGGGATGACAGCAAAATATAAACAAACACCTCCCGCAGGTCCCACGGCCCGGCTGGATGCGGCTCGTGGGAAAGCCCTGGGGCAGCGGGATAATGAGGAGCCGGCGTGAGGCAGGAGCATCCTCTGCTCTGACTCAGCTCGGCCTCAGCCTGGCCCCGCCAGCAGCCCCGGGATGCTCCGGGAGGGTTCCAGTGCCCACCCTGCTGCCCCCTGTGCCAGCTGGGCACCGGGACCCGCCTGGAACCCCGGCCGGCTGGGCAGGGATGGGCTGTAAACAGCAGCGTTTGGGATTCAGCCTGTGTGAGGCTCTTCCCTTCATTCCCGGGTGATTTTCTCCTTCTTCCCAGGCTGGGATGAAGGGGAGCACAGGCTGGAGCCTTCCCTAAATCCCCCAGGAAGAAGCTGGAGCCAGAACAGTTAAATTGGTTCAAATCCCCGATGCTGATGCACTTATACCAGATTAACCTTTGCATCAATAGGTTCCCAAATCACGCTGAACTGGCTTAACCCTTCCCTAAATGGGTTTAACTGGTTTGCAGCAGGGGCGGGTAGAGCTTTAACGAGCTCACAGCCGAGGCCCAGCGCCGGTGCTTTCCTGGGGAGCCCTGAGCCCCCTCCCCGTCCCCCAAAACCAGTCCGGGGGCTGGAAGGAGGTGAGGGCACTTCCCATATTTGGGGGGATCCCTTCAGCTCGAGCATCTTTTCCAGGACATTTTCCAGCTTCTCCCCTGCTCAGGTGTTTTTTGCACCCTGGCACTGAAGGGGGCCCCAAAATCCTCCCTATTTACAGTTCCTCACACCAGCAGGGCCACAGGGCCGCTGCCTTTACACCCCCCCAAAAAAAACCCAGCTGCAAAGTGACCAAAAACAGCGCGGGGTCCCCAACACAGCCAGCCAGGCCCCCCTGTTCCACCTACCCCCCATTCCAGAACCAGTATCCCCAGTCCCAGGGCAGGTCAGAGCCTGTGCCGGCTGGGATCCTCCCAGGGCCATCATTTGGGGACAATTTGGGCGAGATTTGGTCCATTCGCGGATGCTGCAGGACTCAGCTGCAAACGCGCCCTTGCTCCGAGCTGGGAGCGTCTCCCTCGCTGTGACCCAGCAAAACCAGGCTCATTTTAATATCTAAAACCAAATTAGGCTGAAAATCCGCCCCGAGTTCCCTCCCTAACCCGGGCCGGAGAGCAGGGCTGTGCCTGCAGCGAGGACAGGACATCCCGCTGGGTGCCCGCAGCACCCCGGGGTGCGGGAGAGGCAAAGCCCGTGTGTGCCGAGCCGCACGTTCCAGCTCTTATCGAATCCATCGCGATCCGCTCCAGCGGCGCCCGCTGCCGGCTCTGCCCGAGGGGAGCAGCCCCAGAGGAGCTCCCCATTATCCCATTCCTCCCTCCTTTCCCACGGAGTCACCGCTCGGGCCCGCTGAGTCACGCCGGTGGCTCCTTTCCGTGGCCCGCGGCCGCTGCCCCGGTGCCTCTGTTCCCACTGAGTCACCCCTCCGGAGCTCACGCTCCCTTCTCCGGTTCTCATCGCCGGGAATTTATTTCTGCCCGCTCGGACTCACCTGGGACCCGCCCTGCATCCCTGAGGAGCGTCCCAGGGCAGGACCCTCCTAAAATCACCTTCCAGCCTGTGCACGAGTGCCCTTGCCAGGCCTCAAGGCTGCAGGGAGTTTCCTTTTCCAGGAGCAAAGGATTCTCCCCATTTCTCACCCCGGCCGGAATCTTCTGCTCTGTTTTATTTTTTTTTTTTTTCCTCAGATCATTGGAAAAAATAAAAAATTTGCAGAATTTAGATGCAATCACTGCCTCAAACATTTTCCTTCACACTTCCCATCCATCCCTTCCTCCATGGTGGAACCATCCCGTGGTTCGTTTTCTCCAGCTGCAGTAGAGGGAACATTTAGGGACGAGTGTGAAAGATTTGGGAAGTGCAGGGAAATGGGATTTTTTGGGGGGAAAAGCAGGGAAACGCGGGCCCCTGCGCACCCAGAGCCGGCCTGAGCGGCTCCGAGTGGAAAATTCCTGTCGGTTGAGTCGGGATTGTGGTCCAACAGGTTTTTTAGTCCCGGCCCCTTGAGTTGTGTCAGTGCAAAAACTCATCCCTAGGGCATTTGTTTGGATCACATGGGCGGCCAGGGTATAAAAACGGGTCCTGCCTGTCCGGGCCAGTTTGTACCTGGAAAGGGAAGCGGCTGCTGGAGCGGAGAGCGGTGGGACAGAGCGCTCAGGTAACCCCGCCCGGGGCGAGGCACCCCCGCTCACCCCGGGAGTGCGGGTGGGCATGGGGAGGGTTTCTCCGCCGGGAATTTGGGGGGCAGTGCAAAGGCTCTGAGCGTTGGGAGATGCGGGAATTGTGCGGGAGAAGGGCCGGATCCTGCCCCAGGAACAGCCCCGAGAGCCCCCGAGGCTTTTCCCGGTGCCCAGGGGGGCGATGCAGCCCCTCCGGAGCGGGCAGCAGCCGCAGCTCCTCCTTCCTCACGACCCCTCGGAGCTGTGGAGAATTGGGGTGTGGGACCTGCGGGTGCCTTGGAGGCAGCTCAGGCAGAGCCACGTGTCAGGAGACCCCGGGATGTGCGGGCAAAGTTTTCCAGCAAGGAATCTCACCCTCTCTCCCAAAGGAAGAGCGAGGATGGAGCCGGCGGCTCTCCCCGGGCGCTGCTCCCGTTCCAGTCGGGGCTGCTGGTGGCTCCTGGCAGGTCACGGGCTCTGCCACGCAGCCACCGAGCGCCCCGCGGGGCCGCGGGGGAGGCAGCGCTGCCGCCGCTTCCCTCGCCCTTGGGGTAGGAAGCGGCTCCGGGGAGCCCGGAGCTGTTTCACCAGCCGGGGCAGAGGCGCGGCCGCTCCCCGAGGGCCGGGATGAGGAAAGAGGGAGATCAGAGATCCTCCTGCCCCGGAGCGCTGTCACCTCTCTGTCCCTCCTCTCCTGCTGTTCCCTCCCCGCTGGGATCTCCAGAAGTTTTCTCCTCACCCAAAGCTGCTGCTTCTCCCTCTCTGCTCTCCATCCCTACTTGGAGACAGTTGCTTGGAGACAGACTCCTGATTCTTTAATGTTTTAATCCTTTTTTTTAAAATGGAGAAACAGCGGGGGCAAAGGCAGACGATGGCACCATGGGTGCCACCACACCGGCTGGGAGTGTGGAGGAGAGTCCAGGAAAGATCTGGACGCCAGAGGGAAAGGTCTAAACCAAGCAAACCCAGCGTTTTTTCCCTCGTTAGGAAATATCCAAGCCCCCCAAAGCTCCGTGCCCAGAAACAAGCCCAAGGAAGGTCCCACTTTCTCCCTTCTGGCCCCAGGCCCCCACCCAGGTGCAGCATGAGAATGAATTCCTTGGCTGGGGGTGGCTTGCAGGGTTATTTTTCCTTTCCTGACGAAGAGCCCAGGCTGGTTGGCAACATTATCCGCCTGTTTTCTGCACTGCTCTCCGTAGCAAGAGAAACCAGGAGAAAAAGGGAAACAGAGAAGCCACAGGATGCACCGTTATGAGAGGAACTTTCCCCAAAAATAGAAGCTTTTCACAGTTTTTTCACGAGGCGTCAGCAGCTCTTAATGCTGTACGAAACTGTGAATCCTGCCCGGAGCAGGCGGCGGGAGCCTGTCAGAGCTCCAGGCTGCAGCTGCAACCTCTCCCGGGCTGTGGGGCCAGCCTTGCCCCCCAAAACACGCCCGGGGTGTCGGGAACAGGCAGCTGGAGGCTGTGATTCCACCCCAGCCACGCTTTCTGCACCCCTCGGGCTGATAAATCCGATATATCCCAGCTGGAGGGTGCAGAAATCCTGCACGGATGCATCGAGACCTTGAATTTGGCCCTGACCTGGTTTTTGGCTGCACAAGATCCGTCTGGAGAGCCCCGAATGTTCATTAGCTCAGCGCTGGGGCGAAGCGATGCTGGGCTTGTGCAGGGAGCTGTGCGTTACAGGAGTGCACGGCTCCTCCTGGGTTTAAATATTTATTATTTGAGCGATGAGTGCCTGGAGCCGTATCGATGGCAGGGTGAGCTGCCAAGTGGCCGATTCCAGGCCTGGGAGGTGGGATCCAGCTGGGGCAGAGAATTCCTGCTTGCAGGGAATTTCCAGAGCTCCCCAAACTCCTGGCTGGCAGGCAGCCCCTGCTGCTTTGGCAGGGCAGGGGGTGGAAGGTGCAAAAAAATCTTCTTTTTCCGCTTGTTTTAGACCTTTCCTTGTGGTATCCCGGGCACTGCTCCCCACCAGTGTGGTGGCACATCCCTGTGTGTCCTTTTGTCCGCACTGTTCCCCCATCGAGGTTGGGTTTTGCCATTTTTGTGAAGTTCTGGCTGGAGATTTCTCCCAGCTCTGGTTGGATACTGAGCCTGGAAATGACATTTTTTTCTGGAGCTGCCACCTCCCTGCCTGGCTGCTGCTGGGGCTGGGGGCCCATGGGGTGTTTGGAGCAGCTCTGCTGAGCAAGGAGACCCCTTGTAGCCTCATCCAGGCAGCAAAACTGCAGGATTTGGGATTTTCAGAGAAGCAAAACAGAGGGGTGACCTTTGCTGCTGCTCCTGGTGAACCCATGGGTGGATCCAGCACCGTGGTGGGCGCCTGGAGCCCGCTCCCTGCCAGGAGCCAGGGCTCTGCTGGCTCTGCCAGGAGCAAATCCCAGCCTGGACTCTGCTCCTGACGTGATCCAGTGACGGAGGGGAGGGACAGCCCCGCGCCCTGCCTCGCTCCGGAGCCTTGGCCAAAGCCACCATGCCCGGGGCCCCGGTGGCCCGCTGGCCACCCCGGGAGCCTGGCATTGCCTGGGGGGCTCAGATCCACGGGGAAGGCTCTTAGCCCAAGGGTGAGGTGCTCGGAGAGGGGCTGGGAGCTGGGAGAGCCCGGCTGGGGCTGAGGGGAGGTTGTCACTTTGTCACTGTGGAACCTTCAGGGCAGGTTGGTGTGTGCTGCGTGGATTGATTGATTTCCGCTGGTTTGAGGGGTGGCACGAGGAGGGCAGAGCTGGCAGCGAGACGTGGGGACAGTGGGGAGACAAGGGACAGCTCTGTCCCCACACCAGGACACTGCTCGGCCAGGCCAGGAGTCGCCTTCCCAAAATCTTTCCATCTCCAGGGTGGGGAGGTGACACCGAGTGGGGACAGGGTGGCCTCAGGATGTGTTTGGGGTGATCTCACAGATCCCTTCGCCCTCTCCTTGCAGAGCCTGCCAAGAGAAAGCGATGGAAAGCCCAGGGAAGGGCAGCCCTGCCGGGAAGATGACAGCCATGGCTCGCAGCCTGTGAGTACCCCCTGCCTCCTCCTGCCCTGCTCCCGGCACTTTCCCTCCGGCCGCTTTCTCCAGGGACTTTGCTCTTTGCTCCCATCCCACCCACTCCACAGCAGCGCCTCTGTTCCCCGGGGATGGGGTGGAAAACCCCCAGCAGAGCCAGGCACAGGCAGGGTCCCGGTGCTGGGGGCTTTGGGAAGGGGTGGTCTGGGGCTGCCCGGGGTTTTTGGGGTGTCTCCCCATCCCAAATCCATTTATTCCAGCGAGGGATGCATCGCCTTGGTCTGTGCCAGCCTTCCGGCCCCTTGCGAGGTGAATGATGCCGGATTTGGGGGCCAGGGTGGGAGGCAGAGCCAGGAAAGCTGCAGAGGTTGCAGAGCATCCAGGGAGCACAAGGAAAATGGGTTTGGATTTGGATCTCTGCCTCGTGTCCCCAGCGGGGCTGGGCAGGGGCCTGGCAGCACCAGGGAGGGGTGGAAACGCCCCTGGCTTTAAACTGGAGACTCATAAATTTTACTGGGGCTGGAGCAATGTCCACTGGTATCTCAGATATCCCGAGGGCATCTTCATTCCTGCCTGGGGAGTGGGAAATGAGGGAGGAGGATGCTGTGGGGTGAAAAGGGGGCCTGGTGAGCTCAGCCTTGGGCGTGGAGCTCTCTGCCCCGGTGATCACAGAGCTGCACAGATGGAATTCCTCAGGGACAGGTTCAAGAGGCGTAAACTGGAGAGGTGGGAGCGGGGAGCAAGGGAACTTTTAATTACAGCCCTGGCTGAGGGAGGGGGGTGTCACCGAGGGGTGGCTGTGCCGAGCCATGCCGAGCCATGCCGTGCCGAGCCGAGCCGTGCTGAGCCATGCCACAGCGCCGGCTCGCTGGGGAACAGCCACCTGAGGTTCCTCCTCCCACGGAGGAGAGGGGCTGTGAGCGGCTCCCGCGGGCCCCACAGCTCCTCCCGACCCCTTTCCCCTGCCCCGTGCCCACCCCGGTGCCTCCATCCACCGGCTCCTCCCGGGAAACCTCCAGGGAAGGAAGGAAGGAGGCCCGTGCGAGCTCGGCAGCAGCCGGAGCGTTTCTCCTGCCGGTGACAATCGTGCTTTTGTTTTGCCTGGGTGCCAGAGGGGCAGGCGGGAGTTTGGCTGCCCGGAAAGCTGCCGGGAACCCCTTTCTGCCACAATTAAGCACCTGCTACAAGAGAGCAAATAAGCCAAATCATGCGGCTGGCAAACAAGCTTTACGTGTTCCTTCCCCGTGACCCACTCCAAGGAGCAGAAAAGCTCCGGGGCTCTGCGGTTCCCGGGGCAGCGGTTCCGCAGCTCCCGGGGCAGGGAATCCGCAGCTCCCGGGGCAGGGAATCCGCAGCTCCCGGGGCAACGATTCCGCAGCTCCCGGGGCAGGGAATCCGCAGCTCCCGGGGCAGCGATTCCATCGCTCCGCCGCCGGCTCCCGGTCCCGGCGCGGCCACCGGGAGCTGCCTCAAGAGCCGCAAGGGCTTTCCCGTCCCCGAATTAGCGGCTCCATCTCCCTCTGCTATGGAGAGACAGATCCCCGTGCTGCGAGTTCGGTGAGGCGGGAGGCGCCGGCGGGGCTGTGCAGGCGCTGCATTGGTGCTGCATGGGTGCTGCATGGGTGCTGCATGGGTGCTGCATGGGTGCCAGGCTCTGCCAGCCGGCCTGATCCGAGCGGGAAGGGATCAGGCCGTGCCGGGGGCCGAGCTTAGCGCGGCTCAGCGGCGGGGATGGCGAGGGAGGGCGGCTGCAAGGCTCGGGAAGGGATGGCGAGCATCACATGATGCGGATATGCGGGGTCACAGCAGCGCGGCCGGCGGCGCCTTCCCGGCAGCCGCGCTGCAAAGATGACTCGGAGGTTTTGGGGTGGTTTTTGGGTTTTTTTAATGCCCTGAGGGGTTCAAGTTTCGGGGAGCTGCCCTGGGGGTGAGGAGGGGGCTGCAATAAGGCCTGTGGAGAACGGTGGAAAGGCAGGACCGCGGAGTGTGGCCCGTGCTCGGAGGGCACGCAGGGATGGAGCAGCTCGGCTCTCCCCCCTGTGAGAAGCCCTGCGAGGGTTTGGGGGTGCTCCAGGGGGGCTGCGGGGCTTGTGAGGGGTCTCCCCCACCAGCAGCACCACACAGGGCCCCGCTGGGAGCTGGCACCTCCCTGAAATTTGGGGCGAGGAAAGGGATGCAGGAGAGGGTGCACCCCCTCCCCAGATCAGGACTGGGGGGGATCGGATGCAGAGGAAGGATGGAGGTGAGATTCAGGGGGGATGAGGGTGTCACCCCCCCGATGTCACTGAGGATGGAGGGCAGGGTGGGGGGCTCATGCAGAGGGGGGATTGGGATCCATGGGGTGCGGGATTGGGGGCCGGGAGGGAGATCCCTGTACAGGAGGGGTTTAGGGCCAGGATGGGGGTCCCGAGGAAGAACTGGGGGAACGACAGAGCCCCCTGAGAGAGAGGTTTAGGGGCAGGATGGGGTCGCATGGAAGGCAGGATCGGGGGCACAGTGGAGCCCCCTGCAAGGGAGAATTAAGGACACGATGGGGGTCCAAAGGCAGAACTGTGGGGGCATCACGGAGCCCCCTGCAAGGGAGGGTCAGAGAACATTATGGGGTCTCAAGGTGGATTTAGGGGGACGCGCAAAGCCCCCTGCGAGGGAGGTTTAGGGACAGTACAGGGGTCCCACTGCAGGACTGGGGACCCCAACGGAGCCCAGTCCCACCAGGGCCATGCTGAGGGTCCCCATGCGCGACAAGATGCGCCCGTCCCCCCCCCGGTGAGCCCCCCCCCGTGTCTGTCTCCACCAATGCGCGGCCTCGGGGGGGCCCGGGGGCGGCGCTCGGCCGGGGCCCGCTTGTTTTTTGTGAATGAAAGGCGGGGCGGCCGCGACTGCAGCGCGCAGGGCAGCGGCGGGCGCAGCGCGCAGGGCCGCCACCCGCGCAGGGCTCGGCGCAGCGCAGCGGGCCGCGGATGCGGACATCGGGGCGGCCCAGCAGCCGCCATGGGCCCCCCCGGGCCCGGCGCTGAGCAGCGCTGCAGCCGTGCCCAGCCCAGCCGCGCCAGCCGCGCCGTGGCCATGTCCGGAGGGGCGAGCCGGGCCCCGGCCCCTGGGAGCCGCCGCTTCGTCTGTGTTGGTGTAAGTACCGGGAACCCCCTCCCCGCCGCCCCCCAACCCCGTCCTGCGCTTCCGCTCCGTGTCCTGCTCCGCCTCCGCGCATCCTGCCCGGCCCGGCCCGGCCCGGCCCGGCTGCCGGACAGGGCACGGCGCGGGCCCGGCCCCTCCGCTGTGCCCCGCAGCCCCGGGCCGGGTGCTCCGAGCCCCCTCACGATGCCCCACGCCGGCTCCCGATGCTCTCCGGTCCCCTCGCCCGTGTCCCGCATCCCGTCCCGGTGCTTCCCGTCCGCCCGGCGATGCCCCGCGCCCCCGGTCCGGGAGCTCCGAGCACCCCCGAGCTCCTTGCGGTGTCCCCCAGCCCCGATCGGGGGCTCCGAGCTCTCCTGAGACTCCTTGCCGTGCCCCACACCCCCGGCCCGGGTCCTGCTCGGTCTCCCTGCCATGTCCCGCACCCCCGATCCGAGGGCTGCGAGCACCCCCGAACCTCCTGGCGATGCCCCGCACCCTGTCCCGGTGCTTCCCGACCCCTTCGCGATGCCCCACAGCCCCGATTCGTGTGCTCGGAGCATCCCTGAGCCCCCTTGGAATGCTCTGGATCCTCCCCAGCCCCCTTGCCGTGCCCGCCCCCGCTCCCGGTGCCCCCGACCCCTTTGCCATACCCCGCACCCCCGATCCGGATGCTCCGAGCACCCCCGAGACCCCTCGCGATTCCCGCAGCCCCGATCCGCCCGCTCCCCGCTCCCTCCCCGAGCTCCCGCACCCTCTCCCGGTGCTCCCCGAGCCCTTTGCGGTGCCCCGCACCCCCGCTCCGGGTGCCGTCCCCGGGGTGGTGCAGGTGCTCCATCCCCGGCTGCTCCCGCCGCATCCCCGGGCCCCGGCCGTGCTGCAGCCCCGCTCGGGGCCCCGTTCCTCCCGCACCGCCTCCCGCCGCGGCCTCCACGGCCCCGGCTGCCTCCGCGGGGCCGCCCCGGGCCCGGTTCCTCCCGCACTCCGCGGCTGCCCGGAGCACCCCGTCATTTTTGGCGCATCGTTTCGGGGGTTTCTCCCCGCTTTGGGGGTTCTCCTGCCCTGGCGGGGTGCGGGATGGAGGATTTGGAGCCTGGGAGTTGCTAAGCGACGGCTCCCGGGGGTGATGGTGCAGTTGCCTTGGCAACCGCGGGCCGGGAGGCTGGAAGGAGCAATTTTGGGGTTCTCCTCGAGGGGGGTGTGGGTGCGAATTGGGTGCCCGTGGTTGGGTGGGGGGCAGCTGGCTGGAGCAGCCCTGCTCCTCCGGGAAGAGCTTTTCCTTCGGGGACAGCTCCGATCTCTCGGCATCTCGGGTTATTTTTACCCTCCAGTGGGTTTTTGGAGTTGTTCCCAGGAGAGAGGTGATGGTGGGGAAGGTGAGGAGGGGGCTTGAAAAGGTTCAGCCCCTCCTGGGGTGGTGTCGTGGGTGAGGGGCTGTGACCCCCCCTCTGTGGGGCCAGCAGAGCTCCCCAGTGAGGTTCTGCTTTATCGAGAACCCCCTGTTTGTCCCCGCTGCTGTCCCCCCCTCCCCTCCTCATGGCAGGCACTGATCCCACAAGGATTTAGCCCTTAATTCCCATCAGGCACCGGCCTCTCCGAGCTGGCTCAGCTGGGGGTGGGCTGAGCTCCCCACGAGGGACAAACATCCCAAGTGCCAACTGCGGTTGTCATTCCCGTGCCTTCCCCCTCCATCCCAACCAGCCCGGCTGGGCCTAAAAATAACCCCAGCAAAGCTCCCGGGCACTCACACCTCCCCAGCCCGGAGATCTCCTGGATCTCCTGGTCCTACGGAGCCCAGCTGATCCCTGGGAGGAGCAGGGGACCGGGGATGGCAGCAGAGGGGGATGGAAATGGATTTTTGAGGGGCTAATTGGGAAGGAGCCCACCTGCCCTGCTGCTGCTCCCAGTCCTCAGTGCCCTTCGGGATGAATTCCCCGCATCCCAAAGGATGGAGGGGGCGTGGAATGCGGCCACAACTACTCAGAGAAGTTTCACCTCGGGGCTGGACCAGCCCCGGTGTGGCAGCGCTGGCGCCCGAGGCCACCTGGATTTGTGCCACCTGCCTCCGCCTGCACCTGCCCCCGGGGCTGCTGGAGCCAGGTGTGCCCAGGGAGCCTGCGCGCCGAGGGAGGTGCTAACATTGGGAAGTCCTTGCCAGGCTGCCGGTTCGGGGAGCTGTGGTCCCACGTGCAGGGCTCGGTTGCCATCGTTACTGGGTATTTTCGCTCACTGCGCTGGTGGTTTATTATAGCAGCTCGGGAGGCCGCTGCCAGGAGGGAGCGACGAGGGGGAACAGATCCGTGGCCTTGGGAAGTTCAGAGAAATTGGGATGTGGGGTTTTTTTTGTCCTTGCTATTCCAAGGGGGAACAGATCCATGGCCTCGGGAAGTTCAGAGAAATTGGGATGTGGGGGTTTTAGTCCTTCTTGCCATCCCCACTGTGAAGAGATTCGTGGCCTTGGGAAGTTCAGAGAAATTGGGATTTTTTTTGTCCATTTTGCTATCCCTCAATCCCTTAAGTGCTTTTCCTCCTGGAAACCACATAAACCCTCAGGTTCATGCCGTGATGAGTTAATTCTGGCTGATTTAGGCCCCGGCTTTGAGCAGGGAATGCACCTGGGCACACCTGGGCACACCTGGGCACACCTGAGTGCTGCACATCACCTTTGCAGCACCCACAGCACCCGTGTCTCTCTCAGGAGTGCTGGGGTCACCCCTGCTCCCAGGAGCTCTCCCAGCCCCCCTCTGGGAAACCCAAGGAGTTTCTTCTTGCTGCTCTCAGCTGGGACCAAAAATCCCCCTGGGGAATGGGGTGGGAAAAGGAGGGCAGCAGAGCCTGGCAGTGCCCAAGCGTGCACTTGGTCAGGCGGCTCTGGAAGTTTCTCTTGCAAACGCTGGAGAAGGAGAAGGAGAAAAGGAAGAGGAGGAAGGGAGAGGGGAAAAAAAAAAAAAAAAGCAGCTTGATCTCACATGAACAAGCATGAGCCGGAGAGCTGGGAGGGAGGAGGGCGCAATCCAACGCAGGCCATGTGCCTGACGTGGCACAGCAGCCACACCGCCACCAGAACATAAAATTTTAAAGGGGACTGGCGGGGACAGCGAGCTGGGAAGGGCTGGGCGGCTGCTGCAGAGCTTCCCCGGGCTGCCAGCGAGTGTCAGCATCCTCCTGCTCTGTGCCCTGTGCTGCCCTGCAGACGCCTCCCCCCGGTCCTGGCTGTGTTTGCCGAGCCCTCGTTGCCCTCCCGCAGGTCCCAATTAATGGATTCTGACATGGATTATGAGAGGCCAAACGTAGAAACCATCAAGTGCGTCGTGGTCGGGGACAACGCGGTGGGCAAGACCCGGCTCATCTGTGCCCGCGCCTGCAACGCCACCTTGACCCAGTACCAGCTGCTGGCCACCCACGTGCCCACGGTGTGGGCCATCGACCAGTACCGCGTCTGCCAGGAGGTGAGGGCTGCCGGGGGGCTCGGGGACACCCCGTGGGAATCTCGAGGAGGCGGAGCCGCGTCCTCCTCGCAGTGGGGTTGTGTGTCCCAAAGGGGGGGACAGCCCTGTTGTTGTTGTTTTTATTGTTGTTGGAGCTGGATGTTTTTCTGTTCCCGCAGGTGCTGGAGCGCTCCCGGGATGTGGTAGACGATGTCAGCGTGTCCTTGCGCCTCTGGGACACCTTTGGTGACCACCACAAGGACAGGCGCTTTGCCTACGGCAGGTGGGGACAGGCAGAGCCCGGCGCTACCCCCGGGGCGAGGGAGGGATCCCCAAACCTCACCCTGACCCCCGCCCTGTCCCCTCGCAGGTCCGACGTTGTGGTTTTGTGCTTCTCCATCGCCAACCCCAACTCGCTGCACCATGTGAAGACCATGTGGTACCCCGAGATCAAACACTTCTGCCCCCGTGCCCCCGTCATCCTGGTGGGCTGCCAGCTCGACCTGCGCTACGCCGACCTGGAGGCCGTCAACCGGGCACGGCGACCCCTGGCCAGGTGGGACCCGCGCGCCGCAGGCGGCGCCGCCTTCCCCCTCCTTGTCTCAAGAGCTTTCTTTGTTAATTATCTCCCGTCTCTTTCAGGCCAATTAAACCTAACGAGATCCTTCCCCCGGAGAAGGGCAGGGAGGTGGCCAAGGAGCTGGGGATCCCTTATTACGAGACGAGCGTGGTGGCCCAGTTCGGCGTCAAGGACGTCTTTGACAACGCCATCCGCGCCGCCCTCATCTCCCGCCGCCACCTGCAGTTCTGGAAGTCCCACCTGCGCAACGTGCAGCGGCCCCTGC
Source organism: Prinia subflava (assembly GCF_021018805.1). Classification (NCBI taxonomy): domain Eukaryota; kingdom Metazoa; phylum Chordata; class Aves; order Passeriformes; family Cisticolidae; genus Prinia; species Prinia subflava. Next base: position 854,629 of record NC_086275.1, on the reverse strand, counting down.
TGCAAGCCCCCTTCCTGCCCCCCAAGCCCCCTCCTCCCATCATCATGGTCCCGGACCCCCCTTCCAACAACGAGGAGCGTCCAGCCCACCTCCTGGAGGACCCCCTGTGCGCGGACGTCATCCTGGTGCTGCAAGAGAAGATCAAAATCTACGCACACAAGATCTACCTCTCCACCTCCTCCTCCAAGTTCTACGACCTGTTCCTCATGGACCTGAGCGAGGAGGACCAGCAGGGCACCACCGCGGGGCACGGCTTCGGCGCGGCCGGCGCGGCGGCGGCCGCCGAGCGGGTGCTGCACCAGGAGGAGAGGCACCACGGGCGGGATTTCCTGCTGCGGGCCGCCAGCTTCGACATCTGCGAGAGCGCCGAGGAGGCCGGACCCGGCCAGCGCAAACCGTGCCTTAGAGCCTCCACCAGTGACGGCATCCTGCGGGGAGACCGCTACGAGGGCGGCGAGCGCGGGCTGCGGCGCGGCCGCAACCTCTCCTCGTGGAGCCGCGCCTTCGCCAGCATCCAGGAGGAGATGGCCGAGGACCCGCTGACCTACAAGTCCAAGCTGATGGTGGTGGTGAAGATGGACGCGTCCATCCAGCCGGGGCCTTTCCGGGCCGTGCTGAAGTACCTGTACACGGGCGAGCTGGACGAGAACGAGCGGGACCTCATGCACATCGCTCACATCGCCGAGCTGCTGGAGGTGTTCGACCTGCGCATGATGGTGGCCAACATCCTCAACAACGAGGCGTTCATGAACCAGGAGATCACCAAAGCCTTCCACGTCCGCAGGACCAACCGGGTGAAGGAATGCCTGGCCAAGGGGACTTTCTCGGGTACGGCTGCTCCTTGGTGGGGGCTCACGGGGTGGGTGGGCGCTCGGAGCTCCTGGCTTTGCTGCCTCCCTTGGGGTTTTTGGGTCACGTTTTGCTGTTTGGGGATTTTTATCACCTTTTTTTCTCCCTGAGAAAGTGAGTGCAGAGCCCTTCCCCTGCTCCCCAGCTGGCCCAGCAGCTCTGTTTATTTACGGAAGAGCCGCAGAGGCGACTTCCTTCTCTCCCAGCCCGGATTTTCGCAGGGTCATTGATTTATGAGGAGCGAGTGCCCCTTAGTAGGATTTCCCCAGCTCTCCAGCCAGCACCACGAGCCGCCAGCACGAGGTGACATCCCAGGGGGACGTGAACATCCCAGCCTCCCTGCGGTTTCGTGGAGATTGATCCTAATATGGTCAGGCTGTCCCTGGCGGGGACAGATGTGTGGTGGCCCCTGCACACCCCTGGGAGATTGAGGCAGGAGATCCCCAGCCTCCTCCCCAGCTCTCCAAGGACTCAAGTTGGGGTGTGACATTTGCTTCCCAAGTTTTCCCCTTGCTGGCAAATGGACCTGAGGAAACCCCTTGGAGACCCCGGAGCTCCTCTGGGCTGGCAGGGAATGCTGGATAAAAATGAGATATTTTATAGGAAAAAGGATACACCCGGCTCCGTCCCCTTCCCTCTGCATTCCCGGGGGTGAGGTGTTTGCTGAGCCCCAGGGGACAGGGCCGGTGCCAGCAGCGCCCTCTGCTTGTCCCCAGATGTCACCTTCGTGCTGGATGACGGTGCTATCAGTGCCCACAAGCCCCTGCTCATCTCCAGCTGTGACTGGATGGCCGCGATGTTCGGCGGCCCCTTCGTGGAGAGCTCCACCAACGAGGTGAGGAGAGCTCCCCGGGGAGGCTGGCAGGGGTGGGGACAGTGTCAGCGGGAGGTGACAACGTGTGTGTCCGGCAGGTGGCACTTCCTCACACCAGCAAGAGCTGCATGCGGGCGGTGCTGGAGTACCTGTACACGGGGCAGTTCAGCTCCAGCCCCGACCTGGACGACATGAAGCTCATCATCCTCGCCAACCGCCTCTGCCTGCCCCACCTGGTGGCTCTCACAGGTGAGTCGGGGTGGCTGCAGCAGGGCAGGGTGGCTGTCACCCCGTCCCTGCCGCCCCCTGACCCGCGGTGTCCCCCTGTGCAGAGCAGTACACGGTCACCGGGCTGATGGAGGCGGCGCAGATGATGGTGGACATCGATGGGGACGTGCTGGTGTTCCTGGAGCTGGCTCAGGTAGGGCAGGGGTCTGTGCTGGCAGGGCTGGGGGTGACACACAGAGGGTCTGGGAGGGCTGGGGGTGACACACAGAGGGGTGTGGCAGGGCTGGAGGTGACACACAGAGGGGTGTGGCAGGGCTGGAGGTGACACACAGAGGGGTGTGACAGGGCTGGGGATGCTCCAGGTGACACACAGAGGGTCTGGCAGGGCTGGGAGTGCTCCAGGTGACACAGAGGGGTGTGGCAGGGCAGGTGACACACAAAGGGGTCTGGCAGTTCCAAGAGCTGGACAACCACGTCTGGCCTTGGCTGTCCGTGGAGAAAGGAGGTGAATCCCTGGTGCTGGCCCGTTCCTGGTGGCCCTGAGCTGGTGTCCCCCCCTTCCCCAGTTCCACTGCGCCTACCAGCTCGCCGACTGGTGCCTGCACCACATCTGCACCAACTACAACAACGTCTGCCGCAAGTTCCCCCGCGACATGAAGGCCATGTCGGGAGGTGAGTGATGGCCGGGGGGAGGTGACAGAGGTGACAGCGGTGTCCCCGCAGCCCCGGCGCCGCCCTCACCCCTCCCCCTGTGCCCGCAGAGAACCAGGAGTACTTCGAGAAGCACCGCTGGCCGCCGGTGTGGTACCTGAAGGAGGAGGATCACTACCAGCGGGCGAAGAAGGAGCGGGAGAAGGAAGACTACCTCCACCTCAAACGGCAGCCCAAGAGGCGCTGGCTCTTCTGGAACGCCTCCTCCTCCCCTTCTTCCTCTCCTTCGTCGTCGGCAGCCACAGCCTCCTCTTCCTCCTCCTCCTCCTCCTCCTCAGCTGTGGTTTGAAAGCCCCGTCCTTGCCCTGGCTCCAGCGTCCCTGGGAGGAGACGGGGAGGAGGAGGAGGAGGAGGAGGAGGAAGGGTGGGCCTGCCCCAGCGCCAGGCACGGGAAGCCGCGGAGCAGGCGGCGGTGGCGGCTCCTGGAGCGCTGCTCTCCCCGTGGCAGAGCCCGAGCAGCAGGAGAGACTCGGCAGGAGAAACTCGGCGGGACAAACTCGGCAGGACAAATTCAGCAGGACAAACTCAGCAGGACAAACTCGGCAGGACAAACTCGGCAGGACAAACTCACCTTGGCGGGAGCACCAGGGCTCTGCTGCGGTTTCGTTCTGGGGAATCTTTTGTTGGAAATCAATTTTGGGTGGGTTTTTTTTTGGAAGATCGGCAGCATGAGGAAGAAGAAGATGAAGATGAAGGAGAAACACATCCTGCTTCCACTTGGATTTGGAAACAGAAGCTCTGGGGTGTGGTTTGGGTGTCTGATGGCATCTCACCACCTGGAGCCACCGCGGGGGTCCTGCCACCCCCTTCGACTCACAGCAGGGTCAGGCACGGGGCAGGGGACCCTGGTTCCCAAATGCCCCCAGGCACTGCAGAATTCCCCCTACAAGTGGGGCCTGTCCTAAATCAGGGCACGGAGGGGACCCCAGTCCTCTCCTCCCTGTTCTTAACTCTTCAGTTTTGTCTAGACAGAAACTTCAAGCAAAAAAAAGCCCCTGACCCCATCCCAATCCCACTCCCCTCAACCTGCCACACCAGAAACCAACCCCGAGCCCTCGGCTTGGGATTCCAGCCTGGAAGGCTCCATTGTAATAAATGGCATTTTGAAAGCCCGGCGTGGTCCCTGTGTGTGTGGGAGGAGCTGCTGGACGGGCACAGCCTCGTGCCAGGCTTGGGTGATGCCATCACCCCCTCCCAGCGCTCCTGGGACGGGCAGGGACACTGAGACCTTGCAGGACCCAAACCCTGGTGCAGCTTTTCCATCGGACTGACCCTGCGTGTCCCCCCTGTGTCCCTGCAGGGCCTGGCAGGGCTGCCAGGCACCCAAAACCTCCTCATCCTGCCCTGCAGGGCTGCCAGGCACCCAAAACCTCCTCACCCTGCCCGGCTGGGGTGGGCAAAGCTCCCTGGATCCCGCCCCTGCTGCTGGAGGAGCACCCAGGGGTGCTCCCGGTGCCGTCCACGCTGCTCCTCTTCCCGGCTGGCCTCGTGTGGAGCACCTCAGAGCCTCTCCCTCCGTTCTCCTGCCCTCAGCCTCGGATGCAGGAGCGAGGTTTTTCCTCCCCCTGGGTGTTCCCGGCCCTGGCAGCCCCGGTGAGCAGGTAGGACTCGCCTTTCTCTCCTTCTCACACGACCTGGGGCGCTCCCGCTGCTCCCCAGCCCCGCTCACCTTCCAGGACCTGAGCCCTGGCACCGAGCCCTGCATGTGCCTGGCTCTGCAGCAGCTCCTGCCCGGGGTTTGCCCGCTCAGGGGGGCACGGGGGAACCCCCAGGAGAAGCCCCTGGGCACCAACCCTGCGGGCAGGTCACTGCTTCTCACCCCAGCCCCACCTCCTGAACAATCCCCTGGGCAGGGCAGGGGCTGGAGAGCAGCTCCAGGGGTGGTTTTTGGTTTTTGGGGGGGTTGAGCAGAGCCCTTTTCTCACTAAGCACTGCATGGATTTGCAACACAGCTACTGCAGCACACAGAGCCCTGGCTGGGTGAGCCCCAGCACCCCCGGGTGCCACCCCTGGCACGAGGGACAGACAGAGGGACAGGGGTCACCCCCTGCTCTGAAGCACGGGACTCTGGTGTGGGGTAAATCAAGGCCAGGGGGGCTTGCTGGGGGCTCTCCCTGGCAGAAAGGACCCTTGGGATCATTCCTGGTGGGAATTCCTGGTGAGCTGAGCTTAAATCCCACGGGCTGAGTCCTCATGGAGCAACTGGTGCCCACTGGGACCCTGGACCTCGGAGTTCTGAGGGGGAAAAATATCAAACCAGATGAGAAAATCAGGAGGATTTTAATTTTTTTTTTAAAAAAAGTTAAACCTTCATAAACAGAGAAATGTACAAAAGTGGAAAATATCAAACTGGCTGGGCCAGAGCTCTGTAAAAAAACCACACAACCATGCATAAAAATTCAGTATTTTTATATAGCTTTTAAGTTAACACGTGTAACATTTACAATTGCTAAATAAATAAAACAAAACTTCTCTACTTGTCGAACTATTGCAGTGTTGGAGGGTTGGGGGAGAAGGGAGAGCAGCAGGAAGGGCACTGGGGGAGGTCCTGGTGCACTGGGGGAGGTCCTGGCAGCTCAAGTAACGCAGGAGTTTTTCCCAGCTGGTTTTATTTTGTTCGAGCTGGGTTGTCCCTGAGCTCTGTGTGAGGGGCAGAGTTTGAGGGGCTGCCCACGGGGCTGGGGTGGGCAGTGGGAGCTCAGTGCATTCACCCCCTCCACGCTGCCTGGGGACACAGGGATGGGCACAGGGCCAGCCTGGCACCAGCGGGGCCACCAGGGGATCCTTCCCTTCTCCTCAGCTCTGGGGCCTCCAACATCACGAGGGTGTGGAGCAAACCCAGAGCAGCCCATGGAGATGCTCCGAGGGCTGCGAGAGCTGGGATTGTCCAGCCTGGGGAGGAGAAGCCTCTGGGACACTTCAAGCCCCTTCTGGGGGGCTCCAGGAGAGCTGGAGAGGGACTCTGGACACGGCTTGGAGTGCCAGGACATGGGAATGACTTCAATCACAACCAGGATCACACTGGATTAGATATTAGGGAGAACTGTTTCACAATGAAGGTGGGTAAACATGGGCAGAAAGGCTGCCCAGACCAGCAGCCCCATCCTGGCAAAGGTTCAAGGTCAGCCTGGTGGAGTGGAAGATGGGCTGGGTGACCCCTGCGCTGTCCCTGTCCCCAGGCAGTCCCAGTGCTCGTAGTGCAAGTGAAATTCCCCCCTTTCCCCTCCAAGCCCAGTTTCAAACTGGTTCCTAAGAGCAAGCAGAACTACATAAAACACAACTTATTCCACAGAAAGCAGCCCCAGGCCCCAGCCGAGCTCGCAGAACCACCAAGCACGCAGAGTGAAGCTTACTGAGGGGTGTTCTAGAAGCAGAAGCCATTTCATCATGCCAGGGATCCTCTGAGGAGCAGGGATGATCCAGTTAGAACACACAGGGGTGCCAAAATCCCTTCAGAAGCCCTTCTCTGCAGTGATCTCGAAGACCTCTGGGCAGTACCGGTGCTCCCAGCGAGGCAGCCCCAGAGGAAGCTCGGAATTATTCACATTGACAGCGTGAAATCCAGAAAACAACTCGGATTTCATGAGGAAGCACCAACGTGGAAGCTGTAACTCCAGCAGAGAGGACCCTGAGGCTCGTCCCTCACCGAGGATCAGCTCCTCCTGGCCCAGCTGAACTCTGTGGTGGCTTCCAAAGGAGAAGGGAGCTGCAAGCAGCCCAAATTCAAGTGTTCTGCGAGGTATTTCACAGCCGTGGCTCCAAGGCAGCACGCACAGCACGTGCCCTGCTCCCTCCTCAGCTGGTTTCATACTGGAAAAGTCCGCTCTGGAGCAGCGTGGAGGAGATGTCCTCTGCCACCCCGCCGAGGTGCAGCCGGTGCAGGGTGTCCAGCAGGGTGTTCACGGAGGCCTTGGTGCCCTCCCTGTTCAGCCACTTGAAGAGCATCTCGTAGAAGGCGTCGTCCGTGGTGCCCGTGACCACGTCGTTCTCCTCCAGGTCCAGGCTGCGGCCAAACCTCTTCCAGCTCTCCTTGGGCACCTTCCTGGCGAAGATGTAGAAGGACTGGCGCAGCACTGAGGGGGGAAGGGGCAGCTCAGGACACGGGGCTGGGCAGGGGCAGCTGGGGCAGGAACCTCAGCCCCAGCACGGGCACAAACCTCAGCCCCAGCACGGACAGAAACCTCAGCCCCAGCACGGACAGAAACCTCAGCCCCAGCACGGGCACAAACCTCAGCCCCAGCACGGACAGAAACCTCAGCCCCAGCACGGACACAAACCTCAGCCCCAGCACGGACAGAAACCTCAGCCCCAGCACGAGCACAAACCTCAGCCCCAGCACGGGCAGGAACCTCAGCCCCAGCACAGGCCCTGGGCCCCAGCACTTACCTGCAATGGGGTCACTCCCAGACGCTGGAACCAGGATCCTGGGGCTTCCACTGCCACTCTGCAGCATCACCTGGAATGACAGTGTCACTCCTGGAATGACAATGTCACTCCTGGAGTGATGGTGTCACTCCTGGAATGGTGTCACTCCTGGAAGAACTGTGTCCTACAGCACCCACCAAGCCCCAGCACCAATGTGCAATTTCTGGGCATTGGAGACCCTCTACCTCTCTGCTGAAATGAAAATGTCACTCCTGAGTGATGGTGTCCCTCCTGGAATGACCAAATCACTCCTGGAATAACGGTGTCCCTCCTGGAATGACCGTGTCCTACAGCACCCATCAAGCCCCAGCACCCAGGTGTGATTTCTGGGCACTGCAGACCCTCTCCCCCTCTCCCAGGGCTGTTGGGGCAGGAGATCACCCCCAGCCCCAGGACCACCCGCGTTTCCCGGCTCTGGGAGGGCAGCAGCCCCCGAGATGGGCACAGACAAGAGCTGTGTCTGCTCAGCAGCAGCCTTAAATCCCCCGAGCACTCTCGAGCTGCAATGAGCAGATTTTGCCATCCTGACCCCACTCAGAGTCACCCCTCACCACCTCCCTGAGCAGCCCAGGCCTGGAGGGCCCCAGGATAATCAGATTTTGGGTGCCATTCTCGTACCTGTGCCTCTGCGTGACGCTGCTGCAGGTGGGCGTTGGCGGCGTTGTCCTCTGCCCCCACGTTCACCCTCCTGTACCACGCCATTTTTCGGAACATGGAGCTCTGTGGCAAGGCAGAAACACAAACCGTGGTGGTTTTGGGAAGGCAGGACCCAGCCGTGGATCCAGGGGCGTGGATCCTGAGCTGGGAGGAGCTCTGGGTGAGCACAGCCCACCCCTACCCCTGACCCTGGGCGTGCCAGGGAAGCGTTCTGGGTTCTGCCACCAGGGAAGTGTTCATGGCACTGAGCAGGGGGCTGGAAGCTCCCAGGGCACCACCAGAGAGCTCCTGTGCCTGGCCCAGCTCTGCCAGAACCCTGCAGGGATGAGACTCAAACCCCTGCTCCTCCAGCCTGGGTGAGACTCATCCCTCTCCCTGCTCCTCCACCTTTCCCAGCTGGATGAGACTCATCCCTCTGCTCCTCCAGCCTTCCCAGAAACTGCTGGATGAGACTCATCCCCCTGCTCCTCCAGCCTGGGTGAGACTCATCCCCCTGCTCCTCCACCTTTCCCAGCTGGATGAGACTCATTCCTCTGCTCCTCCAGCCTTCCCAGGAACTGCTGGATGAAACTCATCCCCCTGCTCCTCCAGCCTTCCCAGGAACTGCTGGATGAAACTCATCCCTCTGCTCCTCCAGCCTTCCCAGGAACTGCTGGATGAAACTCATCCCTCTGCTCCTCCAGCCTTCCCAGGAACTGCTGGATGAAACTCATCCCCCTGCTCCTCCAGCCTTCCCAGGAGCTGCTGGCCAAGCGGAGAGCAGAGGGAATGGGGGACCCCAGCCCAGCCCAGCCCACAGATCCATCCCCTGCTGCCATTCCAGGAACTCACCACCATTTTGTAGGGCCTCCTGCTCGAGGGTGTCCCGTCCCCTGGAAGATGCAAACAGAGCTGTGACCCCCCTTCCCCCAGGCAGGACCCCCACCCAGCCCACAGCAGGTGGGAGCTTGTGTGGGCACCAGGTGGGTGCTCTGGGGTCCCTCTCCCCACCCAGCCCAGGGTCTCTCTCCCCACCCAGCCCACAGCAGGTGGGTGCTCTGGGGGTCCCTCTCCCCACCCAGCCCACACCAGAGCAGAGCCCCTGGCCCAGGTGGGCGCTCTGGGGGTCCCCTCACCCACCTGTGGAGCTGCAGCAGTGCTTCCAGGAGCAGAACGCCACCACAAACACCACCACAAACGCCACCACCCCGACGATGACCGCGAGGTCTAGAGCAGGGGGGAGAGGGGTGTGAGCCCCTGCTCCTGCTCCAGCCCCGCCAGCAGCAGCAGCAGCAGCAGCAGCAGCAGCCCCCTCCCCTGAGCCCCCCACTCACAGGCGGGCACGGTGTCGGCGGCAGGCCCGCACTGCAGGTCGCTGTCAGGCCGGCAGGGTCTCAGCACCACCTGGCCCTCGGGACACCTGGACAGGGGACACAGGGCGGGCTCAGTGTCCGGGGCGGCGCGGGACCCCCCTGGAGCCCCCACGGGACCCCCAGAGTCCCCATGGGACCCCCAGAGCCCCCACGGGACCCTCCCGGAGCCCCTGCAGGACCCCCAGAACCCCCACGGGACGCCCCCAGAGCCCCCGCGGGACCCCCTTGAGCCCCCATGGGACCCCCTGAGCCCCCGCGGGACCCCCTTGAGCCCCCATGGGACCCCCTGAGCCCCCGTGGGACCCCCCCAGAGCCCCTGCAGGATCCCCGGAGCCCCCATGGGACCCCCGGAGCCCTCGTGGGACCCCCGGAGCCCCCGCAGGACCCCCACCCACCTGGGCCGGCACTTCTGGCACATCTCGCAGGGGTGCTCGGGCGGGCAGAAGGTGCCGTTCCTGCAGGCGCACACCGTGTTCCTGAGGGGCTGGCAGGGGCTCTGCTCCACCTGATCTGTGGGACAGGAGGGGACACACGGCTCCAGCCCGGCCCCTCCGCAGGTCCTGGCAGGACCCAACCCCTCCCTGCTGCTGAGTGCCAGCTCCTCCTGCCCCACAGCTGCCAGGGGAAGGCAGTGCCTGGGTCAAACCCCACCAGCAGCTTCCAGTGCTGCCGGCAGCCTCGTCCTCCTGCTCGTGTCCCAGCTCTGTGGCCTTTAACAAAGCAGATTCCAGCCCCAGCCACTCTCTGGGGACACTGCAGGTGACACTGTGCTCCGAGCTGGACCCAGCCTGAGCCCTGAGCCCTGCTCCCCACCCAGCTCCCAGTGTTCTCTCTGGGGACACTGCAGGTGACACTGTGCTCCGAGCTGGACCCAGCCTGAGCCACCAGCCCTGCTCCCCACCCAGTTCGTACCTTCCCTGCACTTGGAGCAGTCCCGGCACCACTGGAAGGCGTTTGGATATTCCATGTACTCCCCATATCCACAGGGCCGGCACTCCCCAGAGCCGTTCTGCTCCTTGCACTCCTCTGCAATGTAGGTGCCTGAAGGGAAAGGAAACTCTGAACACGCAGGGAAGGGACTGAGGGAGCTGGGGAAGCACCAGGAGGGGCTGAGGGAGCTGGGAAAGGACCAGGAGGGGCTGAGGGAGCTGGGAAGGGGCTGGAGAATTCCTGAGAGAGCTGGGAAGGGGCTGGAGAATTCCTGAGAGAGCTGGGAAGGGGCTGGAGAATTCCTGAGGGAGCTGGGAAGGGGCTGGAGAATTCCTGAGGGAGCTGGGGAGGGGCTGGAGAATTCCTGAGGGAGCTGGGAAGGGGCTGGAGAATTCCTGAGGGAGCTGGGAAGGGGCTGGAGAATTCCTGAGGGAGCTGGGAAGGGGCTGGAGAATTCCTGAGGGAGCTGGGGAGGGGCTCAGCCTGCAGAAAAGGAGGCTCAGGGGGACCCTGTGGCTCTGCACAAGTCCCTGACAGGAGGGGACAGCCGGGGGGATTTGGGATCTGCTCCAGGAACAGGGACAGGAGGAGAGGGAACGGCCTCAGGCTGGGCCAGGGGAGGTTCAGGGGGGACAGCAGCAGGAATTTCTCCATGGAAAGGGGGCTCAGGGATAGGAAGTGCCCAGGGAGGTTTGGATCCCCATCCCTGGAGGTGTCCAAGCGATTCCTGGATGTGGCTCTCAGTGACAGGGTGGGGATCGGGCACAGGTTGGATTTGGAGGCCTTTCTGAACCTGCAGGATTCTGTGATTCCACCAGCAGAGGCAAACGAGGAGCCAACAAAAGGAAAATATTCCCGGAATGAGAGCTCAGATCCATGAGAGTGGAGCGGGGCAGGGCTGGAGCTGCGCTGCCCCTCAGGAGAAGGGAGGACACGGAACAGGAGCACAGAGAGAGCACAGAGAGCACAGAGAGCACAGAGAGAGCACAGAGAGCACAGAGAGGCTGCAGAGGCGGGAGCAGCGCTGAGCCCATCTCACCTGCAGGGCACTTCTGGCAGTAGTGACCGTCGCTCTTCTTGTAGTAAACATCTTCTGCTCCCCAGCCTGGAGAGGCATCCAGGCTGTCCCTCCTGCTCAGGGTGACAGCACTGGCTCCAAAAGCAGTCTGTTCAAAAAAAAAATACAGAAAAACTCGGGTTAAAAACCACCCCAATCCACGGGGCAAGGGGAGGAAGGGAAGGGCCAGAGCTGCTGTGCCCAGCAAAGCAGGAGAGGAGCTCTGGGATGGCTCAGAGCCGCCTCAACCAAAGGTACTCCCCACAAAACCAGGGTGGGTTTTTCCTCAGCAAAGCCTCCGGAGGAGCTCTGGGGGTTTGCAGAACTCCGGAGGAGCTCTGGGGGTTTGCAGAATTCCAGAGGAGCTCTGGGGGTTTGCAGAACTCCAGAGGAGCTCTGGGGGTTTGCAGAACTCCGGAGGAGCTCTGGGGGTTTGCAGAACTCCGGAGGAGCTCTGGGGGTTTGCAGAATTCCAGAGGAGCTCTGGGGTTTGCAGAATTCCGGCTGCCAGGCTATCAGCAGGGCAGAGAGAGGCTAACGAGCCTTTTCCTTCCCCAATCTCTCCGGGCACCAATGGAAGGGAAGGGCCGGGAGGAGGAAGGGGCTGTGGGAGGAAGAAGGCGGCCCCAAGGCTGGAAGGTGGCTCTGGTGCCCGGCAGAAACCCTGGGCTGTGGCTCTGGGGTCTCAGGGGACAGCGTGGGCTGGTGTTGTCCCTGTTATCCTGATGAACATCAGGAAGAAAAGTCACATTTCCGCCAGCTCTCCGTGCCCTTTGTGCGCTGCCTCAGCTCCTTCCGCCCCGGCCGGGTCACTCGGGGGGACAACGCTGAGCTGGAAGGTTCTGTTATCCACTTATTCCTTTAATTATCCTTTTATTTATCCCTTTATTTATTCTTTTATTTATCCCTTTATTGATTCCTTTATTTATTCCTTTATTTATCCCTTTATTTATCCCTCAGGCTTCAGGCACCTCAGTGTCCCCAACGGGGACAACGCCAGCCTCTGAGAGAGCTGCTCCATGGATATCCATGGGTGTAACACTGGATATCCATGGATGTAACACTGGATATCCATGGATATAACACTGGATATCCATGGATATAACACTGGATCTCCATGGATATAACACTGGATATCCATGGGTGTAAAGCTGGATATCCATGGGTGTAACACTGGATATCCATGGATATAACACTGGATATCCATGGATATAACACTGGATATCCATGGGTGTAACACTGGATATCCATGGATATAACACTGGATATCCATGGATATAACACTGGATATCCATGGATATAACACTGGATATCCATGGGTGTAAAGCTGGATATCCATGGGGGTAACACTGGATATCCATGGATGTAACACTGGATATCCATGGATATAACACTGGATATCCATGGATGGAATGTTGGATATCCATGGATATAACACTGGATATCCATGGATATAACACTGGATATCCATGGGTGTAACACTGGATATCCATGGATGGAATGCTGCATATCCATGGATGGAATGCTGGATATCAATGGATGGAATTCTGGACATCCATGGGTGTAAAGCTGCCCCTACCAAGGTGGCAGGCAGTGACATGTCACATCATTCAAGGGCTGCAGGAGACATTTCTCCTCTCCCCTCCCCAGCCTGCACGGTGGAAGGTAAAATCTGCCTGCTAAAGTAAATATTTCTGCGGTGAGTCAGCGGAATAGCTGAACAATGGAGCCGCCAGCTCTGTCCTCTGTCCTTTAACCACTGACCCGCCTCTTCCTCCTCCTCCTCCTCCAGGACAAGGCAGAACTGGCGGCAACAGGTCTGGGATGGTCACACAGGGTGACAAAAAAGCCACCACTGACACCCATAAAACACCCCAAGTTTTAGTTTTTGTATTTTCGGAGTCTGTACTGCATTGGTAGATAACTCTGAACTTTGTAAAAAGTGTTATCAAGTTCTCCTCAGTCAGACAAAACAATAATTCTCCACCCAAGGACACCGCTGCAGCTTTGGGCCCAAAAAATACAAATACAAAAAATACAAATACAAAAAATACAAATACAAAAAAAAATACAGATACAAATGCAAAAAAAATACAGATACAAACAGGGAATTGAGGAGAGCAAACTGGGAGGATGGCAGTGCATAACCAGAAGCTGTAACTGGACAAAATAACCACAATATGGAAACGGACCAAAACTTACAAAAGTGATGAGAGCACAGCGTTTTCTGCAGCCTGGGAAGATCCCTTTATAAAAACAGGGGTTAAAAACTGAGCAATTCCCCATCCCCTTGTTTAAAAACAGGGGCTAAAAAGTCAATAAAAGCCACGGGGTTTTATTGCTTTACAGGGAGCAGCAACAAGTGCACGATAAAATTATCAGCACACAGCTCCCTGCTGCCATCCCTGACCAAACCATCCCTGACCGAACCCAGCACGGTGGAATTCTGCAGTTTCCACCCACAGCAAACAACCTGAGAATGCCTGAAGGGCAGAGGAATTGGAGGCACAGGAATTCCTTATTGGCTAAAAGCCTCCTCCTTCTTGGGGCATCAAGTCTGGGAAAAAAGCTGGGGAAAGCATCAAGCTCTGAGCTTCCCCTGCTTCCATCCCAGGTTTGTTTTATTCCTGAGGTGATGCCAAAAGGAGCTGGACCAAGCAGAGAGCCCCTGGCTGAATTCCTGACGGAAAGAGGATAAAACACATCCCCCAAAACAAACACAGCCCCCAGCCCCAAACACATTCCCCAGCCCAAAACAAACACATTTCTCAACCCAAACACATCCCCCAGCCCAAACACAGCCCCCAGCCCAAAAAAACCACATTTCCCAGCCCAAACACATCCCCCAGCCCAAACACAGCCCCCAGCCCCTGACGGCAGCGAGAGAACGGCGATAAAAGCGATGCTGGGGAGATAAAACGATGCTGGGCAGACACCTGATGTCATCTGCTCCAAGGACATCGGGGCTGATGCAGGCAGGGATTTTCCCCTGGAATTCCCGCACGTGGAATTTGAGCTCCAGCAAAATCAGAAATCCAGGGCATTTATCCTCAAATCCTGTGGCCTGGGTCCAGGCCGTGACGCAAGAGACGACGCAATATCATACCACCACAGTGTGAATCACCACCCTGAGCAGCTCCCCGTCCCTTTTATTAAAAATAAAAGGGTTAAGAAGTCAAATAAACCCGAGCAACTCCCCATCCCCTTCACCAAAAATAGGGGTTTAAAAGTCAGTAAACCTGAGGCTGATGCAAGAGAGAGGGGACACACTACGCAGCATCCTACAACCATGCGGTGTGAATCACCACCCTGAGCTGCTCCCCATCCCTTTTATTAAAAATAAAAGGGTTAAAAACTCAATAAACCTGAGCAACTCCCCATCCCCTTCACTAAAAACAGGGGGTAAAAAGTCAGTAAACCTGAGGCTGATGCAAGAGAGAGGGGACACAGTAGGGGATGCAGTATCGCAGTATCGACGCAGTATCACAGCATTGTAGAACCATGCTGTGTGAATTATCACCCTGAGCTGCTCCCCATCCCTTTTATTAAAAATAAAAGGGTTAAAAACTCAATAAAACTGATCAACTCCCCATCCCTTTATTTAAAAACACGAATTAAAAAGTCAATAAATGTGACACAGGAGAGAGGGGACACACGATGACGCAGTATCTTTGCAGTATCTACAACCATGCCGTGTGAATCGTCACCCTGAGCAGCTCCCAATTCCCTTCTTTAAAAACAGGGGTTAAAAAGTCAAATAAACCTGAGCAACTCCCCATCCCCTTATTTAAAAACAAGAGTTAAAAAGTCAATAAATGTGACACAGGAGAGAGGGGACACACGATGACGCAGTATCTATGCAGTATCTATAACCATGCCGTGTGAATCGTCACCCTGAGCAGCTCCCCATCCCCTTCACCAAAAACAGGGGTTTAAAAAGTCAAACCTGAGTAGCTCCCCATCCCCTTATTTAAAAACAAGAGTTAAAAAGTCAATAAATGTGACACAGGAGAGAGGGGACACACGATGACGCAGTATCTTTGCAGTATCTATAACCATGCCGTGTGAATCATCACCCTGAGCTGCTCCCCATCCCTTCTATCAAAAATACGGGTTAAAAAGTCATCAAGCCTGAGGCTGTTATGAGCCTGCCCTAAGGTCACGGGTTTAGCAAGGCTTGACTGTCAGGTCAGTCTAAACAAACTCTGCTAAACGATGAATTGAGTGAGAAGCTCTCACTAGAAACCTGTTCTGGGCAGTGCTGATGTAATTCCAGCATTCCAGAGCTCGGGAGCAGCACCCCCGGACTCCTCCAAAGCCCTGGGGTTACAGACCAGCCCCGGGATGAACTCAGGGCAGGATTTTCCTGACTTCAAGCGAGAAACAGCGTTCAGGTATTCCCCAGCTCTACAACACCCAGTCCACGGGGAAATGCGACATGCCCGGGGGGAATTTTCCCTCCTAAAATCCCAGTGCTGGGCGTTTGGCCGTCATTTAGGGGGGTCATTCCTGCTCCGGGAGACACCAGCATCCCATCCCGACGTGTTCAAACATCCCCAGGGAGTGTCGGAGGTGCCAGCAGGGAATGGCGCTTGGAGGAAGGGAGTGGAAATCCCCGGCGAGGCCCGCTCCAGCCTTCGGCCCTTCCCCGCCGCCGGGCCATGTGCTCGGACTGGCGGGTTCGGAGCGCTTCTCCCACCGCTTCCCTTTCCCCTTCCAGGACCCGGGCTCAGCCTCAGGTCCTGCCGGTACCCCCGAACCCCGCTGAGCCGTGCCCGGGTGAAACCTGCTGGTTCTGGTTCCTACCTGGCCATCCGAACCCCTCTGAACCCAACCTGTCCATCCGAACCCCACCTGTCCATCCGAACCCCCCTGGTCCTCACCTGCCCCTCTGAACCCAACCTGTCCATCCGAACCCCACCTGTCCATCCGAACCCCTCTGGTCCATATCCGGCCATCCGAACTCCCCATAACCTACCTGTCCATCCGAACCCCCCTGAACTCACCTGTCCATCCGAACCCCACCTGTCCATCCGAACCCCTCTGAACCCCACCTGCCCCTCCGAACCCCACCTGTCCATCCGAACCCCTCTGAACCCAACCTGTCCATCCGAACCCCACCTGTCCATCCGAACCCCTCTGAACCCCACCTGTCCATCCGAACCCCACCTGTCTATCCGAACCCCACCTGTCCATCCGAACCCTCCTGGTCCTCACCTGCCCCTCCGAACCCCACCTGCCCATCCGAATCCCCCTGGTCCTCACCCGCCCATCCGAACCCCCCTGGTCCATATCCGCACATCCGAACCCCCAGGTCCCATCGCCTCACCGCCCCCCAATCCCCCGGGCCAGGTGAGCCCCACCGCCCCTCTTTTCTCCGTCGCCCCCAGACCAGGTGAGCCCCCCCAGCTCCCCCGGAGCCCCTCCCTGCCTCAGTTTCCCCCACGATTCACACCAGCCCTTCCTCCCACAATGGCTGGTAAAGGCACCCCCCCTTCTCCAGGTACCCCTCACCTCCATCCAGGGGCACCCCCCATTCACACACCCTCACCAGGGCACCCCCCGAACACCCCGATGTCCCCTCCCCACCTTTCCCCCTCCCCGCCGCCCCTCGCCGGACCCCGTCCCGCCGCGCCCCTCGACGGCGCGGCAAGCCCGGGCATGTCGCGACAACGCCGAGCAGCCCCGACAGCGCTCGGGACCCCCCTGGCCGCGCTCCCGGAGGGTCCCCAGGACCCCCCGCCAGCCCCGTCCCCACTGACCGTGAGCAGCAGCAGCAGCACGGGGAGGAGGCGCCGTCGGGGCCGGCGCATGGCGAGCGCAGCGCAGCGGGCACGGAGCGGGCACGGAGCGGGCACGGAGCGGGCACGGAGCGGGCACGGAGCGGGCACAGCACGGGCCAGGAGCGGGCCAGGTCCGGACACGGCTCTGGGACTTCAGGTCCTCCCCAGAACCTCGCAGGGAATGTATGAGCCGAGGGCGGGCGGGAGGTTTTATACGCGGCGGGGAGGAAGAGGAGGAAGAGGAGGGAGAGGAGAAAGAGGAGGGGACAGTCCCAGCGCACCTCCCCGCGCGTTCCTGCTCCACCGAAAGTTCAAAGTTTGTTTGGTCTGTCCGAAAAGCTGGGTTGGCCCTCGCAGCTTCCCTAACTTTCGGTTTTTAGGCACTTTTATTTTCTCGTTACTTTCCCCTCAAGTGGCCAAATGAGTTCCGGAGCACCCGAATCGCACAGGAGCGCTCGGGAATTCATTTTTCAGATTTCGATTTCTCGGAGTGTTGCTTTCCCATCTTGAATGTTTTTTCCTCTCGCTCATAGTCACTCACTGGACTGCGGCGAGCTAAGCCGGGGCTTTTTGTTTTTCCGGGAAAAGGCGAGAAATCCCGGTATTCCCGTGGGGTTCAAGGTCCAAAAGCTCAGCCTTGCAAAACAATCGTCATCTCAGCCCTGAGTTGGGAAATGTGGAAATTTTGTCTTCTTCATAGTTTGGAGGGTGTTTTTTTTTTTTTTTTTTTTTTTTTTTTTTTTTTTTTTTTTTTTTTTGTGGGCTACAGCTCGACATGAAAGGGGAAAAAAAAACCCACAAAAAAGTTAAAACTTTGGACTTTCTGCTGTTACACAAACGGCTCTGCTGCTGCTGCACCTCATCAGGGGATCACGTGGCAAAAAAATAACTGCAAGAAAAATCTGATTTTACTTGTGAAAAGTAAAAACGTGCGGTGAGAGTGTTGCCATGGAGCGGTAGAAAGGGTTTAGGAAGGACAAGAGACTTCAGAGCCTCTTCCAGTCCTGAAGGTGCTCCAAGAGAGCTTTTCCAGGTCTTTTCCAACCCAAAGCGTTCCGGGACAGCGAGCAGAGGAATCTTGGTGGTCCTGAATCCTTGTGGGGCACCTCCCTGGTGACTCACGGGTGACTCACTGGAGCCAGAGTCTGTCTTTCCTCAGGGCAGCGAATGCGCAGGTGAGGGCTGGAAATGTGCAGCCATCCCAAGGCGAGAAAATGCCGCTCACCGGGCAAATTGCTGCTTGCTGGGGTGGGGTTCAGAGCAGGGACAATGCCAAGGGGCAGCGAGGAGGGCAGGAAGGCTCCTTGGATGAGTCTGATCCCAGCTAATCCACTCTGGATGTGGATATTTGGGAAGCAGCTTCTTTTTGGTGGCTGCGCTCAAGGCAGGACAAGCTGAAAAAAAATACTGTTTACCAGGGTGGGGTTCAGAGCAGGACAATGCCAAGGGGCTGTGAGGAGGGCAGGAAGGCTCCTTGGAGAGTTTGATCCCAGCTAATCCATTCTGGATTAGAATATTTGGGATCTATCTTCTCTTTGGTTGCTGTGCTCGTGGCAGGACAAGCTGTAAAAAAATGCACCTTGCCAGGGTGGGGCTCAGAGCAGGGACAATGCCAAGAAGGCAGGGAGGAGGGCAGGAAGGCTCCTTGGATCCAACTGGATGAGTTTGATCCCAGCTAATCCACTCCGGATGTGGATATTTGAGAAGCAGCTTCTCTTTGGTGGTTGCACTCAAGGCAGGACAAGCAGCAAAAAAAAAAATACTGCTTGCCAGGGTGGGGCTCAGAGCATGAACAATGCCAAGGAGATGTGAGGAGGGCAGGAAGGCTCCTTGGATCCAACTGGATGAGTTTGATCCCAGCTAATCCACTCTGGATGTGGATATTTGGGAAGCAGCTTCTCTTTGGTGGCTGCGCTCAAGGCAAGCTGAAAAAAAAGGACAAGCTGAAAAAAAATACTGTTTACCAGGGTGGGGCTCAGAGCAGGACAATGCCAAGGGGCTGTGAGGAGGGCAGGAAGGCTCCTTGGAGAGTTTGATCCCAGCTAATCCATTCTGGATTAGAATATTTGGGATGCATCTTCTCTTTGGTTGCTGTGCTCATGGCAGGACAAGCTGCAAAAAAATGCACCTTGCCAGGGTGGGGTTCAGAGCAGGGACAATGCCAAGAAGGCAGGGAGGAGGGCAGGAAGGCTCCTTGGATCCAACTGGATGAGTTTGATCCCAGCTAATCCACTCCGGATGTGGATATTTGGGAAGGCCCTTCTCTCTTTGGTGGCTGTGCTTGTGGCAGGACAAGCTGCAAGAAGTTGCTGCTTGCCAGGGTGGGGTTCAGAGCATGAACAATGCCAAGGGGCTGTGAGGAGGGCAGGAAGGCTCCTTGCACGAGTTTGATCCCAGCTAATCCATTTTGGATTGGAATATTTGGGAACCAGCTTCTCTTTGGTGGTTGCACTCAAGGCAGGACAAGCAGCAAAAAAAAATATACTGCTTGCCAGGGTGGGGCTCAGAGTATGGATGATGCCAAGGAGATGTGAGGAGGGCAGGAAGGCTCCTTGGATCCAACTGGATGAATTTGATCCCAGCTAATCCACTCTGGATGTGGATATTTGGGAAGCAGCTTCTCTTTGGTGGCTGCGCTCAAGGCAAGCTGAAAAAAAAGGACAAGCTGAAAAAAAATACTGTTTACCAGGGTGGGGCTCAAAGCAGGACAATGCCAAGGGGCTGTGAGGAGGGCAGGAAGGCTCCTTGGAGAGTTTGATCCCAGCTAATCCATTCTGGATTAGAATATTTGGGATGCATCTTCTCTTTGGTTGCTGTGCTCGTGGCAGGACAAGCTGCAAAAAAATGCACCTTGCCAGGGTGGGGTTCAGAGCAGGGACAATGCCAAGAAGGCAGGGAGGAGGGCAGGAAGGCTCCTTGGATCCAACTGGATGAGTTTGATCCCAGCTAATCCACTCCGGATGTGGATATTTGAGAAGCAGCTTCTCTTTGGTGGTTGCACTCAAGGCAGGACAAGCAGCAAAAAAAAAAAAATACTGCTTGCCAGGGTGGGGCTCAGAGCATGAACAATGCCAAGGAGATGTGAGGAGGGCAGGAAGGCTCCTTGGATCCAACTGGATGAGTTTGATCCCAGCTAATCCACTCAGGATGTGGATATTTGGGAAGGCCCTTCTCTCTTTGGTGGCTGTGCTTGTGGCAGGACAAGCTGCAAGAAGTTGCTGCTTGCCAGGGTGGGGCTCAGAGCAGGGACAATGCCAAGGAGCTGCTGAGCAGGGAGGAGGGCAGGAAGGCTCCTTGGATGAGTTTGATCCCAGCTAATCCACTCCGGATGTGGATATTTGGGAAGCAGCTTCTCTTTGGTGGCTGCACTCAAAGGCAGGACAGGCAGCAAAAAAATGCACCTTGCCAGGGTGGGGTTCAGAGCATGGACGATGCCAGGAGGCTGCTGAGCAGGGAGGAGGGCAGGAAGGCTCCTTGGATGAGTTTGATCCTAGCTAATCCATTCTGGATATTTGGGAAGCCCCTTCTCCCTGGTGCTTGTGGCAGCACAAGCGATGCCCCCCTGGTTGTCTCCTTGCACATTTTTCACCCTGGCTGTGCCACAGTTAATGAAGCTGCAGTGTGATTTCAAGGAGAAGAAGAGTTCCTGCTCGTTTCCTGGGTGGGTACTGCTATTACAAACCCTTCAAAGTATGCAGGGCCTTTTGTTTAACCCAAACCATGTGTTTTGTGCTCTGGACACCACTGACTGCAGCTGAAGTCATTGGAGCCCTCAGGGAATGATTCATTTTTTTAGTTAGAGCTTAACTAGAACGAGGTTTAGATCTAAATGCTAATCCTTGTGCCAGTGGGATGGGGGAAGGATTCATCCTCTCTGAAAAACCAACCTGAAGCTCCTGAGGGAACTGCTGTGCCTGAATTCAGCCAGGAAAAATCGGGATGTGCGGCAAGGGGCGCATGGAAGCAGAACATCCCAGTTTGCCCCAGGGTTCATGCTGGTTCCAGAGCCATCCCAGCAGTGGGAGGCCACCCCTGAGCACCCAGAGATCCCGTCCTCCTCCCACCAAACTGGGGAGGCTCAGGGGGGACAGCAGCAGGAATTTCTCCATGGAAAGGGTGGCCAGGGATAGGAACTGCCCCTGTTTGGAGGTTTGGATCCCCATCCCTGGAGGTGTCCAAGCGATTCCTGGAGGTGGCTCTCAGTGACAAGGTGGGGATCGGGCACAGGTTGGATTTGGTGACCTTGGAGGCCTTTCCCAACCTGCAGGATTCTGTGATTCCACCAGCAGAGGCAAACGAGGAGCCAACAAAAGGAAAATATTCCCGTAATGGGTGCTCAGATCCATGAGAGTGGAGCGGGGCAGGGCTGGAGCTGTGCTGCCCCTCAGGAAGCTGCGGAATTTTTTCTTTCTGTCTCGTTTATAAAACCTCCCCCAGTTATCTCCAGTGACAAACCACAGGGAGAGTGTTTGCACAAACAGCTCAGTGTCCGGCCCCAGGGGTTTGGGCTGTGCAGAGGGGTCGGGGTGGTCACCCCCTCCCTGTCCCCAGCCCCCCCAGGAGCAGGACACTGCACAGACACATCCTTCCCTGTCCCAGCAAGAATTTCCATCCCTGGAAAAAACACTGTGGTTTTCATTTTTGGACAGGCTCTGGCCACGAGTGAGAAGCAGGGGAGTGAGTGAGTGTTTATCTCCCAGGGCCAGACCTGCAGCCTTTATCACCCTCAGCCTCTTTATCTCCCTGCTCCCTGTGCCCCAGGAATCCCCCGCAGCAGCTGCACCCCAACACAGCCCTGGGGGGAAGCTGAGGAGAAGGAACCCTCCAGTTTTGGGGTCTTAAATCCTCCCCTGCCTTGCTCAGTTCTGCTGCAAGCAGAGAATAAAAGGAGCGTGAGGTTGCAGCAGGAGCTTGGCTCAACTCCTGCTCTCTGACCTTGGAGGGAAGAGACTCTGGGGCTGAAATTAAGAGACTCTGGGGCTGAAATTAAGAGACTCTGGGGCTGAAATTAAGAGACTCTGGGGCTGAAATTAAGAGACTCTGGGGCTGAAATTAAGAGACTCTGGGGGCTGAAATTAAGAGACTCTGGGGGCTGAAATTAAGAGACTCTGGGGGCTGAAATTAAGAGACTCTGGGGGCTGAAATTCCCACAGGGAATTAACGGGGTGACTGGGGCAGCTCAGCCTTATCAGGCACGGTTAATGGGAGTTAATGGGTTACCTCAGCTCCTCTGGCACGCTCCAAACCCTCCTGTCCTGTGTGACTCTGTTTGTTCAGCTCGCAGCTCTGCTGTGGGAGGCTCTAATCTCTGCTCCCAGCCCGTCCCGCTCGGGGCTGTGATCCCAGGGGGATGCTGGGGGTACGTGACCATTCCTGGTTTGTTTTTGAACATCCCCTGTGCAGTTTTGCCTTCAGCTGCCTCCTGCCTGCTTTTGGTGCCTGGGAGGGTTCTGAGGCCGCCAGATAATTTTGACCTTCATCCCCCCTCTTCCCCCTTCCTCCTGACAAACGAATTATTTGTCTCATAAACTCCCAAGTTCCTCTTTGAAATGGGAAAAAAAAAAGAAAAGAAAAAGAAAAAAAAAAAAAAAAAAAAAAAAAAAAAGCTCTGGAATGATGGGATTTATCTTCCTAAATAAGTGTGATGGATCCCTGCTTCCCTGAGAGGGGCAGAGGGATTTATTTGGAATTTGGGATTTCTCTTCCCATTCCCTGTGTGGGATCCCTGCTTCCCTGGGAAGGGCAGAATGGAAGAAGAAACATTTGTAATAATGGGATTTCTCTTCCTAAATAAGCGTGATGGATCCCTGCTTCCCTGAGAGGGGCGGAAAGGAAGCAGAAACATTGGGAATAATGGTATTTATCTTCCCAAATGCATGTGTGGGATCCCTGATTCTCTAAGAGGGGCAGAGAGATTTATTTGAAATTATGGGATTTCTCTTCCTAAATAACTGTGGGATCCCTGCTTCCCTGGGAAGGGCTGCACGATGGAAAACAGGGCAGGAATTCCTCATTTTTCGTTCCTCTCCCATCTCAGCCTCTCTCCCACCGTGACTCCCCAGTCTCTCCCCATCCCGCTGAGGTTCCAGCTGGGATCAGCTCATCCCTGGCTCCTTCCACCCCCAGCATGTGATCCCCTGCTCCAGTCACACCAGTTCAAGGCCGAATCGCTCAGGTTGGCAAACAGAGCCCCTGGAGCCTCCTTTGAGCACAGCCTTGTGATCCTGTGCTGCCGTTTCCTTCCTGCATCAGCGCTTTTATTTCTCCTGATACAGCCCCAAACGTGCCAGGCTGGATTTTGGCAGCAGCAATCCCGGCTGCTCCAGGTGGGACGCGGCTTTCCAGGCACAGGAGTGATGTGATTTTGGGGCTAGAACCGGAGAACTGAAGGAATTTGTAAGAAGTTTGGGTTTGGAAGGAGCTAAAAATAATCCCTGCCTGTGCTGAGTCATTCCCAGATTTCCATGGATTGGTTTAAAGCAGCTCTGGGACCTGCTGCTCCCTTCTCTGCAGCATCTGGGGCCGGCCAGGGGAGCAGAGCCAAGGTGGTGTCACCAAATTCCGCGGGATTTGGACCAATTTCATTTAATTCCCATTTCGATTCCCCTTCCTCCCTAAGATGCCGTGAATGAGGCTCCAAATGTGAAAAATCACATGGATGGAACGAGAGCAGCTCCACCTGAGGCTGCCACAGCCTGGAAAATCCCTTCCCCATGGCGCCCTCGGGGCTGGATGGCTTTCCCTGATTTCCAGAGGTTTTTTTCCCTGATTTCCAGAGGCTTTTCCCCTGATTTTCAGAGTTTTTTTTCCCTGATTTCCAGAGGTTTTTCCTTGATTTCCAGGGAAATTATATAATGTTAAATCAAATTCTGTATCAATTGTGCATTAAGCAAAAATATTTTATATAATTCTGATATTGTATTGTATATACAATATTACAATACATAATATAAGAATGTATTGAATAAATCCATTTAATGTTAAATAATGATAATGTAGTATTTTCACCTAATAGAATTTTATATTGTGATATGATAATAATAATATAATATATCCATAATATAGTATAGTATTATATAAGTATATTTATGATACAGTATCATAGAATATACTTATATTATAATATACTAATTAATATATTATAATACATTAATTAATTATCAACATATTATAATATTTCAATGTATAATATTATAATAATATAATGATACTATACATTAATTAACCAAATTTTATTATTCTATAGTTTATGCTGTATGTACATTATGTTATTTACTATAGATTTTGATGGTGATTATTATTATTTATATGTGAAGATGAATAATATACAACATGTATTCTGTATATTACACATATGGGAAGTGTATGTTATATAGAAAATTATTCTATGTAATCCCAAACCCCGCCCCCATCACCCGCAATGACATCACTCATGACATCACACAATACGTCACGATGACGTCACCACGAATCCCAGGGGCGCTTGTGGGCGGGGCCCGAGCCCCTCCGGGCGGTACCACCGCGGGGGCCGGGGGGGGCACGGCGCGGCCCACCCCGAGTGACGCGAGGGGGGCGCGGGGGTGGCACCGCGCATGCGCCGTGCGCGTGTCCCCTGAGGCGGGCGGGCGGCCGGGCCGGGCGGAGGCCGCGGCCGAGCCGGGGGCTCGCGTAGATGTGCAGCCCGGGGGAGGCGTCCCCTGGGCCGGCCCCGGCCGGGGACCTGCCCCCGGAGTGGGAGACGGATGACGAGCGCATGGCCTTCCTGTTCTCGGCCTTCAAGCAGAGCCGCGAGGTGAACAGCACCGAGTGGGACAGCAAGATGGCTTTCTGGGTCGGGCTGGTGCTGGCCCGCGGCCGGCGGAGGGGCGCGGTGAGGACGTGCCTGAGGGAGCTGCAGAACGGCTTCGAGCGGCGGGGCAGCGTCCCCTTGGGGCTGGGCACCGTCCTCAGGGAGCTGCTGAGGTAAAGGAGGTCGGGGACGGCCTTGGGGAGGGTGTGGGGGGTGTCAGGGGACGCGGCTGGCGATGGATCCGGGCTGTGCCAGCCCGGAGGGTGAATTCCCTGGCACAGCGTGCCCGGAGAAGCTGTGCCCGCCCCTGCATCCCTGCAAGTGTCCAAGAATAAATTGGACATGGCTTGGAGAGACCTGGGGCAGTGGGAGGCGTCCCTGGGCATGGCAGGGGTGGCACCGGCTGGGATTTAAAGTCCTTCCAACCCGAACCACTCTGGGATTCTGTGAATTACGGTTTATATGGTGCTCGTGTGGAATTCAGGAGGCCGAGCTGGACAGGGAATCAGAGCTGACCCAGGAGATGTGGGAGGACAGGGGATCCCACAGGAATATTTGAGTTAAATCAGGGGATAGGGGATCCCACAGGAATATTTGGGTTAAATGAGGGGACAGGGGATCCCACAGGAATATTGGGGTTAAATGAGGGGACAGGGGATCCCACAGGAATATTTGGGTTAAATGAGGGGACAGGGGATCCCACAGGAATATTTGGGTTAAATGAGGGGACAGGGGATCCCACAGGAATATTTGGGTTAAATGAGGGGACAGGGGATCCCACAGGAATATTTGGGTTAAATCAGGGGTTTTCCCTGGCATGTTGTGGTGCCACAGCTGCTGAGGGCAGGTGTTGGGCTGGTGTTTGCAGCCAGAGGTTTTTGCTGTGGAATTGGAGCCTGGTACCTCAAAGATGCTCCCAACAGCAGGAGCCCTGTGGGTGACCTGAGAATTAAAACCAGTAGGTCTGAGAAGCTGTTATTGCAATTAATTATAACAACAGAACTATCCTGAAATGGCTGATTACCCCTAAAATTGACCCTCCATGCTAATTTCTTTGTTTGATGCCTCATCAGTTTCCAATCAGAAAACTGGGAGAAACTTGCAAAACGGGGTAAAACAGTAAACAAAATGTTCTTGGGTCTGGAGGAGGCAGGGGAGGAATGTGTGCATCCAGCAATAAATCTCAAACCTGAGCTGGGTTTGGTGATGGAAAATGCCCCTGGAGTGGAGGATGTGCAGGATATCCAGGGTTTGGACTGGCTGTGTTCAATTCCACGTGAATTTTCCTCTCCCTAGACGTGGGAAGCTCCAGAGGGAGTCAGACTTCATGGCCAGCGTGGACAGCAGCTGGATCTCGTGGGGCGTGGGGGTTTTCATCCTGAAGCCCCTCAAGTGGACCCTCTCCAGCGTGCTGGGGGACAGCAAAATCCCCGAGGAGGACGAGGTCCTGATCTACGTGGAGCTGCTGCAGGTGAGGGGTGCTGAGAGCTCTGCTGGGGTCCTGCACCTCCAGCAGAGCCAGGAGAAGGAGGGGACAGGGCTGGGCAGGGCTTTGGTGCTGCTGCTGAGGTGTTCAAAAGCCCGGAGAGAGATGGATGGAGGGGCTCGGGGATGGGAAGTGATTTAGATCTGCTGGTGTTCCTTGAAAATAATGGAGCTGCTCTGAAGGCTGGAGCCAGGCTGGGAGAGCTGGGAATGTTCACCTGGAGAAGGGGAAAGCTCCAGGGAGAGCTCAGAGCCTCCTAGAGGGGCTCCAGGAGAGCTGGAGAGGGGCTGGGGACAAGGGATGGAGGGACAGGACACAGGGAATGGCTTCCACTGGGAAAGGGGAGATTGGGGTGGGATATTGGGAAGGAATTCCTGGCTGGGCTGTAATTCCCAGATTTGCTGTGGCTGCCCCTGGATCCCTGGCAGTGCCCAAGGCCAGGCTGGGGCACCCTGGGGCAGCGGGAGCTGTCCTTGCCCATGGCAGGGGTGGGATTGAAGGTTTTTAAGCTGTAAATCCCAGGCTGGAGCTCATTCCTGTTCCATGAGGAGCACTCAGCCCGAGCTCCATCTGCTCCAGGGGTGAGCAGGGGATGGAGCAGTCACAGCCTGGAAATCCAATGTCCCTGGGTGTTATTCAAGCTGCTTTCCCGTGGGATTGGAGCTGCCCTTGGATCCTGTCCCAGCCCCTTTTCTCTCTCTGTGGGTCTGCAGAACGAGCCCCAAATCTTGTCTGGGTTACTGTGTACAGCAGAAATGCAGGAAGTCTTTAAAAGGCAGGAATTTTTATTTGGTTCAGGAAATCTTTAAAAGGCAGGAATTTTTATTTGGTTCAAAACTGGGGGGGGATTTCCAGGAAGTGCAGGGGAAGCCAATTGATTGCCTGAGTGATTCCTGTGCTGTTCCACAGCGTTTCAGGGAATGTCAGCAGTGGAGTTTTGGTTTTTGTGAGTGATTATTTCAAGAGTTCCCTCCAGCTCATTCTGAAAGTCACTCCAGAATAAAACAGAAGTGTCCAAGTTGGGAGGATTTGGGAAAAGCAGGGATGCTGTGTGGGCTGAGAGCATCCCTGTGATCCCTTGAGTGGCTCCCTGGAGCAGAGGCTGGGCAAGATAAAGAGAATAAAGTGGGGATTTATTAAAGGCCTTCAACAGATGCACCTTGGGCAGTCAGAGCCTCTGGGGGCACACCCAAGGTGGGCAACGATCACCAGTTTTTCACACAATTATAAATTATATATCGGGGTTAATCCTCCAATTACAGCTTCAGGTAATGAAGGCATTCACCCCCATAATTTCTGTTTATTCTCTTTGGGGCC
Source organism: Prinia subflava (assembly GCF_021018805.1). Lineage (NCBI taxonomy): Eukaryota > Metazoa > Chordata > Aves > Passeriformes > Cisticolidae > Prinia > Prinia subflava. The sequence goes on along the minus strand of NC_086275.1, from coordinate 827,231 downwards.
TGAGGCTTTAGGGTGTCCTTGAGTTTCAGGCCCAGAGGAATTGTTCAGTCTGCCCAAAATGCAAACAGAGTAACAACCCCTGGATGTGCAGCTGAGAGTTCTGCACCAGTGCAGCACAGCATCTGAAAAACACAAAAGGTCAAACTCTGAGGCATCCCCTGCTCCCTTGCAGGAGAAGGCAGAGGAAGTTTATCGCCTGTACCACAGCTCTGCCCTCTCTTCCCACCCCGTGGTGGCCCTGTCCGAGCTGCGCTCGCTCTGCGCCGGGCTCTGCCCCGATGAAAGGACCTTCTACCTGTTGCTGCTGCAGCTGCAGAAGGAGAAGAGGGTCACCATCCTGGAGCAGAACGGAGAGAAGGTACAGGGTCCAGGTGACTGCTTTGGGGGGTGTCATCCCTTCCTGCCTGGATTTCAGCTGTTTTTTGGTGGTTAAAACAGGTGTTCTCTGGCTGGAAAGGTAAATTCCACGTGCTCCAATGTTGTTGCCTGGTTGTAGGTGATAAGAAATCCTCATTCTGGCATGGCAGGTTCTTTAAGCATTTATAGTAATTCCAGTTTAATTAAAGAGTTAAAAACATGGCAAGGGTCAGCATTTTGACTATTCCCTACTACACAAACTCTGGAATTGGCGTGGAATTCCACGTTTTCTGAAGAGCTTTTCCTGTTTGTCACTTCCTACAGAGGTGCAGGCACCCAGCTCTGAGATTCCACTTTCCCTGTAGTGTTCTGAAGTCCTTGGCAGTCTGACATTCCCATCCACTTCCAGAATCCAGGAACAAATCCTCCAGGTGTCCCATTCAGGCTTTTTGTTTCCACCCTGCAGATCCTGACCCCGCCTAGTTTAATCTCAAATCCTGTGGTGCCTGGGACACCCTCACAACTCCAAAGCCTAAACTGGGACTGCAAAAGCTCCTTTTCCTTCCTTCCAAGTGATTTCCTCATGCAGATTTTTGGGAGGTGACTCCAGCCTGTGCTGCTCTGGTTTTAGATCGTGAAGTTTGCGCGGGGCCTCCACGCCAAGGTGTCCCCGATGAACGACGTGGACATCGGCGTTTATCAGCTGATGCAGAGCGAGCAGCTGCTGTCACAGAAGGTGGAGTCCCTTTCCCAGGAAGCAGAGAAGTAATTTGGGGAAGGGTGGTGGGAACAACACCTGTGGGATGTAAAACTTTTGGGACACAATTAGAAGCTGTTTTCTCAAGTTGTTCTTTCCTGTTCATAAACAGAATAGTCACGGTCATGTGCTGGGGCAGCTTTTCCAGCCTTTGTTCCCTGTTCCCTGTGAAAACAAGGTGCAGGGAATGGCTGTGAGGAGTGATTGCAAGGATTTGGAAAGCATTCAAGGCCTTGTGGGACTCAACAGTGCTTTGAGGGTGGTTGTGTCCAAAATTCAACGTTGTGGCCCCCTCAGAGAGAGGGAGAGGGTGGTTGTGGTTTGTAAAACAAGGAAGAAATTTCTTTTTTTTTTTCCTTTTTCCATCTTGCAGGTGTAAAGAGGATGCCAGGAGTGCTTGCAGAGCTGGGAAGAAGCAGCTGGTGAGTGGAACTCTCAGGGAAATGTCCTGGAGCTGCTCCAGAGCTGCAGATCATGCCCAGGGTTAGACCTGGGGGCTTCATCCCAGGGGGGTTGGAGTGGTGGCTCTGAAGCCAAAGCTCTCCTTAAGGTGAAGGATTTATTTTTACAGAGTGAGGTGGTGAAGCGAAATGGAAATAAACTCTTAAACCCACTTGTTCTGTGTGTGCCTCAGGGATTCCTGGTTGTTTTGGGGATTTTTTTATGGCACTTCCAATCCCAGAATAACCCGAGTTGGGAGGGACCCACTCAGAATCATGAAAATCCATCTCCTGGCTCTATTTTATAAATTTTTTTTTAATTTGTCAAATGATTTCCTTTTTCTCGAGATGGTAATTTCTGAACAAACAGGGATAGGTTGTGAAATGTGTGTTTGTGTTTTGCACAAACACAAACACACATTTCACAACCTATCCCTGCTTTTCCCTTCTCCCTACAAATACCTGCTTTTAATCAGCACAAAATTCCACAAGGAATTGCTTTTCTTGAAGGACTCTTCAACACCCAGGAATGTGAACAGCTGCAGATGCCAGCTGGAATATTGAGCAGCTTTCCAAAGCAGACATCCAGGATTTTTCTGCTGGATCCCACCCGAGTGACCCAGGAACACCTGGATGAACCCACAGGTTCAGCTGTGGAGCCCATTCCCCATTTTTAGCGCCTCATCCCAATTTTCCCGTGGTGCCAGCAGGAATTCTCGGACTCTCCAGAGCGGGAATGAGCCCAGGGGAGGGGAGGGTTGCCAGAACTGTGTGTGAAGCTTTGCTGAGCCCTGTTTTTGTGTGTTTGTGTCCCTGGGCAGGCCCTGAGGTGCCTGAAGGCGAAGCGGAGGACGGAGCGGCGCATCGAGGAGCTGCACTCCAAGCTGGACGCGGTGCAGGGGATCCTGGACCGCATCTACGCCTCCCAGACAGACCAGATGGTACCCAGGGCCCTCCCCTGCCTTCCTCCTCCTCATCCTCACCCATTCCCATCCCTCAGGGGTGGGATTTGCCCTGGGAATGTCCCTCTGGATGAAGTTCCCTCCGTTCCCTTTTCTCTCTCTGAGGATCCTGCTTGAGGAGCAGCTCTGGAGGGGAGCTCCCACTGTTCCCATCAGCATTGTGCAGCTTTGCTTTTATTTTTTATTTCGAGGTCTTTAATGCTTATTAGCCTAGAGTTCATCAGCATTGTGCATCTTTATCTCTTTTATTTTTAATTTCCAAGTGTTTAATGCGTACCAGGCTGGAGTTCATGAGCATTAAACATCTTCCTGTCTTTTATTTTTAATTTCCAAGTGTTTAAGACCTACCAGGCTGGAATTCATCAGCATTGTGCATCTTTCTCTCTTTTATTTTTAATTTCCAGGTGTTTAATTTCTGCCAGGCTGGAGTTCATGAGCATTAAACATCTTTCTCTCTTTTATTTTTAATTTCCAGGTGTTTAATGCCTACCAGGCTGGAGTGGGAGCTCTGAAGCTTTCCATGAAGGATGTGACTGTGGAGAGGGCAGAGAACCTGGTGGATCAGATCCAAGAGGTACTGGAACAGCGAAAGGAGGGTGTGGCTATTCCCAAGAAACCTGCCCAGATATTAATGAATTATTAATTCTGCGGTTGCTTTCAATTATTTAGTTTTTTTCCTCTATGGCACTAAAGAAAACTGACTTAATTTTGAGCTAAAACATCAGCAAGAAGAAGATTTCTGTGTCTTTTTGTTTGGCTGTTATGTATTTTAATTTACTTTGAATTTGTTTATTTTGTGGGGTTTTTTAATCAGCAGTATTGGGCAAGCACCCAGCTTTAGGTGTATTAAAAATACAAATCAAACCTTTGGAAGCTGGAATGCAACTGTGCATGAAACAGCCTGACATTTTATTTTATTTTATTTTTAATTTTTAAAAAATTCTATTTTATATCATTTTATTCTATTTTATTTCCTTTTATTTTATTGTTTTGGCTTTTTTTTCCATAGGTTGGACTTGATGATCTCAAAGGTCTTTTCCAACCTGGTTAATTCTTTAATCTCCTTCATTTCAGGCAGGGAAAGGAGTTAATTCCTGCTGCCTTTAGATCAGCTTCTGATTGTTTTTTGTTATTTCTGCTTTTGATAAAGCAGCTACAGCAGGGCACAAAATGAACTTCTAATACTGATTTAATTATGTTATTTTTACCTCAGCTTTGTGACACTCAAGATGAGGTGGCCCAGACTCTGGCTGGAGTGGGGATCAATGGTCTGGGTAAGTCCTGGGCTTTTTATGCTTTGCTCATCCTTTCCCTGCTCCAGCCCTTTCCCTGCTCCAGCCCTTTCCCTGCTCCAGCCCTTTCCCTGCTCCAGCCCTTTCCCTGCTCCAGCCCTTTCCCTGCTCCAGCCCTTTCCCTGCTCCAGCCCTTTCCTGCTCCCTCCTTTCCCTGCTCCAGCCCTTTCCCTGCTCCAGCCCTTTCCCTGCTCCAGCCCTTTCCCTGCTCCCTTCCTTCCCTGCTCCCTTCCTTCCCTGCTCCCTTCCTTCCCTGCTCCCTCCTTTCCCTGCTCCCTCCTTTCCCTGCTCCAGCCCTTTCCCTGCTCCAGCCCTTTCCCTGCTCCAGCCCTTTCCCTGCTCCAGCCCTTTCCCTGCTCCAGCCCTTTCCCTGCTCCAGCCCTTTCCCTGCTCCAGCCCTTTCCCTGCTCCAGCCCTTTCCCTGCTCCAGCCCTTTCCCTGCTCCAGCCCTTTCCCTGCTCCAGCCCTTTTACTGCTCCAGCCCTTTCCCTGCTCCAGCCCTTTCCCTGCTCCCTTCCTTCCCTGCTCCCTCCTTTCCCTGCTCCAGCCCTTTCCCTGCTCCCTCCTTTCCCTGCTCCCTCCTTTCCCTGCTCCCTCCTTTCCCTGCTCCCTCCTTTCCCTGTTCCCTCCTTTCTCTCCTCCAGCCCTTTCCCTGCTCCAGCCCTTTCCCTGCTCCAGCCCTTTCCCTGCTCCCTCCTTTCCCTGCTCCCTCCTTTCCCTGCTCCCTCCTTTCCCTGCTCCCTCCTTTCCCTGCTCCCTCCTTTCCCTGCTCCCTCCTTTCCCTGCTCCCTCCTTTCCCTTCTCCCTCCTTTCCCTTCTCCCTCCTTTCCCTGCTCCCTCCTTTCCCTGCTCCCTCCTTTCCCTTCTCCCTCCTTTCCCTGCTCCCTCCTTTCCCAGCTCCCTCTTTTCCCTCCTCCAGCCCTTTCCCTGTTCCGTCCCCACACCCAGCAGCTTCCTGGGGCAATAAACTGTTCCCAAAACTCCAAAGTGTTCTCCTGAAGGGAATGGGGAGCAGGGATATTTATTACACTTTATTCATCTCCAAATCCTCGTGGTCCCTGTCTGGGGCTGGATTTCATTTCCAAGCTGTGTGATGTCGATTGGAATCTATTTTTAGGGTGGCTGCTGCTTTGTTTATTTGGAGTGATGAGCTTTTTCCTCTGGCCTGGCTGTTGCTGCAGCTCTTTTGCCTCTGCTGAAAGGTGCCAGAGCTTCTTGGCCTCAGTGCCAAGAAAAAAACAAATCCTCCCTGATATAGTTTTAAAGGACTGAATTTTCAGTCCTTTAAAACAAGTACAGGAAATTCCTTGTGAATAACAATGCCTGGGAGGAACAACAGCTCTGTTTGGAGCTCAGTCAGTGCTGTGAGGACACCTCTGAGTTCTCCTTGGAGCTGAAATGTTTCCTTTCCTCAGCAGAGGTGGACTCTGAGGAGCTGGAGGAGGAGCTGGACAGCCTCCTGCAGGACTCCAGCAAGGATTCCCTGGATCTGCCTCCCGCTCCCCAGAGGGTGCTGAGCGCCCCCATCTCCGATGCCGAGCTGGAAGCTGAGCTGGAGCGGCTCTCTGTGTCTGATGGAGGTGGGGAAAGGCAGCAGGGCCTGGGGGGGAGCACAGGGGGGGAGCACAGGGGACAGCAGGGCCTGGGGGGGAGCACAGGGGACAGCAGGGCCTGGGGGGGAGCACAGGGGGCAGCAGGGCCTGGGGGGGAGCACAGGGGGCAGCAGGGCCTGGGGGGGAGCACAGGGGGCAGCAGGGCCTGGGGGGGAGCACAGGGGGCAGCAGGGCCTGGGGGGGAGCACAGGGGACAGCAGGGCCTGGGGGGGAGCACAGGGGACAGCAGGGCCTGGGGGGGAGCACAGGGGACAGCAGGGCCTGGGGGGGAGCACAGGGGACAGCAGGGCCTGGGGGGGAGCACAGGGGACAGCAGGGCCTGGGGGGGGAGCACAGGGGACAGCAGGGCCTGGGGGGGAGCACAGGGGGGAGCACAGGGGACAGCAGGGCCTGGGGGGGGAGCACAGGGGGCAGCAGGGCCTGGGGGGGAGCACAGGGGGGAGCACAGGGGACAGCAGGGCCTGGGGGGGGAGCACAGGGGACAGCAGGGCCTGGGGGGGAGCACAGGGGGGAGCACAGGGGACAGCAGGGCCTGGGGGGGGAGCACAGGGGACAGCAGGGCCTGGGGGGGAGCACAGGGGGGAGCACAGGGGACAGCAGGGCCTGGGGGGGGAGCACAGGGGGCAGCAGGGCCTGGCAGGGAGCACAGGGGACAGCAGGGCCGGGGGGGGAGCACAGGGGACAGCAGGGCCTGGGGGGGAGCACAGGGGGCAGCAGGGCCTGGGGGGGAGCACAGGGGACAGCAGGGCCTGGGGGGGAGCACAGGGGGCAGCAGGGCCTGGGGGGGAGCACAGGGGGCAGCAGGGCCTGGGGGGGAGCACAGGGGACAGCAGGGCCTGGGAGGGAGCACAGGGGACAGCAGGGCCTGGGGGGGAGCACAGGGGACAGCAGGGCCTGGCAGGGAGCACAGGGGACAGCAGGGCCTGGCAGGGAGCACAGGGGACAGCAGGGCCTGGGGGGGAGCACAGGGGGGGAGCACAGGGGGCAGCAGGGCCTGGGGGGGAGCACAGGGGGGGAGCACAGGGGGCAGCAGGGCCTGGGGGGGAGCACAGGGGGCAGCAGGGCCTGGGGGGGAGCACAGGGGGGGAGCACAGGGGGCAGCAGGGCCTGGGGGGGAGCACAGGGGACAGCAGGGCCTCAGCCAGGCCTGGGGGAGCTGGGAATTCTCCTGGAGCAGCAGAGCTAAAGCCAGTTCTGGGAGAGCTGGGAATTCTCCTGGATCCTGGTTCAGCTGAACTAAACCCCAATTCTGGGAGAGCTGGGAATTCTCCTGGATCCTGGTTCAGCAGAGCCAAACCCAGGCCTGGGAGAGCTGGGAATGCTGCCTGGATCCTTCTGTCTGGGCTGGTTACAACCTCAATTTCCAGAACATTCGTTATCAAACATGGAAGATGGGATTCAGAGGGATGGGAGATGGGATTCCAGGGGGATGGGAGATGGGATTCAGGGGGATGGGAGATGGGATTCAGGAGGATGGAAGGTGGGATTCAGGAGGATGGGAGATGGGATTCAGGAGGATGGAAGATGAGATTCCAGTGTGCTTCCCAGGAGGTGGAGCTGGTCAGGGAAGCACCGAGGTCTCTGGGATTCCATTGGGATGCTGTGGATGTGTTTGATGGGTTCTGATCTCTCCTCTGTTTCAATTCTCTTCACAGATCTGGCACAGAAGACTCCCTCTGCTTCTTCTGAACCCAAAACAGCTCTGGGACTGAACCTCTGAAGCACCAACAGAATCCTGTTGCTGCAGTTTGGGAAGTTGTGTCCATGTTCCTTAACTCATGACCAGAACTTCCAAGGCGAGGGGGACACCCCCTCTGTCCTTCTGGCTCCGTCCCTGCTCGGCAGCAGGAGCTCCTGCCGTGACAATCCGCTCTGGACCTGGCCCCAGCTGGTGTTTGTCATCTCTGTGCCAACATCTGCACCGGTCCCGACCCGACCGGTGACCCCAGATCACTGCCACACCCGGCCCTCCCTCCCGGGAGCTACAGCTGCAGTGAGGACAAACTCCTGTGTCCAGGACAGTGCTCGGGTTTGGGTTTGATTTTGGTTTCTCTCCCTTTGCTGTGGCTGATGTCGAGGCTGTGAGCAGCAGCAGCGCGGCGCTGGCTCCACCTTTGGCTCTGTGTTGGTTGTTCAGAACATTTTGGTGCATCACTCCTGCCCTGGCCGTGCCTGCAGCCACCTCCAGCACCCGGTGCTTGTTTGTGTCCCTCCCTCTGGGTCCTGCACTCGCAGCCAGGCACTGCAACTGCTCGGTTTGGGGAGGTTTTGGTGCTGCTCAGAGAGGGCAAGCACAAGACAAAAAAAATCCCTCTCTCTGTATGAAGTGAAGGCCTTAAAAGGGAGACCTGCAAAAGATTCCCCCGGGGGAGTTGGCCACGCTGCCATCCAGCCTCTTCCTGCTGGATCTCCTCCTGAAATGGGAGCTGGTGGCTGTTTTTGTACCCTCCCTGTCAGCAAAACCTCCTGGGAGCTGCCAGCGAGGGGTTTGGGGTGGGAAGGGATCCCTTGGGAGAGCACAGCAATCCCACGGGGCTGTGTGTTCCCAAAAAACCCCAGCCCCAGCCCCTGTGGATGTTTTTGATGCACAAAACCCCGAGCACCCCCCCTGCAGCTGCCTCTCCCCACAGCAGCCCAACCCTCCTCTTTTGCAGGTCACTTTTTACCCCTGGCGTGCACATGGAAGCCCAAATCCCTGAAAAACAGAGCCTCCAGGGGGGAATGTGCCCTTCCCTGGCATTCCTGAGCATGGCAGGGGAGTGCCTGGCTGCCTGTGGATGGAGCAGCAGCCCTGTGCCCCTCTCCCTGACCGGGAATGTGCTCCAGCCCCACTGGGAATGTATCCCCACACTACTGGGAATGTGCTCCAGCCCCACTGGGAATGTATCCCCACACTACTGGGAATGTGCTCCAGCCCCACTGGGAATGTGCTGCAGCCCCATTGGGAATAATATATCCCCACACTACTGGGAATGTGCTCCAGCCCCACTGGGAATGTATCCCCACACTAATGGGAATTTATCCCCACACCATTGGGAATGTATCCCCACACTACTGGGAATGTATCCCACACCATTGGGAATGTGTTCCAGTCCCACTGGGAATGTATCCAACACTATTGGGAATTTATCCCCACACCACTGGGAATGTGCTCCAGCCCCATTGGGAATTTATCCCCATGCCATTGGGAATTTATCCCCATGCCATTGGGAATTTATCCCCACACCACTGGGAATGTGCTCCAGCCCTTCCACGCTGCCTCTCCAAACTCCATTCCTCAGTGGCAGTTTGGGATAATGGGAACGAGGGCTGGAGTTTCCCCTCCTGGTGATCATTTCTTGCCCACTCAGCCCCAGCCCAGGGCCAGGGGTGGCACTGAGGGTGTCCCCAGGGTGGCACTGGGGATGTCCCCAGGGGCTGTGTCCCCTCTGTGACCCCTCAGCCCAGTGCAGGCTCCTGCCAGGGGGAGGCTGCAGCTCACGGGTCCCCCATGGAATGATGTAAATGAAGCTCTGTATTCCTTTCCTCTGGAAGTAAACGGGAGAAAGACCTCGCTGTTTCTGCCTGTGTGTGACAGAAGGGACGGGGAGGGACCCGGGGGGGCCCTGCTGTGCTTTCCCCTGATCCAGCTGCTGTTCCAGCTGTGCTGGAATCCAGGGATAATCCTGGGCTGCTTTATCCAAACCCAGACTGAGCTGCTCCAGGAGACTTTAACCTGGATTTAAAAAGCCCACTATTAAATATTGCTACATTGAATCATTTGTCTGGTTTTCCTGAGCAGCCTCTGCTGCCTTTTGGGTGGCACTGCCATCATTCCTGGTGTCGCTTTGGACACAATTCCTGCTTTTCCTTACCTTTCCCCTTCTTTTTTCTCACTTTGCATCTCAAACCTGCCCTTCCAAGGCTCACAGTCACAGCCCTTTGCCTAAACCACTTTGCCCATGGAGAAAAGGAAAAATCAATTCTATTGAACCCCTTGGTTTTGTACCAGACAATTCCTAAAGCTGATTTTGGGACGGTTTTTCACTCAGCTCCTTGTTCTGGTTGTACTCAGGCAGCCCAGACTGGGAGCCTGGTGCTGGTTTTCCCTCTACCTGAAGAAAATCGATGTAAATTGAGTGTCCTGGTTTTTAAAAACCCAAATTTCCCTCTGAAACCACAATCCCTAAACCTCAAATTCCCAGGCTGCTGATGCTGTTTCCTCCAGCTTAGGTTTCATCTGATCCCTGGAGAGCTCCCATGGATTTTTTTACAGGGCTCAGGTCTCACCTACAACCTGGATCTTTATTTTGAGACTCTGACTCCTCCTCCTTTCTCCCCTGAGCTCAGAACTTGTCCCTTCCCTGGAAATCTGGAGAGATTCCTGCAGGAATAAACACTCCCTGTAATCCTGGGATGCATCAGCCGTGCTGGAAGTGACATTTAGGAGTTAAACCCCAGCAGCTGCTGCTTTATTTGGAGTGGCTGGTAATTTTCTGCCTTTGATGCAGAGTGGGGGATGCAATCAGGGTGCCTGAATGGAGAATTTTCAGGATATTTTGGTGAGACAGCAGGGAGAGGAAATCAAGGGCAGCCTCTTGCTGGGTGAGGAAATTAAATATAAAAACTTTCAGCTCAATTGCCACCAAACTGGGATCTTTTCATGCTGGAGAGCTGTTGAAAATAGTGCTTAACTTGAGCCTGGGGAAAGAAAAATAGCTGCTGGATTGTTGATTATAAAATAATGCAGCTCCCTCAGGGGAGGAGGTTGGATCTCACAGGAGGAGCTGCAGGGATTTCTGCCTCAGGTGGGGTCCAAAATGCACCAAAATTGGAGAAATTGGATCCCATCCCAATCCCAATCCCATCTCCCCAAAATTACCAACCCAGGGAGGGGAGGTCCTTTCCTACAGCCTCAGGTTGTGCCAGGGGGGGTTCAGGTTGGAAACTGGGACAAAATCCTTCATGGAAAATGCCAGGCACGGGCAGGGTGGGATCAGCATCCCTGGAGGGTTCCAGATGTGTGGAGGTGGCACTTGGGGACAGGTTTGGGGGTGGCCCTGGCAGTGCTGAGGCCACACTGGGACTTGATGGTCTTGAAGGTCTTTGCCAACCTTAACAACCGTAAAATTTGATATTTTGGAGCTCCTGAGGAGGAGGAGCTGATTTGTGTCTCCAAGAAGGATTTCCTGGGAGCCTCCTGGCTTGGGATGAGCTGCCAGTGCCACCCTGTGCTGATGTACTGAGGTGACAGAGCAGTGTCACCCTGCCGTGTGTGACAGATCACTGCCACCTCTGCTGGGCTGTAGAGATCAGTGCCACCCTGCCCTGGGTGACAGCTCGGTGCCACCCTGCCCTGTGTGACAGATCAGTGTCACCCTGCCGTGTGTGACAGATCACTGCCACCCCTGCTGGGCTGTAGAGATCAGTGCCACTCCTGCCCTGTGTGACAGCTCAGTGCCACCCTGTCCTGTGTGACAGATCAGTGTCACCCTGCCGTGTGTGACAGATCACTGCCACCCTGCTGGGCTGTACAGATCAGTGCCACCCTGCCATGTGTGACAGCTCGGTGCCACCCTGCCCTGTGTGACAGCTCAGTGCCACCCTGTCCTGTGTGACAGATCAGTGCCACCCTGCCATGTGTGACAGCTCGGTGCCACCCTGCCCTGTGTGACAGATCACTGCCACCCTGCCCTGTGTGACAGATCACTGCCACTCCTGTCCTGTCACGGGTCCCTGCCGTCCCTGCTCGCTCGGACAGCAGTGACACCATCCCCGTGTTTGTTTCTGCCAGCCGAGATCCTGAAAATCTCCGTGCCCAGAGCGGGGATTGGGAGGGCACGGAGGGCACGGAGGGCACGGAGGGCAGAGCATCCCTGGGGGTGAGGGCGTATCCTGAGTGGGAAAGGACCCCGGCATCCCAAATTCCCACCCTGGGCATCCCTGGGAGCTGTCCCGGTGTTTATTCCAGCCCCTGGGGAAGGAGAACCCTTCCCTGCCCCAGCCCCGCGCTTTTCCCGTGCTGGAATCCCGAATTCCCGAGGGCAGGAGCTGCTCCAGCGCCGGCCGCTGGTGCCATCTACCCTCGCTCCCTGGAACAGCCCCGCGGCCGCGCTAATGAGGTTTAATTAAACCCAGCTCTGGCCGGCAAACGCGGTGACACGGGGACAGCGAGCGCCGGACACCCGGAGCGCCCGGGCTGTGTCTCCCAGGGAATATCGGATCCTTCCCGGCTCGGGGTGATGGATCCGGACTTGATGTTTCCAGTTACCCCTGAGGTGAAAGCTGATGTGGAATGAGCTGGGAATTAAGGGAATAGCGATGAACTTGAACGAGAAGTGACTTTACAGCACTTCACTGAAAGTAAAATCCATTTATTGAGGATTTTAAAACTTATCCAGGTGATGTTCAGCATCCTCACTGGTTCTGCAGGTAACCTGTGCTGAAAAAAAAAATCTGAGACTTTCAGAAAGAAAAATCTTCCAGGTTTGTACAGAATTTTTAGAATTTTTTCCCTTTTTCGTTTTTCTGGAGAAGGAATCTTGCAGTGGACAGTAAATGCCAGTTTTGCACCAGCTCAGGGCAGGGAGGAGTGACTGGTTTGGGGTCAGCTCTGAGCTGTGACTCAGCTCCTGGGCAGGGAAATCAGGCCTCATTTACGCAGAAATCACCATAAATTTCCGTGCTCATTTGCGTTGAGGACCCTCAAATCTGCCTGCAATGATTATTTCGCCCCTTCAGCCCTCTCAGCGGATTCCCGGTGATTCACCCTGTGGATTCACAATTCTCCCGGCCCCGGGGGGCACAGCCAGACCCCACCCGAGCGGAATCCGGAGGGATTTGGCTGCACAGGGAAGAGCGGGGTGAGCAGGGAGGGGCTGCGGGAGCAGAGGCGGCTCAGACCCCTCTCGCTCCGGCAGCGGATCCCAGCCCGGCCAGAAGGGATCCGGGAATTCCGCAGCAGCAGGCGAGGAGGAGAGGGGAGAGGGAGGAAGATCTGCGGCAAAGCCTCCGCAGCCCCCGGAGGTGAGTGCGAGGCAGGAGGGGAAATCCCAACGCTGCCAGCGGAGACCTGGACAGGACCGAGAGCCTCCAGGGGGCTGGAGTGCAGCTGGGGCTCCGGAGATGCCGTGGGAGCTGGGAAAAAGGAAAACGGGAAAATGGGAAAATGAGATAACGGGAAAACGGGAAAACGGGCTCTGGATGCTGACAGAGACCTGAGCAGCTGAGAAACCCCGGCAGGACGGGCTGGACGGGGGAGCCATGGACGGGTTCTACCCCTCAGCGGGAGGAGCTGGGCAGGACGAGCTCGATGCCAGCTCAGCAGAGCAGGAGCAGTCCCCGCTGTCCCCGCTGTCCCCGCTGTCCCTGCGGGTGGCGACAGCCGCCTGCCTGTCCCTCCTCATCCTCGCCACGCTGCTGGGGAACAGCCTGGTGTGCGCCGCCGTGCTCCGCTTCCCCCAGCTGCGCTCCAAGGTCACCAACCTGTTCGTGGTGTCCTTGGCCGTGTCCGACCTGCTGGTGGCCGTGCTGGTGATGCCCTGGAGAGCGGCCAGTGACGTGCTGGGCTTTTGGCCCTTTGGGGCTTTCTGTGACCTCTGGGTGGCTTTCGACATCACCTGCTGCACGGCCTCCATCCTGCACCTCTGCCTCATCAGCGTCGAGCGCTACTGGGCCATGGCCGACCCCTTCGGCCACCACAGGAGGGTGACACAGGCTGTGGCCTTCCTCGCCATCGGCGCGGCCTGGCTGCTGTCCCTCCTCATCTCCTTCATCCCCGTGCAGCTGCAGTGGCACCGGGAGCAGCCGGGGTTTAATGGCTCTGCGGAGGAGGGGAGGTGTGACCCCAGCCTCGGTGGGGTCTACGCCATCTCCTCGTCCCTCATCAGCTTCTACATCCCCGTTGCCATCATGCTGGGCACCTACGGGCGCCTCTTCCGCGCCGCGCGGCGCCAGCTCCGCAGGATCTCCTCCCTGGAGGGGCCGGGCAGCAGCGATGGGGAAACCTCCCCGAAAAGCTCCCTCAGGAAGGAGACCAAGCTGCTCCAGACGCTCTCCGTCATCGTGGGCGTCTTCGTGTGCTGCTGGCTGCCCTTCTTCGTGCTCAACTGCCTGGTGCCCTTCTGCGCGCCCGAGCCGTGCGCCAGCGCGGCCGTGCTGGGCACCTTCACCTGGCTGGGCTGGGCCAACTCCGCCCTCAACCCCGTCATCTACGCCTTCAACGCCGAATTCCGCAGGGCCTTCTCCTCCCTGCTGGGCTGCGGCCGCTTGTGCCCTGTCGCCGTGCAGAGGGTGACCCTCAGCAACGAGCTGGCGTCCTTCCACCCCGACACCCGCGGCGCCGGGGACACCCTGGGCCACCCCACGCTGCTGCCCCACGCTGGGCCGCGGGGGGAGAGGCACGAGGTGGTTTTGGAGAGGATTTCTCCAGGGTGCTCTCCCCCTCTGGAGCCGCTTCCCGAGGGTGGAGCCCCCGCCCGGCTGGGGAGGGTCCCCCCGCCCGCCTTCCACTGAGCCCGGGCTGGGAAAGGAGGGCGGGAGGTCTCCGGCAGAGAGGGGAGCTGGGACATTCCTGCGGCTGCCCCTTCTCCCAGGAGCCGAGGATGATGAGGGTGTCTCACTCTGTTTGTGTCACCCAGAGTGGCTGCCCAGGTGTCCCCAGGTGTGGTTTTGTAACTGAGGTTTGGTCCCAGCCTGGGTGGGCAGCAGGGATTTGTGTCACCCACGGGGAAAAAACCTCATTTCTGCAAAATTCCACTTCCCCAGCGGCTTCAGCTGAGAGAGCAGGGGTGGTTTGGTCTCCTGGGCCTCTCCGTGCTCAGAAAGTGAAAGCCCTGCAGGGAGAGGCTACTTTGGCCACTGCCCTCGGCCTGTGGCCACCAGCCCCGGGCTGCTGGATGGAACTGACCAAATCCGGCTGGTCACTGGCCCAGGGCTGCTGGATGGGACTGGCCAAATCCAGCTGGTCACTGGCCCGGGGCTTTGCCAGGATAACTCTCCCGGGCTCAGTCCTGACTGTCCCTGTGCTCAGAGCTCGATGGATTTCCCAGGATAACTCTCCTGGGCTCACCCCTGTCCTCATGAACTCGATGGATGGAAAGGAGGAAAAGCTTCAAATCCACGTGAAGTCAGCAAATAAAGGGGAAAAATTCGAGCCTGTCGAGTTGGGGGTGTGAATCCTGTCCGGGGGGATTTGGAGAGAGCAGAGCCAGGAGCTCTGCGGGCACCAGCGTGGGGACGGCTCGGATGGAGGCGGGACGGGGAGGAATAACCGGGATCGAGGGGGAATAACCGGGATCGAGCGGGAATAACCGGGAGCGAGTGGGAAGAGGAACCGGGATCGGGAGGGACAGAACAGGGATGGGGGAGAAGAGCCAGGACAGGACCAGAGGAGCCGGGACCGAGCGGGGCGAGCCGGGATGGAGCGGGAGGAGCCGGGACAGAGCGGGAGGAGCCGGGACAGAGCGGGAGGAGCCGGGACAGAGCGGGAGGAGCCGGGACGGAGCGGGAGGAGCCGGGACCGAGCGGGAGGAGCCGGGACGGAGCGGGAGGAGCCGGGACCGAGCGGGAGGAGCCGGGACCCGGCGGGAGGAGCCGGCTCCGGGCGCAGGCGCCGCACCGGCATCCGCTGCTCGGCCGGGCCTGGCGGTGAGGACGGGGGGGACCCCGGACGGGGCCGGAGCCGGGGGGACCCCGGGGGTGCGGGAGCGGGGGGCGCGGAGGTGCGGGGATGGGGGCGGTGGGAGCGATGGGGGCGGTGATGGTGATGGTGATGAGGATGATGATGATGGGGACAGGAGGCAGCACGTGGCGCTGGGGGTGCGCTGGGAGAAGGAGGGGCAGGGGGGGAGAGAAGGGATGCAGAGAGCGGGAGGGAGGCCGGGGGTGTCCGGGAAGGCGGATAAAGGGGTGCAGGGATGCTGGGGATGGCCGGGAAAGGGGGATTTTGGGATGGCCAGGGAAAGGGGATTTTGGCATTCCCGGCGCAGGGGGATTTTGGGATTCCCAGGGAAAGGGGATTTTGGCATTCCCGGGCAGGGGGATTTTGGGATTCCCAGGGATGGGGGATAACGGGGTGCAGACCAGCACAGCGGGCGGGTGGCATTTATAGGGCGTGCTGGGCACCCATGGTCGGGGGTTTGTCCCTGCACGTGTCCCCTGTCCCTCCACGTGTCGCTGTCCCTCGGCAGGCTCCCCCCGCCGCCACCCTGGCGCTGCGCTCCATGGACGGCGTGTTCCTGTCGCCCACCGAGGATGAGTTCGTGGGCAGGATCGCGGAGCAGCTGGAGCTCTTCATGGGGCAGGGGCAGCACCAGCGGTGGGTGCCCGGCCCGGGCAGGGGCTGGCCCCGGGGCTGGCCCGTCCCTGTCGCTCCAGGGACACGGCGGGACTCGGGTTTGCATCGTTTTTGGGGTGAAAGCAGCAGCTTTTGGGGTCTGGCTGTGGAGCTCCAGGTGCTGGGGTTGGTTTGGATCCCCTCCTCCGATCAGGCCTTTCAGGCGGAGTTTTGTGGCTTTTCCAGCTCAGCCCGGCTTCCTCTGGCTCTGCTCCCACCCCGGTGACCTCTGCAGCCCCGGAGGTGGCCCCTGCCAGGGTGCTGGACACGAGCAGGGGTGGCCGTGCTGAGCTCAGCTCCCTGCCAGCTCGTCCTGACCTTAAATATTTGTTTCAGTGCCTTTTTTTTTGTTTTTTAATATAAAATATTTGGCAATGAAACTCCCCGTGCTGTTGTCAAACACTCGGGGACAAACCATGTGTGACAGCGGTGACATTGAACGTGGAGTTTGTTTATCCTGGTTTATTCCTGGAGGGTGCTCAGACTGGAAAACTCAGGCTCCTCTTCCTCCTGGAGGAAGGGGATCAGCAGCAGCTTTCTGTTGGTGCTTCCCAGCCTTTCCCACATGGATCCAGCAGGAGTGAGAGCCCCGGCCAAGGCCTTGGAGTCAGGAATTCCCGTTTGATGTGTGAAATGTGTCTGGCTGCAAACCCAGGGAGGGATTTCTGCTCTTCAATATCAAGTCTTGCTTGGCTTTTTTTTTTTTCCCATTTAAATCCCGTGCTGGGAATGACCTGGGGACGGGGTTGTTGGGTTTTTCCAGCATTCCCATCCCTCCCTGCACATTCCTGATGCCTGAGCCCTCTCTCCTTTCAGGGTGCTGCTGTTCCCGCCCCTGTCCAGCCGCCTGCGGTACCTGATCCACCGCACCGTGGAGAACATGGAACTGCTGAGCAGCTTCTCGGTGGGCGAGGGCTGGAGGAGGAGGACGGTCATTTGTCACTCGGCCGTCAGGTGAGCCCTGCTGCCAAGGAATCCTGCAATGCTTTGGGAGGGATCCAAAATTCATCCCAGTGCCAGCCTTTGGCACCTTCTGGGGACACCTCCCGCTGTGCCAGGCTGCTCCAAGCCTGGCCTTGGGCACTGCCAGGGATCCAGGGGCAGCCACAGCAGATCTGGGAATTCCAGCCCAGCCAGGAATCCCTTCCCCATATCCCACCCCAATCTCCCCTTTCCCAGTGGGAGCCATTCTCTGTGTCCTGCCCTCCATCCCTTGTCCTCAGCCCCTCTCCAGCTCTCCTGGAGCCCCTTTAGGAGGCTCTGAGCTCTCCCTGGAGCTCCTGGAGCATTCCCAGCCCTCCAGAGGTGCTCCAGCCCTGGGATCAAACCCCAAATCACCGCGTCCCATTTAAACTCTCCTGGCATCTCCCAGACCCTGAGGAACAACGGGATTCTTCCCTTTGGGAATCCGATCCTCCTTTCCCTCTGAATGAACCCCCAAACCTTGGGGGTTCCCCCTGCTCACCTCTCCCCATCCCCTCCTTCCCAGGCTCCCCAGTGACACCACGGGCGACCAAAAACCGGGTGGCAACCCCGGCCGGAGCCCGCGGCCGGCACAGCCCTGGGGCCGGGGGGGCCGGGGGCCGCGGCCGCGCCCGCCTGGGGACCCCCACGGGGACGGCGCCCGCGGCCCGGTGGGCTCGGGCAGGATCGCCAGGCCCCCCTGGAGGAGGCCGGACAAGGCGCCCAGGGGGACCCAGAGGAGGAAGGCGAACTGGAGGGAGCGGGAGAGCGACGGCGACGCCGGAGGAGGGAACGGCCCCCGAAATCCCCGCGGGGAGCGGCGCAAGGGGGGAGGCAGCCCCGGGGAGCGGCAGCAGCAGCAGCAGGAGGAGGAGGAGGAGGAGGCTCCGGGAAGAGGCGGCGCTGAGCACCCTGCGGGCCATGAGGAGGTGCCACCCCTAGGGAGCAGCGAGGATTCCGGTCAGCAGGACAGGGACTGTCCCCACCTGCTGTCCCCCGGGCACGGCCAGCGCCTGGGACAGGCAGGGTCACCCCGTGCCAACGCCGACACCACGGAGGGCAGCGAGTGCCAGCTGCCGGAGGAGAACCAGCCCGGCCGTGATTCCAGAGGGCAGGAACACAAGGAGAACCAGCCCAGCCGTGATTCCAGAGGGCAGGAACGTGAGGAGAACCAGCCCGGCCGTGATTCCAGAGGGCAGGAACACAAGGAGAACCAGCCCAGCCGTGATTCCAGAGGGCAGGAACACAAGGAGAACCAGCCCGGCCGTGATTCCAGAGGGCAGGAACGTGAGGAGAACCAGCCCGGCCGTGATTCCAGAGGGCAGGAACACAAGGAGAACCAGCCCGGCCGTGATTCCAGAGGGCAGGAACACAAGGAGAACCAGCCTAGCCGTGATTCCAGAGGGCAGGAACACAAGGAGAACCAGCCCAGCCGTGATTCCGGAGGGCAGGAACACAAGGAGAACCAGCCCGGCCGTGATTCCAGAGGGCAGGAACGTGAGGAGAACCAGCCCGGCCATGATTCCAGAGGGCAGGAACGTGAGGAGAACCAGCCCGGCCGTGATTCCAGAGGGCAGGAACGCCGGGAAAGCTCCTTCCCTTTGGGAGGAGGTGACGGCCGGACAGACGTGGCCGTGCCGGAGCCCCTGGAGCCCCAGAGGAGACCCCTGCCCACAGAGCAGCGCCCCGAGGGAGGCCCAGGGAGCTCCTCCACGCTGGAGAGCCCGGGTGGTGTTCCAGAAGCGCTGCAGAAGGTTCTAGAAGGCTCAGAAGATGTTCCAGAAGCGCTGCAGAAGGTTCTGGAAGGCTCAGAAGATGTTCCAGAAGCGCTGCAGAAGGTTCTAGAAGGCTCAGGTGGAGTTCCAGAAGCGCTGCAGAAGGTTCTAGAAGGCTCAGGTGGAGTTCCAGAAGCGCTGCAGAAGGTTCTGGAAGGCTCAGGTGGAGTTCCAGAAGTGCTGCAGAAGGTTCTGGAAGGCTCAGATGGAGTTCCAGAACCTCTGCAGAAGGTTCTAGAAGGCTCAGGTGGAGTTCCAGAAGCGCTGCAGAAGGTTCTAGAAGGCTCGTGTGGAGTTCCAGAACAGCTGCAGAAGGTTCTGGAAGGCTCAGAAGATGTTCCAGAAGCACTGCAGAAGGTTCTAGAAGGCTCAGATGGAGTTCCAGAACCTCTGCAGAAGGTTCTGGAAGGCTCGGACGAGGCCGTGGCTGCTCCCGAGCCGGTCCCTGGCGGCGGTGCCGGGGCCCCGCGGCGGATCCAGGCCAGGACGGTGCCCGGGCAGGAGGAGCAGGGCCGGGAGCCCGCGGGGGACACGGAGGGGACGGGGCAGAGCGGCCCCGGGGACGAGTGCACGGCGGAGCTGCTGGCTGAGGTGAGCTGGGATAAACTGGGAGAAAACGGGAGGGGATCGGGCCCTGGGAGGAGATTCCCTGTCCTGGGTGGTGCGGACGGGGTTTGGATTGGGCTCTGAGGGGGTGAGACTCAACCCTGGTGCTTTGTTTTGTTTTTGAACATAAATTGGTTTTAAAATTTTTGAATTTTAAAATTAAATTTTTTATATTTTTAAATTATTTTTAAATTTAATGTTTTAAATTTCTGGTATTTTTAATTTTTAAATATTTAAATGATTTTAAAATTTAAAGGTTTTGAATTCTTAAATTTTTAGATTTTTAGATTTTTAAATTTTTATAATTTTTAATGTTCAAGTTTTTAAAATTTTAAAAAATAATTTTTAGATTTTTAAATTTTAAACTTCTTAAATTTTTAAAATTTTTAAAATTTTTAAAATTTTTAAAATTTTTAAAATTTTTGAATTTTTAATTTTTTAAATTTTAGAATTTTAAAATTTTTAAAGTTTTAAATTTTTAAATTTTAATTTTTTTAGATTTTTAACTTAAAATTTTTACATCTCCAAATTTTTCAAAATTTAAAATTTTTAAATTTTAAATTTTTAGATTTTTAAATTTTAAATTTTTAAATTTTTAAATTTTAAATTTTTAAATTTTAAATTTTTAAATTTTTAAATTTTAAATTTTTAGATTTTTATATTTTAAATTTTTACATCTTAAATTTCTGAGTTTTTTATTTAAAAAAAAAAATTACAGATTTTTAAACGATAAAATCCTCTTGCTCTGGGTGTTCCCAGATCCTGGGGAATCTGACGGTGAAGGACGTGAGCATCGAGAGGATCAGCGTGGAATGTTTGGAATGTTCCAGCTCCGGAGAGGCCCCGCTGAGCGAGGGGGACCTGGGCCACGTCACCGAGATCTTCGACTTCCCCCCGGCCCTGCGCACCCAGGACCTGCTGGAGGCGTTCCAGGACTTCCAGTGAGTGACTGGAAATCCAGGAGTTCAATATTTCTGTGGAAATGTTCCAGGATTTCCAGTGAGTGACCCTGAAAATCCAGGAATGAAAATCCAGAATTTAAATATTTCTGTAGAAATGTTCCAGGATTTAAATATTTCTGTGGAAATGTTCCAGGATTTAAATATTTCTGTGGAAATGTTCCAGGATTTCCAGTGAGTGACCCTGAAAATCCAGAATTTAAATATTTCTGTGGAAATGTTCCAGGATTTCCAGTGAGTGACCCTGAAAATCCAGGAATGAAAATCCAGAATTTAAATATTTCTGTGGAAATGTTCCAGGATTTCCAGTGAGTGACTGAAAATCCAGAATTTAAATATTTCTGTGGAAATGTTCCAGGATTTCCAGTGAGTGACTGAAAATCCAGGATTTCAATATTTCTGTGGAAATGTTCCAGGATTTCCAGTGAGTGACTCCTGCTCCCTGAAAATCCAGGAATGAAAATCCAGAATTTAAATATTTCTGTGGAAATGTTCCAGGATTTCCAGTGAGTGACCCTGAAAATCCAGAATTTAAATATTTCTGTGGAAATGTTCCAGGATTTCCAGTGAGTGACTCTGAAAATCCAGGAATGAAAATCCAGAATTTAAATATTTCTGTGGAAATGTTCCAGGATTTCCAGTGAGTGACCCTGAAAATCCAGGATTTAAATGTTTCTGTGGAAATGTTCCAGGATTTCCAGTGAGTGACCCTGAAAATCCAGGATTTAAATATTTCTGTGGAAATGTTCCAGGATTTCCAGTGAGTGACCCTGAAAATCCAGAATTTAAATATTTCTGTGGAAATGTTCCAGGATTTCCAGTGAGTGACCCTGAAAATCCAGAATTTAAATATTTCTGATGGAAATGTTTTGGGATTTCCAGTAACTCCACATGTCCCTGAAAATCCAGGACTGGAATATTTCTGATGGGAATATTCTCAGATTTCCAGGGAATAATTCCCCTGGTCCCTGAAATCCCAGGAATTAAATATTTCTGTGGAAATGTTCCAGGATTTCCAGTGAGTGACCCTGAAAATCCAGAATTTAAATATTTCTGTGGAAATGTTCCAGGATTTCCAGTGAGTGACCCTGAAAATCCAGGAATGAAAATCCAGGATTTAAATATTTCTGTGGAAATGTTCCAGGATTTCCAGTGAGTGACCCTGAAAATCCAGAATTTAAATATTTCTGTGGAAATGTTCCAGGATTTCCAGTGAGTGACCCTGAAAATCCAGAATTTAAATATTTCTGTGGAAATGTTCCAGGATTTCCAGTGAGTGACCCCTGCTCCCTGAAAATCCAGGAATGAAAATCCAGAATTTAAATATTTCTGTGGAAATGTTTTGGGATTTCCAGGGAGTGACTCCCCCTGGTCCCTGAAAATTCAGGAATGAAAATCCAGGAATGAAAATCCAGGAATGAAAATCCAGGACTGGAATATTTCTGATGAGAATATTCTCAGATTTCCAGGGATTGACTCCCCTGGTCCCTGAAAACCCAGGATTTAAATATTTCTCATGGAAATATTCTCGGATTTCCAGGGAGCACGGCAGGGAGCAGAACCAGCCTGGGATTGGCAACAAAATCCTGAATTTTACTTTTCCCTTCCCCTCCTTGTGTCCCTCAAAGATTTCCCTGCACTTTAGGCCTGGTTTAAAGCCCGGCTTTGAGGGCTCTGGCACCCAAATTCTCAATTTTAGTTTTGCCTTCCCCTCTTTGCCTGCCTCAGGGGGGATTTTCCTGCAGTTTAGGCCTTCAAAAATGACAATATTTTGGTGCTGGAAGCCAATCCCTGAAGCTGAGGTTGGGTTTTTTTGAGGAAAAGGAGAATTTTGGGATAATTTCACATCGTGGCCTTTCAAAGGGCACTTTTAATGTCCTTTTTTCCTTCTTTTCCTGCCCTTTCCCCCATTTAAAACAGGAATAACGTTTTGGGAAACATCAGCCGTCCCCATTAAACAAAATTTAAATTTAAACCCTTCTGGGTTTTACTGGGGGTTTGTTTTTCTTGCCAATAATTCAAATTATTCTCTTTTTTTGCAGCGAGAGCGGCTTCAAAATCCAGTGGGTGGACGAGACCCACGCCCTGGGAATCTTTTCCAGCCTCTCCACAGGTACTGGGGTGGGATTGAGGCCCCTTCCCAGTGGGATTTTATTGGGATAATCCCATTTATTTATTTTTTTTTCTGTTCCTTTCCCATCCTGGAAGGGTTTGGGGAAACTGGAATTTCTGGGATGGGATGTGGAAACTGGGTTTTAATTGCCTGTGTGAAATGGGAAATAATAATAATAATTAAGATAAGCTGTTTTTTCTTTTTTATTTCTATTTTTTTGTGGTTTATAACTGGGAAAAAATTCCCACAAATACCCAATCACCTCCCAGGGATACTGGGAATGAGATGGCACCAAAACTCAGGGCAAACTCATTTTTTTAGGGGGCACAAACACCCCAAATTCAGGTCAGAGCCAGCCCTGGAGGGGTTTCCACCCTCCTGCATCCCAATATCCCAAAAGTTCTGCTTTTTTAATTTGGGATTTCCTCTAAAAGTGCCAAAATCCTCCAAAAATAACATTTATTTCAATTTTTTTGGCCTTCTTCCCGAGGTACCCGCCTGAGCTGGTTCAGCCCAAGCCTTGAGCAAATTCTCGGATTTTTGGGTGCTCTTGCACAGGAATTTGAATTTTTTTGGGGTGAATTCCAGCGATTTCTGTTCCTTGCAGCATCCCAAGCCCTGGGCCGCCGTTATCCCTGCCTGAAGATCCGGCCCCTGATCCACGCAACCAAACAATCCAAGATCAAAGCACTGCAGAGACCAAGTAAGACAAAATTCCCTGAATTTCCCACATTTCCCTGATTTTCTGAGAAAATTCCCACTCAGGACAAATCATTTTTCTGTCTCATCTTTTTTTTATGGATTATTGGCACCGAGCTGTGGTGAATTCCGCTGGAATCCCCATTTAAATTTGATTTTTTAGGGGGAGTTGGAAGGGAAGGGCTGTGCTGGGATTGGGAATTTTTAATTTTTATTTCTTTTTTAAGCCTTCCAAATTTCCCAGGAATTTTCTCTTCCCTCTCCCCCTGCACATCCCAAAGGAGACAAACCCGATCTCGTGGTTGGCACAATTTTATTCAGGAAGGAGAAATGGTGAAGCTGAGCCGTGAACATCGGTCCATTGATTACCATTGATTGATTGATTGATTGATTATCGATCGATTGATTGAATTTCAATCAAGATTGATCAGGTCCAGTTGCCACAGGAAAGCAAAGCCACGAACCTCAGCAGCAGCAGAGACTCTGAACCAACAATTCCTGGATTTTCCAGCTCCCTGAAGTCGGAATAAATTCCAATTTTCATCCTTTAAAGGGACAAATTCCAGCGTTTTCAGCACTGAAAAATGCTGGAATTAAATGATGGATTAAACTGCTGGATTTAAACTAAACACCCCAAAATTTGCTTTATTTGCACCTCCCCTTCACCTCTTTGCTCATTTATTCACTCTTCTGAACCAGAATTAAATTAAAATCATTAAATATAACAATTTAACATGAATTCTGTTGGTATCCAGTTTCAATTGATTATTTTCCAAATAGGAATCTGGATTTTAATTAGCTGACAGTGTCCCTTTCTAAATTTTATTTTATTTTAATGAATGAAAATTCTGGAAAAACAAGCAAAGCCCCCCCTTGCTGTGTAGATAACAGCAGCAAATTGAGAAAGGATTAATTAATTTATCCCCAAATCCAAATTATTGTGGACTTGGTGAAATTTTGGTGGATTTATTCCTTGCAGATGGAATTGCAACAATCCCAAAAAACACCTGAAATATTCAGATTGAATTTAAAATGCAGATTTTTTTTTTTCTTGCTGTTTTCCAAGGATTTCAGCAGCTGGTTTGGAGGAGGAGTTTTCAATTGGGATCAAGGTTTATATGGATAAATTTTATATGGATAAATTTTCATGAATAAGTTTTCATGGATAAATTTTATATGGATAAATTTTCATGGATACATTTTAATTGATAAATTTTCATGGATAAATTTTAATTTATATACTTTAATGGATAAATTTTAATAAATTTTATATGGATAAATTTTAATGGATAAATTTTATATGGATGAATTTTAATGGATAAATTTTCAGGGATAAATTTTATTGGATAAATTTTAATTGATAAACTTTAATGGATAAATTTTAATAAATTTTATATGGATAAATTTTCATGGATAAATTTTATATGGATGAATTTTAATGGATAAATTTTCAGGGATAAATTTTATTGGATAAACTTTAAGAGATAAATTTTAATGGATAAATTTTCAGGGATAAATTTTATTGGATAAATTTTAATAGATAAATTTTCATGGATAAATTGCCTGGATTTTTTCACAGGGATGGGATTTTGGGAATGGGTTTTTCACAGGGATGTTGGGAATTCTCCCAGGAACAATTCCTGGAAGAGGAGGGGGAACAATTTCCCTGAACCTTTATGATGACCAAACCCCACTGCAAAATTCCACCTCCCTGAGATAAAAACCCCAATTTATTCAGAGACACAAGGAATAAACGAATTAAACAGCGGGGAAAAAAAGCTGATTTTTGCGATTTAACCACGAATTTCTCCCTGACCAAGCCCCAGCTGGATAAAATTTCCTTTTTTTTCCCCCAGAACTGCTTCAGCTGGGAAAAGAGAGGCCGCAGACGGACACAGCCGTGGCCAGGAGATTCGTGTCCCACGCCCTGGGCTGGAGGCACAGGCAGCAGGAGGCAGCAGGCACCCAAGAATTCCCACCAGAATCCTTAAATCAGGAGGAATAACCCCAAAAACCCCTAAAAACACCCCAAAAAACAGCTGTAAAGACGAGCGTGGCTGTGCTGTGAAATGCATGCAGAGCAGGCAGTTCCTGGGTGGGTCAGCACCAGCTTGGAAAAAAAAGTTGGGAATGGGAAAAGTTTCTTGTTCAGGTTTTTCTGGAGTCCTGGGAGGTGCTGGAATTTCTTGGTTGGGTGTTTGGGCGCCTGCAGGGATAAGGTGGTTTTTTTGTTCCTTATTCCTGCATTGTTTTCCCAAAAAAAAAAAAAGAAAAAATAGGCATTAAGAGTAAGAAAATCGGATTTTTTTTGGCCAGAATTCAACTCTAAGCAAGGGCAGGAGTTGGAAAATCTGTTCCACGTTTGTTGTGATGTTGCTGTTCAGGTATCCCAGAAAATTCACAGGCACTGGATGCAAGTTTGAGGGAATATTTTCATTATTTACAGAGTTTCAAGGGCCTGAATTTCCCTTTTGGTGAGGAAAGTTGGGATCTGCTCATTAAAGGGGGAAAAACCTCCAGGATTTGGCTGTGCTGATGTGCCCAGAGCTGGGTTTAAAATGAGCTTCAGGTCTCCAGGTCTGGAATTGTGAGGCAAAAATGGAATTTTCCAATTGCCAGGAGGTCCAAACCCTTCGGCAGCTCTCTGGAGAAATGACAAATATTCCGAATATTTCCTGCATTTTCAAGCCTCACAACATCCCTGTGAGGTGGGGATTTGGGGAAGTTTGGAGCCAGCTGGAATTTCAGGTAACTTCGGTTGTAGAAAAGGAGGAAAACCCCCCAAAATTCCAGGAATTGTGAGGAGAAATACACCAAGGGCTTGTAAAGTGATTTTTGTGTTGTTTTTTTTCCCGGGGAAAAAGGTTTTTATTTGATCTCTGTAGCAAAACGCGTCCTCAAACAAACAGAGGAACGCTGGGAATTCCCACAGGAGCAGATCCCGGGGGGATGAGAGCCAGGAATTAATTCCCTCTGCACCAGGATGGAACACCCTGGTGAAATTTATCCCTTAAAACAAAAAAAAAATGGAATTTCCAGACAGGAGGTGACTTTGAAGGGTGGAAAATCCCCGTGGGATGGGAATTCCCAGCCCAGAGACATCACTCCCGGGAATCTGCCGAGTTCTGGGTGCTGGGGGAGCTTTGATTCTGTGTGAAATGAAATGAAATATGAAATATGAAATGAAATATGAAATGAAATATGAAATGAAATTCCATGTGAAATTCCATGTGAAATTCCATGTGAAATTCTGCCTTTGCTCCCCTCCGGAGCGTTGGCGGTTGTTGGATCCGAGGTTTCGCTGCAGTATTAAATTTCAGCTTTTCACTGTTCTGCTCACAAAAAAAAAGCTGCTCCTTTTTTTTTATTATTCCTTCTTTGTTTTTCCTTTTTTTTCCCTTTTCCTTGTATTTCCTTGCCAAAGCGGAGCCGGTGCTGAGGCGCGCAGGAAGCGGCGGCGCAAACAGAGTGGAAAAGAGCTGAGAAATTCCCAAATAACGCCTTGGAAATGGAGGATAAAGGCATTTTTGAAGGATAAAGGCATTTTCGAAGGATAAAGGCATTTTCGGGTGGCTGGCACCCAAGCTGAGGCGAGGAGTGCTGCAAAAAAAAATGCAGGAGGAATCTTTGGGATGGTGAAAAGTCGGAGCTGGAATTGCAGAGGGCACCTTGAGCACCTAAAGTGAGGAGGGAGAGGTTTTCCTCGGGAATGATCCGGCTGGAATTCCGAGTTCTGGAGTGAGGCTCAAGTTCCTGGGGGTGCAGTGGTTCGGGAAGGGCCGGAGCAGGAGTCCTGCCTTAAATTAGTGGGAATTTTCTACCGGGCGGAGACGTTGTTATTTGTGAGTCCCCTGAGGTGGTCGAATTTCTGCTCCGTCTCCTCGCTGAAGGAACCGCCTGGAGGGGCACGGGGAGAGCAGGGCGTGAGCAGGAGCCCGGAAAAGGCTCGGGAATACCGGGGGAAAGGCTCGGGAATACCAGGGAAAAGGCTCGGGAATTCCAGGGGAAAGGCTCGGGAATACCAGGGAAAAGGCTTGGGAATATCGGGGAAAGGCTTGGGAATACCGGGGAAAAGGCTTGGGAATATCAGGGAAAGGCTCGGGAATTCCGGGGAAAAGGCTCGGGAATATCGGGGAAAAGGGCTCGGGAATATCGGGGAAAAGGCTCGGGAATATCGGGGGAAAAGGGCTCGGGAATACCGGGGAAAAGGCTCGGGAATATCGGGGGAAAGGGCTTGGGAATACCAGGGAAAAGGCTCGGGAATATCGGGGGAAAGGGCTTGGGAATACCGGGGAAAAGGCTCGGGAATATCGGGGGAAAGGGCTTGGGAATACCAGGGAAAGGCTCGGGAATTCTGGGGAAAAGGCTCGGGAATACCAGGAGAGCAGGGGAAAGGGCTTGGGAACATCGGGAGAGCAGGGAAAAACACTCGGGAACATCGGGAGAGCAGGGAAAAGCCCTTGGGATCATCAGGAGAGCAGGGAAAAGCCCTTGGGAACATCAGGAGAGCACAGGAAAAGCCCTCGGGAACAAGGAATGGAATTCCCTGTCCGGGAGGGTCCCCCCTCACCGATGTGGCAGTTGTACATCCAGATGCGCTGCCCGTCGTAGCGGCTCCGGCACTTCATGACGTTGTTGGAATAATCCGACTCCGCCACCTCGTAGTTGGGGTTGATCACGACCTGCAGGGGATGGAGGGACGGGGTTGTTGGGAGGGGGATTTAAAAGGGTGAAGAATCAGTTGGTTTTTTTTTTTTTACATTTTTTTAGCATTTTTTTAGCTTTTTTTTTTTAGCATTTTTTTCTTAGCAGAAAGTGAAAATACAATTGGGTTCGTGAAGAGAGAGAAATGACTCGAACAAAGCCAGATCAGGGGATGAAACCTCGGTCAGGGAATCCTGGAGTGGGTTGGGTGGGATGAGACCTTAAATCCCACCCAGTGCCACCCCTGCCATGGGCACAGAGCCCTTCCACCACCCCAGGGTGCCCCAGCCTGGCCTTGGGCACTGCCAGGGATCCAGGGGCAGCCACAGCAAATCTGGGAATTCCAGCGCAGCCAGGAATTCCTTCCCAATATCCCACCCCAATCTCCCCTTTCCCAGTGGGAGCCATTCCCTGTGTCCTGTCCCTCCATCCCTTGTCCCCAGCCCCTCTCCAGCTCTCCTGGAGCCCCTTCAGGGAGGCTCTGAGCTCTCCCTGGAGCTTTCCCTTCTCCAGGTGAACATTCCCAGTTCCCTGAGCCTTTCCTCCCAGCAGAGCTGCCCCATCTCTAATTCACCACAACCACTCCTTCCCCCGTGCCCCAAAATCTCCCTCCAGACCTCGATTTTCTATTTCAGACAGAAACAATTCCTCTCCTTTCCCTCCCCTCCAGTGCCTGTTTTTAGACCCACAATTCCCACACGGAATTTGGTGATAATTTGGCACGGACAATTCCTACAAAAGCCCACAAATGGCACAGTTTAATCCCAAAATTCAGGGAATGCTGCTTACAACCAGCTCTAAAGAGGGATGCTGAGCTTTGGGAATGCGACAACACCGCCAACAACATCAGCTGGGCTGGGCCTATCCAGGATCAGCTGGACACGGGGGTTTTTTAAGATTTTAATCTCCAAACCATGGCCATGGGCGCTGGTTTTTCCCTCGGAGTCGATTATCCTGGTGGATAATCCTTTATCTTTGAGGCATCTGGGAATATAATCCCTTTGCAAACAGAAGCTGGAGGTGTCAGATGAGCGAGTTTGGTAAATTCTAGGTACGATTGGCGAGCTAAAAGCAGGAGGATTGGTGAGTTAAAACCGTCCCCAAGGCTGCTCCTCCCACCTGGAAGAGGTAATCCCCGGGGGGGACGTCGGTGATGTCGATCCACTGGCAGTCGATGTCGTGCCGATAAACGTCCCAGCAGCCAACCGTGATCCCCTGCTCGCCAAAATTGGCACACTCGTACTGCTTCTGGATGTCTGAGGGAGGAGCAGGAAGGGAGGAGGTGGAAAACCCGCAGCAGAATTCCCAGGGAGTTCCTGGTTGTTCCCCACGGGCAGTGCTGGACTCCAGGTGTGGTTCGGGTGAGGTTTAAGGAGCTGCCACATTCCAAGGCCAGCAGCTGGAGGATTCTTTTGGAACTCCTCACTTGGTGCGGAACAGAAAATGCACGGTTTGGGAAGTTGGAGCGGCTCAGAGTGGGATGGAGGGGGCTGAGGGTGGAAAATGGGGGACCTGGGGGGCTCAAATCCATCCATCCATCCGTCCGTCCGTCCATCCATCCATCCTTTTTCCATCCATCCATCCCTCCATCGATCCATCCATCCATTCCTCCATCCATCCATCCATCCATCCTTTTTCCATCCATCCGTCCATCCATCCATCCATCCGTCCATCCATCCATCCATCCGTCCATCCATCCGTCCATCCATCCATCCATCCATCCATCCATCCATCCATCCATCCATCCATCCATCCCTCCATCCATCCATCCATCCCTCCATCCATCCATCCATCCATTCCTCCATCCATCCATCCATCCTTTTTCCATCCATCCACCCCTCCTTTCCCTCCCTCCCTCCCTCCCTGGCAGGTTCCTGGCTCCTCCCAGGCCCCATTCCGCCCTTGGAGCCGTCACCCCGCGTGGGAAGGGGCTGGAATTCCCTCGGGGACGGGGGCTGTGGCACAGACCTGCCTCGCACTCGGTGTCCTCCAGGCAGAAGCTGGCCTTGTGCCCCTCGGCCACCTTGGTGCCGTTGAGGTTCAGGAGGTCGTAGTGGGTGAACACCTCCATGCTGTGGTAGTGCCTGTGGGTGAGGGCGAGGGTGAGGGTTCCCGGCTTTGGGAATGCCATTTCCAAATTGGGAATGCCCATTCCAAATTGGGAATGCCCATTCCAGGTTTGCGAATGCCCGTCCCAGTTTTAGGAATGCCCATTCCAAATTGGGAATGCCATCCCAGGTTTGGGAATGCCCGTCCCAGCTTTGGGAATGCCATCCCAGCATTGGGAATGCCATGCCAGCTTTGGGAATGCCCATCCCAGGTTTGGGAATGCCCATCCCAGCATTGGGAATGCCCCATCCCAGCATTGGGAATGCCATCCCAGCTTTGGGAATGCCCATCCCAGCATTGGGAATGCCCATCCCAGCATTGGGAATGCCCATCCCAGGTTTGGGAATGCCCTATCCCAGCTTTGGGAATGCCCATCCCAGCATTGGGAATGCCCATCCCAGCATTGGGAATGCCATTCCAGCTTTGGGAATGCCCACCCCAGCTTTGGGAATGCCCATCCCAGGTTTGGGAATGCCCTATCCCAGCTTTGGGAATGCCCACCCCAGCTTTGGGAATGCCCATCCCAGGTTTGGAAATGCCCTATCCCAGCTTTGGGAATGCCCATCCCAGCTTTGGGAATGCCCATCCCAGCTTTGGGAATGCCCATCCCAGCCCCGGAACCCCTCACTGGGTCCCAGCAGGGCCCCTCAGCAGAGCCCAGCTCAGAGCGAGCCACAGGCAGCGCCCAATTCCCAACCAGCACAAAGGAAGAATTCCCCAAACCCGGAGAATGGCGCTCACAGCCACCAAACCGAGGCTCAGGCCGGGACAAAACCCCTTTGTTGCTCTCCCCAGGAGGGGCTGGGGGTGGCACCGAGCCCCCCGTGTGCCACCCACCGGTGACAGTCGTGCCACACCCAGGCGTGGCGGCCGTTCTTGGGGCGGAAGTCGGACTGGCCGTTGTTGTGGATCTGGGAGGAGAAGCGCAGCAGGCGCCGGTAGCCCGAGGTGAGC
Organism: Prinia subflava; assembly: GCF_021018805.1. Classification (NCBI taxonomy): domain Eukaryota; kingdom Metazoa; phylum Chordata; class Aves; order Passeriformes; family Cisticolidae; genus Prinia; species Prinia subflava. Next base: position 796,613 of record NC_086275.1, on the reverse strand, counting down.
GAGGTGTTGTGGGCAGAGCTGGCCAGGCAGTTCTCCTCCAGGGCGCACTGCAGCAGGAACATGGGCCTGTCCTCCAGGTACGACGTCTGCTCCACCAGCTCCGCGTTCAGCACCAGGTCAGGGGCGGCTGGAGGGAGGGAGGGATGGGGGGGATCAAACAAAAGCGCCCCAAAAGGGAGGTGGAGGGTGGTCCTGCCACTGAGCTCCTCAGACTCACTCAGTGAGTCCCACTCAGGGTCATGGAATTGTTTGGGTTTCAAGGATCAGCCCATTTCCACCTCCCACTATCCCAGTTTGCTCCAAGCCCTGTCCAACCTGGCCCTGGACATTTCTCGGGATGGGGCAGCCACAGCTTCTGTAGAAAATCCATTCCGGCCCTTCCCCACCCTCCCAGGGAAGGATTTTTCCTGAATATTCAATCTAATCCCACTCTGAGTTTGAGCACAAGAAGCCTGGCAGGGAACAATTCACCACACAGGAATAGGGACCTTAAATCCCATCCCATTCCACCCTGCCTTGGGCAGGGACACCTTCCACAATCCCAGCTCCGAGCTGGCCTTGGACACTGCCAGGGATCCAGGGGCAGCCAGAGCTCCCCGGGAATTCCATCCCAGCCCCTCACCACGCTCAAAAAGAACAATTCCTCCTGAATTTCTGGATTAATCCTACTCTTGAGTTTGACTGGGAAAAGCCTGGGAGGGAACCATCCACCATATGGGATAGTTGACCTTAAATTCCATCCCATCAATCCCATCCCATCCCACCCCATCAATCCCATCCCATCCCATCAATCCCATCCCCATCTCCATTTCCATCTCATCCCCACTCTCATCCCCACTCATTTTCCTCCGTCTCCATTCCCCATCCTCCTCCCCATTCTCATCTCCACTCCCCTCTCCTCCATCTTCATCCTCACTCCCATCCTTGTTCTCCATCCCATTTCCCACCTGTCCCACTCACATCCCGACCTCCACTTCCATCTCCACCCCCTCTGCCTCCTCATTCCCACTCTCCCTTTCTGTTCCCATTCCCGTTTCAATTCTCCATCCCATTCCCATTTCCATTCTCCATCTCATTTCCATTTTCCACCCCACCCCACCAAGGGCAGGGACACCTCCCACCATCCCAGCTCTCTCCAGGCTGCCCTTGGACACTCCCAAGGCACAGCCAGACCCTCTCCAGGAGGTCGCACCCGCCGCTCCCCCTGCATGTTCCCCCGTTCCCGGTTGGGATCCATCCCGTTACTCACTCTCCGAGCAGGACACGCCGGCCCCGAAGCGTCCCCCTCCCCTGGGGCAGGACACGTGGGCCCCGTCGTGGCGGCAGTGGGACAGGGACATCTCTGTCCCCGAGCACTTCACCCCGCTCATCACCACGTCATCGGCGCTGACGTCCCCGTGCCAGTACCACGTTTCCTGGGCGGTAAAGGCAGAAAAAGGAATTTCACACGTTCCTTGGGGTTTGAGGGCTCTCAGGGGAATATTTGCCTGCCTAAAGTGCGGATTCTCCCACCAGGGAAGATCAGGGCAAAAACCCCGCGTTATTCAGGAGGATTTGCCTAAGCATGCTGGAGCAGGGAACTCAGGGAAGCAGAATTTTTGTCATCAGAGCCTTAAAAACCTTAAAGCTCATCCAGTCCCACCCCGTGCCATGGGCAGGGACACCTCCCACTGTCCCAGGGTGCTCCAGCCTGGCCTTGGACACTCCCAGGATCCAAGGAATCTCTGGGAATTCCATCCCAGCCCCTCCCCACCCTCCCAGGGAAGGGTTTATTCCTGATATTCCACATAACTCTGCCCTCTGGCAGTAGGAAGCCGTTCCCCCTTGTCCCATCATTCCAGTTCCTGATGAAATTCCCTCTCCTCTCATCATCACAAAACCCCTGGGAATGACACACCATCAACACCCAAACCCCAAAACCTGGGAGAAGGGGAGGGGAGAAAGAACCTAAAATAAACCCTGATGAGACCTGTCCATGTCCGAGCTGGGAGCAGTTTCCAGGAAAAGAAACCCCCGGTGTCCCACGGCTCCCGTTGGCCCCGGGTGTTTGGGAGGGCTGGGAGCACACAGGGCTGCCCTGTTCTGCACACTGGGGCTTTATGCTCCCGGGGCTGGGGCAGCATAAGGGCCTTTTCTCGTCCAAATTCCAGCAGCCTCAGCTCAGGGGAAAAAATGCCTTCTCCTCTCTGGACTCCCCGGGCTGTGCCAACAGAGCCCGGCAGTCGGAAAGGCCGCGGCTCAGGGGTGTGGAGGTGCTCAGCTCCCGGGGTTTGGGGCGGGAAATCGGCTGGAGGAAGCAGCCGGAGCAGGGAACGGCTCCAGCAGCACGTGGGCAGCTCCAGCCTCCTTCCTCCTCCTCCTCCTCCTTCCTCCTCCTCCTTCCTCCTTCTTCCTCCTCCTCCTTCCTCCTTCCTCCTCCTCCTTCCTCCTTCTTCCTCCTCCTCCTTCTTCCTTCTCCTTCCTTCTCCTTCCTCCTCCTCCTTCCTTCTCCTTCCTCCTCCTTCCTTCTCCTTCCTCCTCCTCCTCCTTCCTCCTCCTCCCTTCTTCTCCTTCCTCCTCCCTCCTTCTCCTTCCTCCTTCCTCCTCCTTCCTTCTCCTCCTCCTCCTTCCTCCTCCTTCCTCCTCCTCCTTCCTCTTCCTTCCTCCTTCCTCCTCCTTCCTCCTCCTTCCTTCTCCTCCTCCTCCTTCCTCCTCCTCCTTCCTCCTCCTCCCTCCTTCTCCTTCCTCCTCCCTCCTTCCTCCTCCTTCCTTCTCCTCCTCCTCCTTCCTCCTCCTCCTTCCTGTTCCTTCCTCCTTCCTCCTCCTTCCTTCTTCCTCCTCCTCCTCCTCCTCCTCCTCCTCCTCGGTTCGGGGGTCTCAGGGGCTCACCTGGAAGGCGTGGCTGGCGAAGCCCAGCCCCAGCTGCCGGCACACCACCATGGCCTCCACCGTGCCCCAGTTGTGGCTGCACACCGTGCCCCAGCGCAGCGTCCCGTTGCGCTCGGCCAGCACCTCCACGCGGCCCTCGAAGGGGCTGCGGCCCCCCGCTCAGCCGGAGCTGCGGGACACAGAACACGTAAATCCACGGCAAAATTCCAAGGGAAACGGCAGCAGGTGGGGAAGAAGGTCTCATTCCCCAAAAATTCCAGAAGGATTTGATATCCCCAGCCCTCGTAGACGCTGCAGCCCCTGCTCAGGTGAAGCTGCAGGATGCAAAACCTGTAAATCCATGGCAAACTTCCAAGGGAAAGGGAAACAGGTGGGGAAGAAGGTTTAGTTCACCCAAAATTCAGGAATGATTGGATATCCCCAGTTGGAAGTGGCCCAACCCTTGTAGGGGTTGTGGCCCCTGCTCAGGCAAAGCTGCAGGACACAGAACACGTAAATCCACAGCAAAATTCCAAGGGAAAAGAAAACAGGTGGGGAAGAAGCTTGCATTCCCCAAAAATTCCAGAATGATTGGATATCCCCAGCTGGAAGTGACCCAACCCTCGTAGAGGTTGCGGCCCCTGCTCAGGCGAAGCTGCAGGACACAAAACCCATAAATCCATGGCAAAATTCCAAGGGAAAGGGCAACAGGTGGGGAAGAGGGTTTTGTTCCTCAGAAATTCCAGAATGATTGAAAATTCCCAGTTGGAAGTGACCCAGCCCTCGTAGGGGCTGTGGCCCCCACTTAGGACACAGAACCTGTAAATCCACGGCAAAATTCCAAGGGAAAGGGCAGCAGCTGGGGAAGAAGCTTTCATTCCCCAAAAATCCCGGAATGATTGGATGTCCCTGTCCAGAATTCCCTCACGCCCCGCGTCCCCCAGCTCCTCACCTGGTTCTGGAAGCCCATGGCCGGCACGTTGCACCTCACGGCTGCGTCCTCCTCGTGGTTGCAGCCCTGGGACTCGGTGTTGAACTTGCAGTCCGTGACCGACTTCTCGAAGCCCGTGCAGTCGATCTCGTTCAGGTGGATGGGACCCATTCCTAGGGGGAAAAAACAGGGAAAAAAATCCTTTTGTGTGGTGAGGAAACGCCCCCAGCAGGTTGTGAATGCCACAGCAACCTCCAGCATTCAAAAACTTGGAAAAAATCTGATTTTTTAAAAAAATAAAACAAAAATCTGTGAAATTACTGTTAACATTTCACCGTTAAATTTTTTCCAGTATTCTCTGCGACTCAGGCATGCAAGAATCCCAGGAAAAGCCAAGTTTCCACTGTTTCATAATTTACAAACCTCAGCTGTAGGGATTCACAATTTGTGACCTTTTGGCTGGGCCTTTGTGCTGGAATCTGCTCCCAGTCCAGGCCTGACATTCCTGACGCTGGACTGGGACATCGACACGCTGGCTGTGAATAAAACATCCACAGGGTGGAATGAGAGCTCAGGAAAAGAAATCTGGGCAGCTCGAGGATTCCAGCACTGAGAGAAACAGCAGAGGACGGGCTCGAGAGAAATGGAATAATCGGGGTCGTCCCAGGGACGAACAGCAGCAGAAAATTGGAATTTCCATCAGGAAAACGTGGAAGGGAATGATCCTCCCACAAAACTCAGCTCCTGCCTCCAAAACTGGTTAGAAAAATGAGGCAGAGATGTGAATGTGTTGGGTTTAATTTTACTCACAGTTAATTAATGAGGTTTGGGCTGGCCCTGTGTCCACCCCTCACGCCACAGTGGGACAGGGCCAGAGGACATTCCCGGGGGAGGCTGCTGGGAAATGGAATTTTGTCCTTTATTTTCACCTCCCTCTCATTAAAACCCTGTTTGTGGTTCCCATCTGGAGCTTCTGCAGCCACCGAAGGCTGAGGGGGAGGAAAGCCTCGACCAGAGCTGCAGGGAGAAGCTCCAGGAATGCAGGAGGGAGCCAGGCCGGCATTCCCAGCCTGCCAAAGCCATTCCAGTGGGGTGACAAGGGTGACAAGGGTGACAAAAATGACAAAGATGGCAAAGGCAGGGCCTCCCTGAGCCACAGAACCCTGGCAGGGCTGCTCTTAGGGAAATTATGGCACAGAAATGGAGCCAAAATGGGATGAAATATTGGCAAAATTGTATTTCCTCCCAAGCCACTGCATTTAAAACCCCCAGGACTGGGGCTGTGCATCCAACATTTGCCTTCTCCCAGTCCTTGGAGTTTAATTCCATCCTCTCCCTCCCAGGATATCAACACGTCCACGAGCTCAGTGTCTCCTCCTCTTGTGGAAATAAAGGTGAATTGTTTAATCTGGGTCTGTTCAAGGTGGGGTGAATCCTCCTGCCACACCCTGAGCTCTGTGGGAGGCGCTGCTCTCCCAGTTTGCCTTAACTGGGGCTCCCAGTTCAGGCACTGGGAGCTGATTTAACCAGTGAAACCCGACCTTCCCCACCCTTCCCAGCACCCTCAGAAAACCCAAATTCCCAGGATACAGCTGGAACAGAACCGAGTGGAAACAGGGACAGGGCCTGGAGAGCTCAGAGACCTCCCTGTGCACCCAGAGCCCAAAAAAAAATCTCATTTTCCAACCAAAACGTGACCCTCTGGCTGCTGCAGGGATGTCACCCACGCCAAGGGACCGATGGATGAGCAGAAGGGAAAAGGGGGAAAAAAATGGGAAGGAAAAAAAAAAAAGGATGGGAATCCAGAGGGAGATTCCAGGCCGAGGGATCCAGGCTGAGGAACAGCGCGTTCCACGTTCTCCTCCCTCACGTGGCTGCCCCCAGGATGATGGAGCTGTTCCTGCATAAACACACGTCAGCAAATTCCAGCCCACCACAAAGAGGGGGTTTGGCAAATCCAGCGGATTTGGTCACGTTTTAAAGCTGCCCGGGCTCAGGACACCCACGTGCTGTTTCCTTCTCTCCCCTTCTCCAAGCTGAAGGAATTTCCCCTTTCCAAAATTCCCAAAATTTTCCCCATTCTTTTATTCTCTCAGCAAGGATTTGGTGACTTTTTTTTTGTTGTTATCCCAAGGGTTCAGCATCTTTTTTCTTTTTTTTGTTATTCTTCAACAAGGGGTTGGTTTAATTTTATTTTTGTTATTCTCACAACAAGGGTTTGCTGTCTTTTTTTCTGTTTTGTTTTTGGATTTCCACGCCAGGAACGAGGTGTGGGAATCACCAGGTGGTTCCAGTTCGTCTTTGACCACATTTTGGGATTTAAACCAACTCCCAAAGACAGGAAATCCAAACCCAAACCTGGCTCTGAGCTGTTCAAATGCCCTTCTATTTATAATGAGCTAAATTACTGTCCTGCTCTTAAATTGGAGCGTCTGAAGTCTGACTCCAGGACTGATTTTTTGCCAGGAACCTTCTAGTAATGCATTACACCACGGTGTGGTTCTGCAGAACTCAAAGGGAAGTTCAGAGCAGCAGATGAGATAATTAAGAATTAATTAGTGGAACATCTGCCTGAGCAAAAGGTCAAACTCCTCATCCCCAGAGGTTTTTTTCAGGGAATCTTTCTAAGTCACAGAATTCCAGTCTGGCCTCAAGAGATTCATTAAGGTTAGGGAAGAAATTCCTGGTGCTCAGATTGAACATCCAACAAAAATCCGCTGAATTGTGGGATGTTCCTGGGGGTGGAAGATTCCTTAATTCCTTCAGTGAAAGGAAGGAGGGAGATTTGTTTTACAAACAAACCCAGGGTCTGCTGGAAGATAAAAACCAACAGGGAGAGATAAAAGAAACAATGGGAGGGATTGAACTGATTGATAAGAGGAATGAGAGAGATTTGTCTTTACAAACAAACTGGTAAGTAAAACTGGAAACTGAGGGAGGAAAGAAACAATGGGAGGAAGCAGAAATTCCACAGGAATTCCACTGATTGACACAAGGAAAAGACAAAATGGGACGACAAAAAGAAAATAGAAGGGGTCTGCCTGCATTAGGTGATTTGGGAAGCCTGTACCTGTCAAGCACCTCAGCCAGTGGGGAATGAGGAAGGGAAATGGGGGATAAAAAGGGGAGGGAAATGGGGATAAAAAAGGGAGGGAAATGGGGATAAAAAGGGAGGGAAATCAGGATAAAAAGGGAGGGAAATGGGGATAAAAAGGGAGGGAAATGGGGATAAAAAGGGAGGGAAATGGGGATAAAAAGGAGGGAAACGGGGATCAAAAGGGAGGGAAATGGGGGATAAAAAGGGAGGGAAATGGGGATAAAAAGGGAGGGAAATCAGGATAAAAAGGGAGGGAAATCAGGATAAAGAAGGAGGGAAATCAGGATAAAAAGGAGGCTGCACCCCCTAAAAACTGGAGACACCCCATGGGAAACTCCCTGTGCCACCTCCCGTTATTCAAACAGCTTTCCAAGGCTCCTCTGTCTCCTTTTGGACGTGACCCTCCGGTGTTTGTGGGTGGACTTTCCCGGCTCCAGGGCCCCCTGGAGCTGTGCTGGGGGCTCACCTTGGCCCAGCCTGGCCCCCGTGAGGGCCTCCTTGGCCGCTGCCAAAGCCCAGCTCCCGGCACACCACGCTGGCCGACACCAGGTTCCAGTTGTCGTCGCACACCGTGCCCCCACTCGCCGTTCTTCAGCACCTCCACGCGGCCTTCCCCCGTGTTGGCTCCTCCTTTCAGCCTCACCAGGGGTTGCTGCAAGACACAGACACGGGAGAAGTGATGCACATGGGTCCTTTCCTTTCCTTTCCTTTCCTTTCCTTTCCTTCCTTTCCTTTCCTTTCCCTTTCCTTTCCCTTCCTTTCCTTTTCCTTTCCTTTCCTTTCCTTTCCTTCCTTTCCTTTCCTTTCCTCCTTTCCTTTCCTTTCCTTTCCTTTCCTTTCCTTTCCTTTCCTTTCCTTTCCTTTCCTTCCTTTCCTTTCCTTTCCTTTCCTTTCCTTTCCTTTCCTTTCCTTTCCTTCCTTTCCTTTCCTTTCCTTTCCTTTCCCTTTCCTTTCCTTTTCCTTTCCTTTCCTTTCCTTTCCTTTCCTTTCCTTTCCTTTCCTTTCCTTTCCTTTCCTTCCCAAACCTTCCCTTCCCTTCCCTTCCCTTCCTTCCCTTCCCTTCCCTTCCCTTCCCTTCCCTTCCCTTCCCTTCCCTTCCCCTTCCCAATTTCCCTTCCCAATTTCCCTTCCCAATTTCCCTTCCCAATTTCCCTTCCCAATTTCCCTTTCCCTCTCCAATTTCCCCTTCCCTCAGAGTTTAAGGTTTTAAAATACACTAATATCTATAAAGCAACATTGAGGTTTTAGGGCCCAGGCTAAGTTTTTCTTTTTCACCACCTTCATGGCTCTGGGTGGTTTTTTGTAATTGGGTAGAAAAATTCACATTGCGGGCCAGGGGTGTTTGGTTATTGGGTTAAAAGTAAAAATAATTTAGCTGTCATTTCTTAATTGGAAGATTTGTCCTTAAAAAGACCTTGGAAGGAGTTAAAGACAGAGCCATTTTTCACTTTGTTAGCTGCAACTCACAGCTTGTGAGACTGTAACATAGATAGGAATTAATAAACATCGGAGTCCAGACAAAATCCATCTCTTGTGCAATTAATTCTGGCTCTAACAGAAGAAAAGATGACAAAACTCCACAGTTTGGATTTTGCCCTTTTTTCCTTTGATGTGTTCTCTGTATTCCTCACACACGGAATCTCAGAATCACTGGGTGTGAAGAGACCTCCAAGACCATCGAGCCCAACCCAGCCCCAGCACCTCAACTCAATATAAACTGAATTTTCAGCCAGAAACACCCAGCTGAGAGGCAGCTCCAGCTCCACTCATCTCCGGGTTTACAATATTTAATTTTTAATTAAGATTTATCAATTAAAATGATTTAAATATTTAAATAAATATAAATAAAATAAGCAATAAATTAAATTTAATTTAATATTTAATGTCCTGGGTGAATCACCCAGTGCCAAGCAGGGAGCTGCCAATTCCTGCTTCACCTGAGAGCTGGGCTGGGGTGGGGAGAGCAAAGTTGGAGGTTTGGGAACACCAAAATTCCTTCTCTTTTCCGACTGGGATCGTGCCTGGAGCTTTTTCTCCGGGCTGGGGTCACACCAAGGACACGCAAAGCCCAAACAAAGGCTTAAGGAATTACTTGGCAGCGCGTGGGGCTCGGGAGATTAACAATGATTTACAAAACCTTTCACCTCCCCGGCCTAAATCCTGCAGGCTCCGCTGCAGGGAAGAGCCTGGGATCCAGGCAGGGATTGCGTTATTCCCACCAATAATAATTCCCATTATTGGGAAGAGATCCCTCCTAAAACCACCCAGGAACAGGCACAAAATCTGAATTTTCACGGTTTCCATAAAATCCTCTGATGAAAAACCTCCAAGATTCCCACTCAGTCCTAAGGCTGCAGCTGGAAAATTTCCCTTGGCCCCACCTGGCTGCCCTCTCCTATCCCTGATGCTGGGAATGACAAATTCCAGCCTTGTTTTCCTGGAATTCGGGAGGAGATTTGGGATGGACCTGGAATTTGGGAGGAAATTTGGGACAGACCTGGAATTTGGGACAGACTTGGAATTTGGGACGGAGCTGGAATTCGGGAGGAAATTTGGGATGGAGCTGGAATTTGGGAGGAAATTTGGGAGGAAATTTGGGACAGACCTGGAATTTGGGATGGAGCTGGAATTTGGGAGGAAATTTGGGAGGAAATTTGGGATGGAGCTGGAATTCGGGAGGAAATTTGGGATGGACCTGGAATTTGGGATGGAGCTGGAATTTGGAAGGAAATTTGGGATGGACCTGGAATTCAGGAGGAAATTTGGGAGGAAATTTGGGATAGATCTGGAATTTGGGACGGAGCTGGAATTTGGGGGGGTGGGAGCTCAGCTGGGGGCGCAGGGAGAGGGGAGTGCAGAGGGGTCGGGGGTGAACGGTGACACCTCCGGGGGTTTCCTGCTCTCCCGGGCAGCTGGACGGGATTTCGGGAAGGAATTCCTGGAATTCCCAGATTTGCTGTGGCTGCCCCTGGATCCCTGGCAGTGCCCAAGGCCAGGCTGGAGCCCCCTGGGGCAGGGGAGGTGTCCCTGCCATGGCAGGGGTGGCACTGGGTGGGCTTTGAGGTCCCTCCCAACTTACAGATCATAAAACAGCGCTTTAAATAAAAATGAAAGAGAAAAGAACTAAAAATGAAACAAAAATGAAATTAAAAATGAACTAAAAATGAACTAAAAATAAGAATGAAATAAGAATGAAATAAGAATGAAATAAGAAATGAAATAAGAAATGAAATAAGAAATGAAAGAATAATGAAATAAAAATAAAAATGAACTAAAAATGAACTAAAAATAAGAATGAAATAGGAATGAAATAGGAATGAAATAAGAATGAAATAAGAATGAAATAAGAAATGAAAGAATAATGAAATTTTTAAAATTAAATAATTAAATAAAAATAAAAATGAACTAAAAATGAACTAAAAATGAACTAAAAATTAATATTAAATTAAAATAAAATAAAAATAAATAAATAAATATAATGAAATAACAATTCAATAAAATTAAAATAAAATAAAAATAAATTAAAATTAAAAATAAATTAAAATTAAAATTAAATAAAAATTAAAATTAAATAAAAATAAAAATTCAATAAAAATTAAAATTAAATAAAATAAAAATAAATAAAAATTAAAAATAAATAAAAATTAAAAATAAATAAAAATGAAAATTAAATAAAAATAAAAATTCAATAAAAATTAAAATAAAATAAAAATAAAAATAAATAAAAATTAAAAATAAATAAAAATAAAAAAAAATAAAAATAAAAATTAAATAAAAATTAAAATTAAATAAAAATGAAAATTAAATAAAAATAAAAATTAAATAAAAATAAAAATTAAATAAAAATAAAAATTAAATAAAAATTAAATACAAATTAACACACACCCAAATCCAAGCACAAACCCCTTACTCCCAGCTCTACCCCAAAGAGACCAAACCCGTCCAGCCGCGCTCACCTCCTGCCTGAAGGCCTTGCGGAAGCCGCCGTGGGCGCCGGGCGCGAAGGCGCGGCCGGGCACGCAGCTCACCACGGCCGGGAGCCCGCCCGGGCAGCTGCGGTTGTGCCCCGCGCCGGGGGCGCCCAGGCGGCAGCCGGAGATGTGAGCCTCGCTGCCGCTGCACGCCATGGAGAACGGCCAGAAGTGCTGCTGGCGCCGGCTGGCGAACAGCCTGCGGGAAATAAAAAATAAAAATGTAAAGGGATTTTGTCAAGTTTTGGGGGAAAAGTTGGGCATCCATGGGGAAAAAAAGAAGAAAAAAAGGGATTTTTGGGAGGAAAAGTGCCCTGCTTCCATCTGCTGGTGAACATCCTGGGGAAAAAGGGGGAAAGGTGGGGATCAATGGGGAAAAATAAAAAATATAAAGGGATTTTGTAAAGTTTTTGGGAGGGAAAATGCCCTGTCCTGCTTCCTTCTGCTGGTGAACATCCTGGGGGAAATAAAAAATATAAAGGGATTTTGTCAAGTTTTGGGGAGGGAAAATGCCCTGCTTCCTTCTGCTGGTGAATATCCTGGGGGAAATAAAAATATAAAGGGATTTTGCTAAGTTTTGGGAGGGAAAATGCCCTGCCCTGCTTCCGTCTGCTGGTGAACATCCTGGGGGGAAATAAAAAATATAAAGGGATTTTGTCAAGTTTTTTGGGGAAAAGTTGGGCATCCATGGGGAAAAAAGAAGAAAAAAAGGGATTTTTGGGAGGAAAAGTGCCCTGCTTCCATCTGCTGGTGAACATCCTGGGGAAAAAGGGGGAAAGGTGGGGATCAATGGGGAAAAATAAAAAATATAAAGGGATTTTGTAAAGTTTTTGGGAGGGAAAATGCCCTGTCCTGCTTCCTTCTGCTGGTGAACATCCTGGGGGAAATAAAAAATATAAAGGGATTTTGTCAAGTTTTGGGGAGGGAAAATGCCCTGCTTCCTTCTGCTGGTGAATATCCTGGGGGAAATAAAAATATAAAGGGATTTTGCTAAGTTTTGGGAGGGAAAATGCCCTGCCCTGCTTCCGTCTGCTGGTGAACATCCTGGGGGGAAATAAAAAATATAAAGGGATTTTGTCAAGTTTTTTGGGGAAAAGTTGGGCATCCATGGGGAAAAAAGAAGAAAAAAAGGGAATTTTGGGAGGAAAAGTGCCCTGCTTCCATCTGCTGGTGAACATCCTGGGGAAAATAAAAAATATAAAGAGATTTTGTCAAGTTTTTTGGGGAAAAGTTGGGGATCTGTGAAATGAAAAATAAAAATAAAGGGATTTTGTTAAGTTTGGGAGGGAAAATGCCCTGCTTCCTTCTACTGCTGACCATCTTGGAGGAGAAAAAGGGGAAAAGGTGAGGATTCGTGAAACCCCCCCAAAAAATTAAATAAATAAAGGGATTTTGCTAAGTTTTTGGGAGGTAAGTTTTGGGGAGGAAAAATGCCCTGCTTCCTTCTGCTGGTGAACATCCTGGAGGGAGAAAAAGGGGAAAAGTTTGGGGATCAGTGAAATGCAAAATAAATGAATAAATGAATAAATGAATAAATGAATAAATGAATAAATGAATAAATGAATAAATGAATAAATGAATAAATAAATAAATGAATAAATAAATAAATAAATAAATAAATAAATAAATAAATAAATAAAGGGATTTTGCTAAGTTTTTTGGGGGAAAGTTGGGGATACATGAAATGAAAAATAAAAAATATTAAAGGTATTTTGCTAAGTTTTTGGGAGGGAAATTTTTGGGGTGAATTTTGGGACAATTTTCCCGGGGTGAAGTGAGGATTGGACAGAGGCTGATCCGTTCATCCACGCCGTGGCTCTGTTGAGGCATCAGTTAAAAACACGGAATGATTCCGGCTGGAAAAGACCTCCAAGATCATCAATTCCAACCCCCTCAAAGGAAATAAATCCCAGCAAGAACTAAAAAACCTGAGTAGGAATCCAATGAGACATCCCAGGAGAGCAGATCCCACCCCAGGGATAATTCCAAATACACAAACCAGGCTGGAAAACCCCAAAAAATCCCTTCCCCTTTTGCTGAGCAGCAACTCTCAGATTTTTTTTGGGAAAAATCCAAATCCTCCCGGAGCTGTGTTAACAACCTGAGAGCGATTTCCGAGAGTCCCCTGCTGCCGTGTTCACAGCAGAGCTTGGCAGCAGCTCCTGCTCTGGCTCCCAAAGCTCCTGGAGCTGCTCCAGGCGCTCCTGAGGAGGGGAGGGCACGTGTGACAAACTGGGAAAGGGCAGGAATCCAGCTCCATCCGGACTGGGAGGCTGCTGGAGCGGACAGGGATGGAAATACGGGGCAGGTCAGCCTCAAAAAAAGGAGATAAAAATGCAGGGAAGTGATCCCGAGCCCTGCTGGGATCTCCACGTGGCTCTGGGTGATCCCGGTGCTGAGAGATTCCAGGGATCTCTGCCAGGCTGAGCCGGGATCCAGGGATGAGCTGGCACAGCCGGGTGGGCGGAATTTGGGGACAAAAAGCAGCGGTTGAGGTTTGGTGCAGCACAGAGAGCCCGGGCAGCAGCTGGAGAGGGGCAAGGAGCCTTTCTGAGGGGTTTTGGGAACTCTGCTGGGGCAGGACCAGGTTTTCCCCAGGTTTTCCCCAATTTTTCCAGATTTCCCCAGGTTTTCCCAGGTTTTCCCAGGGTTCTCCAGGTTTTGCCAGGTTTTGCCAGGTTTTCCCAGGTTTTTCCCAGGTTCTCCCCAGGTTTTCCCCAGGTTTTCCCAGGTTTTCCCAGGTTCTCCCCAGGTTTTCCCCAGGTTTTTTTTCCCAGGTTTTCCCAGGTTTTCCCCAGGTTTTCTCAGGTTCTGCCCAGGTTTTTCCCAGGTTTTCCCCAGGTTTTCCCCAGGTTTTTTTCCCCAGGTTTTCCCTTTAGGATTTCGATTTTGCAGGCTCACTTTTCTGCCCAGCTCAGCAGAAGGGCTCTCCTGGCTCCCAGCCTCTCCCTAATCCCTCCTGGAACCTGACCTGCCCTGGCTGGGGCTGGGGACGGATCCAGCCAGGCTGGAGAGGAGCTGGGATCGCATCCCACGGTGCTGGAAAAGGACGGAGCAGGGCTGGGATCCATCCCAGGGAGCAGCAGCAGGGCCCTGCCTGGAAAAGGAACTGTCAGAACCCTCCTGTGGCACAGCAGAGCTGCCAGGGACCCCTGAATGGAGGGAAAAAAGGATGGGAAAAGAGGAATGGAGTAAAAATTTAAAAAGAAATAAACCCAGGGAGGATGTGACACAAAGCAGGCACTTCCCAGCTGTGCTCAGGACAGGAGGGGGGACTGAAGGAGAATTTTCCTCCTTCAGACAGGTCCAGAGAGCTCCGTGAACTCCAGAGCAGACAAGAACCAGCCCGGCTCAGGGCAGCAGGGATGGGGATGCCTCAGAATAGCAAACAATGACCTCATCCTGGAAATTTCATGAGGCAGCGACATCTGGATGGTGTTACCAGCCCTGGGGAGAAATAAAACCCCACCTCGTGTCCCCAGACTGAGTCTGGGCAAAGAAAAAAAGCAGAATTCAGCTGATCCTTACAGCCAGAACCTCGGGGCTTTGCTGGTGTTTCCTTTTTAACACAAAAGGATCCGTGGGAGCCCGGGGTGACGCTGCTCAGGGCAGAGGTGGGAATGAACATCCCTGCTGGAATTCAAACCAATTCTGCAATGAACATCCCTGCTGGAATTCAAACCAATTCTGCAATGAACATCCCTGCTGGAATTCAAACCAATTCTGCAATGAACATCCCTGCTGGAATTCAAACCATTTCTGCAATGGACATCCCTGCTGGAATTCAAACCAATTCTGCCGGTGAGGAGAGAGGGGTTTGCACCCCAGAAGAGCTTCAAACAAAGCACGAGCAGAGCCAAGGGCTGAGGGTTGGTTGAGGAGCACTCGGGATATTCCACGATTTGGGGAGCGGAGAGGAAATCACTGCACACAAAGTGCAGGAAAATTCCCCCAAATCCCAGGGAGCAGAGCCTGGGGAGCTCCTCCAGAGCTGTGGGCAGAGGTTTCAACCCCTGGGGAGCTCCTGAAGCCATCAAGGTGCTGCCTTCAGCCTCAGGAGGAGGGAGGGAAGCCAGAAGCCCTTCAGATCCTGGATTTTCCAGGGAAAAACAAACCAGGAGAGTTCTTCATACAAATATGGAAGTGATGAGTGCCCAGCGCCTCTGAGTGGGCTCATAACGGGGTGAGCAGACTGGTTAAACTGGGAGTGGCTGTTTGATCCTGGATCAAACAAAATTCCCATTTTGTTGTCGAGTCCCAAAGGCTTCAGGAAGGCATCAGGTCCATCTCGGTGATCCCGAATTTCTCCTCTCTCCATCAGCAAAACGCATTAAATTCTGCTTTCCCAGCCAGAGCAGGAACTGGGAGGAGGAGTTACAGCAACTCCTCCATAAAACCCACCACGAGGGACGGACAAGAGCAGGGACTCAGCTTCAGATTTGTTTCATTTCCGAACATAAATCGCGCTGTCAGCTCCAGAGGCCGAGTTCCAGCCAGGAATAAACCCCTGGCAGGGGGACAACGATGAACTCAGTTGTTTTCTTTCGAGCAAGATCCATCTGTAAATCGTTTCTCCTCCAGCAGCGTGCAGGAGCTCGGCAGGCAGGGCTGGGGCAGTGGGACGGGGGATGTGGGAAGGGGAAGCAGAAACCTGATCCCAGCTTTTCTGGGAGCGGGGAAGGAGCTGCTCCAGGGAGAGGGGGATTCTCAAATTAAAGGAGGAAGGAGGAGAAAGGACTTTTGTGCAGCTTCACAGGGAGAGGGGGTTTAGCTCCAGGATGAGTTTTTCCCTTTCCGAAACAAAGCACGTGGGACAAGCATCCTGGGAATCCTGCAGACAGAATTCCAGCGGGTTCCTCATTCCTGCTTTTCCCTGTGCTGTTCCTGTGATTTTCCCTTTGGGCTGTTCCAAGCCAAGGAGCTTTCCAGAGGATCCGGATTTTGCTGATGAGAGGAACAAAACGCAGCCAGGCTGATCCAGAGGGAAAATTCAGGCACAGCAATTCCACAGTTCGAGCTCTTCCCTCTCCAGGTGGGACAGGCATCCCCTGGCCCGGGTGAGAAGGTGACACTGGTCACCATCCCAGTGAGCACAAATCCAAGGTCATTCCCAGCCCGGAACTGGGAGCTTTCCCAGTAACCCCAGCTGAACACCGAGGGAAGCAGCCCAAGGAAGAATTCAGCTTTTAAACTCTGCTGACAAACAAAACCCTGCAGCTGCCAAAGCTTTACGAGCCTCTCCCACCCAATAAAAGCCATCCCCATTTTTCTTTTCCCTGACCTGGGATAATGCTCGGCGTCTTTTCCAAAATATTTGTGGGTGCTGGAGCCCAGCAAGGCCGAGAACGAGGAGAGGGAGGGAGGCCTTGGGGCACTGAGATCTCCTGGGCTGGGATTTGGGAGCGCTTCACATCCCTAATTCCAGCCCAATTCAATGGGATTTTCAGCTTTTTTGAGTTTTCTGAGTTGCTGCTGAGCAACCTCCCGTCAGTTTTTCCATTTCCAATTTCTGGACAGCTCCTGAGCACCCTTTTATTTAAGGTTCCAGATGCTCCGGCTTAATGCTTTTCTTGGAAAGGCCACAAGTGGAAGCAGGAAAAATCCACTTTGTCTGTCTGGAGGTGATTTATTCCCTGCTCCTGCAGGGGGTGGGAATCTCAGGGATGGGTTTGAGGGAAACGAGCTGTGCTGGTGGAAGCAAACCCTCCTCAAACTTTGAATTATAACTTTAGGAGTTTGTTTGGTATTAAAGAATTTGAAACTGTAGTTTTAGACTGGAAAAAAGCTTTCTCACAGAATGGTAGAAAAACATCCTGGATATGGAAGAAAGATTTCAGCTCGCTGATTTATGGTTCTTAAAAAGGGAAATTGGACATCACTGACAAAGATTGATAGACCTGGAAAAGAGAAGCTGGACCCCACCTGGGATAAAAATCCTGGATGTACACCCTGGATTATTGAAATCTAAAATGGATCGCAATGGAGTACAGAAATTGAACAGGAACCAAACATCACCACCACAGATTTACGACTTCTAGGTATTGAATAGTGACAATAAAAATTGGAAATAAGCTGAGAAAATCTCATTAATATGTATGAATACAGCCAATAAAATCCCAGCACGTCCAGGTGTGCAGTCAGAAGGGAAAATCCTTCCACTGTACCCAGCGCTGCCTTTGCTCACACTTTACCATGCCAAATAATCAATTACTTGAATAATTGAATATAAATTGAATTGCTGCTTGATTTATTGGCAGTGTCAAGTCTCTCATTTCTAGCAGCACCAACCGTGACAGCTCTGCCTTCACAAGGCTGATTCAGCCACGCCATGTCACAGTCCAGGACATCCCTGTGGCCACCCTGAAGGGTTTGGGGACCGGACAGGGGGTCTGGGGTCTGTCCCAGGGGCTCAGGCAGCCTCACACAGAGCCCAGGAGGGCACTGCCTCTGATCCCTGCCATGGCAGTGAATGCCCTCAGGGTGTGAAGAATCACAAGCTGGGAGAATTCAAAATAAGCAGTAGTTAGTTTATCACAGAGTGTAAATGGAGAATTTAGGATTTTTATTTTATGGAGGAATTGGGGAGTGGTCCTGCCCTCCTTGTTCTTGTTCTCATCCCCATTTTCTGCTGAGCTGTGTCACAAGGATTGGTTCAGAGTAGAAATGCCAGGTTAACACAGGCAGTGAGCATTGGTGAGATTCTGTCAATAAAAAGTTCCTTGTGGCCGTGGTTGGGTCAGGGAATGGTACAAAGGGCCCGGGACCCTCTGACCCGCCCAGTCCTGCTCTGCTGGGGACGCCCTGCAGAGCTGGGACAGAGCTGGGAGATGATGGACAATAAACAACCTTGGGATGTTTTATTTTAATTTACCTTTTTTTTTTTAATTTAATTTACCAATTTTTTTTTTTTACCATTAAACTGAGGACTGGGGACTCAGCCTGGCTGCTCTGGCTCCGGCCTGAGACCTTTGGGCAAGGGAAGCTCCAAAACCTGATTGACTTGGGAACAGCAACCCTGAGAACGCAATAAAAGACTTTTCCACCCACACACCCCCATTTCTCTCCACCCGCCCTTACTTGTAGACGTTGGCGTTGTATTTCCTCTCGCTGGGGAAGCCGAACATGCCGCAGACCACCCGGGAGTTCTTCATGGTCCAGTGCTTGTCACAGATCTGCTTCCAGGTGCCCCCGTCCTTCACCTCCACGTAGCCCTCGGTGACGGGGACGCGCTTGCGGTAGGTGGCCAGGATGGCGCGGATGCGGATGTCCTCCACCTGGATGTTCATGTTCTGGGGAGGGAAAGAGGGAGCGGGGCTGGGTTAGCAGGGAAGGGGTCTGGGGAGTCCCAGGTGGGGTCAGAGACCAGCTGTGGGCAAGTTCTGAGGGTGGAAAATAAACAGGAATGATGCTGGGTTGTAGGGAAATGGGGTCTGGGGAGTCCCAGGTGGGGTCAGAGACCAGCTGTGGGCAAGTTCTGTGAGCACAAAATAACTGGGAATGGTGCTGGGTTGTAGGGAAATGGGGTTTGGGGAATTCCAGGTGGGATCACAGCTCAACTGTCCTGTGGTGGAAAAGAAATGGGAACGGGGCTGGGTTAGCAGGGAATGGGTCTGGGGAGTCCCAGGTGGGATCACAGCCCAGCTGTGATCAAGTTCTGTAGGTGGAAAAGAAATGGGAATGGTGCTGGGGTGTAGGGAAATGGGGTTTGGAAATTCCAGGTGGGATCACAGCTCAACTGTGGTCAGGATTTGATGGGATATTGGGAAAAATCCTTCCCTGTGAGGGGCTGGGATGGAATTCCCAGATTTGCTGTGGCTGCCCCTGGATCCCTGGAAGTGTCCCAGGCCAGGCTGGAGCACCCTGGGACAGAGGGAGCTGTCCCTGCCGTGGCAGGGGTGGAATGAGGTGATTTTTAAGCTCCTTTCCAACCCAAACCTTGCTGGGATTTTATGAAACAAACCTTTCCACCTTGTGTGAATCCATCCTCTGCATGAGGAATCTTTTCCTCATTAAAAAAATAAAAAATAAAAAAGCTCTAATTTATTTTATAAGCAGTTCTGTAACAAATCTGCTTTGTCACTTCAATTCCAAGCGCTGTTTTCACCTCAGTTTAGTCCCTGTGGAAATAAACCCAGCTCAGCTTTGCTTAAGCGCAGAATTCCAGGTGCAGGGAGCTGGGAGCCCTGGCAGGGAAGGCTTTGGGTTTTTCACTGGTTTTTTTGTGGAATTTGGGATTCCAAGGTGCTGACAGCAGCGTTTCCCCAGCTCCTCCTCCCTGACCTGGGACAGCCAGTGAGTCACGGATGGATTTCACATCTGGGGCCCGAGTGAGGGCACAGAGCAGCCCTGGAGGGTTCCGGGGACAAATCCCGGCTGGAGGGGGCAAATCCAGGCTGGGAAAAAAAATCTGAGGGCAAAACCCAACCCTGCAGAGCTCCAGGGGGAAATCCAGGCTGGAGGGGGCAAATCCAGGCTGGGAAAAAAAATCTGAGGGCAAAAACCAACCCTGCAGAGCTCCAGGGGGAAATCCAGGCTGGAGGGGGCAAATCCAGGCTGGGAAAAAAAATCTGAGGGCAAAAACCAACCCTGCAGAGCCTCAGGAGCAAATCTAGGGTGGAGGGGGCAAATCCAGGCTGGAGGGGGAAAATCCTGGCTGGAAAAAACATCCTTGAGAGCACAGATCAGTCCTGCAGAATTCCAGGAGCAAATCCTGTCTGGAGGGGGTAAATCTGGGCTGGGAAAAAAAATCTGAGGACAAAAACCAACCCTGCAGAGCCCCAGGGACAAATCCTGGCTGGAAGGGGGAAAATCCAGGCTGGAAAAGATTGCAGAGGGCACAAATCCTGTCTGGAGGGGGTAAATTTTGGCTGGAAAAGATTCCTTGAGGGCACAAACCAACCCTGCAGAGCCCCAGGGATAAATCCTGGCTGGAAAAGATCCTCTGTGGCGAGCGGTTACAAAAGAGCTTCTGAAAAAACAAAAAAAAATTAGAGTAAATTCCCTTCCAGGAGCATTTTCCTGGTCAATTATGTGCAAACCCACGTGGCCCTGCTCGGGGTTACATCAGAACTGAGGAATCCTCGGATTCAGCCACTCGGAAAAGGAAAATAAAAATCGCCACGGGCCTCTGGTCAGGGCTGGCAGGACCTGCCAGGTCCTGCAAGTCCCGAGGCTCAGCCATTCCCCAGATGCTTTCGCCTTTGGGTGCTGATGCAACCAAGAGAGCCCAGGGAAGGGCAGAGAAAAGATCTTTATCCTTCCACAGCACCCGCAGAAAAAAGGAGAAAAGGGGATTAAATTGAGGGGAAAACTTCCTTTTCCAGAATTGTCTGTGTTTGAGCTGTGGGGGAATCCTCTTCCCCTGTGACTCTGATGGAAATCAAAGGAAACTCTGCCTTTTCCATGATTTTTTTGGGGTGTTAATTAGCAGGGAACCCCCATTTTCCATCATTTTCCATGGAAGGTGGAACCTTGACAATGCTTTTCTATGGGTTGGAATGAAGGGGAACTCTCCCATTTTTATTGTCCTAAGACTGAAATTGGTGGGGAGGCCCAAGCCCAACTTTCCCTCTTTTTTAAGGGTTTGGAAAGAGGAAAAAAGGCAGGAAAAGGGGCAGGGATGGGGTTGGCACCTCCTCCTCATCTTCATCCCTGCTCCTCTGCCCACACCACCTTGGACAACTCATTTAAGGCTTCCCTCCTCCTTTTCCTTATTTTTCCCCCCTTTCTCTCTTTTATTTATTTTATTTTCTGTCCACATTTACCACCCAGGTTTGGGAATCACTGATTCCCCCTCAGCTGCAGGAACTCAATTCCCCAAAATCCGAACTGGAGCATCCCTCAGCTCCTGGGAAAACAGGATTTACCCAAACACTGCTACTCACACGGGCGTCCTAGGCTGGGCTCCAGCTCTGAAAGCTCCTGTGGCTCCCAAGAATTAAAAATAACCCCTGTGATACCCAAATTCGTCACATCTGAGGCAATTCCAGGTGTTCTGAGGCTCTGAGGGGATTTCAAACCTCTCCGCTGGAGCCTGAGAATTCCATTTGCAGTTTCTCCTGAGCTTGGCAGTTTCTCCTAAAATCTTGCAGAATTTTTGTCTACGTGCTGCCAGGGAGGTATCACAGCCCCAGGGCATTCCAGGCCTCCCCAGGCTGCTCTCCAAACCCCAACATTCCCTTCTCCCACTGCAATTCGGGAAACGTTTCCAGCTTTTGCCTCGATGGAGGAATTGTTTCCCCTTGGAGAACCTCGTTTGCCCTTGTTCCCCCTACCCCGCCTCGTTTTCTTCACCAGGAAAAATAAAAGAAGCAATCAAAGCCTTAAATCCACTTGGAAACAGCTCAGGGTGCTGAAGATCTCCAAGTGGTTTTAATAAAAGCCTTTTAAAGGGATTAACCCAAAGGCCAGGGAGGCCAAGGCTAAAACTGAGCTGGAAAAGCACCTGGGAGAAGATGGGAAACGGGAGGGAATCCGGGGTTTTCCTGGTAATTTTGCAATCATTTCTGCAGCTCAACAAATCAAAAGGAGTCGCTCCAGCTGCTCCCAGAAGAGCTCTGAGCACGGCAGGAGGGGGATGTCCGTGACTCCAGAGCTCGAGATCCCAGAATTTCCTTCTCTAGGACTCAAAATCCCAGAATTTCCCACTCCAGAGCTCGAGATCCCAGAATTTCCCACTCCAGGACTCAAAATCCCAGAATTTCCCACTCCAGAGCTCAAAATTCCATTATTTCCCACTCCAGCACTCGAGATACCAAAATTTCCCACTCCAGCACTTGAAATTCCTGTATTTCCTACTCCAGCACTTGAGATCCCAGAATTTCCCACTCCAGGACTCAAAATCCCAGAATTTCCCACTCCAAGACTCAAGATCCCTGTATTTCCCACTCCAGCACTCAAAATCCCATTATTTCCCATTCCAGCACTTGAGATCCCAGAATTTCCCACTCCAGCACTTGAAATTCCTGGTTTTCCCCTCTCCAAAACTCAAAATCCCATTATTTCCCACTCCAGGACCAAAATCCCTGTATTTATTTCCCACTTCCAAGCTGGGCATTTGGACATTTCTTCCCCTCCGCACTGACTGGGCTGGGTCCTTGTTGATTTTTTTTTTTTGTTTTACAGCAGTGAAAAATGAGGTGTAAATGGAATTTTTTGCTCTTGGATTTGGGCAAACATTCCCGGGGCCAATGTGGCACCTCAGGCTCTGGACAAAGCTCTCCCTCCTCATCCCTCTCCCCCGGAGATGCTGACTCAGACACAAAAAGAAATCCTGCTCCAACCTGGGATTCTGTTTCATGCATCCAACTCTTTTGACATCTTTTTTTTTTTTTTTTTGGCCTGCGTTTGCCAAGGAGGATAAAAAAAATGAACAAAGCAGCAAAAAAAGAGAAATAAAATGAGGCAACATTTCGTTCCTGGAGGGAATTCATCTCCTGATGGCTCCAACAGAGCACAGTGAGATTTTCAGGATCTGTCTGAGGGCAAAACCAACCCCAGTCCTGTCTCCTTTTCCTTCCCAGGGGTGGTTTAGAGCAGGGAATTTTGGAATTTTGTTTGGGAATAAAACCAACCCTAATTCTGTCCCCTTTTCCTTTCCAAGGCTGATTTAGAGCAGGGAATTTTGGGAGCAAAACCAACTTAAATCCCATCCTCTTTTCCTTCCAGGGGCTGGTTTAGAGCAGGGAATTTTGGAATTTTGTCTAGGAACAAACCCAACCCCAATCCCATCCCCTTTTCCCTCCAGGGCTGGTTTAGAGCAGGAATTTTGGATGCAGCAGCTCCAGGGTTTGCTCCGGCTCTGAACAAAGAGCAAAACCTCAGAGGGGGATTCAATCCACTGCAGAGCTCGGATTTACATTGGAAAATTCAAGAACAAAGGATCAGGATCAGCCCACTGAGGGTTCTCCAGGAGAAAGGGGCTGCCAGGAGCCTTTTCCCAATAATTCTTTGGGATTGGAGCGGTTTCCTTCAGCTGCAGAGGTTTTGTTACACCGGGGCTGCTCAATGACACAAATCCAGGCAGGAATGGTTTCACCTCCACCAGCAGCTGGGCTGATGGTGAAAACAGAGATTCCAGAGGAAAACTGGGAGCAAACAGCACCTAATGGACAAAGCAGATCCCTAAAATCCCCCTCTCCGTGGTGGAGAGAAATCCCAGAGCAGGGAAAACTCCGGGATGAAGGAAAGCTGAACCCTCAGCCAGGACCTGCTCTGGGAGGCAGAACTGGGATTTGGGATAAGGGAGGGAGGGACAGGATACAGGGAATGGCTTGGAATAAAAGGGGGCAGGGATAGGATGGGATATTGGGGAGGAATCCTTCCCTGGGAGGGAAAGAAAGGGCTGGGATGGAATTCCCAGAGGAGCTGAGGCTGCCCCTGGATCCCTGGAAGTGCCCAGGGGAGAAGGGAAAGCTCCAGGGAGAGCTCAGAGCCTCCTAAAGGGGCTCCAGGAGAGCTGGAGAGGGGCTGGGGACAAGGGATGGAGGGACAGGACACAGGGAATGGCTTCAAACTGGGAAAGGGGAGATTTAAATGGGATTTTGGGAAGGAATTCCTGGCTGGGCTGGAATTCCCAGATTTGCTGTGGCTGCCCCTGGATCCCTGGCAGTGCCCAAGGCCAGGCTGGGGCACCCTGGGGCAGTGGGAGCTGTCCCTGGGGATGGAATTCATCCCTTCCAACCCAAACCATTCCAGGATTCCACGATCTCAGCTGGGACCTCCAGCATCCTCCAACACAAATTAGTAAAAAAAAAATAAAAACCGAGGGGAAAACTGCAAAACTTCCACCCTGGGCTGCATCCCTGTGTCCCAATGCTCTCCTCGCCAGGAGCCACCTCCAGGGCCCCGGGGCTGCTCCTGTCCCGTGGGGACACAAAATCCCTGGCAGAGGCTCCGTCACCAACCCGGGACTGGCGGCCCCGAGGAAAGGCCCCGAGGAAAGGGTTGGTTTGTTTTTGAGCCCTCACAAAAGGATCCCTGGCTCGGAAGAGTTCCCACATCAGCCCCGGCCGCTTTTGTTTCCACCCTGTGAGCCCAGCGCTGGCCCCGGGTCCCGCCCGGCTCCGGGAAGGGTCCCCTGTGCCCTGGGGATGGCAGGGGGTGCCCCGGGTGGGTTTTTTGGGGTCTTCTCCGTGCCCAATCCCAGCTGTTCCCTTTCCTTTTGAATTTCCTGAGGATGCTCAGGAGCCCAGCCAGGGACAGGATCCCGTTCCTGGAAATCCCAGGCTGCTGCTGCTGGATCACGCTGGAGTCTGGAATTCTCTCTGCTCTGTCCTTGGAATTTTTTCATTTCCATTTTCATTCCTCTCCTGCTTTGAGAGCCCCGTGATCCACTCAGGCTCCTCTTTCCTTCCCTAAGCCTGACCTACCCCTCTTCCCCTTAAATCAAACCTATTTATTTCCTTTTCAATACAAACAGAGCTCCAGCATTTCTCAGCTTCCAAACATCAGGAATTAAGGCTGAAACTCGAACGAGAGTTTGTTTTCCCCTCCAATCCACAACACAACACAAAAATCTTTCCACAGAGGCTTTGTCCATCATAAAAACTTCCACTCAAACCTCGGCCACCAGAGGAAAATTCCTTTTTTTAATCTTCACATCCCTGGGAATGGGTGGAATCTGTTTGGGTTTAAACATCTGGAGCTGAGCCTGTGAGTCACCCCCAGGTCCTGGCTGGTAAATAAACACGGGAGGACGGGACAGAGCCGGGGACAGCGGTGCCCTGGGGACAGGAGCCGGGCTGGGGCTCCCGGAGAGGGTGAGGGAGCAGAGTTTGAGCCGGGCTTAGGGGCCAGGAGCAAACCCCGGGCGGGTTTGGGCTGACAAAAGCCGGGCTTAGCTGGGAAAGGCTCCAGGGAGAGCGAGGGGACAGCCCTGGGACAGGCTGGGGACACCGGGGAGGGACAGAGCAGCCCGGAGAGGCTTTGGCACAGGGCAGGCTCAGCTTAGGACAGGCTCAGCTCAGGACAGGCTCAGCTTAGGACAGGCTCAGCTCAGGGCAGGCTCAGCTCAGGGCAGGCTCAGCTCAGGGCAATCAGCTTAGGGCAAACTCAGCTTAGGGCAGGCTCAGCTTAGGGCAGGCTCAGCTCAGGGCAGGCTCAGCTCAGGGCAGGCTCAGCTTAGGACAGGCTCAGCTCAGGGCAGGCTCAGCTCAGGGCAGGCTCAGCTTAGGACAGGCTCAGCTTAGGACAGGCTCAGCTCAGGGCAGGCTCAGCTCAGGGCAGGCTCAGCTCAGGGCAGGCTCAGCTCAGGGCAGGCTCAGCTCAGGGAGGACACGGCTCTGTCCTGGCAAAGCTCTGTCACTCCCTCTGTCCTTCCTGCCTCAGAGTGTTTGGATCAGGCGCTGGAAGCTGGCAGAATTTATTGCCAAGGCACAGCGAGGTCACGAACACGGAGTTAATTAAATTAAGAGCTCGTTAAGCCCAACCTCTGACCAATCAGCACCTCCTCGCCCAGACCACCCCGCTGTCCTCGGCAGGAGGTCAATATTTGAACAGAAAAATGATCTTTAAAGGCCTTTCCAACCCAAACCCGTGCACCATTCCCTGATCCCAGCGCCCCGACAAAGGAGCCACTGAGGCGAATGACCCCGCTCACGTTGAGTTCACAGCACAAAACACCCTGGGTTACCCCAAAATCAGATTAATTAATGTTTTCCCGAGGTGAGGAGATGCTGGAACCCTCCCAGAGGCAGAAAGCAGCAGAATTTTGCTGCACTCGGGCTCTGGCTTGGAGGAGTCAACACTGACAGCAGAGGGAAACTCAAAGCCCGTTGTCACAACAAACAAATAAAACAAATAAAACAAATAAAACTTTCCTGATGGAACCCTGAGGGCTTCTGGGACCTGTGTGACAAATCCCTATGGTGGGGACAGAGATTCCACCGATTTCCATGGAAAGAAAAAAGCTGGGAAAGAGGCAGATTTACCTGGGGACAAGGGCAAAAAAAACCTGGGAAAGAGGGAGATTTACCTGGGGACAAGGAAAAAAAAAAGCTGGGAAAGAGGGAGATTTACCTGGGGACAAGGGCAAAAAAAACCTGGGAAAGAGGGAGATTTACCTGGGGACAAGGGCAAAAAAAAGCTGGGAAAGAGGGAGATTTACCTGGGGACAAAGCCCAGCCCTGTCCCCTGCACCTCCCAGCTCAGCTTTGCAGAGCCTGGTTTGACTGAGAGCTCCTGAGCTTTTCCCACTCGTTAAAAACCTGGAATGAACCAGAAATGTTGAATTTTTTGGTTTTTCTTTGTGCTGGAAGGGACCTCAAACCCCATCTCATGCCACCCCTGGGACCCCTTCCACCCCCTCCAGGCTGCTCCAAACCCCGTCCAGCCGAGCCCTGGACGCTTCCAGGGATGGCTCAACCCGCTCTGAACCCGGCACAGCCAAAGCCTTTGAGGCCCCGGGCTTTGAAGTGAGATTTTTTCTGCCTCACCAGGACCCAGAGGGGAAATAAAGGCCAGAAATAGCAGCAGGGTCTGGGCTGCTGAGCCAGACCTGTCTGGGCCTCGTCTGGCCAAAGCCCTGGGCTGGCCTCAGGTACCAGAGCTATTTGTGAGCTCTAAAAGCTGCAGAAATTCGATATATTTAGAGCCAGGTCTATTTGGAGGCTCTGTGGGCGCAGGCAGAGGAAGGAGGTGGACAGCAAATATTTTGTTCAGGATGTTTTGGGGCGTGAATTCAATCAAATCCCTCTGGGGCGTGGATTGAAGGGATATATTGAGGTAGGAATCAGCCACTGGGAAAGGTTGGAAAAGATGGAAAAGGAGCTGCAGGTGGGGCTGGGATGGGCTGGGGTGACACAGAGAGAAGCAGGGGTGGCATTCCCAGTTTGGGGAGCATCCAGAAAATTCGGATTTCATGGAGAAGCAGAGGTGACATTCCCAGTTTGGGGAGCATCCAGAAAATTCGGATTTCATGAAGAAGCAGGGGTGGCATTCCCAGTTTGAGGAGCACCCAGAAAATTCGGATTTCATGGAGAAGCAGGGGTGGCATTCCCAGCTTGGGGAGCACCCAGAAAATTTGGATTTCTCAGCTCCTGACACCCAGCAAAGGCTCTGCAGCTCCATCAGCCTCCAAGAAATCCTCCCAAATCTGCAGAGGGAGCAGGAAAACAGGAAAAAAACCTGGAATTTTAACAAGGGAGGGATGGAATTCTGGTGCTGCCAGGGTTAACCCCTTCCTGCCTGTCTCCCTCTTATCACGGCTCTCCCACCACTCACCCTGCCCCAAAACACTTCAGAGTTTGGGGTGGAAAGACCTTTAAAGTTCATTTTTCTGTTCAAATATTGACCCCTCCTGAGGACAGAGTCTGGGTGAGGAGGTGCTGATCAGTCAGAGGTTGGGCTTAACGAGCTCGCAGGTCTTTTGCAGAGGTTTAATTTAAATTAATTGAATTAATTCTGATTTTCTGTGTCAATAAATTCTCCCAGCTTTCCGTGCCTGACCCAGAGGTCCAGCACTGCCCCTTCCCAGCAGGAAACAGGGATGGAAAAGCTCAGGGATGGGAAGAGCCGTGACTCAACCCTCCAAACACGAGCTGGGATGGATCTGTCTGAGCACATCCCTATGGAATGGCCATGGGGATTTATGGCCATGGAAAATCTCATCCTGTCCCCTGATCCGTGGCTTTTCCAGGCTGGGAATGGAGCTGTGCCGGTGGCCAAGGAAAACAAACTCTGCCCCAGGGTTATCGAGCGCTCCTGGAGGAGTGAGGGGTCCCTGTGGGGCAGAGCTGAGGCAGATTTGGGCAAAAATCACCCTGGGGTCACCGCTGGATTCCCACCCCTGATATTCCACATTCCCAGCGCTTCCCAACCCCTGGGAATTTTCGCCTAAGGGGCTTTAGGGCTTTCTAAATGATGGGGAAAGGCTGAGGGAATTGGGATTGTTCAGGAGTTTTGGAGTGACCTCATTGTGACCTTCCAGAAGGAGCTACAGGAACACGGAGAGGGATTTGGGACAAGGGACGGAGGGACAGGACACAGGGAATGGCTTCAAACTGGGAAAGGGGAGACTGGGGTGGGATTTTGGGAAGGGATTCCTGCCTGGGAGGGTGGGGAGGGGCTGGGATGGGATTCCCAGTGGAGCCCCTGGATCCCTGGCAGTGCCCAGGTGCCCTCAAGGAGAAGAAACCTTCCCCAATATCCAACTAAACCTTCCCAGCTCTTCCCTGGGATCACAGCACCAAAATCCCGTTTATCCATAGGCTCAGTCCCATCCATTTGGGAATCCCAGCAGAATCCAACGCCCAGGCTGGGCTTAGCCCCTCCAGCCAGGCCTATTTTGGTAAAGCCTGGCTCGAGCAGCAGCTCAAGGCTGAGCTGACAAATCCCTTCCCTGGGAACCCCGGGGGGATGCGCTGGATTTGCTCTGTCAGTGCTGGGCAGTCTGACCACAGCAGAGCTCAGAGGAAATTCCAGCCCCCTCAGCCCTCATTCCAAAGGGGGAACATCACTGGGACCAGCTCGGGGCTCCAGGAGGGACCCAGGAGCTCCCGAACGCTGACGTTTCCCCTGGTGAATGCCAGGAATGACCTGCAGGATTCGTGTTGGAAATGGGCAAAACCCTCCAAACTCATCTCACAGGAGGCTTTGGAGCCCACCCGGCTCAGGTTTGGGACCCCTGAGCCTGGGTTTGGCTCCACTGAGGAGATAAAGCAAAGATAAGAGAGGGAAAACTCCGAGGGGGAAGGAGCTGGAACATTTGACAGCCCTGCCTCGGTGGCATCCCAAACATTCCAGCTCCTCTCAGCACGGAGGGCAGCAGGGAAGGAGCCCCTCAGCTCCAGGGGTTTTGGTTTATAGGGAGAGAGGGAAAAGCAGCTGGGTTTGCAGAATGGAAGCAGCGGTGGGGTGGGAAGGATCGTGAAATTCAGGGAGAAACAGAATCCTGGAATGGTTTGGGAAGAAAAGGAACTCAAAGTCATTCAGAGGGAGACAGAATCCTGGAATGGTTTGGGTGGGAAAGGAGCTCAAAATCATTCAGGGAGATAAAAAATCCTGGAATGGTTTGGGAAGGAAAGGAGCTCAAAATCATCCAGTGCCAGCCCTGCCATGGGCAGGGACAATCCCCAGGTTGCTCCAGGTTTTGGGCACTTCCAGGGATGGGGCAGCCACAGCTTCTCTGGAATTCCATTCCAGCCCCTCCCCAGCCCCACAGGGAAGGTTTTTTCCCCTAATTTCTGATTTTAACCTTCTCTCTCAGTCAGTTTGGGGTGGGCAGGGGGTGAGCAGGGGGCGCAGCAGCCTCTGCCCAGGACAAGCAGCGCTTCCACCCTGCTCAGCACAGCTCAGAAACAAACCCAATTCTCCTTTCCCATCCCTTCCTCCTGCTCCTGATGGATCCAGGCTGCTGCTCTGGGAATCGCCTCAATTAATCCGAATTTTCAGCACCCCCAGCACAACAGCCGAGGTCATTCCCAGTTTTCCAGGGTGCTCTGCTCCTCCAGCCCCGGTGCTGAGCTCATGGAAGGAGCAGAGCCCTCCGAATCCCCCGTGATTAATCCCCGGGGTGAGCTGACCTCTGTCTAGACTAAACCCGGGTTTCTTCCAGGTGTTTTCAGGACTCTCTGTGGCTTCGGAGGAGCCAAAGCCGCCCCCGGCGCTCCGCGATCCCGCCTCGCTCCCGGGACACAAGGGAGACATTGATGGAGCGGCTCGGGATGATCCAGGGCAGGAGAGGAATTTAATCCCTCGCATCCCTCCCCTGGAATGACAAACTCCCAATTCCCGGCCAGCCCTGCCACGGGACACTCCCGCTCCTCATTTTTACCCCAATTACCTCGATCTGGTTAATGAGGGAGTTGTCGAACTTGAAGCCCGGGATCCTCTTCTCGCTGCACACCACGCCCACGTCCTCGCTGTGCTTGCAGTCGCTCACGCCCCAGCCATTGGAGCCGCAGGCGGCCAGGCTGCCCTCCCTGCCCGTGCAGTGCACGTTGTCCAGCCAGATCCTCCCTAGAAAAGGAGGAAAACACAAATGAGATTCCGAGAGAAAAATCTGGGATGGGTTCCCCGAATCTGGAGTCCTGGGAAGTGCTGGGTGTCGCTCGGTGTGAAAATCAAGGTGTGAAAATCAATGTGGATAAAGCAGCGCCTCAAGCAGTGCACGTTGTCCAGCCAGATCCTCCCTGGAAAAGGGGAAAACACAAATGAGATTCCGAGAGAAAAATCTGGGATGGGTTCCCCAAATCTGGAGTCCTGGGAAGTGCTGGGTGTCACTCGGTGTGAAAATCAAGGTGTGAAAATCAATGTGGATAAAGCAGCGCCTCAAGCAGTGCACATTGTCCAGCCAGATCCTCCCTGGAAAAGGAGGAAAACACAAATGAGATTCCAAGAGAAAAATCTGGGATGGGTTCCCCAAATCTGGAGTACAGGGAAGTGCTGGGTGTCACTCTTGGTGTGAAAAATCAGGGTGTGAAAATCGAGGTGTGAAAATCCAGGTGGATAAGGCGGCACCTCAAGGATGGATGGATTGGGAAAAGCTCCAACCCAAAGGCTTTTCCCATCCTTCATCCATCTGGGAATTAAAATCCACCTCCAGCCTGAGCTGCTCCAGGGATAAGCAATTAAAAATTCTCAGTGTGAAAAATCAGGGTGTGAAAATCAATGTGGATAAAGCAGCGCCTCAAGCAGTGCACGTTGTCCAGCCAGATCCTCCCTGGAAAAGGGGGAAACACAAATGAGATTCCGAGAAAAATCTGGGATGGGTTCCCTGAATCTGGAGTACAGGGAAGTGCTGGGTGTCACTCGGTGTGAAAATCGAGGTGTGAAAATCGAGGTGAACAAAGCAGTGCACGTTGTCCAGCCAGATCCTCCCTGGAAAAGGGGAAAACACAAATGAGATTCCGAGAGGAAAATCTGGGATGGGTTCCCCAAATCTGGGTTCCAGGGAAGTGCTGGGTGTCGCTCTTGGTGTGAAAATCAAGGATTGATGGATTGGGAAAAGCTCTGGCCCAATGGCTTTTCCCATCCTTTATCCATTTGGGAATTGAAATCCACCTCCAGCCTGAGCTGCTCCAGGGATAAGCAATGAAAATTCTCAGTGTGAAAAATCAGGGTGTGAAAAATCAAGGTGTGAAAAATCAGGGTGTGAAAATCCAGGTGAATAAAGCAGCGCCTCAAGTAGTGAATGTTGTCCAGCCAAATTTTCCCTGGAAAAGGAGGAAAACACAACTGAGATTCCAAGAGGAGGAAATCTGGGCTGGATTCCCTGAGTCACTTATATATAATTTTATTTAATTGATAAAATTACATATTCATCAAATGGTAAAGAAATCTACTTTTAGTATTTAAAATATTAAACAAATGGATTTGCTTATTTATATATAATTTTATTTTTTGATTGATGGAATTATATATTCATCAAATATCAAAGAATCTATGTACTTAAAACACTAAATAAATGTATTTATTCACTTATATAAAATCCCATGTTATTGACTAATTATGTATTAAATATCAGATTATATAATATGTAACAGATAGTTATATATTATCTATTATATATTGAATCAATATTATATTAATTTTGATTGAATGTTAATATTGTCGAGGTTAATTATATATAAATATATATAGTTTTTTATTGGTTGAATTTAAATGTATATATAATATAAATATATCTATTTAATAAATAGATATGAATAATATCTACCCTGGATTTGGGATTTTTTATTTCCCTGGGAATTTTCCCTCCCGTTAAACCCCGTGCCCAGCCTGGTTTATTTTCTGATGTCACGGCCTCTTCCTCGCTTGGAAATCTCCTGCTCTGCCTCCGGAGCCAAAATCCACAATTTTGGGAGCACATTCCAGGTTTTCAATTTCCCTCGGGCCCCGCTCGCTCTTTTACGGGGCATTTATAGGTGTGAGCACTCAAAAATGCTAAAAACCACCCAAAACTGCACGCTCGGCCCTCCAGAGTGGAATTTTATCCCCGTGGGATCCACCAGGCTCCAGGGAGGGCAGGAAAAATCCCCTGTGGGATGAGATTCAATCCCAAATCCCAATAAACCCCTCGGGGCGGCCGTTGTCACACAGATTTGTTGTTATTTCTGAATTATTTCAGAGTTTTCCTTCTCAGACTCGGTGATTTCAGGAATTCCCACACAAATATTCTCCTTTCCAAAGGGTTTGTCCGGCAGATATTTGGGATTCAGGTGGGATTTTCCACGTTTCCACCGGGTTTGAGTTGAGAGGGTGAGAAAGGAAATGGAAAAACACAACCCCAGGAGAAGGGGAGCGGCTTTAAGGTGAAAGAGGGGAAATTGAGATGGGATTTTGAGAGGGAATTCCTGGCTGGGATGGAATTCCCAGATTTGCTGTGGCTGCCCCTGGATCCCTGCAGTGCCCAAGGCCAGGCTGGAGCAGCCTGGGACAGGGAGAGGTGTCCATGGCAGGGAAGAATTGGACAATTTTCAGCTCCTTTTGAACCCAAACTCATCAATTAAACAGAAATCAGGGATTATTGGGAGCTGGAAAAATCCTCTCCCAATTCCAGGATCTCCTCACCTTCTCCTTTTCCTTGGCGCTGGGCAGCCAGGACACGGCCTCGGTGTGTCCCAGCTCCTGGCACAGCACCAAACACCCCAAACTCTTAAATTAAACTGAAATTAGGGATTATTGGGAGCTGGAAAAAGCCTTTCCCTACTCCACGATCTCCTCACCTTCTCCTTTCCCATACTTGGCGCTGGGCAGCCAGGACACGGCCTCGGTGTGTCCCAGCTCCCGGCACGAGAGAGAAACACCCAACACCAGAGAGAAACACCCGAAACCATCAATGAAACTGAAATCAGGAATTCCTGGGAGCTGGAAAAAGCCTCTCCCCATTCCAGGATCTCCTCACCTTCTCCTTTTCCATACTTGGAGCTGGGCAACCAGGACATGGCCTCGGTGTGTCCCAGCTCCTGGCACAGCACCAAACACCCCAAATTCTTAAATTAAACTGAAATCAGGAATTCCTGGGAGCTGGAGGGACTCCCCACACTGCTCCAAGATCTCCTCTCACCTTCTCCTTTTCCTTGGCGCTGGGCAGCCAGGACACGGCCTCGGTGTAGCCCAGCTCCCGGCACGAGAGAGAAACACCCAAACCATCAATTAAACTGAAATTAGGGATTACTGGAAGATGGGAAAATCCTCTCTGTATTCCAGGATCTCCTCTCACCTTCTCCCTTGCCGTACTTGGCGCTGGGCAGCCAGGACACGGCCTCGGTGTAGCCCAGCTCCCGGCACACCACGTGGGCGGCGTGGATGGAGAAGTCGTCGTCGCACACGGTGCCCCACTCCCCGCCGTAGAACAGCTCCACCCTGCCCTCGTTGTGCCTCCTCTTCTGCCCCGCCAGCCTCAGTTGGATTTTGGGCACGTCCGGGGCTCTCGGGGGCGGCTGGAAGGGCTGCGGGGCGGGCTCGGGGTAGGGCCAGGGCTCGTACTGGGCACGGCTCAGCGGGGCCAGCAGCAGCAGCAGCAGCAGCAGCAGGCAGGGCTGGCAGGGGGAAATCCAGGATATTCCCATTTTCAGTCCTCAGAGGCAGATCCGGGCAGGGCTGTCCTGGGGGAAAAGCAGATTTTAATTATTAAGTTTATAATCACACCAAGTTCAGGTCTCTTGGATACTGAGGTTGCATCTGACAGCGCCTGTGAAAATCAAAGTTGGCAATTCTTGCTTGTGGCGTGGACAAACTGAAACTTCCCCCATTTATAAATTAAGGTCAGCTTCCCACGTAATTTCACCCCAAAATTCCATTTTCCCCAGGTGAAACTCTCTAGGTTGGGAGTTGCAGCAAATGATTTTCCCGTTTCTCCACCAATCCAGCAGGAAAACTCCAAAGTCCAAAATCCTGCCAGGGTGTGAAGGCAGACACGGGTGGGGACAGCCCTGCCCTGGGGGTCCCTCGGGATCCAGGGGCAGCTCCAAGGCGGGAATTTCCCTTCCCAGGGGCAGCTCCAAGCCGGGAATTCTCCCTCCCAGCCCCTTCCCAGCCCTTTCCCTGCTCAAATCCAACCCTTGCAGCCGCTGCACCGAGGGATGGAGCCAAAAAATTCAATAATTTTGGGCAGGAGGGCTGGGGATGCTCCCGGAGGTGTCAACGAGCCCGGAGCCTTTCCAAGAATCCCGGGAGAGCTCGGGAGCGGCTGGGAAGGGCAGGGCAGAGCTCCAGGTTGCTTTAATTGGGACCGAGATTATCCTGGGAGATTAATTGGGATTAGAGCAGATCCACGAGGTGGGAGTTGCGCTCTCTTTGCTGCCCTGGAGCCCAAAAATATATGATTTAATATATCAATTTAATATTTTTAAAAAGTAGGTATTATCTAATATGTAATGAATATATTCTAGCAATCAGTGAAATAGAATTATATATAAGTGAATAAATATATTTATTTACTATGTTAAATAAAGAGATTTCTTTGATATTTAATGAATAGATAAAATGAATATTTGCTTTCCCAGAAATTTAAGGGAACAAAATTTAGGGATTTGGGTATCCCGAGCTGGAAGGGATCCACCAGGATCATCCCAGTCCAAGCCTTGGTCTGGCACAGGGAAAGGAGAAAATTCCCAGAGCTGGAGAAATCCAGGGGAGGGAGGATAAAGCTCCCTGCACCCCAGAGGGAATTCCAGAGGGAATTCTGACTGGGAAAAAGGAATTCCAGGAGCTCAGGGACACATTCCCATCCCTAGGAAAAGGCTGAGGGCGCTCAGGAGGAGCAGCCCTGAGTCCCCTCTTGGCTGTGGGATCAGGAGAGGCTCCTGCAGGGGAACCTCTGGGAAATCCCCCCAAAATCCCATCCCAGCTGCAAAAATTCCTGTGGGAATTCTGCACCAGGCCGGGACAGCAGCAGCCCCTGCGCCCCCTCCAATCCCAAACACCAGGAGACAAAACTTCCCCAGGCTCTGCATCCCAAAAATCCATCCTCCCACAGCCCCTGCTCACTGAGGGGCTCCAGGAATTTCCAGGACTGAGTCAGGAAAAGCAGAATCCAAAGGGATTTGGCCACAGCAGTGATTTGGGATTCCCACAAAAACACGGCAGCCCAGGTCCCACGGGGAAACTTCGGGAAAATCCAGGGAATTTGGATTTTAAATCCCAAGGCTCCAGCACTGAAATGGGCTCTCAGCTTTCTGTCCAACCCCAGGGGGCAGGAGGGAAAACAGGGAATTCTGCACGGGAGAGCTTCGGCTGTGGCTGCCCCATCCCTGGAGGTGTCTGAGGCCGGGCTGGCCGGGGCTTGGAGCACCCTGGGATGGAGCAAGGAGATGGAATTTGAGGATTTCCCACCCAAACCATCCCAGGGCTCTGATCCACACCTCCTTTCCCACCAGGATTCCAGGCCAGGCCTGGATTGGAGGATTGATAACAGAGAAAGTTGCTCAGCAGCCACAGAAATCCTGGATTTACTCCTTCCTCAAATCCCCCTCCTCAGCTGCAAGGCACTTCAGGGCTCTGATATCCAGGAAAACTCTCCTTGCCCTGCAGCAGGAATGGTTCAGCCACAGCTTTGTCCAAAATCCAGAACCATTCCCAAGGCACGGGCAGCGCCAGCTGCGCCCACGCGGCACGGGGCCACCAGAAAACCACGACAGCACCGCTCAACATGGAAAATATTCCAACAAAACCATGGCTGGGACGCGTTTTTATCCCTCCAGGCTGTGGGAGCCGCACGTGCGGAGCTCCCTGAGGATGAATCCGGGCTGGAGCTGGGTCTGGGCTGGGTTTTCCCTTCCTTTTGGCCTCTACCGACCTCCCTGGGGTCAGGACAAGATTTTGGTGTCTCCGTTCCAAGGGATCCGAGGCAGAGTGTTAAAAACCCATCGAGGAGAGGGCAGAGAATGCTCTGGCTCTTCGTGCCTGCTCCAGGCTGGGGGCTGAGCTCCATCCCCACGGGAATTTTGTGCAATTTTGGGTTTTCAGGCAGGATCCTGGTGCCTGCTGACTCAGCCCTTTCCAGGGCTGCCGTCCCAGGTCTTGAAAGGAGCAGGGAAGAGATGGCAAGGAAAAAAAACATGGAATTGTTATGGAATCGTGGGATGGGTTGGGTTGGGAGGGATTTAAATCCCATCAGGGCCACCCCTGCCATGGCAGGGACAGCTCCCCTGCCCCAGGGTGCTCCAGCCTGGCCCTGGGCACTGCCAGGGATCCAGGGGCAGCCACAGCAAATCTGGGAATTCCAGCTCAGCCAGGAATTCCTTCCCAATATCCCAATCCCTGCCCTCTGGCACTTTAAAACCATTGTCCCTTTTCCTGGCACTCTCTGCCCATTTCAATTCCCTCTCCCTCCTTTTCTTGGCCCTCCCAAAGCTCCGAGTCCCGACTTTTCCCTTCTCCAGGGCTCCCCCAGGAGTGACAGATCCTGCTCCTCTCCTAAACTGAATCCCAGCCCGAAATTCCCTTTTCAATCCCATCCAATCCCCCAAACCCCAGGCCCAGCAGCGCTTCCCCATCCAGGGAACAAAAGGGAACTCTGGAATGTCGGATGGGACCCTCTGTGCTCCGCGTCCCTCGGGAGCGGGGACAATTGTCCCGATTGTCCCTGGAGCCGGTGTTCCGCCGCCTGGAACCGGGAATCCCGGGAATCCCGGGAATCCCCGCTCCATCGCCCCAGGTGCATTCCCGGGGTGGGAACGGGATTGCCCCGAGTTCTGCAGCCTCTGCTCCACCGGGAACCTCTCCAGGATTGTTAAAGGGGATAAAATCCACGGGGATAAAATCCATCATTCCCTGGGATGGGATTGGGGATAGCTCCAGGAGTCTCTGCCTTCCCAAGGGTTAAATTCCCATGGATTAAATCCCTTTTCCTTCCCTCGCCTAAAATCCTGAGCCACAAAGGTCTCTGGAAGGACCAGAGGCAGAAAATCCCAATCTCCAGCAGAGATCCCAAATTTAGGACTTTATTTTTTTTTTAATCTCCACACAGCAACATCTTAAATCATCTTAAACATCTTTAAATCACCTTAACATCTTCAATTTCAACATCTTAATTTAAATTCAATTAATAAAAGCTAATATTTTCATTTAAATCATCTTAAACACCAAAAAAATTCATCTGAGGGGGAAAAATTAACCCCAGAGAAGGATCCAGGGTGTGCTGAAGGAGCAGAGCTCAGCCTCGGGCTCGAACATCCCAAATTTCCACGGAGAGGAATTCCAGGATCTGGAACCCTCCGAGGAGGAGGGGATGGGAATTCCAGGATCTGGAACCCTCCAAGCAGGAGGGGATGGGAATTCCAGGTGGATCTGGAATTCCAGGTGGATCTGGAACCCTCCGAGGAGGACGGGATCGTTCCTCGCCCTCCGGGTGCTGCTGTCTTAATTAATTCTCCCTAATCCGCCAGCGGGACAGCCGGGCTCCACCACGGGCTGTTGTTATTCCTGGGAAATCCCCCTTGGAATAACAAATTTCCATGGAACTTTTCCTCCTCCCAGGGCGGTTGTGGGGATTTTTTTGGTTTTTTTGTTGTTTTTTTTTTTTTTTTCAGATGGGGACGGGGGAAAGGTGGAACAGAAAGGGTCCAAAAATTAAAAAAAAAGGGCTCTGAAAAGCTCCTGGGTGAGCTGGGGGTGATCCCAAGGGCTTCAAATCCCAGGAATGCTCTGGGAGAGTTCAGGAGGAGAAGGGAAAAGAGGGAAAAATGAATAGAAATTAAGGAGCAGAAAGGAGAGCACAGGGACAGGAAGGACAATGAACTTGGGAGTGAAATTATGGATTAAAAACCCAGAGCTCGTTACTGGGAAAGCGTTTTGGGGGTCTCAGCCTGTAAAAGGAGAGAACTTCCAGCCAAACACGTGGATTTTCCATTAAATCTGCCTGGTTTTCCATGAAATCAGGCAGGAACATTGTCCCGGGCTACATCACCAAAACTCAGCTGCTGAAACCTCCCTGAGGCTTTTCCCCTAAAATTCTCATTTCTACACCCACCAAGCCCCTGCTGGCTTTGACTGGAGAGGGATTCGGAGCCTCGGGGTGAAATTTCCCTTAGCCAGGGATTTTTGGGGATGTTTCCCAACATCCTCCTGCCCTTGGGGCCGGGACTGTGGGAATTCCCTCCTGCAGCACCCAGGTCCGAGCTGGGATTTCTCCCAGATCCCAGCAATTCCCACTTTAATTTCATTTAATGTGATTTGAGCTGTTCCCTGCTCCCAACCGAGGAAATTCCACCACAGTGGGGGGCTCAATGCGGAGGAAAACTGGGAAGGGGGAGCCCTAAATCCACGATTTTGGGGCTTTTTCCAGGAAAAAATTGGAAGCACTGCGCCGTCACCTTTATGAGCTCATTGGGGAGATGATGAATTTTTTTCCTGCTGCACCCCCAGATACCCAAACTTGGATCTTCCTCTCTAATATTCTAAATTATCTGGGCTCGGATCTTTTATCCACACACGGCAACAACTTTAATTAGCGACAAAAACTCATCGGGAAGGAAATGTTCATCACAATTAATTGTGAACATCCCACGTTTCTCCGGGGCAGAATTCCAGGTGGATATCCCGGGTTAATCCTAAAAATTACCGGGATAAAGCAGCTTTTAAGGAGGTGCTGGTAGGCTCAGCAGTGACAGCAGAAAAAAAATCCTTAATTAAGGACATATTTTGCACCTTCTGCCAAACATCTGCCCCGGAGTTTTCCCTCTGAAAAATCGGGAGTTATCTCCAAGAGCGTCCTCGATTTCCCCGGGTGACTTTTACCCAACGCTGATGGCACCAAGCGGGGTTTTCTGCTCGAAATTCGGGATATTTTTACTAAATCCCAGCTCGGGCATTGCCCGAACTCGCGGGGAGTTTGTGACTCGTCTTTAATTCCAGCCGGGAATGGCTTGGAGCAAAAAAGGGATAAAATCTCCAGCTCGGC
Organism: Prinia subflava; assembly: GCF_021018805.1. Classification (NCBI taxonomy): domain Eukaryota; kingdom Metazoa; phylum Chordata; class Aves; order Passeriformes; family Cisticolidae; genus Prinia; species Prinia subflava. The sequence continues at coordinate 757,923 of NC_086275.1, read as the reverse complement.
CAGGACTTCTTTAAAAAGTGACCCTGAAAATCTTCGGCATCGCAGCCCGGCCAAATCCAGCTCGGGGAACAAGAATTAGGAGAAATATAAATTGATTTTCCCCCCTAGTTTTGTTTTTTATCACGATGGGAGAGGGAGAAAACCGCGCTCGGAGAGGAGAAGGGAAATGAAACTTCCAGCGGCGAGGAAAGAAAGGCTCGGAAATGTTGAAATTAATGAACTTTTTCATGGCAATCCAACCCCAAACGCGGCTCGCAGCCCCGAATTTCCCTCCATTAATTATAAATTCCCCTCGATTAATTTAAATTTACCTCGATCCGCGGTGCTGTGGGGGAGGCTCAGCCCTGTCCAGCTTCATCCACTTCTCGCTCCCGGGCTGAGCGATCCCGTCCGCGCTGCTGGAAAAGCAGGAATTGCTCCGGAGGCAGCGAAATGTGCGGGAGCCGCCGCCGCTTCCTGCCCAATTTCAGTGGATTCGCTCCGCAAACCCCTCCCAGGAGCCGCCCCCGCCCGCGGCTCCGCCGTGAGCTCAGCGCTCCTCCCGATGGGGAGAGAGAGAGGGGGGAGCGGCCCCAAAATAACCCCAAAAAATAAAAATTGCCCCAAAAAAATCCAAAAATGCCTCCCCCCAAAATAACCCCAAAAAATAAAACTTGCCCCAAAAAAACCCCAAAAATGTCCCCCCCCCAAAATAACCCCAAAAAATAAAAATTGCCCCCCAAAAAAACCCCAGAAAATAAAACTCGCCAAAAAAAACACCCAAAAAATAAAAATTGCCCCCCAAAAAAACCCAAAAATAAAACCCGCCCCAAAATAACCCCAAAAAATAAAAATTGCCCCCCAAAAAATCCAAAAATGCCTCCCCCCAAAATAACCCCAAAAAATAAAAATTGCCCCCAAAAAAACCCCAAAAATGCCCCCCCCCAAAATAACCCCCCCAAAAATAAAACTCGCAAAAAAAAAAAACCCAAAAATAAAACCTCCCCAAAATAACCCTAAAAATAATCCCCCCCCAAAAAAACCCCAAAAAATAAAACTTGCCCAAAAAAACCCCCCAAAAATAAAACTCGCCCAAAAAAAAACCCCCCAAAAATAAAACTTGCCCAAAAAAAAAACCCCAAAAATAAAACTCGCCCAAAAAAAAACCCAAAAAATAAAAATTGCCCCCCAAAAAATCCAAAAATAAAACCCGCCCCCAAAATATCCCCCCAAAAATAACCCCCCCCCCAAAAAAAACCCCAAAAAAAGGATCAGGAACATGGGGGTTTATTCCGGGTGTTCGCAGGGAATAAATGCTGGGAGTTATCCCTGGATCCAGGGGGAAATTTTAATATTTGGGGATTCCGAGATGATTCCATCCCTGCAATTCCAGGGGTTTGTGGTGCAGCATCCTGGAATTCCCAGCGCTGGCATCTCCTGGGATTCACCCACCCTTAATCCTGCAGCATCCCACTTTTCCTGCTGCTCCAGATTCCCTGGATTTTCCCACCTTTAAAAGTGGGGTGCTTTTCCAGCTGCTGGATATTCCCAGGAATTCCCAGGGCTGGCATCTCCCTGGATTCCCTCACCTTTAACCTTTCAGCATCCCGCTTTTCCAGCTGCTGAATATTCCTTAAATTTGCTCCTAGAGCAGCTCAGAGCAAAGCAGGGAATTATTATTATTATTATTATTGTTATTATTGTTATTGTTATTATCATCCCAGCTTGTCTTGAGTTTACTCCCAACTCCTGGGAGTCCCAAGGATTAAAAAACAATTCCTCATGGAAAAACAACAAATCCTAGCCTGGAGAATTCCCAGGTGGGAAAAGTTCTTTTCCCAAAAACCAGAGCTGGATCAATCCCAGCTTCAGACATCTCCTCAGCCGGGGGCGTGGTGGTTTTCCAGGGGAAAAGGGATTTGGAAGGAGCTCGGGATCACACAGGGAATGCACACGGGGGAAAGAAGGGAGGCACTTCCCAGGCCCCGGGGCTGTTCCATGAGAGTGAATCCCGATTTTCGGCATCCCGTGATTTTGCACGTGGATTTTCCACCCCAAATCCCTGCACAAATTCCCATTCCAGCCGAATCCGTGCCCTGGCCTCGCTGCCAGCCCCATTCCCAGTGCCATCCTCTCCTCCCATTCCCCATTCCCGGTGCCATCCTCTCCTCCCATTCCCCATTCCCATTCCCATCCTCTCCTCCCATTCCCCATTCCCCATTCCCCATTCCCCATTCCCCATTCCCCATTCCCCATTCCCCATTCCCCATTCCCCATTCCCCATTCCCCATTCCCCATTCCCCATTCCCCATTCCCATTCTTTCCTCTCCTCCCATTCCCATTCCCCATTCCCGGTGCCGTCCTCTCCTCCCATTCCCCATTCCCGGTGCCATCCTCTCCTCCCTGCCCCATTCCCATTCCCATTCCCCATTCCCATCCTCTCCTCCCATTCCCCATTCCCATCCTCTCCTCCCATTCCCCATTCCCATCCTCTCCTCCCATTCCCCATTCCCATCCTCTCCTCCCATTCCCCATTCCCACCCTCTCCTCCCATTCCCATCCTTTCCTTTCCTCCCATTCCCCATTCCCATTCCCATCCTTTCCTTTCCTCCCAGGTTTTTCCTGGCCCGGGCTGTGACCGGGGAGTCCGGGTCACGCTCCCCGCTCCACGGCCCGCTGGGCGCTGTAATTCCCGTCATTTGCCGTTCTTTGGGAAGGGCTCATTGCTGTAATTCCCGTCATTTGCCGTTCTTTGGGAAGGGCTCATTGCTGTAATTCCCGTCATTTGCCGTTCTTTGGGAAGGGCTCATTGCTGTAATTCCCGTTATTTGCAGTTCTTTGGGAAGGGCTCATTGCCTCCCATCCCGCTGTTCGCACCCCGCGGGCTCCGTGGGGCGGCTCGACCTCTCCCATTCCTGCTGCTCCCTAAAAGCTTTTCCCTGCGGAGATGATCCCGGAGGTGCCCAAAAGCCGCAGGAATTTTGGGGCCCCGTGGGTGTTTTCGCACCCGGGGGATGCAGGGGGAAATTCCTGCAGTGGGTGAGGGAAGAGCCAGGTCCCGGTGGGTGAGAAATCCCAAAATTCTGGAGGAATGAATCGGTATTTTCCCACCTAAAAAGCTGTTTCTGTGTTGAATCCCTGTGGGAATTTCTCCAGTTTGGAATCATGGGATGGTTTAGGTGGGAAGGGGCATAAAATCCTCTCATCCCAGGGAATCTTCCACCGTCCCAGGTTATTCCAACCCGGCCTGGGACTCATCCAGGGATGGGGCAGCTCCCCGTTGACCAAACCTCTGGAAAGTTCCATAGCCAAGGAGGAAAAGATGGGATGGGATCAGGGATGGGATCCAGGGGTGGGATCCAGGGGGGGGATCCAGGGGGGGGGATCCAGGGGTGGGATCAGGAATGGGATCGGGGTGGGATCAGGGGTGGGATCAGGGATGGGATCAGAGATAGGATCAGGGATGGGATCCAGGGGTGGGATCCAGGGATGGGATCCAGGGGTGGAATCAGGGGTGGGATCCAGGGGTCACCTCAGGAACCCTGTGACCCCTCAGGAACCCTGTGACCCCTCAGGATTTGAGAAAGGCTCATCCAAGGAAAAGGGAGAAGAGGCAGGAGCTGAACAGGATCAGGCTGGGAAATGGGGAGGGGGCTCAGGAACATCCCAGGAAATCCCAAATCCCTCCTCAGCCTTTAGGGAAAACCTGGATGTGCTGATTCCCTGTGCCAGGCAGGGACAGGGACAGGGACACAGGGACAGGGACATGGGGACGGGACAGGGACATGGGGACAAGGACACAGAGAGGGGACAGGGACACGGGGACAGGGACACAGGAACAGGGACACAGGAACAGGGACACAGGGACAGGGACACAGGGACAGGGACACAGGGACAGACAGAGACACAGGGAAGGGACACAGGGAAGGGACAGGGACACCAGGACAAAAGGAGGGGATGGGGACACAGGGACAGGGACACGAGGATAGCACAGGGACACAGGGAAGGGACACAGGGACAGTGAGGCAGGGAAGGAACAGGGATAGTGAGGGGACAGAGACACGGGACAGAGACACAGGGAAGGGACAGGGACACAGGGATGGCACACGGACACAGGGAAGGGACACAGTGAGGGGACAGGGACACGGGACAGGGACATGGGGACAGGGACACGGGGACAGGGACACGGGGACAGGGCCAGAGGGACAGGGACAGTGAGGGGACAGTGAGGGGACAGTGAGGGGACAGTGAGGGGACAGTGAGGGGACAGTGAGGGGACAGGGACAGTGAGGGGACAGGGACACAGCGAGTCCTCCGGGCTCATTCAGCTCCCAGGAGCTTCACGCGTTATTTGGTCCCAACAATGGCCGGACAATGGGAGCTCGGGAATAACAATGGAATTTCGGGAACAACAATGGAATTTCGGGAACAACAATGGGACTCGGGGAATAATCCCGGGACTCTGGACACGACAATGGGACTCCAGGGGTGGCGACAATGACCCCAGCAGGGACGAGGTGTCCCCGCTCTGTCCCCTTCCCTCGGGGAATGATCCAATAAAACCCCCACGCTCCAGAGGTTCATAGAAATCCCACTTTTAATCACGGACAAAACGACTTTCAAGTAAAATCGACGGCTTTTAAATAAAATATAAATTACCAGAGGGCTGGGAGAGACCCTGTGTGCTCGTTCTCCTCTGCTTTTCCAGCTCTCTTCACATTCCTGGAGTTTCTGGGAGGTCTCTCCGCGTTTATGGAACAGAAATCAGGGACTGAAAGCAGCGACCGGTGCCACTGGGAGGGCGAAGCTTCCAAGGAAAAAGGAGGGAGCAGAAGTGATGGATGCAGTTTTTTATGGAAGCACAGGACTGGGTGTGAGGGATTTTTCCTTCTCCATCCCAGGAGTGATTCCAGAAGGGGAAAAAAATCACATCAAATGTCCTAAAAGTTTTTTTGTTGTTGTTTTGAAGCTTCCCGTTCTTTGAGACTCCCAACTGAGAGCAGGGATGTCAATGCTGGAATCTGGAAGGAAAATCCAAGCTCATCCCGGGATTTCAGCCTCTCCCAAAGGTGGGAACACAACACCCCCAAGTGCAACATTCCCAGCAAAGTCTTTTTTTTTTGGCATTTTTCCCTCACCACCCCCATCTCCCTGGAATTCCCAAGCCTGCCCGGAATTCCCAACTCCGCTTCTCCAAAGGGGCAAAAAAGAGGAGGAACCCTGAGGCAAAAATGGCTTTTTTTCTCTTCCCTCTGCGTGTGTGTGTATGGATGAATCCTCCATCCATCCTGGAGCGTTTATCCCGGGATTTTCTGTGGGGGAAGCCCCTCCTGGATCCAGAGGGAAGGGGAGGAGGCGCCGGGGAGGAGGCGGCGGTGGATGCGGCGCAGGCGGAGCAGGTAGAGCAGGATGGAGAGCAGCACCACCAGGAAGCAGGCCAGGAACAGGTAATGGTTGTACACGAAGGAGAAGCTCCTCCAGTGCGAGTGAATCCCACGGAAATTCTCCTGCTGGATGTCCCTGGAAAAGAGCAGAGGGACGAGGGGCACGTCAGAGGCAAAATCCCGCTTCTGGCTCAGTGAATTAAAGATCATTTTGGGGAATAGAATCTAAAATCCACAAGTTGAGGCTCTAAAAACCACAACTTTCCATCCCCTAAATCCCCTCCCAAAGCCTTTTCCCAGATATTTTTAGAGGATGTCCCTGGAAAAGCGCAGAGGGATGAGGGGCACAGCTCAGAGGCAAAATCCCGCTTCTGGCTTGGTGAGAATCAGACAGGGTGGGAATCAGAGCCCATTTGATGGAATAAGCTCTAAAAAGAACAAGTTGAGGCTCTAAAAACCACAAGTTTCCATTCCCTAAATCCCCTCTCAAAGGCTTTTCCCACATTTTTTTAGAGGGTGTCCCTGGAAAAGCGCAGAGGGACAAGGGGCACGGCTCAGAGCCAAAACTGCGTTTCTGGCTCAGTGGGAGTTACACAGGGCAGGAATCAGAGCCCATTTTGGGGAATAGGATCTAAACCCCACAAGCTGAGGGATCACCACCTTTTCCCATCCCAAAATTCCCCTCCCAAAAGCTTTTCCCAGATTTTTGAGAGCCCTGAGAAGGAGCAGAGGGACAACAGCCACACTTGGGAGGCCAAATTCCACTTCCGACTTAGCTCTGGGCAGGAATCAAAGCCCATTTTGGGGGGAAAAGTGTCTAAAACCCACAAGCTGAGGGATCAGCACCTCTTCCCATCCCAAAATTCCCTTTCCAGAGGCTCCCCGGGGTACCTGAGGGGCAGGAAGCGGGTCCTGTAGAGGATGGCCCCCAGCGTCCACTGCACCTCCTTGTCGTAGACCTGCAGCGCCGTCTTGAGGCTCCCGTAGCTCTCGGGGAAGGAGAAGCCGCGGTGGAAAACCTCGAACATCCAGGCGGACTTAAAGCACTGGAACCTGGGAGAGCACCGGGGTCAGGCTGGAACGGCGGGGCCGGGCACGGAGACAGGGATCAGGCAGGGAAAATGGGATCAGGCAGGAAAAACGGGATCAGGCAGGGAAAATGGGATCAGGCAGGAAAAGGGGGAACAGGGACACTGGGATCAGGCAGGGAAAATGGGGATCAGGCAGGGAAAATGGGATCAGGGAGGAAAAATGGGATCAGGGAGAGAGGGATCAGGCAGGGAAAATGGGATCAGGCAGGAAAAATGGGATCAGGGAGAGAGGGATCAGGCAGGGAAAACGGGATCAGGCAGGGAAAACGGGATCAGGCAGGGAAAACGGGATCAGGCAGGGAAAACGGGATCAGGCAGGGAAAACGGGATCAGGCAGGAAAAACGGGATCAGGCAGGAAAAACGGGATCAGGCAGGAACAGTGGGATCAGGAAAGAAAAATGGGATCAGGGAGAGAGGGATCAAGCAGGAAAAACGGGATCAGAGACACTGGGATCAGTCAGGGACACTGGGATCAGTCAGGGACACTGGGATCAGTCAGGGACACTGGGATCAGGAATATTTGGATCAGGAACATTGGGATCATGGACACTGGGATCAACCAGGGACACTGGGATCAGTCAGGGACACTGGGATCAGTCAGGGACACTGGGATCAGGAATATTTGGATCAGGAACATTGGGATCATGGACACTGGGATCAGCCAGGGACACTGGGATCAGTCAGGGACACTAGGATCAGGAACATTGGGATCATGGACACTGGGATCATGGACACTGGGATCAGCCAGGGAGAACGGGATAAGCTCAGCTCAGCACTCCAGTGGGGCACAATCAAACATGCAATTCTCAGCTTTCCCAAGGGTTTTTTTCCCAACTCTCAGCCCTTCCCAGGTTTTTTCCCCACTCCCAAGGATCCCTCGGAGCAGCCAGGCCCTGCCAGGAGGGATTCCCTGCCCAAATCCCTCCCCGAGCCCTGTCCTGCTCACTTGAGGCGGTGCAGATCCGCGTGCGGCGCGTAGAGACCGCGCTCGAAGCGCTCCCGCAGCACCGACCAGCGCGTGGCACAGTAATCCTGCAGGGAAAAACGGGGAAAATGGGGAAAAACGGGGGGAAAATGGGGAAAAATGGGGGAAAATGGGGAAAAACGGGGGAAAAACGGGGAAAACGGGGGGAAAAATGGGGGAAAATGGGGAAAAACGGGGGGAAAACGGGGGAAAACGGGGGGAAACGGGGGAAAAACAGGGGGAAAACGGGGGGAAAACGGGGGGAAATGGGGAAAAACCGGGGAAAAACAGGATGAGTATGGCCCTGCTTCCGCCCGGAGAAGGGGAAACCCCACCCCATAAAATGCCCTGAAATTCTCCAGCTTTGGTGAATTTAGGAATTTGGGACCTCTTAAGGAATTTGGGATCTCCTAAGGAAGGGTTTTGCTGCAGGATTTTGATGACAAAATCCCTGTGGAGAGCTGTTCTAGTGAGGGAATTGATCCCTCTTTCCTCATCTGTGCTACTTTATTCAATTTAGGAACTTGGGATCCCTTACAAAAGAGATTTGCTTCATGACTTTGGGAATAAAATCCCCGTGGAGAGCTGTTCCAGTGAGGGAATGATCCCTTTTCTTTCACCTTTGCAGCTTCAGTGAATTTAGGAATTTAGGGATCTCCTAAGGAAGAGTTTTGCTGCAGGATTTTGATGACAAAATCCCCGTGGAGAGCTGTTCCAGTGAGGGAATGATCCCTTTTCTTTCACCTGTGCTGCTTCAGTGAATTTAGGAATTCAGGGATCTCCTAAGGAAGAGTTTTGCTACAGGATTTTGATGACAAAATCCCTGTTCCAGTGAGGGAACTGCTCCCTCTTTCCTCACCTCTGCAGCTTCAGTGAATTTAGGAATTTAGGGATCTCCTGAGGACGAGTTTTGCTGCAGGACTTTGAGAATAAAATCCTTGTAGAGAGATATTTTAAATTAGGAATTTTTCCCAGATTTTCACCTTTGCAGCTTCAGTGAATTTAGGAATTTAGGGATCTCCTGAGGACGAGTTTTGCTGCAGGATTTTGATGACAAAATCCCTGTGGAGAGCTGTTCCAGTGAGGGAATTGATCCCTTTTCTTTCACCTGTGCTGCTTCAGTGAAGTTAGGAATTTAGGGATCTCCTGAGGAAGAGTTTTGCTGCAGGACTTTGAGGACAAAATCCCTGTTCCAGTGAGGGAATGATCCCTTTTCTTTCACCTATGTAGCTTCAGTGAATTTAGGAATTTAGGGATCTCCTGAGGAAGAGTTTTGCTGCAGGACTTTGAGGACAAAACCCCTGTTCCAGCGAGGGAGCTGCTCCCTCTCTCCTCACCTGTGCAGCTCTGGTGAACCTGGCGGCGCTGTAGTCGCCGCCCATCCTCAGCACGTCCTCGGTGCAGTAGTAGAACTCGGAGAAGCCGTAGAACTCGCTGCTGTGGAACTGCACGGGGGGCTGGAAGACGCCGTTCAGGGAGCTCTGGGTCTCGTTGGTTCTGTTGAGCAGCGGCTGCAGCAGCTCCCGGCACTGCTGGAAGTCGCCGGTGCCGCGCAGGTGCAGCGTCAGCCCCGCGTGCCGCAGCTCGTCCGGCGCGTCCCGCGGCAGGCACGGGTCTGGCAAGGGGGACTGGGGGCTGAGCCCGCCCTGCCGGCCCCCCAGCAGCCTGGGGGGACAGGGAGACATCAGGGATGGAGCTGGGTTTCCCTGAAAAGCTCAGGGTTTATGAGAAATTTGGATTTGTGCTGAGGTTTTTTGGTTAGATTGGTCAGTTGGTGTTGTTGGTGGCACGGGTCTGGCAGGGGACTGGGGGCTGAGCCTGCCCTGCCGGCCCCCCAGCAGCCTGGGGGGACAGGGAGAGACATCAGGGATGGAACTGGGGTTTGGGAAAGGTCAGGGGTTTATACAAAACTGGGAGAAATTTGGGTTTTTGGTTAGATTGGTCAGTTGGTGTTGTTAGAGGCACGGGTCCGGCAGCAGGGACTGGGAGCTAAGCCCGCTCTGCCGGCCCCCCAGCAGCCTGGGGGGACAGGGAGAGACATCAGGGATGGAACTGGGGTTTGGAAAAGGTCAGGGGTTTATGGGAATTTGGGATTTGTGCTGGGGTTTTTGGTTAGATTGGTCAGTTGGTGTTGGTTGCACAGAACCAGGAATGGGAATTCCGGGCTCAGCCCACCCTGCCGGCCCCCAGCAGCCTGGGGGGACACACAGAGATCAGGGATGGAACTGGGGTTTGGAAAAGGTCAGGGGTTTATCAGGAATTGGGGTTTTTGGTTAGATTGGTCAGTTGGTTTTGTTGTTGGTTGTAATTGTTAATGAATTAATCACTGGGGCGGTGGGAAGGGAATTAAAATGATCCAGTGGCACCCCTGCCATGGGCTGGGAAATCTCCCCTGATCCCAGGGGGCTCCAGCCTGATCCTGGACACTGCCCGGGATCCAGGGGCAGCCACAGCAAATCTGGGAATCCCATCCCAGCCCCTCCCCACCCTCATATTAAGAATTCCTTCCATAAATCCAATTTAATTTTCCCCTTTTCCAGCTGACCCCATCACTCCTCCTGCCATTCCAACCCCTGAGGAGCAGCCCCTCTCCAGCTCACTCCCACCCTTCCAGGACCCTCCCTCCTCCCCCAGGCTGCTCCCAGGGCTGGAGCAGCCCGGAATTCTGTCGGGATTCCCGGAATTCCGTCGGGATTGCCGGAATTCCGTCGGGATTCCCTGTACCTGCTCCTGAGGAGGCTGCTGGCCAGCAGGCTCTGCTCGTAGCGCCGGCGCGCCGCGTTCCCGCCGAAGCCCAGGAAGGTGGCCACGTACACGCGGTACACGTGCTCCGTCTGGTGGGCGTCACAGCCCAGGTTAAACTCTGCCAGCAAATTCTTGGCCACCTCCTCCTGCAGGAAAATCAGGAATCAGCAGGGTGATCCCCCAGCTTGGAGTGAATTTTATTTTATTTTATTTTATTTTAATTTTTTTTTTTTTTTTTGGGGTGTCTCGGATTAAAAATCCGCCCTGTGCTCGTCTTGGGGTGTTTTCCTCTCCTGCCTGTGCCTGCAGGGATTGTCCTGGTTGGAAAAGATCTTGGGAATCATCAGGGTGATCCCCCAGCCTGGAATTAATTTTTTTTTTTTTTAATTTTTTTTTTAATTTTTTTTTTATTTTTTGGGGGGTGTCTCGGATTAAAAATCCGCCCCACGCTCGTCTCGGGGATGTTCTCCTCTCCTGCCTGTGCCTGCAGGGATTGTCCTGGTTGGAAAAGATCTTGGGGATCATCAGGGTGATCCCCCAGCCTGAAATTAATTTTATTTTATTTTATTTATTTTTAATTTTTTTTTTTTGGGGTGTCTTGGATTAAAAATCTGCCCCACATTCGTCTCAGGGATGTTTTCCTCTCCTGCCTGTGCCTGCAGGGATTGTCCTGGTTGGAAATGATCTTGGGAATCATCAGGGTGATCCCCCAGCCTGGAATTAATTTTATTTTATTAATTTTAATTTTTTTTTTTTTTGGGGTGTCTCGGATTAAAAATTAATTAATTTTTGGGATTGTCCTGGTTGGAAAAGATCTTGGGAATCATCAGCAGCCCTGAGGAGACACATCCGTGGGGTTTTTGGGTATTCCCAAAAATGAGGAATCCTCATTGCCCTTTTCCAATCATTCCCAGCCATTTGTAATCCAAATATTTGAGTTTTCCTCTGGGATAATCATTTCCCACATTATTTGGAAAATGCAAGGTTATTTCATAGGGAGAGCAAAACTGAGTTGTTTTCCTTGGGAATGATCACCTCTCCCATATTTTTTATTAAAAACCCCAGGATTATTTCATAGGGAGAGCAAAATAAAGGAGTTTTCCTTGGGAATGATCATCTCCCACATCACTCTGAAAAAGATCACTTCAGTAACAATAAATAATAAATTTCATGAGAAATTCAGCTTGAAAAATTCAGGAATTGCTCCAGGATTCAGTGGCCTTGGAGCAATTTATGTCCCGTTTTGGACAAAGCAATTCAGTGACATTTTTAACTCTTAATTCCATTTCTCCCAAAAATTAAAGGAAAAAATCGTTTTTATGGAAGGTTTTTTTATGGGATTTTTGGGATTTAAGCCCCAGGATGCAGATTTTGGTGCTGAAGGGGTTTCAAATGATCCAGAAAGAATTAAAAACAAAGGATTAATGCAGGATTGGAGCGACGGGAATGAAGAAAACAAAGGAATTCTTAGCTGGAGGAGCCTGGCGCTGCCATCATCTCTCGCTTTTGGGAATGGGATGGGATGGAGGATTCCAAACGATGGGAAAAAAAGGAAAATGAGTTAAAATCATTCCGAGGGAGGGGGGAATTGCGGGATAATGACCTGCTGGGGGGAGGCAAGGCTTACACTTTGGGGCACTTCGTAGGCGATCTGCGTGGAGACCCCGCCCATGTCCAGGATCCCCACGGTTCTCTTGCGGAAAACGCGATCGTGGCGCTCGTTCCCTGGGACCTGCACCTCCACCACCGCCTCGTCCTCTGGGAAAACATGGGGAAACCATGGGAAAAACGTGGGGAAAACATGGGAAAAATCCCTGTGCTCGTTCCCTGGGACCTGCACCTCCACCACCGCCTCGTCCTCTGGGGATCAGGGAAAAACATGGGAAAAACGTGGGAAAAATCAATGGGATACAGGGGAAAATCCCTGCGCTCGTTCCCTGGGACCTGCACCTCCACCACCGCCTCGTCCTCTGGGAAACAGGGAAAAACATGGGAAAAACGTGGGGAAAACATGGGAAAAATCCCTGTGCTCGTTCCCTGGGACCTGCACCTCCACCACCGCCTCGTCCTCTGGGGAACAGGGAAAAATCAGTGGGATACAGGGAAAAATCAATGGGATACAGGGGAAAATCCCTGTGCTCGTTCCCTGGGACCTGCACCTCCACCACCACCTCGTCCTCTGAGAAACAGGGAAAAATCAGTGGGATACAGGGAAAAATCAGTGGGATACAGGGAAAAATCAGTGGGAAAATCAGCAGGAAACAGGGAAAAATCAGTGGGAAAATCAGTGGGATACGGGGGAAAATCCCTGCGCTCGTTCCCTGGGACCTGCACCTCCACCACCGCCTCGTCCTCTGGGGAACAGGGGAAAACATGGGAAAAACGTGGGGAAAACATGGGGAAAACATGGGGAAAACATCATTGGGAAAACATCATTGGGATACAGGGAAAAACCAGTGGGATACAGGGAGAAATCCCTGCGCTTGCTCCCCAGGACCTGCACCGCCATCCCTGCCTCGTCCTCTGGGAAAACATGGGAAAAATCAGTGGGATCCAGGGAAAAATTAATGGGAAACATGGGGGAAATGACTGGGAAATAAGGAAAAATTACTGGGATCCAGGGAAAATTCAATGGGATCCAGCCAGAGGAGCTGCTGTTTGTGGCTGTTAAAGCTTCAGGTGGGAGTGAAGCCAACCCAGCCCCTGCAGCAGCTGCCAACATCTGGCTGGAAATGCACCCCAACATCTGGAAACGCAATTCCCAGGGCTGGAACTGCATCCCAACATCTGGAAACGCAATTCCCAGGGCTGGAAATGCACCCCCAACATCTGGAAACGCAATTCCCAGGGCTGGAACTGCATCCCAACATCTGGCTGGAAAATCATCACCTGGAGCCCCAGGTCCCCTTCAGATCCTCACCATCATCCGTGTGCTCGAATCTTCCAAGGACAAAGTTGATCCCAATCCATGCATAGACTCCTGCAGGTGGGGAAAAAAACCCCAGGAATTTGGGAATCCCAACGCTTGGAATTCCTAAATATTTTCCAGATGTTTTCCCAAGGTCCACCTACCTTCCTGCTTCCCAGAAATCACCTCAGCGTGGGAGTCAGAGAAGAGGAAATCAAAGTGCACGGGGATGTCTGTGAGCAGATCCTCCAGGATGGCTTTCTGCTGGCTGCAAAATCCATGGAAAAGGGGTTAAAATAAACCAGGAATGCTGCTGGTGATGCCTGCAGTTTTATTTCCTGTATTTCACTCCCTGTGCTGCCCAGGGTGCAGCTCTGAGCTCACACTCAGGCTCACTCAGCTCCTCACACAGCAGGGACACAAAACAAATCCTGTTCCTGCTGCACCCCAAGGACAGCTGGGACAAGGGTTCAGCCCAAAAGCACAAACAAGGGGGGCTGAGGGAGGAACGAGAAGGATGGGACTGCAGAACCTGGGGCTGCAATGGGACAGTGAAACCCCAATGTGCAAATGGACCAGAACTTAGAAAAGGGGGAGACCTCGGGACTGTTTGTCCATTCTGTGTCCATTCTGTGTCCATTTTGGGTCCATTTTGTGCCCATTTTGTGCCCATTTTGTGCCCATTTTGTGTCCATTTTTGTGTCCATTTTGTGCCCATTTTGTGTCCATTTTTGTGTCCATTTTGGGCCCATTTTGGGCCCATTTTGGGTCCATTTTTGTGCCCATTTTGTGACCATTTTTGTGCCCATTTTGTGTCCCCCTTGGGTGCAGCCCTGCCCAGGCTCTTTTCCTGCCCAAGGTTCACCCTAAAACCCTTTCAATAAATCTCTGCTTTATTCCCAGCTATGCCCAGCCTCTGTTCCAGCTCAGCCCTCCCAAGGCTGAATTCCCAACCCTTCCCAAGGCTGAATCCCTGGAATTCCCCGCAGAAAAGCAGGGAATCACCTCTCGGGCAGGATCCTCATGCCAGCAGTGCACAGGATGTACAGAGGGGTCTCCTTGTGCTTGGAGCGCGGGACGTGCTCGGCGGCGAAGCTCAGCAGGGGCAGGATGTAATCACTGACCTTGTCAGGAGAGCTGGCAAACTCCGAAATCCCTGGGAAAACACAAAACTGGGAGTGGCTGAGGAATTCCCTGGGAAATCCTGAGCAGAGGAGTGAAGGAGGCAAAGGGGAAGTGGGAAATGAGCTGTAAAAATGATGGGATTTTTCCAGGCTTTTCTCTCCTAACTGCACTCCAAAATGTCTGGATAAAGGATGTTTCCAGCATGGAACAGCTCCAGGTTTCTTTGGGATTGGTTTGAAGGGAGTTTAAGTCTGGAATGGGGCAGGAGGGAGAGGTTTTTCCATGGATAAGGCAGGTGCTGGTCCTGTTACCATTTCACTTTATTCTCTTTATTTAATGAAGAAATAATTGTGTTCCTGTAAAGTTCTTTGAGCCAATTATTATCAGTAATTATCTGTTAATTCTGTCAAAATGATCACATCCACACATTTTATTTATGATTTAAAGGATGCTCAGGTATCACCTTCATCCTAATTTTCCTTATTTTTCTGTATTTCCTTACGTTCCTTATTTTAAATTCCCTGCCAACCAATCCCAAAAAAACCTGGAGTTGTTCCGTGTTGGAAATTTCCCTTATCCAGACCCTTTGGAGTGCAGGAAGCAGAGTTAGGAGCGGAAATCATGGAGAAATTCCCTGTTTTTGCTGGTACCTGGTTTGATTTTCATCACCAGCTTTTCCTGTTGCTGTCCCATGGAAAAATCTCTCCCTCCTGCCCTAATCCAGACTTAAACTCCCTGCAAACCAATCCCAAAAATCCCTGGAGTTGTTCCACACTCACAACATCCTTTATCCAGACCCTTTGGAGTGCAGGAAGCAGAGTTAGGAGCGGAAATCACGGAGAAAACCCCCGTTTTTGCCAGTACCTGGTTTGATTTTCATCACCACGGGTTTTCTGCAGCTGTCCCTCATGGAAAAACCTCTCCCTCCTGCCCTAATCCAGACTTAAACTCCCTGCAAACTAATCCCAAAAATCCCTGGAGTTGTTCCACACTCACAACACGGAAACATCCTTTACCCCGACCCTTTGGAGTGCAGGAAGCAGAGTTAGGAGCAGAAATCACAGAGAAATCCCCCGTTTTTGCCGGTACCTGGTTTGATTTTCATCACCACGGGTTTCCTGGAGCTGTCCCTCATCTGCTGGATGTCCAGCAGGTCCTTGGGGTTGCCGTTGTGCCGGGGCCAGCAGTACACGAACACCCTGGAGCCGCTGCTGCCGCAGTCCACCACGATGCCGTAGTTCAGGTTGGGGTTCCCGGTGTCCGTGGCCTCCGTGTCCGTCACCCTGGCCAGGTACCTGGGAGAAAATGGGAATTGCTGCAGGGGATTCTGCTGTGGGATCCTCCCTGTGCTTCCCCCGGATCAGGAGCAGCGAGATCTGGGATTGCTGCTCCTTTCCCGCAGAGCTCCATTCCCTGTTTCCATGGGATTCCCTCCCTCTCACCTGTGGAATCTCTGTTTTTCCATGGGATTCCCTCCCTCTCACCTGTGGAATCTCTGTTTTTCCATGGGATTCCCTCCCTCTCACCTGTGGACTCTCCCATCCTGTGCTGCCTCCAGAGCAGGAGCAGGGAGCAGAGCAGCATTGCTCCTTTCCTCCAGGCTCCATTTCCCTGTTTCCCATGGAATTCTTTCCTCCTTTCCCCCAAAGCTCCATTTCCCTGTTTCCCATGGAATTCTTTCCTCCTTTCCCCCAGAGCTCCATTTCCCTTCCCATGGAATTTCCCTTTCCATTCCATTCCCATGGAATTCCCTCCCTCTCACCTGTGGAATCCCTATTTTTCCCTGGAATTCCCGGGTCTCACCTGTGGCTCCTGCCCTCCCGGGCTGCCCTTCTGTACCTCCCCAGCAGCAGCAGCAGCGAGCAGAGCACCAGGGAGACCTGTGACTGTTCCCCCTTTCCCCCAGAGCTCCATTCCCTATTTTTCCATGGAATTTCCCCCTCTCACCTGTGGCTCCGGCCCTCCCGGGCTGTCCTGCCGTAGCGGCCCCGCAGCAGCAGCAGCGAGCAGAGCAGCAGCGCCCCCGCCGCGGCCGCGGCCCCCAGCAGCAGCAGCTGCCGCAGGGACGCGTTCAGGATGCGGGGACAGCCCGCGGGGGACAGGCTGAAGTGCCACGAGGCCGGCAGCAGGCAGGAGATGCTGATCCTGGAATACCGCGGGAGAAAGGAGAGGATTGAGCGTTAAACACGGAGAATTCCTGCCCGGAGGGCGGGGAGGGGCTGGCATGGAATTCTGAAAGGATGGAAGGGTCCCGTGGGATTTGCTGGGTTTGGGGCTGGAGCTCCTTTTTAGCTCCTGGCTTTCTTTCACATTCTCAGGAAAATCCGAGCCAGAAAGGAGGGAAAAGCCTGGTTTGGGATTGGGGGAATGGAAATCTGGGAATGAGCCCAGAGAAGAGAAGTCTGGGGAGATCTCAGGGCAGTTCCCCAGGGCCCAGAGGGGCTCCAGGAGAGCCGGAGAGGGACAAGGACACAGGGAATGGCTTCCACTGGGAAAGGGGAGATCTGTGTGGGATATTGGGAAGGAGTTCCTGGCTGGGATGGGATTCCCAGATTTGCTGTGGCTGCCCCTGGATCCCTGCAGTGCCCAAGGCCAGGCTGGGGCACCCTGGGGCAGGGGAGGGGTCCCTGTGGGGTGACCCTGAGGACCCTTCCCAACCCATCCCCGGCTCTGTTCCGGACTGAGCGGGCTCAGGGCACCATCCCCGAGCTGGAATTCACCCCAAACCCATCCCGGATTATCCGGCAGCTCCTTTGGGATCCTCACCTGCCCATCGTGGGGCCGGGGCAGCAGCGGGAGCTGCTGGAGCCTCAGCCGGTGACCGCGGGGACAGCGGGGACAGCGGCGCTGCTCGGAGCCATCGCTGCTGTGCGCCTGAGGGGGAGAACCGGGCTGAGCCCTGCCCTGCCCCAGGATGGGATCCGTGCGATCCACGGGATCCTCCCTCCCTCCCTGGGGCTGGATGTGGGGCACAGGGACAGCCCTGAGGGACACGGCCCGGGGCTGTTCCCCCTTCCCGGGACTGTCCCCCCCTGCCCGGCGCTGTCCCCGCTTCCCGGGGCTGTCCCCGCTTCCCGGGGCTGTCCCCCCTTCCCGGCGCTGTCCCCGCTTCCCGGGGCTGTCCCCCCTTCCCGGGGCTGTCCCCCCTTCCCGGGGCTGTCCCCCCTTCCCGGCCCCGCCAGAACTGACAGAAGATCCCGCCCCGGGTGCCACGAGGGCGCTGAGGCGGGGCCAGCCCGGCTGGAGGGGACCGGGAACACCGGGATGGGGAAATGGGGCAGGGAAATGGGATGGAGAGAATGGGATGGACGGAATGGGATGGACGGAATGGGATGGAGGGAATGGGATGGAGGAAATGGGATGGAGGGAATGGGATGGAGGGAATGGGATGGAGGGAATGGGATGGAGGGAATGGGATGGAGGAAATGGGATGGAGGGAATGGGATGGAGGGAATGGGATGGAGGGAATAGGATGGAGGGAACGGGATGGAGGGAACGGGATGGAGGGAACAGGAGGAGAGAACGGGATAAGAGAACGGGATGGAGGCAAGGACGGGGAAGGGGCGCGGAGCGGAACGAGCTGGTCCAGGCCCCCGCCCGTGCCCACGGCCGCCACCGTCCCGCAGGGCCCGGCTCTCCCCAAAGCCCGCGGCCCCCTGTGATCCGGATCCCATTCCCGTTCCCATTCCCGCTCCCATTCCCGGTGTCTCCCCCGCTCTCTCTCTCCCCCCTTCACCTCCCGGGCCGCCCCATGGCAACCGGCCCCGCCACTTCCGGGTGCGCCGCCGGACGTGGCGCACAGCGTGATGACGTCACGGAAGGGATTCCCCCGGAGGCGTGGCCTCAGTGAATGGGCGGGGACAAAGGGGCGTGGTCACGGAGGAGTGGGCGTGGCCAGGAGGAGCCGGGTGCCCCGTGGGTAAAACCACGCAAAAATCGCTTTAAAAACAACCAAAAATCGCTATGAAAACAGCCCAAAATCGCTATAAAACCAGTTCAAAATAGTTGTATAAACAGCGTTTAACGTCAGAAATAGGAATTTATGGCTATAAATATGCCTGGAAAGGTTTGGGTTGGAAGGAGTTTAAATCCCATCCAGTTCCAATCCCGACACCTCCCACTGTCCCAGGCTGCTCCAAACCCTGTCCAGCCCGGCCTTGGGCACTCCCAGGGATGGAGGGGCAGCCACAGCAAATCTGGGAATTCCAGCCCAGCCCCTCCTCACACTCCCAGCCAGGAATTCCTTCCTACAATGCCATCCATCCCTGCCCTGTGGCAGTGAGAAGCCATTCCCTGTGTCCTGTCCCCTGTCCCCAGCCCCTCTCCAGCTCTCCTGGAGCCCCTTTAGGCCCTGGGGAACGGCCCTGAGATCCCCCCAGATTCCCCTTCCCTTCCCTTCCCTTCCCTTCCCTTCCCTTCCCTTCCCTTCCCTTCCCTTCCCTTCCCTTCCCTTCCCTTCCCTTCCCTTCCCTTCCCTTCCCTTCCCTTCCCTTCCCTTCCCTTCCCTTCCCTTCCCTTCCCTTCCCTTCCCTTCCCTTCCCTTCCCTTCCCTTCTCTTCCCCCAAATTCCCATTCCCTGAATCCCAAGCCAGCTTTTTCCCCTCCTTTCCAGCTGGAATTTTGCTGACTGCTGGAAATAAAGCCAGGACAACCCCAGGAGCTCCGTCCCTGTGAGCTCCTTGCAGCCTCCCCTGCCCAGTGCCACCAGTCCCTCCCAAAATCACCTCCCATTGTTCCCCCGGGGCTCCAAACCAGAAAGGCGAGTTGGGAAAAAAAAAAACCAAAAAACAAAACCCAACTTTGGTGCGGGCAATAATCCCAAAGCAGCTTTAATTACTCACGGCGGGCACTGCCTCTCCCTGTGCCCGCCCGGGCAGGGGGAATTAGGTCAGGTTATGTGAGCTCTGAAAGGAGCCAGCGGCCAAATTCCACCACTCCACACCTCAGCTCAGGGGCTGGAGCTCCCTGCCTGGCTCTGGCGGAGCTGCAGCGCTGCCTCTTCCCACTCTGGGATGGTTTGGGGCTGGAATTGCCTCCTGGAGAAGCTTCAGGGCTTGGTTCTCTCCATTTTCTTTGCTGGTGGCTCTGTCTGGAATCGCCTCACGCTGTGGTGATGTTACACAAAAACCCGGCCCTGAAACCGATCCCTCGGTGACTCAGGCAAAAAGGAGAAAGTTCAGGGAGTGTGGTTAAAGCTGGGAATGATCCTGCTCTGCCTCCACGGTCAAATTGTTTCACTCTCATGAGCTCCACCACCTTTTTGGGGCAAAAACCCCATTAATCCCTGTCCTGAGCAGGAATTCCCATTTTCCATGATTTTCCAGCACCAATCCCAACAGCAGCACTTCCTGAAGGCTTCAAACCAGGGGCTGCTGCTCCCAAAGTGGGTCAGGTCACCCCGAAGACAAAACAGAATTGTTTGTTTGTGTGCCTGGAGTTTGCAAATGTAAAGATAAAAAAAAATAACTGGGACACGTCAGGTTTGCAGGCAGATGAATTTCCCTGCGGCTCCCCATTCCCAGCATGCAGGAGAATCCAGGCTGGCTCCTTTTCCAGGGATCTCCTGAGGCTGCTGCTGCCGTGGATCTCAGGATGGGGCTGGAATGAGGTCCAGACTTGGAGTTAAATTTGTATTTTTGGGCATTTTGGGTGTTTCTAAGGAAGGCTGGGGCTGCAATGTGCTGGGAAGGGGCTGATCTGTGTTCTGTGGGATGGGGAATTGATTCCCACATGGAATCTTTCCTATGAGGATCTGGCGCCCAAACTTGCCAAAAAAAAAAAAAAAAAACCAGCTGTGAGGACATAAAATCCCAACTGTCTGTGCTGCAAATAAGATTAAAACCAAATCAACCATTTATCTTTGCTCTGATCCCTCTTCTAAAGCCTTTCTATAGTGCCATTAACCGAGGCCTTTTCCTTTCCACGTTAAAAATCATGGAATGGTTTGGGAGGAACCTAAAAATCATCCACGGGCTGGGTTCTGCTGTCCCAGGGTGCTCCAAGCTGGCCTTGGGCACTGCCAGGGATGGAGCAGCCACAGCAAATCTGGGAATCCCATGCCAGGGAAGAAAACCACAATTACCTGATGCTGAACACGCCAATTAAAACAAAATAATTTAGAATTTGCTGCTCCGTGGCTTCGGCAGCTGCTAAGGCAGCCCCGTGCTGGTGGTGGGAAGGATAAAACCCCGAGCCAGGTGGAGCTCAGCTGTTAGAGAAGCTGGAGATTTGCAAAGTGAAAAAAACCACAAATACAACCTGCTGGATGCTGGAGATAAAGCCCAGTTTGGGTGCCCACCTCGCAGCTGGGCACTGCTGCCGTATCAGCCGGGCTGCAGCTGCCGGGGCTGGCACCTCCTGCGTGGGGAGAGCTTTGATAAGGAGCTCCAGGTCCTCCTTATCAGCTGGGAGGTGCTGCAGGGGCCGTGGGTGCTGCCCCAGCCCTCCAGGAGCCTTTCCCTGCCTGCTGGTTTCTCCTTCCTCCTGAAATTCCTGGCGCTGGGCTCCCTTCCTGCTGTGCCACGGCTGCTCCGGGTGCTGGACGGGCCTTGGCTCATTTATTTGGATTTATTTGGCTGCTGGCACAGAGTTAATGTGGGTGAATTTTGGGGATTCTGCTGCGACCTGGTGGGGTGGAAATGGTGAAGTTGTGGATTCATGGAATGGTTTGGGGTTGGAAGGAGATTAAAGCTCATCCAGTGCCACCCCTGCCATGGCAGGGACACCTCCCCTGCCCCAAGGTGCCCCAGCCTGGCCTTGGGCACTGTCAGGGATCCAGGGGCAGCCACAGCAAATCTGGGAATTCCAGTCCAGCCAGGAATTCCTTCCCAAAATCCCACCAAACCTCCCCTTTCCCAGTGGGAAGCCATTCCCTGTGTCCTGTCCCTCCAGGCCTTGCTACAGCAGATTCCCAGTGTCCAGGGCTGTTCCTGCAGCACTTCCAGAGGGATGGGAAAACAAAATCCTGGAATGGTTTGGGTGGGAAGGGACCTTAACTCCCACCCAGTCCCAGCCCTGTCGGGGACACCTCCCTCTGTCCCAGGTCACTCCAAGCCCAGCATGGCCCTGGACACTGCCAGGCTGAGGCTGTCACAACCCAAACCTGTTTTGAGCTTTGCCCTTCCCTGGTTCCCTGCTCCCCATTTGGGGATTTGGGGCACCCCAGGGACCCCCAAGGCCTGCAGCGAGCAGTGGTGGGAAGGGAAGAGCCGGGGAATCCTTGCCCAGGCCCGGTGTCAAAGGAGCTTTCCAGGCAGGCTGAGCTCCCTTTGTGCGGGGCCGGCTCCTCTGTGCCAGGCGGGGATGGCAGGGATCCATCCCGCGGGCTGGGCTGCTCCTGCTGCTCCTCCTGCTGCTCCTCCCGATTCCTGGAATCAGGGATAATTCCATCCATCCCCAGCAATGAGAGAATCCCCTCGGGCCCAGCCTCTGCCTTGGCACCCGAGCTTTGATTCCTCACTCGGCTGCGGGTTAAAATATAACCGGGAACAGAACTGCAGCCCGCTCCAGGTCATTGTCAGCCCGAGACTGCGGGAGAAAGGGCTCATTAAGGTGGCACTAATTGCCCCTCCCTGCCCTGCCAGAGGCGCGGGAAGGAGATTAAAGTTCTTGCTCGGGGAGAGGAAAACCTCGATAAAGCCTGTGGAGCAATCCTGGGAAATGTGTCCGTGCCAGTTTTATTTCCTGGGATCACAGAGAGGGAAGTTCCTGTGCCGGGTTCGTGCCTGGGGATCGTCGTTCTCTGCTGGAATCACGGCTCTGCAGCTCTGAAATGTCATTTATTGTGGAAAACACGGCGACAAACCCTGCCAGCAGCACAGGCTTGGTGTCTTTCCGAGGAAACAGAGGTGTGATAATCCCGTGGCTTCTCCAGAGGGCGAGAAGGGGAGTTTTAAGCAATTCCTGGGTTAAATTTTGCATTGTTGAAGGGTTTTATACTCTCAGCTTTCCACAGGTTGAGTTTCTCGGTCTCAGGGATGAGAGGATGGCTGTGACACTCCGGGACAGCAGCTGGGTGTCACCTCCAGCTCTCCCAAATCCTGGAGAAGGATTTTTCCAAGCGCAGGAAACGCTGCCACGTCCCCAGGATCAATCAGGAGTGAGTCCCATGCGTGACAGTGCCATTTACTGTTATTTTCTCCAGCAGCTCCGTGTTCCCACAGGGAACAGAGAATTCCCAGCACAAATAGGAGGAGGAGGAAGGAGAACAGTTCATGCTGCCCCCAGCACGTCTCCAGGTACTCAGGATGTGATCACACCTGGATGTTCTCACCTCGTGTGTGCTCATTCCCAACCCCAGCACTTTATTTTCCTGCTTTTTCCATGCTCTGGGGGTGGTTTTCCTCCTTCCCAAGGCCCAGGCAGTAATAAATTGCCCTGCAGTATCACGGGAATGGTTAACCTTGATTTGAGTTCACACAACACCTCCTTCCCTGCAAGGTCAAATTCCAAATAATCCTTTGGAGAGGAATCAAATAAAGTTGGGGCTGCTCCCTGGGCCACAAAGACTTCTCCTGGAAAGCACCGAATTCACCCAGTTTGGGTCTGTTTCGTGGTGGAACAAGGAAATCATGTCAAATATGAGGGAAGAGAAGCGTTTTTGGGGAGTGGGGACATGGAGGGAGCTCATTTCTCCCCCACACAAGGAGTGGGCTCTGCAGGGAGGGATGGGGATGCTGTGGATCCCTTCTTTCTTCTCGAAAGAAAGGAAGCCCAGGAAGTTTTCCTAAACCCTTCCAGGAGGGTTTTCCCCACAGTGAGGCACAGCCCAGGCAGGGGAGCGGCTGTGTCACCACAGGAGGGGACAAAGGGCTCCTGAGCCACCTCCAGGACCCCCACAAAACCCCAAATAACCCCGACCAACAGCACAGGAGATGAGCGTTGTGCTCTGGGGACAATTCGGGGCTGCTCTGGGGACAATTCGGGGCTGCTCTGGGGACAATTCGGGGCTGCTTTGGGGACAATTCGGGGCTGCTTTGGGGAAACAGCCCCTCTGCCCATGGAGTCTCCAGCTCCAGGTCTGATGCCACCTTCCCCTGCTTCGCCAGGGGCTGACTGCGGGAGGGGCACCCTTGGACGAGGGTCCCCGTCCTTTTATGAGGGTCCCCGTCCTTTTATGAGGGTGTTCGCCCTGGCACAAGGGATGGGTGCGAGCTTTGAGGGGCTCACCCGTTCTCACGAGGGCTGTGAGCTCGCACGGGACGCGGGACATCCAGAGGTGACACCCCGGGCGTCCCAGCCGTGCCACCATCCAGGCACCACCAAGCTGCGCCTAAATCTTCCCTTCCTTCCCCCCAGCTTTCCCCGCGGCACAAACCACGGGGTTCCCACACCTCTCTACCCCCCGGCAGCCTGCAGCCGCTGCCGCGGGCTGGCTGTGACACCGCGCCTGTCGCCTCAGGTGACAGTTGCGAGTGCCACCACCGCGTCCCCCTCAGCCACCGTGCCACAGCAGCACCCGCCCCTCCGGGCAGCGCCCCGCCCACCCCTCCCAACAGCCAATCACAGCCCTCCGCCTCTCCGCTCCTCACTTTTCATTACTTAATATTCCTGCCAATCACTTTCCCGCCCGGTGATATCACGAATGCACAGCGCGCTGATTGGTCCGGCCGGGATGGGCGTGGCGAGCGCGGCTTTAAAGGAGGTGGGCTCGGCGCGCGGTCCCAGTGCCCCCCGCAGCAGCGCCGGTGTCGCCGCGGTGTCCCCAGGCCGGCCCGTGTCCCCCCGGTGCCGGCGGATGGAGCTGAGCTGTGCCATGGGGGGCAGCGCCGCCGCCCCGCCGGGCCCCGGCCCGCCCCCCGCCACCGCCGGGGCCGGGCTGAGGGAGGGCGAGGAGTACGAGAGCCTGCCCAGCGGCGCCACGCTCGGCACGCACATGGTGGCCGGGGCCGTGGCGGGGATCATGGAGCACACGGTGATGTACCCCGTGGACTCGGTCAAGGTGCGCGGGCACGGCGCTGGGCGGCGGCGGAGGCGGCGGGGCGGGCTGGGGCGGGGGGACACCCCCGGGGGATGCTGCGGGGTGTTCGGGGGTGTAAGGACAACGGAGTGTGCAAGGGGTTATTGGGGTGCGGGAAGTTCTGGGGTGCACGGAGGGGGCAGTGTAAGAGCTGTGCAAGGAGCTGTTGGAGCGTGCAAGAGGTTTTGGGGGTGCAAGAAGAGGGGAGGTGTGAAGGGTGTGCAAGTTGGGGTGCAGAGGTGGAAGTGTGTAAGGAGTTGTTGGGGTGAAGGATGAGCAGGGGGTTCAAGGGGTTGTTGGGGTGCAAGGGAGGAAAATCTGCAAAAATTGGGGTGCAGGGAGGTGGGGGAGCGTGGAGGGGGTGTTGGGGTGCAAGCAAGGTGGGAGTTTATGGGGAATCTTGGGATGCAGGTGAGCAGAGTGCCCATGGAATGTTGGGGTGCATGAGGACAGGGCAGGTCCCCGAGGTGTCACCCCCAAATCCCCGCTGTCCCCGTCCTGCAGCCCCGGGCAGCTTTGCTGGTGCAGAGGTGATGTGCCAGTGCTG
Organism: Prinia subflava; assembly: GCF_021018805.1. Taxonomy (NCBI): domain Eukaryota; kingdom Metazoa; phylum Chordata; class Aves; order Passeriformes; family Cisticolidae; genus Prinia; species Prinia subflava. The sequence continues at coordinate 733,221 of NC_086275.1, read as the reverse complement.
CTCCCTGCTCTGGCGGTGCCACCTGGCCTGGAACTGGATCACAGGAGCTCCCTGGGCAGCTTTTCCCTCCTTGGAGTCCCAGCTCGGGAGGGAAAAGCTGCTGGGATGGGGTGAGTGGCACAGACGTGGCTCTTTTGGGGTCAGGGTGTGTGAAGAGGGGCTGCCTGCTGGATTTTGGAGCTGCTGATGCTCCAGCACACTCAGGGAAGGTTTCTCAGGTTCTCCAGAGGGGTGGGAATCCTCCTGAAGGATATTTCCTCTCTCTGCCCTGCTAGCTGGCTGCTGTGGGGCCTTCAAAAAGAAGAGGGAAAGCTGGGAAAAGCCCAGCTCCCTCGAAGCTGGCGTGGATGAATCACAAGATGTTGCAATCCCTTCTCCTTTTCATGCAGCGCTCCCTGAAAGAGTAGAAAGAGCAGAGGAGAGGAAATGCCTTGACTTTTGCAGGTCCTGCCAGTGTGATAAACGCTCACAGGAAACATTCCCGGGTTTTTTTTTTGCTCTGTTTTCTCTCACTGCTGCACCTGGCTCACAGATTTGGGGTGTCCCCCCTTGGGTGTGGGGTTGGTGCCCACCCCGAGCGTGGCACCAGCTGCTGGCACGGACAAATGAGGTGTTCTGTGCCCAGTCACGGCCGTGGCAGCTCCGTGGGTGTTGTCCCTGTGGAATCCTGGAGCTGTTCACCAGGGCATTTCCTCCAGCAGGGCGAGAAATGAAAGCGGTGCCCGGCTTCCCGGAGTGGGAGGCGCTTTGGAGGAAAAATTCCCTGAGCTGTGACTTCCCTGGCAGCTCCGGGGCCGGGGCCGTGCCTTGGGCTGGGATAATCCCGCTCAGCCCAGAGCCTGGAAGGGCTGGGAGCGGGTGAGACGCCGGTGGAGCCCGGCCAAGGTCGCTGTGTGTGCTTGGAGCAGAACAAAACCCCGAGCTGCAGGCTGGGATCTGCCCCGGGCACCCGCTGCTGTTCCACCTGTCTGCTGTGGGGAAAGGGGATGACTGACCCAAAAAAGGGGTTTTTTTGGTCACTGAAGAGGTTTATTTTTTTTGTAGTGGGTGTAATCCAGTAATAACTCAGCTCCTGAGAACAGCTCTGTCAGTTTATCGTGGGAAAAGGGCCACGTTCCTACAGAAAAAGGAGCAAAGCTTTTCCTCAGTGGGATTTCCTGGATCACAGTTCCAGGCTGGAGGAGGTCGGGTTTTTCTGGAGGTGCAGGAAGAGCACCTGAGAGGAGCTCCTGCTCTGAGGGAAATGTTTGGGTTCCAGCGAGTCATTTCCTCCCAAAGAGAAACTGAAAATGTCGTAATTTGGGCATTTGTTTGCAGCAGGCACTTGCACAAGACCTGAGCTCGGCGGGGTCACAGGGTCACAGAATGGTTTGGGTGGGAAGGGACCTTAAAATCCCCCGGTGCCACCCCTGGGCAGGGACACCTCTCACTGTCCCAGATTATCCCAGCCTGGCCTTGGACACTTCCAGGGATCCAGGGACAGCCACAGCTCCCCTGGGAATTCCATCCCTCCTCCCTCCCTCACAGGGAAAAATTCCTTCCCAATACCCAATTTAAATCTACACTCTTTTCCTCGCTGTTATTTTCCAGTGTTGAATAATAAACAATAAACTTTTATATTTAGCATTAGGCAAAACCCCCTGGAGCTCCAGCCTCACCTGCAGTTTCCCTCTGCCTCTCCCCCTCAGCGCTGGTTGTTTGGACACTCTGAGCTGAGGGTTTTTTCTGGAGCTGAGGATGTTTCTCATAGTTTTCGGGCTTGTTTTTGTTTGTGGCTGCTGCCAGCAGCTGTGCTGGGAGCCCTGATCCGTCCCCAAATTATCTGGAGGGATCAGAGCGTCAAGGACACCCGGTGGCAGCAGCCAAGGAGTTCCTGGAGGCTCCCCTGGAGCCTCCTCCTCCTTCCCAAATCCACTGGAGCTGATTTCCCAGAGGCTGGGAAAACAGAGGATGGGATCCCCTTGGGGGTGTGAGGAACACTTTTGCTCCCCTGGGGATTAATTAATCCCCCTGGATTAATTAATTGCTGGGGGGAGAAACTGGAGGCGTGCAGGGCTGGCACCTCCCTTCTTGCAGAGGGTGCCAGTGGTTCCAGGGACAAAAAAATCCTTTTCCACGAAAACCTGGGAAATGCTTTTCCATAAAAACCTGGAGAATCATTTTCCATGAAAACCTGGAGAATCATTTTCCATGAAAACCTGGAGAATCCTTTTCCATAAAAACCTGGAGAATCCTTTTCCATACAAACCTGCCTTTGGAGCTTCCCTGTTGGCCACAAAGGTCCTGGCAGCACAGCAGGACATCTGAGGGAGGCAGGGCTGTGGATTATTTGGGGTTTGGGGTGGTGGGAGATTCTGCATCCCCCCATTTCCAGCTGCTCCAGGAGGAGCAGTTCCTCACGTTCCAGCTGAGGAGGAGTTTTGGGGTGTTGGGAATTCCTGGATAACCTGTTGGACTGACCCTCTGCTCCCCTCCTACTGGTGTGCTGCTCATTTGGGGGCTGTTCCAGCTGAATCCCCCCCAAAATTGGGGGGGTTCAGAGCTTGAGCCTTGCCCTGTTCCAACTGAATTCCCCCAAAATTTGGGTTCAGAGCTTGTGCCTTGCCCTGTTCCAACTGAATTCCCCCAAAATTTGGGTTCAGAGCTTGTGCCTTGCCCTGTTCCAACTGAATTCCCCCAAAATTTGGGTTCAGAGCTTGTGCCTTGCCCTGTTTCAGCTGAACTCCCCCCAAATTTGGGTTCACAGCTTCAGCCTGGCTCGTGCCTTGCCCTGTTCCAGCTCCCCCAAAATTGGGGTTTGGAGCCTGTGCCCTGTCCTAGCTGGCAGGATCTGCTGGATCCCTGCAGAAACGCTGCTGATTTCCTGCTTTAAAGCATTTTCTCCTCCCTTTGTGACCCTCCTGTCACACGAACCTGCGAAAAGCAGGTTGTGCTCAGAGAAAATAAACAAACAAAACCCCAAAACAAAAGGCGGGCGAGGTCCGAGGGTGTTTTAGGGTGTCAAACCCGTGACCCTCTGCCAGGGCGTGCAAAACAGAAACCTGACTCCTGCCGGGAAAACAATCCCGGCTAAAAACCGACCAGAAAACAACACCGGAGTAATTCAGGAGGGGCTGGGGCTGCTCCAGGCTGCATCCAGCAGGACAGAGCTCTTCCCGAGGAGCAGGGAACTGCCTCAACCTGACCCTGCCACTTGTGGTGGTGGAGTTTTATTTTTATTTTTCTGCCCAAGCTGCAGCCAGGACAACCGGGGCGCCTGTGGCTGCACCGCTGCCTTATGCAACGGGGATTAATTGCAGGAGGTGGAGAAGAATTTCTTGGCTGCTTATCAGGGGTGAGGCTCCAGGAGCTGCTGGGTGGCTTCAGATAGGTGAGAGGAGCGGGGGGCACTGCCCAGCTCAGGGGAAGCATCATCTCCTCAAGCCCTGATAAACTTCAGCTCCCTCCCTGCAGCCACCCAGGAGATCCTGGTTTGGTTATTCCTGGGCAGTTTGTTCTCCTAAATTCAGGTTTTGGTTCTTCCTTGGGCAGTTTGTCCTCTTAAATCCAGGTTTTGGTTATTCCTTGGGCAGTTTGTCCTCTTAAATCCAGGTTTTGGTTATTCCTTGGCAGTTTGTTCTCTTAAATCCAGGTTTTGGTTATTCCTTGGTAGTTTGTCCTCTTGAATCCTGATTTTGGTTATTCCTTGGTAGTTTGTCCTCTTAAATCCAGGTTTTGGTTATTCCTTGGGCAGTTTGTCCTCTTAAATCCAGGTTTTGGTTATTCCTGGGCAGTTTGTCCTCTTAAATCCAGGTTTTGGTTATTCCTTGGGCAGTTTGTTCTCTTAAATCCAGGTTTTGGTTATTCCTTGGTAGTTTGTCCTCTTGAATCCTGATTTTGGTTCTTCCTTGGGCTGTTTGTTCTCCTAAATCCTGATTTTGCTTATTCCTTGGGCAGTTGTCCACCTAAATCCTGATTTTGGTTATTCCTTGGGCTGCTAGTCCTGGTTTTATCTGCTCATTGGTCAGTTAGTCCTAGTTTTATCTGCTCCTTGGTCTGCTAGTCCTGTTTCACCCAGGTTTGAATTATTCCTTGGGCTGCTAGTCCTGGTTTTATCTGCTCCTTGGGCTGCTAGTCCTGGTTTTATCTGCTTCTTGGGCTGCTAGTCCTGGTTTTATCTGCTCGTTGGTCAGTTAGTCCTGGTTTTATCTGCTCCTTGGGCTGTTGGTCCTGTTTTGGTCATTCCTTGGGCTGTTGGTCCTGTTTCACCCAAGTTTTTGTTATTCCCTGGGCTGTCAGTCCTGTTTCACGCAGGTTTTGGTCACTCCTTGAGCTGTCAGTCCTGTTTCACCCAGGTTTTGGTTATTTCCTGAGCTGTCAGTCCTGTTTCACCCAGGTTTTGGTCACTCCTTGAGCTGTCAGTCCTGTTTCACGCAGGTTTTGGTTATTTCCTGGGCTGTCAGTCCTGTTTCACCCAGGTTTTTGTTTTTCCCTGGGCTGTCAGTCCTGTTTCACCCAGGTTTTGGTCACTCCTTGAGCTGTCAGTCCTGTTTCACCCAGGTTTTGGTTATTTCCTGGGCTGTCAGTCCTGTTTCACCCAGGTTTTTGTTTTTCCCTGGGCTGTCAGTCCTGTTTCACCCAGGTTTTGGTCACTCCTTGAGCTGTCAGTCCTGTTTCACCCAGGTTTTGGTCACTCCCTGAGCTGTCAGTCCTGTTTCACCCAGGTTTTGGTCACTCCCTGAGCTGTCAGTCCTGTTTCACCCAGGTTTTGGTCATTCCTCAGGCTGTCAGTCCTGTTTCACCCAGGTTTTTGTTTTTCCCTGGGCTGTCAGTCCTGTTTCACGCAGGTTTTGGTCACTCCTTGGCCGTCTCATCCCGGTTTTACCGTATTTCTCCCCCCAGCTGGGTGACCAGGCCTGTCCCTCGTGCTCTCTGTTGCAGACACGGATGCAGAGCCTGCAGCCGGACCCCAAGGCGCGCTACCGGGGCGTGTACGAGGCGCTCCGGAGGATGGTGCTGACCGAGGGGCTCTGGAGGCCTCTGCGCGGGATCAACGTCACCGTGCTGGGCGCTGGCCCTGCCCACGCCCTCTACTTCGCCTGCTACGAGAAAATGAAAAAGTCTCTCAGTGACATTTTCCAGTCGGGAGGAAACAGCCACTTGGCCAATGGTATTTTGGGGTTTTTCCCCCTAAAAATCAAACTATTTATGGTTATTGACCTGTCCCTTGCGTGGTTCTCACTCAGCCTGGTGCACCTCCCGCTCTGAATTCTTATTTAATCTCATTGTTCCAGAGATTAAAATCTGGAATTTTAAATCAATTTAGTGGGCAAAAGGTGTTCAGGTGCAGCTGTGCTGTTCCTGTATTACTGTGGAGGCCTTAAATTTGGGAAAGATCTTCAGGATCAGGTCCCACCTTTGAAGGTGTCACCTAAAGGTGGGATTTTATGTTGAGGGCATCGCCTCAGCCTCTGGAGGTTTGAATTCAGGTGTCCCTGGGAGTGTGGAGTGCGCTCCATCCTCTGTGTGCTTTAATTTTTAGCAGGAATATTTCACTTTTAAACCCTGAAATAGCAGCACAATCCCTGAGCAGCCAGGGCTGTACCAAAGGGTTTGTGCTGGAGATTTGATTTTTAGCAGGAATATTTCACTTTTAATCCCAGCAGAATCCCTGGGATTGAGCAGCCAGGGCTCTACCAAAGAGTTTGTGCTGGAGATTTAATTTTTTGCAGGAATATTTGATTTTTAATCCCAGGATAAACCCTGGGATTGAGCAGCTTTGCCAAAGAGTTTGTGCTGGAGCTTCCCATGGTTTTGCTGGGATGTGCTGGTAGGAATCTGCCACCGAAGGGACTCAGATCCCTTCTCCTGGCCGCCTGTGCTGGGATCACATCCCGTGCCTGCCTTTGGAGCAGCCACAGCCCCGAGGTGGCAGCAGCAGGGCCGGGGCTGTGGCTGGGTGAGAAATGACCAAAATTCACCTGGGCAGGAGGGGCTGGAGGCAGGAGCGACTTCAGAGGGGAAGGAGTGGCTGCAGAGCCCGGCTGGGTCAGGGCTGGTGGATTTGGGCACTGAGGGCTGGGAGCCAGGCTGAGTAAAGCAATGAGAATCCCTAATTAGGCCCTCATCCCTAATGAGGGCAGGGTGAGCATTGCTCACGGCCGGCTCCGGCGCCGCGGGTGTCTGGGGCGGGCAGGAGTTTGGGAATTGCTGTTGGGAAGGGCAGAGGTGGGGGCTGGGGTGGATCCGGGCTTCTCCCAGGGCTGGGAGAAGGGATCCTTGCACTGGGAATTGCTGCTGGGGCCCTGGGTGATCCCTCAGCATGGATGGGATCCACCTGGATGGATCCCCCAGGGATGGATTCCCATGGATGGAGCCCCTCATGGATGGATTCCCCCAGGGATGTGATCCCCATGGATGGATTCCTCTATGCATGGGATCCCCCATGGATGGATTCCCCTATGCATGGGATCCCCCATGGATGGATTCCCCTATGCATGGGATCCCCCATGGATGGATTCCCCTATGCATGGGATCCCCCATGGATGGATTCCCCACAGATGGGATCCCCCCCTGGCTGGATCCCCCCCTGGCTGGGATCCCCCTGGCTGGGATCCCCTGGCTGGATCCCCCTGGCTGGATCCCCGGCCGGATCCCCTGGGTGGCCGTGCCAGGGCATTCCCTGCCCCTGCCCCGGGTTTGTTTCCCCAAGGCCGCTCTGTCCCCGCAGGCATCGCCGGGAGCGTGGCCACGCTGCTGCACGACGCTGTCATGAACCCTGCTGAAGGTAACCCGGGCTGCTGGGGCTGTCCCACCCCGCCAGTCCCCGCCCTGAGCAGTGTCCCTGTCCCCACGCCTGTCCTGGGGTCACTCTGGGGGCTGTGGGGTCACTCTGGGGGCTGTGGGGTCACTCTGGGGGCTGTGGGGTCACTCTGGGGGCTGTGCCACCCCACCAGGTCCTGCCCTGAGCAGTGTCCCTGTCCCCACGCCTGTCCTGGGGTCACTCTGGGGTCACCCTGGTGCTGTCCCACCCCTCCCTGAGCCGTGTCCCTGTACCTGGGGTCACTCTGGGGGCTGTGGGGTCACTCTGGGGTCACTCGGGTCACTCTGGTGCTGTCCCACCCCTCCCTGAGCCGTGTCCCTGTCCCCACAGTGGTGAAGCAGCGCCTGCAGATGTTCAACTCGCCGTACGCGTCGGTGCTGGGCTGCGTGCGGACGGTGCACAGGACCGAGGGCTTGGCCGCCTTCTACCGCAGCTACACCACGCAGCTCACCATGAACGTGCCCTTCCAGGCCATCCACTTTGTCACCTACGAGCTCCTGCAGGAGCACCTCAACCCCCACCGCCGCTACAACCCCGGCTCGCACATCGTGGCCGGCGCCGTGGCCGGGGCCGTGGCCGCCGCCGCCACCACGCCGCTGGACGTGTGCAAGACGCTGCTCAACACGCAGGAGAACACGGCCCTGAGCTCCCTCAACGTGCGGGGGCACCTGTCGGGCATGGCCAACGCCTTCAGCACCGTGTACCGGCTCGGGGGCCTGCCCGGCTTCTTCAAGGGCGTCCAGGCCCGGGTCATTTACCAGATGCCCTCCACGGCCATCGCCTGGTCCGTGTATGAGTTCTTCAAGTATTTCCTCACCAGGCACACGCTGGAGGTGAAGCCGCCCTCGTGAGGGGAGGGACGGGGCTGTCCCTGTGTCCCCTCCCTGCAGCACGGGGACTGTGGGGAGTCACAGCTCGGCACGGCCCTGCCCGGGGATGCCAGTGCTTGGCACTGCTGTCCCCTGGGGCTGCTGTCACCGAGTGTCCCCTGGGACTGCTGTCACTCAGTGTCCTTAAGGGATTCATGGTCACTGCTGTCCCCAGGGACTGCTGTCACTGCGTGTGTCCTGGGACTGCTGTCACTGAGTGTGTCCTGGGATTGCTGTCACTGAGTGTCCCCAAGGGATTCCTGGTCATTCTGAGCCCTGGGACTGCTGTCACTGCTGTCCCCAGGGATTGCTGTCACTGCGTGTCCTTAAGGGATTCATGGTCACTGCTGTCCCCAGGGACTGCTGTCACCGAGTGTCCCCTGGGACTGCTGTCACTCAGTGTCCTTAAGGGATTCATGGTCACTGAGTGTCCCCAGGGATTGCTGTCACTGCGTGTCCCCAAGATTTCTGGTCACTCTGAGCCCTGGGATTGCTGTCACTGAGTGTCCCCTGGGATTGCTGTCACCGAGTGTCCCCAGGGTCACTCTGAGCCCTGGGATTCCTGTCAGTGACTATCCCCAAGATTTCTGGTCATTGAGTGTCCCCAGGGATTGCTGTCACTGCATGTCCCCAGGGTCACTCTGAGCCCTGGGATTTCTGGTCACTGAGTATCCCCAGGGATTGCTGTCACTGTGTGTCCCTCAGGGATTGCTGTCACTGTGTGTCCCCAAGGGATTCCCGGTCACTGAGTGTCCCCAGGGGATTGCTGTCACTGCGTGTCCCCAGGGATTGCTGTCACTGAGTGTCCCCAGGGTCACTCTGAGCCCAGGGATTCCTGGTCACTCTGAGCCCTGGGATTGCTGTCACTGAGTGTCCCCAGGGATTCCTGTCACTGAGTGTCCCCATGGAATTCCCGGTCACTCAGTGCCCCCTTCCCTTCCTTAAACAACACCAACGAAAAGAAGAGTTTATACAGACTTTTATATTAATATATATATATATTTAATAACTTTATTTTGCAGCAGTGAACTTGCAAACTGCTCCTTTTCTGGGAAATAAGATGCAAGCTGGAGTTCACTCCTTGTTGAAGGTTTAGGTGATCCAACCTAAGCTGCTTTTTGGGATTTTTTTTCAATTTTTATTATTTTATTTTTGCAGCAAAGAAACAAAAATGTCCTGGCACAGAAGTTAATTTTTATATAAATATAAAATAGCTGGATAATGTTTATCCTTTATTTTTCTATGTAGGCAGTCGAGTGGGTTTTTAAATGCTTTTACAGCTGGGTGCAAAGCTGTTTAAAAAAGGGCTCAGGTCTTGCCTCCTGTGTAAGGAAGACCCAAAATCATTGATTTTATGGCCAGATTGGCTTTAATTACCCAGGGGGCAATTAAAGGGTTCTCCTCTGGGTGTCAAGGTACGTGGGAGCCCCTTGAGGGGACACGGAGTGGGGACAACACTTTGGGAAAACGATCCCAAAATCCCTTTGTGGGGGAGAGGAGGGAAAACTCAATCCTGTTTTTTTCCACTCTTGAAGGTGTAGATTTTTAACCAATTTTATTTTGCAATTTAAACTCATTAAAGGTACATTTTAATGGGGTGTGACAGCAGAGCAGCCTTCACCCTCCCGGAGTTCATTCCCACTTTTTCCTCCCTGGAGGGCTGATCCCATGCCAGGGATCTGATCCCATGCCAGGGATGTGATCCCATCCCAGGGATCTGATCCCATCCCATGGATCTGATCCCATGCCAGGGATCTGATCCCATGCCAGGGATCTGATCCCATCCCATGGATCTGATCCCATGCCAGGGATCTGATCCCATGCCAGGGATCTGATCCCATCCCAGGGATCTGATCCCATGCCAGGGATCTGATCCCATCCCAGGACCTCTCCTGGGATCCCAGGGGTGCCTGGAGCTGCTCTGCTCCCGGGAAAGGGAGGTCCTGGAGCTGCTGTTTACAGAGATCCTGGCAGCTCCAAAGGAGCCCCAAATCCTGGGGAAAATCCCGGTGCAGATCCAAAGGCACCTCCCAGGCTGGGCTTGGCAAGAGACTGCTGCTCATCCCTGTCCAGGAGAGACAAAAATCCAACCTGGAGAGGGGAAAAACCCAACCTGGAGGGACAAAAATCCCACCTGGAGGGGAAAAACCCAACCTGGAGAGGGGAAAACCCAACCTGGAGAGGGAAAAATCCCACCTGGAGGGGAAAAATCCCACCTGGAGAGGGGAAAAACCCAACCTGGAGGGGAAAAATCCCACCTGGAGAGGGAAAAATCCAACCTGGAGGGACAAAAATCCCACCTGGAGAGGGAAAACCCAACCTGGAGGAGCTCCTCATTCCCTGGGTTTGGTTTTCCTGCCTGGAATGCTGAGTGGGAAGGGTGGGAGGCTCCCTGCCTGTCCTGCTCCAGCTTTCCCAAAGCAATTCCCGTCCTCCAGCTGCTCCTTGGGGACATCAGGAGGGATTTTTGGGAGCCTGGATGTGCAAATTCCAGTTCCAGGAATTCCTGTTTGAATCCAGGGATAAATTCCATCCTTCCCAATGAATTCCATGGTTTTCCTGCTTCCTTGGAAGATCAGCAGCCAAGGGGGGATTTTTGGGATCCCTGGGGCTGGAATGTGGCCCTGGAGCTGCCCCCTCAGCCAGGGGTGATTTTTGGGGTGACACTGAGCACGTTCCATCCTTTTCCCGCAGTTTTTGGAGCAGGAAAATCCAGGATTCCCTCTGGAATGCCCCGTGTGCCTTGTGGGGAGGATCCCAGTGTGAAATGAGCTTTTTGCTGCCTTTTTTTGTGTCTTTGTGAGCGAATCCCTGTGCCTTAAAGTGGGAAAATCCCGCTGGATCCTCCCGGATTTGGTGGGATTGGAGCTCCCAGAGCTGGGAATTTTTTCCTTGAGAACCTGGAGAGTCCCTCCCAGAGCCGGAACTGCCCGGAAAATTCCCGTGGAGGTGGAATTTTGGGAATGTGATGCTGAAGGGAGAAAATGTGGGATAATGTGGGTGATTCCAGCTTTGGGTGCAGCCTCTGGAATTCCTCCTCTTCCTCCTCTTCCTCCTCTTCCTCCTCTTCCTCCTCTTCCTCCGGGTGCTCCTGGGGTATTTCTGCCTTGGTTGCACCTCAGCTCCTCCTCGGAGTAACCTGGGAGTAGGGACACACAAAAATCCTGGATAGGGATGCTGGGAGAGGGGGAGATCCCTGGGAACCTCCCGAGGAATGGGAACAAAATTGAAATAAAAACCAGCCGGGATCTGTCGGGAATTGGCTCCTCCTCAGGCTGGGAGTGGGCAAATCCTAGGAGGAGGAAAATCCCTCCTGGGAGGAGAGAAATCCTTTATGGGAAAAGGAAAATCAATTTTAAGAGGAGGGAAATCCTTTATGGGAAAAGGAAAATCAATTTTAAGAGAAGGGAAATCCTTTATGGGAAAAGGAAAATTATTCTGAGGGAAATCCATTCTGGGTAAAGGAAAATCCATTCTGAGAGGAGGAAAATCCACTTGGATCACCCTGGGTATCCCACAAAACCAGCCCAGTTCTCATAATCCCAATTTTCACCTGCAGCAGGAATATTTGCATTTTCCCAGCTGCTGCTGCTGCATCTGCAGGGAAATTCCCTCCCCAAACCCCTCCCGGGTTTGCCTTTGGAATTTGTGCTGCAGTTCTGAGCTGAAATTCCGGATTTTGGCCCCGTTTCTGCCCCACTTCTGCTGCTTTGGCCGCCACAAACGCACAGAGCTCTTCAAGGGAGGATGAGGAACTTTCCCAGTTCTTAATCCCTTTTGTATTATTTGGATTTTTTGCCTCGGCAAAAATGAAATTATTATTGTTATTTTTAAGTGTTTTCTTCCCTGTTTCCCAATGCAGGATCCGGGTGGGAAATGCAGCTCTGGTTGTGTCACTGGAGCTCCAGGAAATAAAAAGATCTGGATTTTTTTGGTTTTTGGCTTTTTTGGAGTTTGTGGTTGTTTTTCCTTGGGAATGAGGGAGGGGCTGGTGCATCCCTGAGGGAACGGGGCCTTCAGCGATGCCTGGGCCCTTCAGGAGGAAAATTCATCCTGGGAGGGGGAAAATCCAGTTTGAGAGGAGGAAAATCCATTCAGGGAGAAGGAAAATCTGTTTTAAGGGGAGAAAATCCATCCTGGGAGGAGGAAAATCCATCCTGGGAGGGGGAAAATCCAGTTTGAGAGGAGGAAAATCCATTTTGGGAGGGGGAAAATCCATTCAGGGAGAAGGAAAATCTGTTTTAAAGGGAGAAAATCCATCCTGGGAGGGGGAAAATTCTGGGACAAGGAAAATCTGGAAAAGGAAAATCCATTCTGGGAGGACGAAATTTCTCTTGGGAGAAGAAAAATAAGAAAAATCCGTCCTGGGAGGAGAAAAATCCTTTTTGGGAGGAGAAAATTCCATTTTGGGCGGGGTTTTCCAGCCTGGCGGCTCCTCCGGGGCTCAGGCTCCTCTAGGAGCCGCTGCAGAGTTTTGGATCTTTCCTGGCCGGGAATTCCCAACCAAACCCGGGAACCGCGGCAGCAAAAATTCCCAAATTCCCAAGGAATTTTGGAGATTTTCCTCCCCTGGAATAAGAGCGAGGGGAGGGGGCTGCGCTTTGTGAGGTTTCTCTTAAATTTGGATTTGAAGGAAAAACCCATTAAATTTATCCAGATAAAAGGAAATAAAAATGAGGAAAAATTAAAATACAATAATATTAAAAAAAAAATACAATTTATTGGAGCAGTTTCTGCCTGCTGCTGGTGCTGAGCAGGGAATAATTCCCTGGAATTGAATTCCCTGGAATTCCCTGGAATTCAGGGTGAGCAGCATCAGGATCAGAGGGATTCAGCTCTCCCTGAGGCAAAGGAGACCCCAAGGTGGGATCTAGAGGGGGAAAAAAAAGGGAATTTTCACCAAAATATTGAAATGATTAATTATCCACATTTCAGCTCCAAATGGAAAATCCCTGGCTTTTCCCAGGGATGTCTGGATATGGATTTATGGATTTTATTTATGGATATTCCTAAGGCTGGCACAGGTGCAGCAGGAATTCCTCCCCTCCTCTGGGATTTTTGGGGTGGATTTGCCCAAATTTGGGCTTTTTGGTCTGTCCAGGCGCTCCCTGGGAAGGGGATCCAGTCCTGGGAATGGGATCCAGTCCCGGGAATGGGATCCAGTCCTGGGAATGGGATCCAGTTCAGGGAAAGGGATCCAGTCCCAGGAGAGGGATCCAGTGCTGGGAATGGGATCCTGGAGCAGGAATCTGGGAATTCCTGGAGGCTCCTGCAGGAGCTGCCCCCAGCCCGGGCTCGGGACGGCCTCGCCCGGGGCCTGCAGCTCCCAGGCTTTGGTAGAGGAATTTCATTTTTCACTTTTTCCCACTCCCACTCCCAACAAATCCTTTAGGAAATTCCAATATTTTCCCTCTCCCTCCAAGGTTTTTTGCTGGAGTTTTCTCCTGGCTGTCCGTGGCACCTCAGCCCCTTTGGAGCTGCTGAAAAGGGGGATTATTCCCTATTTATCCACTATTTATCCACCATTTATCCAATATTTATCCACCATTTATCCAATATTTATCCAGCGTTTCTCCCGGGCAGAGCAGCCCCGGGGGCATCAATCTGCACCTTCCTCTTGTCACCTGCTCCAAACCTCTCCAGGGCCCGGCCAAAAGCAAATAAAATAAAAATAACGACAGGAATCAAGGTGATGGCTGGGTTTGATGGATCCCGGGAGTTTCTGGAGGGTTCAGCTTCCTGCAGGCGATGAAAATTGGGATTTGTTGGGAGAACCTCGGAGCAGGCGGGAAAGAAACCAGGAGGAAATCCCGGTTTTCCTCTTGCCAGCCAAAAATGGGATTATTGAGGTGGCTGAGAGGGAAAGGAAGCAGGAGGTGAGTGAGGCTGAATTTTGGGACTGAAAAGCCCCAAATTTTCGATATTTAGGGCTGGAATTCCATCAGGATCTTTTTATTTCCTCGAGCTCCAGTGACATGACTGGAGCAGCATTTCCCACCTGGATCCTGCATTGGGAAACAGGGAAGAAAACACTTAAAAAACCCTTTCATTTTATTTGGCCAAGGCAAAAAAACCAAACAAAAAGCAGATTAAGAACTGCAAAAAAGTTCCTGATGCTCCGTTGAAGAACTCTGTGTGTTTGTGGCAGATGAAATGGCAGAACTGGGTCAGAGATGGGGCCAAAATCAGGGATTTGGGGTCAGAGATGGGGCTAAAATCAGGGATTTTGCATCACAGACCAGGCTAAAATCAAGGATTTGGGGTCAGAGACCGAGAAAAACGCAGAATTTGAGCTCAGCGTTCCTGGCCCCGCTCCAGAGCAGCCTCACACCTGCAGAGCCCGGCGGAAAACTCTCGCTGCTCCCCAGAGCTGTGAACAGGAATTAATCCCCTGGCCAAACACAAATATTTTTATTCCCTTTGCGGCCGAGTGTGGCAGAACCAACCGGAGGAGAGGGAAGGAGTGGCCGGAAAACTTTTCCCTCCTGGAGCCGTCCAAGACAAACAGGGAGAGAGGAGAGGGGAGAGGTGGGGAGGGACAGGTGAGGTGTTTGTGTTCGCGCTCCTTGGCCCTGAAAGAGCAGCGATATTTGAGCAGAAAGTTCAAATATTGGGTTTTTCTCAGGGTTGAACGAACCCGGCCCGGATCCCGCGGGAATCCAGGGGTTGGGATTGGGAATTCGGGGCTGCTCCAGCCCTGGAAGGGTCCCAGGAGGGGTCTGGGGGAGGGGAAGGTGTCCCTGGAAATGTCCCCTGGGGGTTCTGCCCTCCCTGGGAAAGGGATCCCCTCCTGGTAAATGGATTCTGTCCTGGGAATGGGATCCAGTTCTGGGAATGGGATCCTGTGCTGGGAAAGGGATCCTCTCCTGGTAAATGGATTCTGCCTTGGGAATGGGATCCAGCCCTGGGAATGGGATCCTGTCCTGGGAATGGGCTCCAGTTCAGGGAATGGGATCCTGTTGAGGGGATGGGATCCTGTCCTGGAGAAGGGATCCTGTCCTGGAGAAGGGATCCCATTCTGGGAACCCCTGGTTTCTAATTTTCCCCACCTCTCATTTTTTCCAATCTGGCTGTCCCAAAAATCTCTGGATGAGAATTCCCGGGGACGCCATGCGTGGCTGGTGCCTCTTGGAAATCCTGGGATCAGCTCTGGGCAGAGCCCCCGGTGGGAACAGAACCGGGAGGATCCTCCCCGGCATCCAGTGGGAAAATCCCGGGAGCCTCCCTCCGTCCTTGCTGTCCCTGGCAGCTCCCGGAGCAGAGGGAGAGCCCAACTCCCCCGGGATCATCCCGGGAATTCGGCTCTCCCCGGAGCAGAGAGGACCCCCAGGGAGGGATCCAAAGGGAAAAATAAAGGGAATTTCAAACGGAATGTTTGGGTTGTGAAAACCCCAGCACGGAGGGAATGTTTGGGCTCCAGGTGGAAAACATTCCTGGCTCCTCAGGGGGAATTCCGGCGGGAGGCAGGGCCGGGATCTGGGTCCCTTCCTTGATTTCCACCTCTTTTCCTTCATTTCCACCCTTTTTCCTTGATTTCTGCCCCCTTTTTCCTTGATTTCTGCCCCCTTTTTCCTTGATTTCTGCCCCCTTTCCTTGATTTCTGCCCCCTTTCCTTGATTTCCACCCCTCCCTGTCCTCACTCCAGAGTCTCCCTCCTGGGAGAGCATCCCCACATCCCAAAGGATCCACCCTTATTCCCAAAGCCTTTCCCTCTCTCCTCCTGGGAGATCATTCCCATATCCCAAAGGATCCATCTTCTTTCCTGAGAGCATCCCCACATCCCAAAGGATCCATCCTCATCCCGAGAGTTTTCCTGGTCTCCCAAGAGAACATTTCCCCATCCCAAAGGATCCATCCTCATTCCTGAGAACATTCCCATATCCCAAAGGATCCATCCCCATTCCCAAGGTCTTTCCCTCTCTCCTGGGAGAACATTCCCATATCCCAAAGGATCCATCCCCATTCCCGAGGCCTTTCCCTCTCTCCCGCAGCCCCAGGGGTGTCCCTGCCCTTCCCACCCCTCTCCTTGCCCCACTCCCGTTCCCACCGCTCTGCAAACTCCGCAGTTTCCTTGGCTCCCATCCCGGGATTTCTGCCAGGAATGTGGCCCGGGCCATGCAAATGTTGCTCAGCACTTCCATTATCCACAGCAGCCTCCTCCCTCCCGCTTCCATTTTTTTGGGGAGGTTTTTTTTAATCCCTTAAAGAAATGATTTGGCCCCGAGCGTTGTGTCAGCACCAGCCCCGGGATAATCCCGATGGATCTGATGGATTTAAAGGATGTTTTCCCTTCCCACTGGGCACAAACAGGAATTCTGCTTCCCTGGGGCCGGTGGAACCCCCTGGCTGTGCAGGCAGGTGTGGGATTGTCCCAGTCCCAGTTAATCCCGGGATGTTTGTCCCCTGGGAATGATTGATGCCTTCCCACCCTCCAGGATTCCGTCAGCAAACAGCTCGGCCCCTTTTTTATTTGTCCTGCTGCTTTGTGCTCGGAAAAGAAAGGGAAAACCCACTGGAAGTGGGATTTATGTCCATAAAAACCCCTGGAGTGGGAGGGCAGGGCTGAGGCAGCGCAGGAGTTTCTCCAAGCAGAGCCGGGATGGATCCGGAGCTGCCGCCCTGTCCCTGCTCCAGCCGGGCTCATCCCGGAATTTTTGGGAGGAGCCCACCCCAGAACTGGGGATGGAGCTGGGGCAGGGATCAGGGGACGCTCACGGGATCGTCCTGGCAGGGAGAACCCAGCAGGAGATCCCAAATCCGGCCCTGGGGCCGAGGGTGAACCTGCCCCAAACCCTTGGATAGGACAGGAGCTTTTCCCGTCTGGGCTGGGATCCATTCCCAGCTCCATTTTCCCATTCAATTCCTGATTTGGTTTTTTGTTTTGGTCATTTTTAAAAAATTTACCAGAATAGAAACTTCAAGTGGGAATAGGGAAGGGGTTGGGGCTCGTTTTCCAGCCGGGAAGAGCAGCAGGAGGGAGGGAAGGAGCTGGGATGGAGGGGGAGCGCCCACAGTGAGAATTCCCAGACAAATCCCGGTTTTTATGGTCCTAAAAAACCCAAACCTGCCCCTGCCCAGCAGTTCAGATCTCATTTCCAGTTCAGATCTTATTTCCAGTTTAGATTCCATTTCCAGTTTAGATTCCATTTCCAGTCTAGACTTATTTTCCAGCTCAGATCTCACTTCCAGTTTAGATTTAATTTTCAGTTTAGACCTAAATTTTAGCTTAGATTTTATTTCCAGTTTACATTTTTTCAGTTCAGATCTCATTTCCAGTTCAGATCTCATTTCCAGTTTGAATTAAATTCTCAATTTAGATTTAATTTTCAGTTTAGATTTCATTTCCAGTTTAGATTTCACTTCCAGTCTAGATTTATTTTCTGGCTTAGATCTCACTTCCAGTTTAGATTTAATTTTCAGTTTGGATTAAATTTTCAGTTTAGATTTCATTTCCAGTTTAGATTTCATTTCCAGCTCAGCTCTCCCTTCCAGCTCCATCTCCTTTCCCCAGTCCTTCCCAGTCCTTCCCAGTCCCTCCCAGTGGGGCTTTCCCATCCCATTCCGCAGTGCTGGATGTTCCCAGCTCTTTCCCTCATTTTTCCCTCATTTCTGTGTCTGTGCCTGGATTCCGGCAGCCCCCGAGCCCTGGGAGTGAAATCCGTGGGATTTGGGTGGGAGCTGCCTCCTCGGGGGGGTCACCCCCACTTTGAGGTGAATAAAGGGAATTTTTGTTCTTCCCTGAGTGGATCAGAGCAGGGATGGGAACATTTTGCAACAGCAGAGAGGAGATGTCCTTCCCTCCTTCCCTCCTGGAATCCGGGATTCTGGGAGAGGGAGCTGGGAGGAAAAAAATAAAATTAAAAAAAAGCAGCTGGAGATAGGAAAAGTTACTTTGAGACAATTCCAAAGCCGCGGCCTCCAGAGCAGAGGAGTTCTGATAGCGACAGAAAAATTCCCTGCTCCGGGCTCTGGGCGTTCTCCCCTCCCTGGAATTTTTTGCCCCTGGAATTTGAATTTTTTGCCTCCTCTGCCTGGGAGCTCGCAGGATTCATGAGGCAAAAGAGAAATCCCAAACCAAAAAAAAATCCTGTGGGAAAAGAGGAAAATCCAGGCGGATCCTTCCCGTTTTTTATTGTCTTTAGGAGCAGCGGGATTTCAATGGGAAGAGCAGGAGGCAGAGGAAAATCCCTGGAGCTTCCCAGGGGAAACAAAAAACCTCGGTGGATTTTAATTCCAGGAGATTAAATCTGCTCCAGCAGAGCTTTGCTGGGTTAGTCCAGCTGAAAAAAAAGCATTTCCAGGTGAGGAAATGCATTAAAAGGAATTTCAGGAAATAATCAGGAAATAGTTAAGGAAATACTCAGGAAATATTTAAGGAAATACTCAGGAAATATTTAAGGAAATATTCTTTAATATCCAATGTTAAGGTGATTTTCCACCTAAAAAAGCAGACAATAAAGGAAATCTCCTTTATTCCCACATTTTCCCTGTGGAATTGATGACACTTTAAGTAAAATTAGTTTTTTAAAAAATTAAATTTTTGCTATTCTGTGCCTAAAAATGGGATTTTTTCCCCCCCCCTAATTTCTTGGGACCATCCTGTTGCTGCTGTGGTGACCCAGGGTTGATCCACGGAATCCCGGCTTGGAAAAATTCCCAAAGCTCCCCCCGCGGAGGGGATTTGGCCGCTGGGGCAGGGCCCGCAGCCGGATATGCAAAACTCGTCTGTCACCGCCCCATTGTCCCTGCCCGGGTGGCATCCAGGGCACCTCCGGGTGGCGACCGCGATCCGGGCACTGCCAGGGATGGGGCAGCCTCGGGAATTCCCAGAGCGTTGAGATAAAATGAATTAAATTGTTAAATTTTTGGGGTTTTTTGGGGTTTTTTTGGGTTTGTTGGGTTTTTTTGGTTATTTCGGTGTTGGTGGCCAGAGAGGTTTGTGGTGCTGCTGAAAATCCCGCCCCTAACCGGCTCTAGGAGGAGCAAAACGGAGTTGAAACACCTCAAATTTAGGGAAAAAATGATGTTTTCCACCTAAAAATGCAGTTTCTACCAGGAGGGGCTCCCCCATCCAGCCTGGCAGTTCCAGGGATGGGGCAGCCACGGATTCCCTGGGAATTCCCAGAGCAAACACTGAATTAAGTGGAATTAATTTTTGGGGGGCTCTTTTTGGGTTATTTCAGCGTTAGAAATGAGAGAATTTGACGCTGCCACTACAAAATGCCGCACTGAATTCCCTCCCCTCTGGATTTAAGGATATTTCCACCCCAAAAAAAGCCATTTCTACCAGGAGGGGCTCCAGGAATTGAGGTGGTACAGGCAGGGCCAGGCTGCCCTGAGCGCCAGCAGCGACATTCCCGGGAATTCCGGCGCTTCCTGGGGATGCTTCCAGGGATGGGGCCACCATGGATTTGTTGGCAATCCCCAGAGCATTCCAACTAAAATTTTGGGGCTCTTTTTGGGTTATTTCAGAGTTAGAAATGAGAGAATTTGACGCTGCCACTACAAAACGCCGCACTGAATTCCCTCCCCTCTGGATTTAAGGATATTTCCACCCCAAAAAAGCCATTTCTACCAGGAGGGGCTCCAGGAATTGGCGTGGTACAGGCAGGGCAGGTAGGGCCAGGCTCCCCTGAGTGCCAGCAGCGACATTCCCGGGAATTCTGGTGCTTCCTGGGGATGCTTCCAGGGATGGAATTCGCCTGTGAATCCCCAGGGATGGATTTTCTAGGAGTCCCCAGAGCATTCCAACTAAAATTTCGGGGCTCTTTTTGGGTTATTTCAGCGTTAGAAATGAGAGAATTTGACACTGCCACTACAAAATGCCACACTGAAATCTCTCCCCTCTGGATTTAAGGAAAACCCGAATTTTAGGGATATTTCCACCCCAAAAAAAGCCATTTCTACCAGGAGGGGCTCCAGGAATTGGCGTGGTACAGGCAGGGCAGGTAGGGCCAGGCTGCCCTGAGCGCCAGCAGCGACATTCCCGGGAATTCCGGCGCCTCCTGACGCGAGTCCGTGCGGCTCATCCCGGCCATCCCCTGTCTCCTCTTGGTCTTGTACCTCCTGTTCTGGAACCAGATCTTCACCTGGGTCTCGGTGAGCTGCAGGTGCCGCGCCAGGTGCGCTCTCTCCGGGGCTGACAGGTATTTCTGGTGGCTGAATTTGCGCTCCAGCTCCAGCACTTGGCTGTGGGAAAAGGCGGCTCGGGAGCGCTTTCCCTGCCGGGGAGCCCGCGGGGCCGCCGGGCCACGGGCGGGCAGGAGCGGCTCCAGCGCGGCGTCTGCGGAGGGAAGAGGGGCGAGTGAAGAGCCTGGAAAAATCCCTGATCGGGAAAAAATATCCTAAATCGGGGAAAAAATCCCTGCTGGGACAAAAAAAATCCCTGCTGGGGCAAAAAAAAATCCCGCTTGGAAAATGTTCCCGCCTGGAAATCGCTTGGGTTTGCCCCTTGCAGGGAGGAAAAAATTCCTGTTTTCTTGGGAGTGTTTTAGTTGAATGGTGTGAGAGTCACACGGGGGGAGTTTTGTCATCCTAAATCACGGGGTTTAATTGGTGTTTTAATTGATATCCCCCCTGAAATCCATAGGAACGGAGATGCAAGGGGATGGGAAAAGGGATGGGAAAAGGGATGGGAAAAGGGATGGGAATAAAATCCCCAAATAAAACAGGATAGGACAGAACGGAATAGCATCCTGTGATAGGATAGGATGGAATAAAACCCCCCAAAAGGGATTTTTCCAGTGCTGGGGGAGGTGTCCCTGAATCCCAGGGTCACTCAGGCTGTGAATTCCTCATTCTCCCCCTGCTCCAGCTCAGACGCTCCTGGAGTTTAATCCGAGTGTGTCGGGCTCCAGCAGCCGGGGCTGGGTCCTGTCCCTCGACTGACCCGAGCTCAGACATTCCTGACCCATTCCTGACCCATTCCCGATCCATTCCCTGACCCATTCCTGACTCATTCCTGACCCATTCCTGATCCATTCCTGACCCATTCCTTATCCATTCCTTATCCATTCCTGACCCATTCCCGATCCATTCCTGACCCATTCCCGATCCATTCCCTGGTCCGTTCCTGATCCATTTCTGACCCATTCCTGATCCATTCCCGATCCATTCCCTGATCCATTCCCTGACCCATTCCTCATCCATTACCTGACCCAAGCACGGACTGTCCTGATCCATTCCTGATCAATTCCCGATCCATCCCAGACCCAGCCAGGCACAGCCATTCCTGATCCACTCCTGATCCATTCCTGACCCACTCCTGATCCACTCCTGACCCACTCCTGACCCACTCCTGACCCACTCCCTGTTCCAAGCACAGCCATTCCTGATCCATTCCCTTTCCATTCCCGACCCATCCCCGATCCGTCCCCGACCCCGGCACAGCCATTCCCGCTCCATTCCCGCTCCATTCCCGCTCCCCCCGGTTACCTGTGTCCGGTCCCTGCGGTGTCCCCGGGTCTCCCGGGGTTTGGGGACTCCCGGGCGGGACCCCCGGGGCCGGGCTGGCCCCGCTCCGCTCCCCGCCGGCCTCTCCCCGCCCCGCGCTCCCGGCGCGCCCGGGCCGCTCCCGCAGGATGTCCTGGATGAGGAAGGACGTGCGGGGCCGGGCGGGGCCGGCGCGGGGCTGCGGGGCGGCCCCGGGGGAGCCGCTCATGGCCGGGGGGCTGCGGGCCCGGCTGTGCCCCCCGCCGCTCATCCCCGCTCCGGGGCTCGCCGCAGCCCGGCCCGGCCCGGCCCCGCTTTTATCCGACCCGGGCCGGCCCTCCCGGGTTGATTGGAGCGCCCGGCGCGGTTCCCGCCCCGCGCCCGGGGCTCGGCGCCGGGGCCGCTGCCCTCGCCCTCCTTCAGCTCCCCGCGGATCTCAGGGGTCGCGGCCGCCCCTCGGCGTCCCCCGGGATTTCTTTGCTCACAAACCCCCCAGGATTTGAAGACAAGGATGTGAATTTTGGGATCCAGATGAGTCCAGAATGGGTTTTTTTGGGAGAGCATCCTTGGAGGGTGTTCTGTGCCCATGGCCCCAATCCCAGCTCTGCTTCCCCTCTCTGGGAGTGATTTCCATCCCTGAGCTCTTTGGGGAAACGCCGCTTTCAGGGGGGAAAGAGGAGAAATAAAAGGGTTGGATGATTTCTAAAATGCATTTTGAGGGGTTTCAGTAATTTTTCAGTAATTTTTCGATTATAAACGCCTCCCCTTTGATGCACCCTGAGCGTTTCTGTCAGCTGGGCAAAGCCGCTCCAAAGAGAGCCTGGGGATGGTTTTAAAGCCAGGGAGAGCAGCCCCAGCGGAACTGCAGGGAAAAGGAATTCCCTGTGGAATATCAGGGAAAAGGACCCTGTGGAATTGCAGGGAAAAGGGAATTCCCTGTGGAATATCAGGGGAAATGAATTCCCAGTGGAATATCAGTGAAAAGGGAATTCCCTGTGGAATATCAGGGAAAAGGAATTCCCTGTGGAATATCAGTGAAAAGGGCTCTGTGGAATTTCAGAGGAAAGGGAATTCCCTGTGGAATATCAGGGAGACGAGAATTCCCTGTGGAACTGTAGGGAGAAGGGATTTCCCTGCGAAATGGATGCCCCGGGAATGTCGGGGATGTCCCCTGTGGGAGGGCACGGTTTGGTTTGATTTTTGTCTTTCTTTGGCTCGGGTTCGGATGCTCAGGTGCAAATCGCGGATGGGAAAATTCAAAACACAAAGCGGGAAATGGCGAGAGAGCAAAAACACAATTCCACCGATTTGTTTTTAATTTGTAAATAATAATAATAATAGTAACAATAACATTAATAATAAAGGCAGAAATCGATACCTGTGCTGGGAGATATTAGAAAAAACAAATCAGGAACAAATCTAGAAATGATAGGAACTCAAAACATTAAATATTGTCCATTTTAAAAAAAGCGCAGGGATGTGCACGGACCCTCTTTCCCAGTTATCCTGAGGAAAAAAAAGCAAAATCCTGGTGACAGCAAATCCCTCGGGAGCAGGAAGGGCCAGACCTCAAATTAGTGTGATTAACAATAAATAATTTATAACTGTTGGGTGCCCGAAGTCTCAGGGCTGCGGTGGCAGCGTCCCCTCCTCTCTCTCTTCCCAGGAAAGAGCCGGCGTTGTCCCGCTGGCCGGGCTGGCAGAAACCCTCGGGATTTGGCTCCTGTCGTGATCGGGGCTCGGCTCCGGAGCTCTCCCGGTGCTCTCCCCGCTCAGCCCCGGCTCCCCGCGCCCATCCCCGCTGCCACCGCCGGGGACTGTCGCCGGGCACCGCCGGTGGTGGCACTTGGGGACACCTCGGGGAACCCCCGCCCGCACCGCGCCCCCAAAGCGCCGCTGCCGCAGCAGCCGCAGGAAAACGCGCCCGGGATCCCGCAGGGGGCCGGGAAACGCCCGGAGCGGCCCGGGCAGGGTTTGCCATCCCTCACCGGCACCGGCACCGGCACCGGCACCGGCACCGGCACCGGCACCGGCACCGGCACCGGCACCGGCACCGGCACCGGCACCGGCTCCGTGCGCGGCGGCAGCGCCAGCGCCAGGCACCGCTCCCGCCGCTGCCTCCTGCTCTTGTAGCGCCGGTTCTGGAACCAGATCTTCACCTGCGCGGGGCTGAGCTGCAGGAGCCGCGCCAGCTGCTCCCGCTCGGGTCCTGGCAGGTATTTCTGCCGCTGGAAGCGCCGCTCCAGCTCCAGCACCTGCGCCGGCGAGAAGAGAACGCGCGGCCGCCGCCGCTGCCGCTGCCCCGGCGCCTGGAGCGGGGCCCGGAGCTTCTCCGAGGTCGGGGCGAGCGGGGATTTTCCTACAGGAGGGAGGAAAACCGAGAGGAGTCAGAGCCGAGCGCAGCCCTGTGGGTAGCGGGAGGGGGCTCCCAAAGGAGGGAGAAAATCGGGGGTGGCGCCCCTTGGGAATGGGATGGAGCAGGGCTGAGAATTGATAAAGTTAAGGCTGATACTTGATAAATTTTATATGAATTTTGCCGTGATAGTTATTGAAAATTCAATTATTTTTTTTTTTTAATTAGGCTGTTACCCGAATTCTGGAAAAAAAAATCTCCTTTTTTTCCCCCTTCTCCTAATGACGCCTCTGATGTTTTGGGGCTGCCACCGTTGTCTGAGGGACACCAGGAAAGGCGGGCACGCAGCAGGCTCGAGTATTCCAGACCCCAAATCCTCTTTCCCCACCATCCTGCTCCTCAGGGATGGAATCCAGACCTCCGGCAGGAGAACCCCACATTTCTCTGAATTTCGGCTAAACAAAACAACCAAAAATAAAATTTAAAAACCAGAAGGGGCTGGGAGTGGAGGAGAGAAAATGGTTAAATCCGAGAGCAGCTGATGGTTTAGGGATTTATGGCTTGCTGGGATGCTGGAAGGGATGAAGGTGTGAAGGGAACAGGATCCTCCCCGGGCTCCCCGTCCTCATCCCAGTCCGCCCAGTGCCCCGCTCTGCCTTTAGGCAAACAAAGCAGGGGAAATTTTGGGGTTTCAGCCGCCGGGACAGCTCCGATCCCCGCCGGGGAATCCTCCGCGCTCCCGGCGCCGGGCGTGTCCCCGGGGGTGACATCGAAAGCGGTGGCGCTGGGCGACTTTGGGCAGGAAAAACCCCTCAAATCCCAAATCCATCCCCAGCTCCATCCACCCGCCCGGACCGGCCCTCGGGGATGCTCGGGGATGTCCCAAAATGCCCCAAACAGAGGTGAAAATAAGGAAAAAGGGAAAAAGGAGGAAACTGCGCGGGGACCACCGGGACCAAGGATGCGACGCTGCCCTGGGGATCCGCCCGAGGGAACGAAGGCGGCTCCGTGGGGTCCCCCCGGTGTCTCCTCCGTGGAGTCCCCCCGGTGTCTCCTCCGTGGGGTCCCCCCGGTGTCTCCTCCGCGTGGTCCCCCGGTGTCCCCTCCTCCGCGGGGTCCCCCCGGTGTCCCCTCCTCCGCGGGGTCCCCCCGGTGTCCCCTCCGCGGGGTCCCCCTGTTCTCCCTCCGCGGGGTCCCCCGGTGTCCCCTCCGCGGGCTCCCGCGGGCTCTTACGCGGCCGCGGCTGCTCCTGCCCGGCGGGGCCGGCCCGGCCCGCGGGGGCTGCGCGGGGCCCCTCGGGCAGCTCCAGGATGTCCCTGACCGAGAAGGGCGTGGGCAGCATCTTCCACCGAGCGCTGCCGCCTCGGAGCCTCCCGGAGGAGCAGCCCCGGCCCGGGGGGGTCCCCGGGGGTCGGGGGGAGCAGGGACAGACCCGGGAGGGCTCCCCCTGCTCCGGCTCCGCTGCGCTGCCCCCCGAGCAGCGCCTTCCCCTCCCCGCGTGTTTCCGAACCAGGGGAGCGGGGAGGGGGCGGGAGGGGGGCAGGGGGTGCCGGGCTCGGGCTGAGCCGCAATAAAACAAATCGAGCCCATTTCAGCTCCATTAAAGTCACATTAGCGAGGGCTCCGCCAGATAAGCGCTGATAAGGAGCGCAGACCACCAAAGCTCCCGCGGGAGGGGAGGGGACGCTGCGACAGCGGCCTGGGGACAGCTGCGGCTCCCAGTCCCCTCCCAGTTTGTCCCAGCGCTGAGCTGGCGCTTTGTGCCTCGGCTGAGCTGGCAGGGAGGGCACGGAGAGGGGTCAGGGCACCCCCAGGAATTCGGGCAGCGGGGTGGGCTCCTGGCACCCCGCGGGGGTCCCGGGGAGCCCCCCGGGCCCTGGGGTGACGCTGCGCCCTTATCTGAGCCCGGGGAGCGGCGACTTCAATTAAAATTCCTGGCGGGTGTTCGCTGATAGCCCTGACAGAGCCCGGCTCGCCTCCCGCCCCGCCGAAAGGGTTAAACGGGCCCGCGAGGGGAGGTTGAATAAATAAACTGCCCCAAAAGCAGGCGAGGAAGGGAGGGCTGCAACAGGAGGGAAAATAAATAAAATAAAAATGTTTCTGAGGAGTCACTCCTGTGCACCCCACAGGTCACAGGCAGCCCTTCCCTGCTGGCCGGAGCATCCAGAGCCCGGGGTGAGGATCCTGGATCCCCTCAGGGGTGATCCCGGGCCAAAACCTCCTGCTGAGCGCTCCTGGAGCCTTCCTGGGGTTTTCTCAGGGGTGTCCGGGAGGGATCAGACCCTTCTCAAGGGGATCAAGCCCTTCCCAAGGGTTCAGACCCTTCTCAAGGGGATCAAGCCCTTCTGAAGGGGCTCAGGCTCTTCCCAGCTGCCATCCAGGGGGGATGAAACCCTTCCCAGGTAGCTCAGACCCTTCTTAGGGAGCTCAGACCCTTCCCAAGGGGTCTCAGTCCCTTCCCAGGGGGCTCAGCCCCTTCCCAAGCGCTTCCCAGCGCTCTGGGCCGGAGATTCCTGCAGGGAGCTGCCCCCGGGGAATTCTCGGGAAGGAGCCTGCGAGGATAAATCCAGGATAAATCAGCGGCTCCCCCGGCGCGGGCTCCGATCCCTCGCGGCTCTCCAGGGCCATTCCTGCCCTCCCTAACCGGGTTAGGTGTAACCGGGAGAAAGGCGGGAGCGTTTCCGTGGCGGCGGCTCCGGGGCTCGGGTTTCGGGCGCTATCGGGGGCTGCATCAGGAGCTGCCGCTTCCGAGACCCGGGAAACGCGACCCCGCCTCTCCAGAGAGCTCCGCTCCTGCCGGGTCTGGGGTTTGGAGGGGTCAGGAGTGAGGGAATAATGGGAATACTGGCACCGGGAATATGAGGAGTGTAACGGGAATAAAGGGAGGGGTGGGCGAGGGGGATGCACAGAGCCCCTCCGAGGGGTTTGGGGATGCTCTGGTGCAGCTGAAATGAAATTTGGGAGGGTTTTCTGCACCCCCTGCTTCTTCCCAGGCTCTGATCCGCCCTGGGTGGCTCTCGGGAAGGGTTTGAACCCCTCGGATTCAAACCCTGATCTTCTTTCTGTCCTTTTCCATCAGCAAAACAAAAGAAAAAAGCGGAGAAAATGGGGGTGAGAAGGAGCTGCAGGGGTGAGGGGAAGGGAATTCCCTCCCCTAATAAACATCAGGGGAGAAAAAGTAGAAAAAGTAGGAAAAAAAAAATCTTTCATTTCATTTTATCATGGCATAAAACCATGAAACTTTGGTGCATTTTCATGGAGAATTCGCTCCCCTGTCCTGCAGGGTGTCAGGACTGAAATCCAAACTGGGCCGGGCTCTCACCTCCTGTGAGATTTCATCTCTTTCCCCCCAATTTTTCCATTTCAGCCCTTCCCCGGTGCTCCCCATGTTCACCTGGGTGTTATCCCCGTTTTTTCACCTCGTTATTCCTGGATTTTTTGGGATCTGTTGGAATAGGGGGATGGAGGGCACACAGGGTTCCTCAGCTGCTGCTGCCGTTTCTGCTCCCGGCTGAGATTTTCTGTTCCAGGGATTCGGGACGGACCCAAATCCCGACCCGTGAGCCGGCAGTGCCCTCTGCTTGGCCAGCCAGGACCTGCAGCTTCGCTTCTCCCCCAAATTCCCAAAAAATCCAGGCTTGGAAAGGTGGAAAAATCCCCGCAGGGGCAGCGAGCGGGAATTGCTGATTTTTGGGGCTTTGCTGTGTCACGGGAGATAAAATTCGGACTGGTTAAAAGTGCTCTGGGTAGGCTTGGGAGTGGTTTTTAAAGGGGGTTATTCAATCTAATGTAAATAAATTAATTATTATTTATTCTCGTGAAGGATTTGGGTCGGGGCTGGGCAGGGGAGGGAAGCGGGAGATGCCAGGGGAGCTCCCCCGTGCTGGTGTCGGTCAGCAGATGGCACAAGAGCCGTGCCGAGCTCCTGGAAAAAGAAATAAAATTACAGGGAAAAAAAACCTTGGAGTGTTTCACCCTGCAGGGCCGGGAATTCCCGGCGGGATAACGCCTGGAGCATCCCAAGGTCACGGTGGGAAGAAATATATATATAAGGAATATATAATATATATAAGGAATATATAATATATATAAGGAATATATAATATATATAATATATAAGGAATATAAATACAAATAACATTTTTATTCTGCCCCTTCGGAGGGCGGGGAGGGGCTGGGATGGAATTCCCAGGGAATTTTCTCATCCCTGGGAGTGTCCAGGGCCAGGCTGGAGCAGCGGGAGGTGCCCCTGCCGTGGCCCTTGGATGGGCTTTAAGGTCCTTCCCAAGCCAAATCATTCCAGAATTCCTCAATTCTGGGATTCCAAAGCCATGGCAGAAATTCTGGGACTCTCTCCCTGCTCTGGAACTCCGGCCACATCTGTTGGGTTTGGGCTTTGTTTTGCTTTTGGATTTGTTTATTTTATTTATTTACTTATTTTAAATGGGAGATTTATTTAGATTGAGGAAAGATCCTTTGGATTCCAGCCCGAAAATGTAACCGAAACTCTCCGGATTAAATAAATAAAACCCAGGATTGCTTCATCCGTGTGTCTGTGATGTCATCCCACGCTGACAGCCCAGGCCCTGCTTTAATCCGAGATTCCCGGGGCAGGGGAAATGAATTCTCAGGGAAATCAGGAATTATCAGCTATTGCCTAAATGAGATTTCCGATTTGTGCCTCTCCCCACCCTCCAAATCCATCACCGGGCCTGGAGCAGCTTCCTGAGCCCGCCTGGGAGACACCCGAGGCTGCTGGAGCAGCCCAGGAATTGAATTTAAATTAAAAAAAATATTAAAAAACCCTGGTGAAAGCCACGGCTCCGAGGGGGAGCTGGGATTTTCCAAAGGCTGCTGAAGGAGGAGGAGGAGGCTCCTGCAGAGCACAGGGGTGGGAGCTGTGCCCGGGTAGGGCTGGAAACTCCTCCAGGAGGGGCAGGAATTTATCCCCAGGGCAGGGAGAAATGGAAATTTATCCCCTGTAGAAATTTATCCACAGATAAGGGATGGACAGAAATTTATCCCTAGGCTGTGGCTGGATTCAAATTTCTCCCCAGGTCATGGATGGATAGAAATTTATCCCCAGCTCTTGGATAGATAGAAATTTATCTACAGGTTGTGGAGGATAAAAATTTATTTACAGGTCTTGGATGGATGGAAATTTATCCCCAGGTCAGGGATGGATGGAAATTTATCCCCAGGCTTGGATGGATTGAAATGTATCCCCTCTGATGCTCAATCCAAGGAAAATCCAACATTTTTATTCTGCTGCCATCAACAGCCCAGTAAAGACTCAGACACCAAAACCTCTTAAATTTGATTTTTTATTTCATTGCAGAAGAAAATCCAACGTCGGCCTCGTTACGTTACGCATCTTTAATTATAAAAATAAGCAGAGAAAATAACTCGCCTCTCTCTCTCTCCTGGCTATGATATGTTTCAAATAACCTTTATATGAACACACAGAGCTTTACAAATGTCACGGAAACAATAAATAAGGACATATACCAGATATGCTCACTGTTTGTTCCAGTAATCAGCAAAAAATAAAAAACAAACCCAACTCCCGCCCCAAAACCCCCAAACTCTCTCCCTTTTCCCTTTTCCAGGTCTCTTTAAATTATAAATACAAATAACGCAAATTTATAATGGCACAAAAACGTCTAAAGTGCAAACAAATCACGAGACTCATGCAAACCTTCCCAGGGAAGCCCCTCCCAGCCCCGAGAGAAAAATCCTTGTGTGAGACTAAAAAAAATAAAGCAGAGCCGAACTCGGAGGTGAAATCGCTGGGCTTGGTCTGGGGGATCGTTCCCCATCCCGAGGGGTCTCTCATGCCCAAATCCGAACTTTTCCTTCATTCCCAAGGGGTGGGAAGAGCCTCCAAACCCCTCTCCTGAGCGGGGAGGGCTGGCAGTGCCCAGCTCAGGTGAGGGGAGGGAGGAGCCATCCCAAATCCCCAAATTCCCAAATCCCCAAATTCCCAAATCCCCAAATTCCCAAATTCCTCCCTGCCCCAGCGGGGGGACCAAAGCGGCCTCAAAGCAGCTCAAAAATTGGGAATTGTGGCTCTTTGGGACAGGGGTGGCTCAGGGGGAATTCCTGGGGCACCACAGCAAACCCCAGCACGGGGAATCCTCTCCCCACTCCTCTGCCCGCCCACATTCAGGAGGAATCACTGCTGGGAAGGGGAATTTCTTTATGGAATCCCCCCAAAAATGGTGGGATTGGGAGGTCCAGGGCTCCAAATCTGCTTTTGGGGTTGCAGAGAAATGAGAGGGTGAGGAAGCCGCTTTCCATGGGGAATATCCCAGCCCAGTGTCCTGGGAGAGCTCTTGGAGCCTTTGGGATCCCAGACTGGGAGCTCTGGAGCACGGGCTGAGCCTCCCAGCTGGGGTTTGGCCACTGCCCCGAGCCAGGGAAAGATTTTTGTGCCCCGTTCCCAAATAAAAGCATGGACTGGATGTACAAAGCCCAGCGGGATTCCCTGGCTCCCAACAGGAAGTCAGGGAGGCACCGCTGGGATCAATTCCTAAATGTAATCCCAATTTTAGGGCTGGGATATTCCAGAAAATTTTGGTTTCCACCTCTCAGAACCTCTTCGTGTCAGCCTCTCAATCCCTGCCTGGTTCAGGAAGGAGCAGCTCTGCATCTTCCTTGCCCTTGCCCCATTTGGAGTATCCCCAAAAAAATAAAATCACAAATTCTGATCTTCCACCAGTGTCAGCAACATTGGTGGTTTTTTGGTTTTTTTTCTTTTTTTTGCTGTTTCCAATTCTCTGCCAGCACTTTTGGGTGACATTTTGTGAAGACAGCGACATCTGAAACGCTGCCACTGCGCCTGGTTTTGATATTTTAGCAGCAAGTTCTGGTTTAAAGGCTTTGTGGTTTTCCAAACAACACACACACAAAAAAATTAAAGTTCTATTGCTTCAGGTTTCCATGAGAAAGAGAGATCCCTCCTTCCTCAGCTCTCCAATGGTCTGAGGCAGAGTTTCCCTCTCTGCAGAGGCTCCAGGGATGGATTTGGGATTGGCCTGGGGATCCCACCCCACAGAGGGGAGGTTTGGCCTCACCAGGGCTGTGGTGGGGAGGGGGTTTGGGGTCTCCCAGCTCTGCTCTTCCTCCCAGAGCCCGCTGAGGAGGAGGAGGAGGAGGAGGATGGAGCAAAGGCAGCTCCCAGAGCCCTCATTCCCCATCCTCAGCTTTCCTGCTGGAGCTCAGGAGAATCTGGGATTTCCCTGCCTTTCCCCGGAGATCCTCATGGGAGCTTTCCCCTCTGAGATTCCCAAAGGATCTGATGATCCCGAAATTTCCCAAAGGATCTGATGATCCCGAAATTTCCCAAAGGATCTGATGATCCCGAAATTTCCCAAAGGATCTGATGATCCCAAAATTTCCCAAAGGATCTGATGATCCCGAAATTCCCAGCGGCTCTGCCTCGGGTCTAAGTGCATCTCCTGGCAGCCCCGTGTGGGGACAGGACTGACCAGCCTGACCTTGGGGTTTTTCTGGATTTTTCCTCAATTTTAGCTCTGACAGGCCGTTCCTGGCCCTGCAATTCCCATCCTAAACCTTTCCCCTCTTCCTCTCTGAAAAGGCCACAGAGTGGAACGTGAACTCCTGACTATGACAGAGGTGCTGCTTCCAGAAAAACAAAACAATAACAAAGAAAGAGCTGACTTACAAAAAACTCAGTTTAGGCAATAAAGTTATTCTGTCCTGCTCCTTTGAAGCAGACTCTGGCGGAGTTCATGGACAGCACAGACAGATTTTAGCACTATTTATACCACAGTTAGAGCAAGGCCTTTAATACTCTAATCTTAAGACAGGCTTTGTTGCTGTTAGGCTTCGTTTAAAGCTTCAGGCGGTTAAATACAGTACAGAGATGTGAGCTTTGAAATACAACGCACGATCAGACACCTCCTGGCCAGCTCCAGGTGGGACACGTCCCTCTCCAGGTTTGGGGGTTTTTGGGGTGGTTTGGACTCGTTTTGCACCGTGGGGCCGGGTCCTGGCGGCTTAAACCGCGCAGGGAGTTTGGTAAAGCCCGGTTTAAACGCGCTCCCAGCGCTCTGCTGGAGGGTTAGGACTGAGCGTGGCACTGCAGGGGCAGGAACGCGACGTCCGCGTTCCTCCGTGGCCAGCACGGATTCATGACACGAACCCCACGGGACATTTTTGGGATGTGCAAGAGCTCTTAGTGCAACTTTGGCCGCGTGAGGGAGAGGAGCTGCTCCTCCCCTCAGTGCCAAATCTCCAGGCCTGGGTGGTGCCAGTTTGGGGACAAACCTCCAAAATTTGCTGCATGGAGGCCCGACCACCTACTTAAAACCAAGATTTTTTTGTTTGTTTGTTTTTGTGGGCTAATAGATTTTTTTTTTTTTTGTGGGGAGAAGAGAAGAGCCGGAGCCGTTCGGCTGCCGCACCGAGCGCCGCCCGGGAGGAGCAAAAATGAACTAAACCTGCCCCAAGGAACCAAACCCGGCTCCTTGGGGAGCTCAGAGGGGCTAAAACACCGACAGTCCAGCGGCTTTGGGGTGCAGAGCCCTCAGCTTTGGTCGCGCTCGGCCTCCCCTCGGGCCGCGTCAGGCGCGCTCGGCCGAGCCGCGCTTGGCGTGTGCCGGCGCCGAGCCCTCACCTCGGAGGTTCCTGAGGAGCAGCTTCAGCTTCTGCGGCTCCGAGAGCCTCCTGCGCAGGGACTCGGCCCGCGGGGGGCCCTGGGCGCAGTGGTCGCTCTGCAGCAGGTGGAACAGGCTGGCCATGCTGGGGCCCAGCTTCTCCATCAGGCTCTCCTTGATGGTGCTCACCGTGGCCTCGTCGCACTCCAGCAGGCTCCTCACCAGCTTGGTGTAATACCTGCGGCAGAGGAACACGGTTAGAGCGAGGTGAACCCCCAGATGGGTGGCAAAATGGGGACAATCAGGGGGTTTGACTCGTCTGATGCCTTCAGTTTTATTTCCTGTATTTCAGCCCTGTGCTGCCCAGGGTGCAGCTCTGAGCTCACACTCAGGCTCACTCAGCTCCTCACACAGCAGGAACACAAAACAAATCCTGTTCCTGCTGCACCCCAAGGACAGCTGGGACAAGGGTTCAGCCCAAAAGCACAAACAAGGGGGGCTGAGGGAGGAACGAGAAGGATGGGACTGCAGAACCTGGGGCTGCAATGGGACAGTGAAACCCCAATGTGCAAATGGACCAGAACTTATCAAAGGGGGAGACCTCGGGACCGGCTGTGCATTTTGTGCCCATTTTGGGTCCATTTTGTGCCCATTCTGTGCCCATTTTGGGTCCCCCTTGGGTGCAGCCCTGGCCAGGCTCTTGTCCTGCCCAAGGTTCACCCTAAAGCCCTTTCAATAAATCTCTGCTTTATTCCCCAGCTCTGCCCAGTCTCTGCTCCAGCTCAGCTCTCCCAAGGCCTCACATCCAGAGCGTGTTTGGCATTGATTTCTGATGGTGTTGTCAGAATTTTTAAGGCTGGGAAAGGCCTCACAAGGCCGAGTCCAACCTGGTTGTCGCTGCCCCCAAGAGCCCCTGGCAGAGGGGAGGAACACCATCGCCAAAATTCTGATTTAATTGCCCTAAACCAGCAGCTGCCCCGGCTCTGGGAGGTGAGGGACTGAGCACAGTGGGTTTGGAGTGATCCTGGTGGACGGGGAAGGGAAAAAGAGGAGGTGAGCGATGCAGAAATGGTTAAAGGGTGTGATTCACTCTCTGCTGAACACCCGAGCTCCTGGAGCTTGGGGAAGGAAAATAATTGATGTTGGCAACAACAGATCCTGCTGGGATCTCAGCCTGGCCTGGCCGCTGCTCTGAGGCAGAGCCACGACCGATCCATCCCTGCGGCACCATTGTCCTTCTGTCCCTTTTGTCCCCCTTGTCCCCCTGGTTCCTTTCCCTGCACAGCCCCACAAGGAGCAGAAGGGGGAGAAGCAGCTCAGTTCAATCCTGGCAGATTCCCTCGGGACAGATCTTTAGGACACACAATCCATTGTCATTTCCCTTTGTCCCCCTTGTCCCTTTTGTCCCTCTGGTCCCTTTCCCTGCACAGCCTTGCAAGGACCACAGGGACAAGCAGCTCACTCCAAGCCTGGCAGATCCCTGGATTCCCTCGGGACCTCCTCAGGATCCGTTGTCACCTCCGAGCCCACCACGCACCAAACCCCGAGCGAGGCTCCCCCTGCCCCCCCCAGCTGCACCTTCCCCTTCCAGCAGCCCTGGGCACGAATTCCTTGTCCAAGGAGCAGCCAGGACGTGAATTCCCAGCCCTGCTGAGGATTCCTGCAGGGAATGCTCCTCCACAGCCCCAGAGCGTGGCTGGGAGAGCACCTGGCACCTCCCTGCACCAGGGAACGCCTTCCCAGGGACACAGAGCCGGGAACAAGGGCAGCAGTCCCACATTTGCTGGGATCCCTGCCTGGGAGGACGTCGGGGAACTTATTTTAAGCCCTTTAAGGTCACGGTGACATTTTTTTCCACGGGAGCAGAGAGGAGAACAACCTGCAGGTGGAGGAGGGGAAGGAAGAGGGAAATGAGAGTTCCCATTGAAATCCTTCCCAGCTCTCAGCCTTTGGAGCAGCCAGGGGAGGTCGGGTGAGGTCAAAGGACAAAAGCCCCAGGCTCTGGCTCGCTGTGAGCCGCGTCTGGAGTGGAGATGAGCAAAGCTGAGCCAGGCTTAAAGCAGGGCCAGACACGGAGCTCATCCAGAGCCGGGCTGTGAGCTGAGCTTTTCCTGCCCTGAGCTGACGGCAGGAAGGTGCAGTGACCTTTAACTCCTTCCCCTGGGTGGCCGCGCTCCGATCCCGTGTGCCGGGCTGGGAAAGCAGGATGCTCCTCCAGCCTGGGAGCTGGGAAATGCCGCCGCTTTTGTTCCTCAGCGAATGTGTCACCACATCCTCTGCCCGGCCCGGGAGGAGCTGCCTCCACCTCGGGAAAGTTCCAGGGCTCGGTCCTGCCCGAGGAGCATCCCCAGCACCGCCCGAGCGTCCCCGTGTCCCCTCCAGGGGCTGCCGAGCTCCATCCCTTCAACCACAGAGCTGCCTCTCCTCTCCCAGCAAACCTCTTCCAAAAGACACTCGAGTTTCATTTTTACTCCTCCCAGTAAAATTTTGCCTTCCCGATTTTGCCATTCTCTAGGTAGACAAGAAAAAAAAATTCTCCGTCTACAACAGAGTTTTCTCTAATAGGAAATAGGTTTCCATAATCCTTTCAACTCTGAATATTCTGGGATCCTCTGCATAAATTTATTGTGGTTAATGCAATGTAAAATGTGTTTATCCCCTACACACCTCTCCGGGGACAGGTCTGGAGGTTTGGGGTGCTCCTGGATCCAGCCAAAGCCACCCCAGAGGAGCTGAGCCTTGGCCACAGCCAGCGACCCAGAGCTCCATTTGCTCTCCAACCCCAGAATTATTTCCTCCAGCCTCTCCGAAAGATCTCCTTTATCCCAATCACAAGACTCAGCACTGCCTGTTCCAGGGTTTGGAGGAAGAAATCCCTGTCCCTGCAGCGTGACTGCAGCAGCTCCCTGGAGCCTCCCCGTGTCCCTTGTCCTTGGAGGACGGGGACAGTCCTGTGCCCAGGGGAAGGCAGTAGTTTCTTTTCATTCTACTGATATGTGAAAAGTAGTGGAGTACTTTTAACAGTGTGGGCAAAAAAGTTCAGAAGTCTTTTGAATAATATCACATTAAAAGCTTTTTCAAATAAACAGTATTGGAATGACACTTTGCAATTGGTGTGAAATTCACACTGTCTTGACTGGGAAACAGCCAGATGTAAACACCGGTTACAAATCACAACACCGGCATCAATTCTTTTTCATCTTTCATCAGTTTAGAATTTATGGAGGTTTTGGCACTAAATTTCAGATTGGCTCCTAGATTCCCCCTTTGTAAATATAAAAGGGAACAGCATCTTAAACAACTGAAAAATTACTATTAGATTTTCAGTGCTATGTAATAAAATAAGATATACTTAGTGGTAGAAGGCTGTACTAAAAAAGAAGTGCTGCATAAAAAAGAGGGAGTTTTTTTAAACCTTTGCTTTAAAGGTTTGGGGTCTGGCACCGTCGTTTCTCCATCCCAGATCCTGAGGACGCAAGGGGAGCCCCACGTACCGGTTTGAGAACTGGTTTGGGAGCTGCACCACCTCGGTGATGGCCTCGGGGTTGCGCCGGGCGATGCCGCACATGTCCAGCTTGCTGTAGCACTCCTCCTGCACCTCGGAGATCATCCTCTGGAAGGTGGAGCACCTGCGGATGGCCAGGAACACCTTGGACGTCACCCCGTTGGCGATGCACTTGAGGCTCTCCTTCACGAAAGCCTTTCCCTGCGAACGGAAATAAATGAGTTGGTTTTCCACGGGGGAGAAGAAAACCCAAAATTAACGCCCTGGGAAATGTTTAAAGCACAATGGTTCAATGAGGAGGGGGAGATGTTGGAGTGCTGCCCCAGCCCGGGTTCCCCAGGGAGACAGAAAGGCACAGGGGTTGAATTGAAACCTTTAGAGAAACTAAAATGTGTTAAACCATGTAAATATGAACCATCTGCGCTAATTACCCTCCTGCAATTCCAGACCTGCCAGGCACGGCGGGGAATGGGGCTTGGACTCTCCCAATTCTTGCAGAGTTGTGGCTCTCAGCAGTTGGGATGCTCTGAGCTCCCATTCCCAAAAGATTTAGGCAGCGGGAATGTTTGGCCTGGGAATGCCAGGACCAGAGATGGAGCAGTCCTGCCCCACAGATCCACTCATAATGAATTTAATGCCAATTAAAGGGCCTCATTTAATGCCATTCTGGTTCAGACCTCAAGGACCTTTAGGAGCTTTTACATCTGTCCTTGGGAGCAGGAGCACAGGGAACTGTGTGAATTTTGGGAGGGAAGCGCAGAGGGAGAGGGATTTTGGCAGAACCCTCCAATATTTTCTCATTTATTCTCCCTGCAGCCCCAACCTGGCCGTGAATTCCCAGACCCAAACGCTTCCAAGTCAAAGCCCAGCCCTGTGCCAGGTCACACAGGCAGGAGATTTATTCTGTTTGAAGAACATTTCTATTTCCTCACGGAGAGGAAACCTCGCTCTCCTCCCCACGGAACCCTCCGTGCCAAGTCCTCACAGGGAGCGGGTGGAAAAAGAGCCCTGGAGGAGAAATAAAAAACGCTTGGAGCCAGAAACGAGGGGCTGGGAGCAGCGGGAAGGGCTGCAGGGAGGGGAGGGTTAATCCTGCCCAAAGCACAGCTTAAATTAAGGCAGGCATTGAGCGGAGCTCCCAGCACGTGCTTTAGAACCCGCAGGGGCTTGAAAAGGCGGCTCCCGTTTATCCTCGGCCGGGTTTTATTTTTGGCTGGGTTTGATCCATTCCTGGCCAGGTTTGGTCCATCCCCGGCCGGGTTTGGTCCATCCCCGGCCGGGTTTGGTCCATCCCCGGCCGGGTTTGGTCCATCCTTGGCCGGGTTTGGTCCATTCCTGGCCGGGTTTGGTCCATTCCCGGCCGGGTTTGGTCCATTCCTGGCCGGGTTTGGTCCATCCCCGGCCGGGTTTGATCCATTCCTGGCCGGGTTTGGTCCATCCCCGGCCGGGTTTGATCCATTCCTGGCCGGGTTTGGTCCATCCCCGGCCGGGTTGGGTCCATCCCCGGCCGGGTTTGGTCCATCCCTGGCCGGGTTTGGTCCATCCCTGGCCGGGTTTGGTCCATCCCTGGCCGGGTTGGATCCATCCCTGGCCGGGTTGGGTCCATCCCTGGCCGGGTTGGGTCCATCCCCGGCCGGGTTTGATCCATTCCTGGCCGGGTTTGATCCATCCCCGGCCGGGTTTGGTCCATCCCTGGCCGGGTTTGGTCCATCCCTGGCCGGGTTGGGTCCATCCCTGGCCGTACCTGAGTGTCGAATTTTGCGGCGCTGTAGAGGAAGGATTTGCAGATGTCGTACATCCCGTCCGTGTCACACGTGGAGTTCTCCAGGCAGGCGAAGGCGCCGCAGCCCACCTGGAGGGCGCTGTTCAGGCAGCGGACAACCTCTGCTGGAGAGAGGCACGGGGGGAATGTCAGAACAGGGACAGGGACTACAGCCCACAGCCAGATCCCACTCCAGGAGAGGGGCACAGGAATGTCAGCACAGGGATCCCAGCCCGAGGTTAAATCCCACTCCAGGAGAGAGGCATGGGAATGTCAGAACAGGACAGGGATCCCAGCCCACAGCCAGATCCTGCTCTGGGAGAGGCACGGGAATGTCAGCACAGGGACAGGGATCCCAGCCCGAGGTTACATCCTGCTCCAGGATTGAGGCACAGGAATGTCAGCACAGGGATCCCAAATCCCTCTCTGGCACCAGGCCAGGCAGGCACGGTTCAGACCCGCCCCGATGCTCCAAAATCTGCCATGGGATCAAGGTGGAAGAGTCCCACCTGGAGAAGGCTCCAGGGAGACCTCAGAGCCCCTTCTGGTGCTGAAAAGTGGATGGTAAAAAAGTGGGAAAGCGACTTTTTATGTGCACGGTGACAGAACAGCTGGGAATGGGTTTAAGCTGAAAGAGGAGAGATTTAGGTCGGATATCAGGGGGAAATTCCTCACTTGGAGGGCAGTGAGGCCCTGGCACAGGGGAGGTGTGGATTCCTCATCCCTGGCAGTGCCCAAGGCCAGGCTGGAGCCGCCTGGGACAGTGGGAAGTGTCCCTGCAATGGCAGGGGACGGGATGAGCTTTAAGGTCCCTTCCAACCCAAACCATTCCAGGATTCCATAATCCTATAATTCCATGATTCTATAATTCCATGATTTTATAATTCTATGTTTCTACAATCCCAGGATCCTACAATCCCAGGGTTCTCTGAAGACACGACCAGCACCCAAGGAACAGAAACTCCAACTACCAAACCCTCCTGGTCCTGGCTTGGATGGGGGCCCAGAAATGTCCATCCCAACCCCGATCCTCACTCCAGGCATTTCCATCTCTATCCCAACTCCCTCTGAGGAAGGAGCAGGGATGAGGATGGGCCAGTGGAAAACTCCGAATGCTGAGATCTCCCCCGTGGTCTTTGTCCCACGGGAGCAGCCTGGCAGCACCTGGCTCACAAAACCACTCCGAAAATGAGACTGAAGTCTCAGGAAATTGCACTCTTCGGGAGGTGTTTGTGCTTTTCTAAAACGCCTGAATTACCTAGAAAGAAGATTTTAGCTCGGGGGTCAATTCCCAGCACTCAAAAGGACTCGATCCGGCAGCTGGGTGCTAAAACTGCCCTGGGAGTGTGCAAGTGTAGCCAAAAATGGTCATTTTTTAGAAAAGATTCGGGAGGGGAAGGGAAATTCGTGCAGAAAAAGTTCAGGTAATGGAGCTGCGGGGATAATGAAACCCCGGAGGCGGCGGTGGGGTATCCGTGTCATCCCGGCTTCCTCGGAGCAGATCCAGTGCGTTTTAACAGTGAATCAGCACAATTGCCACATGATTGCCCCGAAATTAGCCGGGATTAACCCCTCGGGGCGAGCCGAGCATCTGTCCCCTCCCGCGCCCGGGCCAGGCACGCTCGGCTCCGGTTACCAGACATTCTTGGGGGGAGAAGAAATGCGAGCTCAGGGTCCCCCCTGCAGCCCCGGGGTGTGGGAAAAGTGAGGCTTTACCGGGAGAGAACACAAGTTATTAAATCTAAGTTAAACCCCAAAGAGAATTCTTTACAACCGGGATTTTTCCCGGAAAAAAAAAAAAAAAAAAAAAAAAAAAAAAAGAGGAATAATATATTAAAAAATCCCCCCATTAACCCCTCGTCGCTCCACGCTCTTGCTGACGTGCCTGAAGGGAGGAATATTCGAATATTCTGTAATTCATCCCCTCCCCGGTTCATAACCTCCCGCAGCACGAGCCAGCCCCGTAATTAGCTTTCCACAGGTCCCAATTAGAAGTTCGCTCGCAGCGGGCTCCGGGTGCGCGGGGCTCGGAGGGAGACCCCGGGTTCCTATAGCAACCAAATACAAAAGCAAATGCAGCGGGCACCCCTTCCCCAGCGCTGCAGAGCTAAAATAAGGCAGCTCTTAATGAGCTCCCAGTCAGGGCTTTAACATCTCTGCGGCACGGCAGAAGGAAAAAAATTTAAATTCCCATTGTTCCAGACAATGTCTCCAAGTTATCTCAGCAGCAAAGTCCACACATCCAGCTATATACATATATATATATATATATAATATATATATATATATATATATATATA
Organism: Prinia subflava; assembly: GCF_021018805.1. Taxonomy (NCBI): domain Eukaryota; kingdom Metazoa; phylum Chordata; class Aves; order Passeriformes; family Cisticolidae; genus Prinia; species Prinia subflava. The sequence goes on along the minus strand of NC_086275.1, from coordinate 693,578 downwards.
TTTTCCCCTCTCCATTGTGAAAGCGAGTTTGTTAAATGTATTTAACATTTAAATGTATTTTTATATTTTTTCGGTGGCAGCTGAGCGATGGTGATGGGTTGTGACAATCAGGGACAGCCCCTGGGTCACCGCATCCTTCAGAGCGGCGGCCCCGGCTCCCCCTGTTTGAACAGGCAGAACAATGGATTTTATCAACTTCCTAAAAAGCGAGGGATTTAACACCGGAAGGGAGAGGGAGGCATGCAAGCAGGAAAATAAAAAATGATTTTAAAAAAGCGCACGGGACTCGTTGAGGAGCTGGGGGAGGAGGGGAGAGCCCGGATCGCATCCTCGCAGCGCTTCCCTGCCCCGGCTCCTACAGGAGATCCCCGAGCAGCTCCTGCCAGCCCCGACAGGAGCACTGGTGCTGCCGGTAAGTTTAGAAAGAAAAAATAAAAAAAAAAAATAAAAAAAAAAGAAAAAGAAGAAGAAAAATCATCAGCAGAGAAATGTGAGACAGTTGAAGGCACGGGGGCTCCGAGCGTGGCGTTACCTGAGTTCTGCGCTGCCACCCGCGCCTTCCTGGGGCTCACGGAGTCATTCTGCTCGGCTTCGTGCGGCGCGGACGCTCTGAGCAGCAGCAGCAGCAGCAGACCGGACTTTAGGAGCATTCTCTGACAAGTTTCCGCTAAGACTGGGGTTGGGTTGGTTATTTTTTTTTTCCCTTTTTTTTGAGTGGCTCGATTTTTTCTCTCTCTCTCTCTTTTTTTTTTTTCCCCTCTCTCTCTTTTTTTTTTTTTTTTCCTCTCTCTCTCTTTTTTTTTTTTTTTTTTTTGGCTGTGTGCGCCTCTCCTCTCGCACTCGGGCTCGAGCGAAGATGTGGAGCTGGATGCGCGCTGGCAGGAGGGAGGGAAGCGAGGAAGGAAGGAGGGAGGGAAGGAGGGAGGAGGATCCCGGCGAGGCCGGGGATGAGCGCGGGGATGTGCGGAGGATCCGGGCGGCCCCTCTGGCTCCTGCTCGCTGGGGGACCGCGATCTGCCAGGGTTTTATAGCCGCCCTTATCGGTCCCCCCCGGGCTGAGGAGCCAATCGGCGGCGCTGGGCAGAGCCGGGGGAGGACTGGACTCATTCAAGCCCCGCAAAGCTGCGACTTCACAGGAAGAATCTTCTTTTTTTTTTCTTTTATTTTTTTTTTTTTTTCCAGCCCATTAAAAGTACCTGCCAAAGAACAATGAGCGAAAAGTTCATCCTCGGAGGAGCGGTGGGAAAGGGAGGGGAGGAGGAGGAGGAGGAGGAGGAGGGGGGAGGCTTCCTATGGATGGTGGAGCTCGAGGAAATGACAGCGCCGTCCTGAAGCGCCCCCACCGCCACAGAAAATCACCTGCCCTTTAGGAAAAGCCGCTCCCATCGTGATCCCGGGCTCGGGGCGGCTCTGAGGGGCTCGAGGGTGGCGATGGGGCTGGCGGGGACCCCCTCGCTCCTGCCCAGCTCTCGCCTCTCCCCGCGCTGCCGGTGCCTCCCTCCTGCCCCAGCCCTCGGGACTCATCCCCGCGCTCACGTAGGCGCATGCAAATCCCTCAAACCGCTCGTCCTGCCCCAAACCTCGCCCCAGCTCCCCTCACCTGCGCCGTTCCCGCCCTAAAATCAGCTGCCCAAACCTTTTGCTGCGTCCCAAGCCCCGGGTTCCAGGTGTCCCGCGGTTTTCCTCATCCCCCTCCTCTCCCTGCTCCAAACTCAATCCTGTTTTTCAGATTTCATAACGGGAGGAGGCACCCTAATGCCTGATTTAATCTCGGTTTTAATGGGCACGGAACGAGGATTAACGCGCTGTAGGATTGATTATCCCGGCTCCCAGGGACGATTCGGGGCTCTGGGTGTTCCAGGGCTGTGGAGCCTCAGAGCTGGGAGGAAACCGGGAAAGGTGAGAGGAGAAAGAATTCCCGAGAAAAAGTCACAAATTCCTGCAGCTTAGAACAAACCCGAGGATTCAGAGATCAGGTCTGGCTGACCTGAGCTCAGCTAATTTGGATCCTGAGCTCATTTGGGGCTCACTCTGCCACCCCCAGGATCTTTTCTGGGAAGGGAAGGACTCCCAGCTCTGTGGTGCCTTGGACAGGTCCATGGATCCATCCAGGTACAGAACTCCCCTGTGCCGAACCAATTCCACAAACGCCGTTCAGAGGAGGTGCAAAACCTCATTTTAGGGCGTTTATTGGGGATTTTGGCAGCTGAATTTAACTTTTAATTTACCTTTAATTTAAGGCAGTGAGGAAGAATTTCAAGAGGAGCAGGAGGAGGCTCCTTCCATGGAGCTCCAGGAGCTTTGCCTGCTGCTTTGCCTCATTCCTGATTTTTTTTTCCCTGGGAAAACTCTGGATCCTGCCCATCCCTGCCTCCCATCTCTCCCGGGAAGGCGCTGCCAGCCCGGCCCGGGCAGCGCTGCCCCGTCCCGGCGGTTTCGGCTCCCTTGGAACGGGAACAGGAGCGAGGTTGTGCTCCTGCCCGGGGGTCACGGGAACAGCTGTGCCAGATGTTCCAGGCGCGCTCCAAAAGCCCTGAAACCGGAGGGTTTCGGGTTTCGGGTTTCGGCTCCGGGTTTGGGGCACCGAGCCAAATTCATTAAATAAAGAAAAAAAAAAATCCAAGAAAAAGAAGCGGCAGCCCCGCAAAGCGTTGTGGTTTCTCCACTTCAGAGCCCCGGTCCAGTTTGGAAGCGAGAATAATCCCGGAGGGTTTGATCCTGATTAAATCAAAAGCAACTCTGGCAGCGACTTCAATGGGGGCTGAGTCACGGCTCCAGCGCCGTCCTCTCCTCTCCTCTCCTCTCCTCTCCTCTCCTCTCCTCTCCTCTCCTCTCCTCTCCTCTCCTCTCCTCTCCTCTCCTCTCCTCTCCTCTCCTCTCCTCTCCTCTCCTCTCCTCTCCTCTCCTCTCCTCTCCTCTCCTCTCCTCTCCTCTCCTCTCCTCTCCTCTCCTCTCCTCTCCTCTCCTCTCCTCTCCTCTCCTCTCCTCTCCTCTCCTCTCCTCGAATCTCCTCTCCTCTCCTCGAATCTCCTCTCCTCTCCTCGAATCTCCTCTCCTCTCCTCTCATTTTCCACACGATTGCACCGCGAGCTCCCATCCCTGCACCCCTTCACCCCCAAGGTGAACATTCCCAATTTTTGGGGCTTTTTGTGGCTTTTTGAGGCTGCAAACCTCGGCAGGTTTTCCTGGCCCTCCACAGGAGCACATCCGCACCCACAGGAGTCCAAGGGGACACGGAAATGATTCCAGCACATTTTCTGCCCTTTTTCCCCACTTTTTTCCCCCCTCTCCTTTCAAGGATTTGCTCCCTGAGGGCCACGTTTGATGTTTGGACCTGCTGCAGGTTTGAATTTGGAGCAGCAGGAGCAGGAGGGGGTGAGGCTCACCTGGTGTTGGATCAGGACACGAACAGTAAAACTCCAGGAAAACTCCATGCAGGCCGCAAAAAGACCCTGTGGAGGCAGAATTTTTATTATTTTGCTTTAAAAGAGCTGGGGGTGATGATTCCAGGAGTGAGGGACCCGCACTGAGCCGATGTCAAATTTGTCAGGGGAGTCGTAAAAGCGAATTTCTGCCCAAGACCTCAGAGTGCTGCACTGCCAGAGCAAATTTACTCTTTTTTTGTGTATTGAAGGCAACAAGGGCTCAGAATTCCCTGGAAACTTCCATTCTGCCCTCTCTGTGGGATTTCTGAGGAGTTTGGTGGCAGAGGAGCTCGGCTTCAACCCTGGGCCAGGTTTTAAAGGGGAAAAGTGATGGAAACCCTGAAATCCCTGCTTGGCTCGTTCAAGGGCAGTGCCCTTCCAAACTGCTCTTAGAAGGTTTAGGGATACAAGAACACCCATTAAGGGATAAGGTTTTCCCTAAATCTTTCCTTCCTCCTCATCTCAGGTAACAGCTGCTCTACAGCCTCATTTTAAAAAATTAAATAAATAAACCAAAAAACCAACAAAACCAAACTGAAATAAAAAGTTTCCCTGTTTGTTTCTGAAAGCTTGGCACAACCTGCTGGAAGATTTTCCCCGTGGCTTCCCTGGGAGGTGAAATGCTGGAGGGTTTCTTTTCCTGGCTGGTGCGTGGAAAAAGAAAAAAGAAAGGCACTGTTAGCCCTGGGAGAATCCCCTCCTTTCTTTCCATTCCCATTCAGCAGCTCCTATTAAATTGCACAGCCCGGCCTTTTGTGCTGCTCCCCTATTCCCAAGGTGTTAAGATTTTTATCCGACCTCGCTAAAATAAAATAAAATAAAATAAAATAAAATAAAATAAAATAAAATAAAATAAAATAAAATAAAATAAAATAAAATAAAATGGAGGGAGAGGAGAAAAGAAAGGAGGAAAAAGAAAGGAGGAGCTGAAGTCGGTGACCCCCCCGCGCTCCCTGCTCAGCTGCTCCCGGCTGGGAACGGCTGCGAGGGCGGCCCCCCTTCCCTGCCATTGTGTAACGGGATCCTTCCCACCTTTATCCCCTTTTCCAGCCGGGATCCTCCGCTCCCCGCGCCCCGGAGGGACGTGAGCAACTGCATCACCTCGGGAGCGAGCGGCGCTGCCCGGCACGTCCCGCCCGGATCCCGATCCGCCCTGCGCGGCTGCTCCCCAGAACTGGCATTCCCTGATCCTTCCCAGGAACCGGCATTCCCTGATCCTTCCCTTCCCTTCCCTTCCCTTCCCTTCCCTTCCCTTCCCTTCCCTTCCCTTCCCTTCCCTTCCCTTCCCTTCCCTTCCCTTCCCTTCCCTTCCCTTCCCTTCCCTTCCCTTCCCTTCCCTTCCCTTCCCTTCCCTTCCCTTCCCTTCCCTTCCCTTCCCTTCCCTTCCCTTCCCTTCCCTTCCCTTCCCTTCCCTTCCCTTCCCTTCCCTTCCCTTCCCTTCCCTTCCCTTCCCTTCCCTTCCCTTCCCTTCCCTTTCCAACAAACCAGCATTCCCAGATCTTTCCCTCCCCAGCTATCCACCATTCCCTGATCGTCCCCAGCAATCCAACAGATCCTCCCCAATGATCCGGCATTCCCAGATTCTCCCGAGTGATCCAACATTCCCAGCCCCTCCCCATCCACCATCCCCTGCTCCCTCCCAGCTCCCCTCCCTCCCCTCCCCATCCTCCCCGCACCCATCCCCGGGGTCCCTCCACCCTTCCCGGCTCTCCCGGCACCCAAAGGTGCTCCGGGGGCACCGCGGGGGTCCGGCCTGCCAGGGGTGCTGGATCTCCCGTCCCACCCCCTTCCCCCAGCCCGGGCTGCTCCGAGCCCCCTCCAGGCCCCCACGGGACGGGGACCCCACAGCTCCCGGTGTCCCATTCCCGCTCCTGCGGTCTCCAGGTGCTCCCAGCCCCGCGGGAAGCGCTCCAGGATTCTCCAGGCTCACACCCGCCCCTGTGGAGCCCCTGGCCCGGGGCCACCGCCCCGGCAGCCCTGGAGCAGCTCCCCAGAGCAGAGCAGGTGCACATCGAGCCCGACCCAGGAATTCCATCCCCTCCTGCTGCCCGCCATGGCCCCGGCGCGGCCCCGCACGCGGCCGGGACGCGATTCCCGAGGCCGGGAACCCCGGCAGGAGGGAAGCAGAGCAAGGAGAGGCCCAGCAGAACCTTTTAATTTGCTTAGCGCAGGTTGAGAACCCCGGCTGCACCGGGCAGGGGCGTCAGAACTCGTTCCAAAGGGCGGGATGCAATTTAGGAGTTACCCGGGAGTCTGCCCCGACAGAGCCGCTCGGATCTGGCTACAGGCCCCACCAACCTGGCAGAAAAACCCCGCTGGAAATCTGATTATGAAAGGGATTTAATGCCTCAGCTTTACGTGCAGGAAGTCAGGGTGGGTTTGGCTGCGGCTGCGATTGTTTAATGCCCAACGTGAGGCTGCAATTATTGACAGGACCAGGGGAAAGGGAAGGAGAAGGGAATGACTGAGAAGGATCCGGGAATGTTGGATTATTGGGAAGGATCTGGGGGTGTTGGATCAGGCTCTGCCAGGGCCTGGAAATCAGCAGGAATTTCTTTGCTGGAAAAATGATCTGTATTCCTATCAAAACCAGGCTGGAAAAATGATCTGTATTCCTATCAAACCCAGGCAATGCCATAAAGGATGGGCTGATGGATTTCAGCATCGTTTTGTCCTCACTCTTCCCACCCCTCCTCACCTTTTTTTGGGGAATTTATTTGGGAATCCTCATTCTCCCCCCAGTTAAACCCAGTTTAGTGCAGAACCCCCAGCAAGGCTTTGGGATCTCGGCTACAGGACAATTTGGCTGTTGAGTCCAAGCCACCAAACCCTCCCCAAATCCAGGGAATTTCTCCCCGGTGGCCACTGGAGCAGCTGCTGACCCCAAGAATTGACTCAGGGAAGCTCCTGACAATCCCACACCAGGAAATTCCTGATTTTCCAGCTCTCCCCTATGGAGAACTCCTCATGGATGGACATTCCCAGGGGTTATTTCCAGGGATTTCAGAGCTGGAAGCCTCCTGCTCACCCAGAGAGAGAAAAGGGCCTGGAATAACAACTGAAAATCGCTCCCATCTTTTCCAGAGAAAAATTTCCACTGGGAAAAGCTTGCCAAGGTCTGGATTGGGGGTAGCAAATATCTCCTGGAGCTGCTGCAGGATGAAGGCGGGCTAATTAACAGCGCTTAATTGCTGGCTGGGAGAACTGTGGGCACAAAAAATGTAATTAAAGAGTCCAAGTCACAGAAATTGTGGGTTTTCCCCTCTGGGGCAGGCAGGATTTCGGGATCACTCTTGGAACAGCAGCGAGCAGTGAGCAGGGGGAGGGGAGGCAGGGAAATCGAGGCAGGAAAAAGCTTTGGGGAATGCTCTGCTTCCCAAAATAGCCCCGAGTTTTGGTTATTTTGGGGTACAGAGCCACCAGGCAGCAAAATCCGCACCATCATCCCCTCCAGCCAGCGGCTTCCCGGGAATTAAAGCACAAATTTGGGCGAGGATGCCAGGAATGCCGAGCTGGAAGAGGGGAAAGGCCCAAATCCAGGCACAGAATCCATCTGAATATCCCGAGGGACAGCGGGAACAGCCCGGGGCGACTCCGACCCCTCGGGAATCCTCCCTCCCTCCCTGCCCAAAGGAACGGGAAATTGGGGTTAATTCTGCCCTTTTCCATCCCAGCTGCCAAACAGCCCCTGGAACCCTTCGGTTTTCCAGAGGAATAAAATGGAAAGGGTAAAATTCAGGCCTGAAATCACCCGCGATGGAGCCCAAGGGGTTTTAGGGATGGGATTCACAGGGGATTTTTAGGGATGAGATTCCCAGAGGGGTTTTAGGGATGGGATTCACACCGGGATTTTTAGGGATGAGATTCACAGAGGGGGTTTTTAGGGATGAGATTCACACAGGGATTTTTAGGGATGAGATTCCCAGAGGGGTTTTAGGGATGAGATTCACACAGGGATTTTTAGGGATGAGATTCTCAGAGGGATTTTTAGGGATGGATTTCACACAGGGATTTTTAGGGATGAGATTCACAGAGGGGTTTTAGGGATGAGATTCTCAGAGGGATTTTTAGGGATGGATTTCACACAGGGATTTTTAGGGATGAGATTCACACAAGGTGCAGCCCTTGGGGGGGCTTTTTGTGCCCTAAATTTACCTGGAGGCCCTTCAATAAATAGAAATAAACTGCTTTTTATTCCATTAGTTCTGCCTGGCCTCTGTTTTTAGGCAGCCCCGAAAGGATCGGTGGCAGCTCCAGCTGCCTCAGCCTTATCAACCCCAGAGGTGACAGTGATAACAAACGGGGGCTTTGCATCCTCAGACATTTTCCTTTCCCAGAGGAGCTGTGGCTGCCCCTGGATCCCTGGAAGTGGAGCTTGGAGCACCCTGGGATAGTGGGAATTCTCCCTGCCCGTGGCATGGGTGGCTCTGGATGGGGTTTAAATCCCTCCCAGCCCATTCCAGGGTCCTGGATGGGACCAGCCCCTCCCAGCAGCACTTTTGTCCCAAAGCAGCCAAAATCCTGTCCCGTGCCAGAGGAGCCGTGGGGAGCCCCAGGCCACTGCTCCAGTTCAAAGCTTCTTTTCCCGGGAGCAGGGCCAGGAACATCCCGGACTGAGAGCACGCACTCGATACGAGCACCCTGATCAGCTCCAGCTCCAGCTCTGTGCAGCTTGGCTGGTTAAAAAAATAAAATCCGTCCAGAGAGTCCGTGGGGCTCCTTCCTGAGGGCCCAGTTCAGCAGGTCACTCGCCCCGGGTGTGCTCGGCTCCGGTGTCGCTGGAATAACAGAATCCTGGAATGGTTTGTGTTGGAAGGGACTTTAGAACTCATCCAGTTCCACCCCACACCTCCCACTGGCCCAGGGTGCTCCAGCCCAGCCTTGGGCACTGCCAGGGATCCAGGGGCAGCCACAGCAAATCTGGGAATCCCATCCCAGCCCCTCCCCGCCCTCCCGGGCAGGAATTCCTTCCCAAATCCCCCCAATCCCTGATCTCTCACAGCACAGAACCGAGGTTATCCAGCCGTGCCTCAGGCCGGGCTGTACCACCTGGGAGGGCACCTCGGAATTCCTAAAAACAAAGGAGAGACACGAGAATCCTCATCCCCGAGTGTCCGAGGCCGGGCTGGAGCCCCCCGGGATGGTGGGAGGGGTCCCCGGGGCTGGGATCAGCTCTCAGCTCCTTTCCAAGCCCGGTGATTTTCAGGACGCTCCGTGTGCCCGGGCTGAGGATCCCCCACAGCAACACCCCCGGGGGTCTGGGGGAGCCTCCCCCTCCCCAAACCTCGGCCCCGGGCAGGGACCGGCACCGCAGCGAGCCCGTTCCTCCCAACAGAGGGCAGCAATGCCTGGAGGAGACCGGCACGGCCCCGCCCGGCGCAGGTGAGCCCTGGGAGCATCCCTGGGATGGGGAAAAAGCCGGGATGCCCTGCCCGGGAGCCTTTGGAGCATCCCTGGGATGCGGGAAAAGCCGGGATGCGCTGCCCGGAGCATCCCCGGGATGCGGGAAGGGCTGGGATGCGCTGCCTGGAGCCTCCCTGGGATGCTGAAAAAGCCGGGATGCGCTGTCCGGAAGCCTTGGGAGCCTCCCTGGGATGCGGGAAAAGCCGGGATGCGCTGCCTGGAGCATCCGTGGGATGCAGGAAGGGCCGGGATGCGCTGCCCGGAGCATCCCTGGGATGCAGCGAGGGCCGGGATGCGCTGCCCGGGAGCCTTGGGAGCATCCCTGGGATTGGAGCAGCCCCTCCTGGAGCCTTCCCTGCTCCCTGCCCGGTCATTCGTGCCCTGGAAAGCCGCAGCTCCCTCCCCTGAGCTTCCCCTCGCCCTCCTCGCTGCGCCCTCCCCGGTTTTCTTTGGGAACGCGGGGCGGGAGCGGCTCCGGACGCGCTCCGGGGCTCGCCCTGTCCGGGGAGAGGAGGTTTTGTTCCCCCGCGTCCCCGATCGAACCCGCAGCGATTTCATCGCGCTTTTGGCAGCGCCGGGAGAGCGCGGGGATGAATCAGGTTATTGTATTGTACCCACCGCGTTTTTACCCTGCCACCGCCGGTGCCACCGCGCTGAAATCCCGGCCCCGTCTCCTCCACCCCTCTGGCTCTCCAAAAAGCGCTTTTCCTTTTGGAAAAGGAACTTTTGCTAGCGCTGTTTGATCATTTAGAATGGTTAAATCCCCGCAGAAGGAGCGGGGGGAAAGGGTTCGGACATTGGGAACCGGGAAAATAGAATAAATAAAAATAAAACCCAGCCAGAAGTGGCTTTCCAAATCCAGCCCTCCTGCTTAGTGAACGCATTTAAGTAATGTTAATTGCAGGGCACCGCGGGATAAAGAGGCATTTGTAATTGATTAATCGGTGTTTGCCATTTCCTAATTAAAGAGCAAAGAACCCCTAATTATCCCGCTGTGTCCCAGGCAGTGGAGCGGTCATTAGGGGATGAGCAGTTCCCGCTCCTCGCACTCCGGGCTCCCCTTTTCTCCCACGTTACATAAAAACCCTGGGCACAGGCAGGGCCGGGCTCTGCAGCCTCGGTGGGAGCAGGGCTGAGCCCCAAACCCCGCACCTCGAAAATGACATTTAGGAGAAGACAAAACCCCCACTTCTCCAAAATCTGATTTATTCCTCCTCAGGCAAAGCAGGTGAGCAAACTCTTTTTTCCCCCAGACACGCATTTGTTGTTTGGGATTTTCCTGCCCCACTGGAAGGGTTAATCCAGGCAAGGAGAACTCAAAAATCCGGGAATTATCCCATCCTTGCCTCAGTTTCCCCCCTGCCAAAAATCACCGGAGCAGGGAAACCGGACTTGATGGAAGAAAAACGCAATTAAAGGCGATCAGCTGCAATTAAGCAGGATCAAAACAGTTCCCCTCCCACTTAAACAAGCAAATTAAGCCGATTTTTTTTGTGCTCGTGCCCGTTTATCAGGCGTTTCCATGGCAACCCGTGTTGTCCCGTGTCCCGTTCGTGTCACGGTGACACCTCCCATTGTCCCGGGTTCCGTGTGGTGCTGCCAGGGGAGATCTTTAATCCACAAATCTCCCGGGTCTCCCCTCCGGCTGACAGGGATTGATCGTGGGCGCTGCTCCTTTCGGGGGTTTGTCCGAAATTTCTCCTTCCTGGCTCTGTCTGAGCTGGGTTGGAGTGGAAGAATCAATATTTACCCAGCCCTGGACTGCTCTGAAACCTCAGCTCCAATAAAGTGCTGGAACTCCCTGGAGTGGAGCGAGTCACAAACTCTGAAATGTTTCTTTTGGTGTTCAATCCCAGCAGCTCCAGGCCCCGGTGATTTTAACAAAATCCCGACTGTGCAGAGCTCCCCTTTTCCCTTGTCTGAGCTGATTTCCAGAATATTCCCACTCCAAATTCCTGTGTTTCCTTACAAACCCCGCGTTTGCTCCTGGGGCTGCAGGGATCTCACCAGGACAAGGTTTGGGTGGAATTTGTGTCCTTGGGGCTCTGTGAGATCAGCTCTGACCTGGTGTGGGGGGATCAGACATCCTGGAAAACCAAGATTTTTCATGGAGGGGAGTAACTGCTGAGTTAATATCGGGGTTTCTCTTTCACAGGGAAATGGAGCCGTTTATATAAATAAAATACTCTTATTTTAATATATGCTTATTAAAGAGGTTTAAATTAATAAAATAAAATGCTCTGAATAAATCCAGAGGAGGCCACAGAAAGCTGGAGCCCCTCTGGGTGCTGGGAGAGCTGGGAATGCTCACCTGGAGAAGGGAAAGCTCCAGGGAGAGCTCAGAGCCTCCTAAAGGGGCTCCAGGAGAGCTGGAGAGGGGCTGGGACAAGGGATGGAGGGACAGGACACAGGGAATGGCTCCCACTGGGAAAGGGGAGATTTAAATGGGATTTTGGGAAGGAATTCCTGGCTGGGCTGGAATTCCCAGATTTGCTGTGGCTGCCCCTGGATCCCTGGCAGTGCCCAAGGCCAGGCTGGGGCACCCTGGGGCAGTGGGAGCTGTCCCTGCCCATGGTGGGGGTGAATTTTAGGGTCCCTCTCAACCCCAACCCCTGCAGAACTCCCTGATCCTGGGAGGTCAGAGCCTCCTGCAAGGCTGGGCCATCACCCTTTGGATATAAAATCCCTGGATTTGCCCACCCAGCCCAGAAACCAGGACAGAAACCCCTCCTGGAGCCTTCCCTGGAGCTGCCCCAGCCCCTGGGCACATCCTGGGGACATCCTGGGGACATCCTGGGGACAGCAGTGCCCTGCAGGTGCCTGCTGTGCCCTGCACCTCCTGCAGCCTGGCAGCGATTGAAGGCCGTGGCTGCTTCCTCTTGTCCCCGTGAAATCAAATATCCCAGCAGAGATTCCAGGGCTGCTTTGGACAATTAACGCCCAGCAGAGCCCGGGAACAGCTCCGTGCTCCTGCTGCTGCCTCCACCCGGGGAGCAACCCCTGGAGGAGGCTGTGCCACACAAACTCTGCCCTGGCGAGGGTCTGGTGCCATCAATCCTCAATCACACCCTGCTTTGGGCTTTGGTGTCGAGTTCTGGGGCTGGGCACTCAAATTTCTTAAATTCAGCACTTGGAGATGCCTTTTGCTGGAAAAAAATAGGAATTACAATTCCTGGATCCGGGGCACAGCTTCCTGCAAATGGTTTAAGGTGTTGTTTCATGGTGCAGCAAGCTGGGGTAGTGGAAGGTGCAGAGATGGGATGGGGTTCAAGGATGGGATCAGCAACCCAATGATGCTTCAGGATTTCAGTTTTTATTTTCCATCTGTTTGTGACCCTGCAGTTCTTCAGTGCAGAGCTCCAAACCCCACACACGGTGCAGCTGCTGCCTCCCCGTTTGGGGCAGACACAGCAATTCCTCTCCAGGCCTGGCAGTCAAGGACACCTCCCTGCCTCAGCCCCCAGGGCTGGGGACAAAAGGGAGTTGGGGGCAGCAAACTTGGGGTGAACGACTTCATCCTCTGCAGCTGGAATTGGAAGATGAACCCCAATCTGCAAAGGGACCAAACTGATCAAAGAGTGAAAAACCATGGTCCATTTTGGGGGGGCTTTTTGTGCCCTAATTGTACCTGAAGTCCCTTCTGAGAAGGCAGAACGTGCCCAGGGTGTTGAGGGGATGTTTTTTAGTTCCAGCTGATGCCTCGGGGTGGTGTTTTTTGGGTTGTGTTAAATGTTTGGGCCTCAACATCCCAGTGGAGCATGAGGGTCTTTTCCCTGGATTCCAGAGCACCACCGTGGGTTTGTTGGGGTTCCAGCTGCCCAGGAGAACCCCCTGGAGAAAGGGAGGGGACAGGGCAGGGCTGGCACTCCCTCCCAGAGCCCTTTTAACCCCAAATTTCAGCTTTTCCCTCACCCACAGGGATCAAAGTTATAACAGCTTTTCATTCCCTCCACTCTGTCTGGCCTTTTCTTTTAGGCAGCCCCAAAAGGGCTCAGGCCGAGCTTCTCCCAGCCTGAAAAACCCAAATTTTTGCCGTCTGAGAGGGCGAAGCTCTGCAGGAGCAGGCCCTGGGTGGGCTGTGCTGTGTTTTTTGTTTGGCTCTGGTGTTGCAGAGGTTTCCTTAGCAACCTCTGTATCCTTTTACAAGTCATTGTTAGCGACAGGCATTGACGTGGGGATGCTAAAAACGATGGCACCCAATAAAAATAACCCCGGCGATGACCCCGTTTCCTTGAGCAAACAGCACCAGGATCCACCAGGAGCCGGCCGGGGGGATTTCTCTCTGGAACAATGATTCCTCCGGCAGCACCGGCAGGAGCCTTTCTGCAGCTCGGAAAGGTCAAGAGGAAAAATCTCCCGTGCCTGATCCCAGCAGTGACAGAGGGAAGTGATCCCTGGAACCTCTGTAAAACCCAGAATTTCTCAAAAAAACCCAAATTTCTCACGCTGCTGGAGCCCTGGGCACTGAGAATTTCGGGCTTTCTGTGCTGACCCCCCGGCAAACTCTGCATTGACCTGAGGCCGTGGAACAGGCTCCCAAAATTGAGTGACAGCGCTGGGACTGTGGGTGTGGGGTTTGGATAGAAGTGTGTGACAGCACAGGGTGCAAAACTCAGAGTTTAAGGGTTTAGAATACAGTAATGGATATAAAACAAGGTGAAGGATTTAAGGCAGAGTCCAGTTCTTCTTTTTCACCTTCTTCTCCATGGGTCTGGGTGTTTTTTTGTAGCTGGGTAGAAAAATCCACATTGCTGGCCAGGGGTGTTTGATTATTGGATTAAAAGTAAAAATAATTTAGCTGTCATTTCTTAATTGGACAATTTGTGCTTAAAAGACCTTGTAGAGAGTGAGAGACGGAGCCATTTTCACCTTGCTAGCTACAACTCAGTTTGTGTGACTGTAACATAGATAGGAATTAATAAACTTCTGAATTCAGACAAAATCTGTCTCTCGAGCATTTAATCCTGACTCTAACAGAAAAGAAGATAAAAAAGCAGCATTACACAGGGAAAACATCACTTTGTTGTTTAGTGATGGGGGTGGTGCAGATCTGGGTGCTCTCCTCACCCAGGCCCCTCCTGAGGGGCTGAACACGAGCCAGGTTCGGATTCCCCAAGCAGGGATGTGGCAGCTCCGAGCTGAAATCCAAGGAAAACCCCTGGGTCAGCCCTGCTGATCCTCAGGGCCTGCAGGGCAGGGAGTGGGTGCAGAATTCAGCCCTTCAGTGGGGCAAAACCTGGGAATTTCCTCCACCACCTCCATCCAAACAGAAAACCACGGGATGGTTTGGGTTGGGAGGGACCCTAAACCCACCCAGCTGCCCTCCCCTGTCCCCGAGGGCAGGAGGGGACCCAGGAACTGCCTGGAGCACCAAACCCATCCACGCTTTGGGAAGAGGCGATGGAAAAGAGGGAGCAGAGCCATTGTCCAATGTGGATTTAATAGGAGGCTGATTCCTGGTGTAAACACGGGCAGAGGAGTTTGGGTTGATGCAGCCGGTCCTGGCCTTTGCTGGTACCAGTGTGAACTGGTTTGGAGCTGGCCTGGATCTCCTTTATCCATCTGACATACCCCACCATGGAATTTTGGAGGTTTTCCCATGGAAAATTATGGCTTTGCATCAAAACCTGATTATTTTCCAGTTTATTATTGTGTTTTTTTTGTTTTTTTCTGACGATGGGTTGACGGTCTTTGTTTACAGATCAGGCTGGGTTTGCTGTCTCTGGTGGAAACATGAAAACCTCCAGTCCAGCAGGCCTTGCGTGCGTGGTTCAAATTCAGTGCCAAAACTCCAATTTACACGAGGAGATGAGAGAAAGAAGCACCCAAGGGATTTTCCCTCAGTCCCACAGCCTGGAATTCCCAGGTTTAACCCATCCCAGGGGTGAGGAAGGGCTGGATTTGGAGCCAGACCCAGGTTAGGGGACCAGGCTGGGCCTCTCCTTTCACTTTCCCCTCTGCACCTGGGGGTGCCCAGACCTCAGGCTTGGTTTGGGTTCATCTCCGTGGGAATTTTATCCAAGGAGCAAAATCCTCTTGGCTTTCCACACCCAAAGAATCCGGGATTCAGTGGGAGGGAGTTTTATCTCCATGAATTCTTCACCAGGCTCGGGCACAGAAGGAGGTGAATGCAGAGGGAGCATCTGCCTTGTCTGAGCCCAGTCCCACCAGCATTCCCAGTGATTTCTGGCTGAAAACCAGTTCAAACCAGCAAGATTTATCTAATTTTTAACTCCTAAAACTGGAGGAGGACAGTGACTGTAACAGAACAGAGCTCTGGGACTGAATTATTGCAGCTGAGATTGTTCCTGAGTGAGTGACAGCCCCCAACCCTGCCAGGACCAGCATTCCCCGGATTCTGGGATCCGTGGATATTCTGATCCAAACGTGGAAATTTTGAGAGGCCGGGGTGGAAGATGAGCTGGCTTTGATAAACTCTTGAACTGAAAGAAAATACTCCTTTCAAACACGTCTGAAAAATGCAATGGAAGGGAAAAGCCTTGGATGAGGAGTCAGGAAGAGCCTGGAATGAAGCCTTTATTTACTTTTCTTTCTCTGCTTTGTTTATCTTCCCTCTTTTTTCTCGCCCCCCAGAGGACAGACCCAAACCCTACTCTGCAGTTTTGCTTGGTGACGTTGGCCGTGGCCTTTCCCTGCCCCCTGCCTTCGTTTCCCATGGATAAATGGGGATATTCTGAGCCAGAGGGGAACTCCAGGTTAACTCCAGGTTAACTCCAGGTTAACTCCAGGTTAACTCCAGGTTAGTTCCTCTTCCAAGAGTGTTTTTGTCCTGTCATTTCCAGGAGCACTTTCTGCTAGGCCTCAGCGGTTCCTGCTGGGGCTGGAATTTGCTCTGGAGAGGAAATAAATTCACTGTAAACTCCTGTGAAGTGGAACTCCTTCTGAAAAGTTTATTTCTTCATTGCTGGGATGTTTCTCCTCGTGTTTAGGCTGAGCCAGGGCTGCTGCAGCACAAATTTTGTGGCCTTGGAGAACCTGGCTGTGGTGGGGATTTGTTTAAGGAATTTAAATGCAGAAACAGAGAAGATTCTGGAATCTTGGGATTTCAGAATGGGTTGGGTTGGAAGGGACCTTAAACCCCATCCTTAAACCCCATCCTTAAACCCCATCCTAAACCCCATCCTAAACCCCATCCTAAACCCCATCCCATCCACTATCCCACGTTGCTGCACCATGAAACCCTTTGAGAACCATTTGCAGGAAGCTGTACCCCAGATCCAGGGGCTATAATTCCTATTTTTTCCATCCAAAGGCACCTCAAAGTGCTGAATTTAAGGGATTTGAGTGCCCATCCCCAAACTGGACACCAAACCCCAAAGCAGGGCTCGATGGCACCTCAGTGACCACAGGCTGAGCTGGGCCTTGAGTTCTCCCTGAGCTGCCCAGGAGGATAAATTTGGATTTCTTCCACTTGAGGACCAAATCCCAATTTTCAAGCAGGAAGGTGAGAGCCTGTCCTTAACCTCAGGGAAGCTCTGTCAGGATTTTGGGTGCTAAATGTGAAGAATTTCTTATGATAAGACAACGATTTCATGAGTATTGATAATCCTGCCCGGGGGGAAGTGTGGAGGAACAGTTTATTTTGGGGATAAGTCACTGCTAAAGCTCCCGAGAGTCACTGGAACGAAAAAGGAGCTCCAAATCCTCAAACATTCCCGTCCCCAACCCCTGGATTTAAAAGCAAACCCTTTCCATTGTCTAGAAGTTCTAAGGAAATAAAAATAGGGAGCTATTTCAGTCCAAACACAGAAATAAGCACGGCAAGCTGAGAGCAACTGAGGCGGGCAGCTGAGCATCCCAGGAAAATCCTGCTGCTGGCTTTGCAGCCATTGGTGACCGCAGCTCTTACAGTAAATAAAGAAATGAAAAAGCGCCTGGAAAAATCCTCCCAACCCCCTCGTGCTGACGGGGAGTTTACGAGGATTTCCTTCGACTCGTGTGAGAAGCGGTTAAAAAAAAAAGAGGCATTAAAAGCTCTTAGCGAATGGAGCTGGAATAACAAACACGGCTCCGGGGAAGGGGGAGCAGCCCTGGAAGTGTTTGGGGAGCGGTGATGGGTCAGCCCTGGGGTGAAGGAGATGACGGCAGGGACGCTTCCACAATGGAATCTCTGGAAATGCAGGATTCTTCCCGGGCAGGATGTTTACACCGCCCCCGGCCCGTGGCTGTGCTGATGTCACCACCGTGTCACCTCCTGGGCCTTCTGCATCAGCCCTGGTTCCCCTTCCCTCCCCTCCTTCCCGATTCCCCAGCGCTCCCAGTGCTGGAATGGTTCGGGTGGGGAGGGACCCTTGGAGATCCTCTCCTTTCCCCAGGGGTGTCACCGCTCCCCGGTCCCGCAGCTCCCAGCCCTGGGTCTTGGCTGGTCTGGGATGGAATTCCCAGAGGAGCTGGGGCTGCCCCTGGATCCCTGGAAGAGTCCCAGGCTGGGCTGGACGGGGCTTGGAGCAGCCTGGGATGGTGGAAGCAGGAGAAAATGGGATGAGTTTTAGGGTCCTTTCCAGCCCAAACCAATCCATGTTTTATGCCTGATAAACCAATCCCTGGACTATTTGGAGCTGCCTTCATCCCTCGTGGTCCCTCTCCTCTCCTCTCCTCTCCTCTCCTCTCCTCTCCTCTCCTCTCCTCTCCTCTCCTCTCCTCTCCTCTCCTCTCCTCTCCTCTCCTCTCCTCTCCTCTCCTCTCCTCTCCTCTCCTCTCCTCTCCTCTCCTCTCCTCTCCTCTCCTCTCCTCTCCTCTCCTCTCCTCTCCTCTCCTCTCCTCTCCTCTCCTCTCCTCTCCTCTCCTCTCCTCTCCTCTCCTCTCCTCTCCTCTCCTCTCCTCTCCTCTCCTCTCCTCTCCTCTCCTCTCCTCTCCTCTCCTCTCCTCTCCTCTCCTCTCCTCTCCTCTCCCACACAAACAGCCAGCAATGCTTTTCTTTTCCAGCTTTGCTTTCTGAATTTTTTTTGATATTTTTTTGTCCCTTTAAACTCTTGTTTTCAAACAAGGCTTCCTGCTGTCCCCGGGCTGGCAGGAATCCTGCCCGGGATGGGAATGGGAGCGCTGGGAAGGGAGGAAGGGCTCTGATTCAGCGGGGCCGTGACTCAGGCGCTGCCACTCTGGGAAAGGGCACCGACAATGTTGGCATTATCAGGAAATCACAGCTGTGACAGGGACGGGAGGGCAGAGGGACAGAGCAGAACCTCGGGATCGGGGGATCAGTAAGGCTGGAAAAGCTTTTTGGGATCACGGGGTGCAGCCACCAACCGTGTCCCCATCTCCAGGAGAGCTCAGAGACCTGAGGGCTGAATTAAAACCTCCAGAAAAGCTCAAGTACAGAAATCCACGCAGACACGAGGCAGAAATCAGGGTTAGTTTTAAATGAGTGCCTTAAATAAGAGCCTGTGCTAGCTGGTAAGAGCAGCTCTAAAGCCTGGTTTAAAATTAGGCAGCATTGCCTTTTGCAAAGTTAGCTAAGTCCTGGACATAATGAAAATATAATGTAGCCTTGTCAGCTTGCCTAGATAGAACAGATAGAGTTATATATAATATATTATATATATAATTATAATATATTTTATATATATATTATATATTATATATTATATATTATATATTATATATTATATATTATATATTATATATTATATATTATATATTATATATTATATATTATATATTATACTATATATATTATACTATATATATTATACTATATATATTATATATTATACTATATATATTATATATAATATATTATACTATATATATTATATATATTATATATATTATATATTTTTTTTATATATAGGGCTTTTAGAACTATTTATAGGGTTTTAAAACTGTTCAGAAGCAAGGCCACAACGGCCTATTGTGTTATTTAATCAACTAATTAAAGATAGTCGTGGAGAATATGATAAGTACCTTAGGAAGCAAAAGAATTTGCATCACTTAGAAGAAGAGGGGGTAATTAATGGAGGAAACAGATATACAAGTGAAAATGTTTGAATTTGTGTGCCCCCACATCTTCTGAGCTCTCCCAGAGGCGGTGACCCCACCACTCCAGCACTTCCCAGGAGAAGCCCTGGACCCCTCTTGGCAGGGCTGTGATCCCAGAGATTTGGGCTGGGAACCATCCCCGCATCCCAGAGTTTCATCCCAGCCCCTCCTGCAGATCCTGCAGATCCACGCTGGGGCAGGAGGACCGAGCTGGAGCATCTGCAAAACCCGAAATGATGGAAAAACCCCCCAAAGCAGCCTCAATCCCGACTCCCCAGCCATCCAGGATTTACCACAGAGCCTCCAAATGTCACTCTGGGTGTGAGGAACGGGCTGGGAAGGAAGGAGCCTTCGGGATAATCAGCACAGCTCAGGCTGTGACCTATGAATCACTTTGCAGGAAGCCCATCCTCCTTCCCAAGAAAAACGTGCGCTGGAGCAGCTGAACAGGAGGTTGGCTGTCCGGGCTGGATGAGAATGAACAAAATAATGAATTGAAATGGTGAAAATCCGAGGATTCTGTCAGGGATTCAAGCCTGAGAGTCCCCTGCACGTGTCAGGGTGGAGGGGGCTCTGAGGGGAAGTCAGGAGTGAGGAAGAGAAGCGGCAGTGGGGCAGCAAAATTCCGTGGATGAGTCTGGAATGGTCTGTGCAGGCAGAGATTCCAAAGGGGGGTGTTTGAGCCCACTCAAAGCTCACAAATCCAACACCCAACACTCAGAAATCCAACACCCAAGACTCAGAAATTCAACACTCAAACACTCAGAAATTCAACACTCAAACACTCAGAAATTCAACACTCAAACACTCAGAAATTCAACACTCAAACACTCAGAAATCCAACACTCTGCTCACAAATCCAACACTCAACACTCAGAAATCCAACACTCAACACTCAGAAATTCAACACTCAACACTCAGAAATTCAACACTCAACACTCAGAAATTCAACACCCAACACTCAGAAATTCAACACCCAACACTCAGAAATTCAACGCTCAACACTCAGAAATTCAACACTCAACACTCAGAAATTCAACACCCAACACTCAGAAATTCAACGCTCAACACTCAGAAATTCAACGCTCAACACTCAGAAATTCAACACAGTGCTCACAAATCCAACACTGAACATTCACAAATCCAACTCTCCGCATTCCCAAACCCAGCACTCAGCACTGCCACTGCCACACCAATATCTGGTCGTGTTTTTCCAAGGGGACAATAAAACCTGACCAATTCTGCACCCTCACACTTTCTGTCCCCTCTCAAATTTTGTTCTCCTCCCGCTCCATCACCTGAGCTGACGGAATTGAGGCTCTGATCTCTTTGAAAGCCTTGGGTTGGCTTTCAAATATATCCCCTATGGAATATTCCAGGAGACATTCCCTATGGAATATCCCAGGAGACATTCCCTATGGAATATCCTTGAAGATTTCCCCTATGGAATATCCCAGGAGATCTCCCCTATGGAATATCCCAGGAGATCTCCCCTATGGAATATCCCAGGAGATCTCCCCTATGGAATATCCCAGGATATTTCCCCTATGGAATATCCCAGGAGATCTCCCCTATGGAATATCCCAGGAGATATTCCCTGTGGAATATCCTAGAAGCAGAGCCCAGCTGGTTGCACTGCAGGAGCTGTCAGGAATTCATCGATATCCAGGTTTTGGTTCAGCTGCCTTAAAACCTGGGATCCACCTGATATTGATATCCTATCAATATTTTATTGATATCTCCATAGAATTAAAGGATTATTAAGGCTGGAAAAGGCCTTCAAGAGGGGCCTTTATTGAGGACATCAATTAAAATTACAGGTTTCCTCCTGCAATTCCTGACACAATTCCCATTATCCTGCTGGGAAATGTCAATCCTGGCCCGGTGTGTGCCCAGCAAAGCCCCCCGTGCCCGGGCTGGGCTGGGACGGAGGCAGAGCTGTGAGTCACGGCCACTCCGGCGGGATAATCCCACTGCCCACGAGCTTTTCCTCGCTCTTCCACCTCCTGTGATGCAGATCTGGATGATCTCAAAGGCCACTTCTGCCCTCGGATGTCGCTGATCCTCTGACATTTAAACAAAAGGCAATCATCCCACGGCTTCTGCTGGGAAGGGCTGGAGCCTCGCCAGTCACAATATTCCCCTCCTCTTCCCAGTGACGCGGGAACGACGGCCTGGGTGCCTCCGAGGAGGGTCTGAGCAGGGTAAACCCTCCAAGGAGGGTCTGAGCAGGGTAAATCCTCCAAGGAGGGTCTGAGCAGGGCAAATCCCCCTGCTGAGGGTTTAAACTGAGCTTTAGCTTCAGGCAGAGGCTGGCACAGGGGTGGTGGAGTTGCTTCAGTGACAGCTTTGTGGCTAATAATCATTAGAGCTATTAAAAAAGTCGATTAAAAATTAAAAGTCTCAATTTTATCAGCTGGATAAAATCCCCTTCCTAAACAAGTCCAGAAAAGCAGGGTATGATTTACAATAAATTGCATTTCAATACTTGAACATGCAAGAGCTCTGCTGGGAGGGTGTTAAAATAACCCTGAAGTAAGAACATTCAAACTTGAGAATATTCAAACATGAGAACATTTGAACATGAGAACAGTTCAATATGAGAACAGTCAAATATGAGAACACTCAAATATGAGAACTTTCAAATATGAGAGCATTCAAATATCAGAACTTTTAAACATCAGAACTTTCAAATATAAGAACATTCAAGCATCAGAACACTCAAACTCGCCCATGGAAGGAGAAGGTGAAGAACTCCCCAAATTACCTGAGCAAATCTTTCCGTGCCCAACTTTGTGCCTCACCTTGGAAGGGCAAAGAAGTCCCAGCTCTCTCCAGTTCCCTCCTGCCTTTGCCATTCCCACCGGGAATGCCACCAGGAGCTCACTGCTGTCCCCAAATGTCGGTGCTGGAGCGTGAGATGGTGGAGACAGATCCCCTAAATCTGATTTTCCTGGGATGGACAGGAAAATCTGATTTTCCGTGGGATCCATGAGCAGATTCAGCTCAGCCTGGTGCTTGGGGATGTGGATTCAAGGTGGGCTTGGACCCCCAAGTGTTGGGTTAAGGATTGGCCTCCTCCATGATCTTAGAGCTCTTTTCCAACCTCAGTCATTCCATGACCCCGTGACTGCTTTCCCTCCCCGGAGGACTTCCCTCCCCTCTCCCAAGGGATCCATTAATTAATTCCATTCCCAATTTTCATTTGTCCGAAGGAGAACAAAAGCCGTGGCGGGGCACTGGCAGAAAGGAAGGAATACATTGTCATCATCCAACAATCAGGAGTGATGGGAAAGGTCAGGAAAACACACAAAAGGCCAAGATTTCAGCTGGTGGAAGCAGCAGAGCTCCCCTGGTGACACCGGGTCAGAAATTCTGCTGTGTGAGGTGCTTTTACCTCATCTGAAACCTTGGAGCACAACTCGAACAGGAACAATTTGGGAATAGAGAAAAAAAAAAAAAAAAAGAAGAAAACAAATCCCAAAGTCCAGCCCAATGTAGCAGATCCGTGATTTTCGTGGCTCTCTGTGCTGCATTCCCCAGGCTCCAGCTGGTGAATCTCCCTTTCAATACGTTCCCATTTCCCTCTTTATTGCACAACTGCTTTAAAGCCTTGCAAATTCCGAGGAATGCCAGGGCTGCTGCCTGGAATTCCTCATCCTGCAGCATTCAAGTGACAATTCCAGGTGGCACAGATGTCATTCCCTTCAGCTGGACACTGTGAGGCCTAAAGGGAGATCTTTACAATCCTAGGGATTGCAAAAGGAAAATTCCTGGAGTTTTCTTAGCACCTCAACCAGCACGTTGGGTGGGAGAAGGAAAAACAGGCCTCAGGTTGTGCCACAGGAGTTTCAGGTTGGATATCAGGGAATATTTCTGCACTGGAAGTGAGGGAGGCTCCCCAGGGCAGTGGTGGAGTCGCCTCCCCTGGAAATGTTGAACGAAAAATGAGCAGTTGTGGCAATTCATGATTAGTGGGAATGGTGGGGTTTGGTCAGTGCTTGGACTTGATGATCTTGGAGGTCTTTTCCACCTTTAATGATTTTATAATTATATCGACATATCAATAACACCTCTTGGAGCTCTTTTCCACCCTTAATAATCCTTTAATTCTATGGACACATCAATAACCTCTCTTGAAGGTCTTTTCCACCCTTAATAATCCTTTAATTCTCTGGACACATCACTGGCCCCTCCTTCCTTCCCTCCTCTTTTCCCGTGGGGTCCCTTGGGCTCAGTCCTCTCCCTGCTTTTCAAGGCATCTCCATTCAAGGAACCCCAAATCTCAGGACATTTCACCTCCCAAACCTTCCCCCACCGAGGGTTTTCCATGGTGGGGACAAAAATCCGAAGGGCACAGAGAGGCCTGGAGGAGTTGGCTGTGGATGCCCGGGGAATTCTCCTCTCCAGGACTGTCAGCAGGAGCACGCTCTCCTAATTAATATTCCCATGCTGGATATTTTTTCCAGGCCCAATTGCAGCTTTCCAAAGCCCTTCCCTGGCATGGATTTGTCCCCTTTTTTTTTAATTTCTTGCGTGACTCGGGCCTCCAAAAAGCCTCCCAAAGGTTGACACGCATGGGATGTTCCCTGCCCGTGAGTCACAGCAGATGTGCCTCGTCATGCGATGCCTGCAGTGGCACCGGGAGGGAGAGGAAAATTAACTCATCCCTCGGAGCTGGAGCGTTCCAGGGAGAATTTGCACACCCAGGCCTCGGACTGATCTCTTCATCCTTGTTGAAATTGCAGGGGCAGAAATGAAATCATCAGTGAGGTGAGGGGCAGCTGCTGCTTCCAGGGGAGTTGGAGATCATCTGGAAATCCTCGGGAAAAAGGAGAAAATGTTTCTTTTCCTGAAAGGGGCCTTGTGATGGGAATTATTTATTGGATCGTGGAATGGTTTGGGTGGGAAGGGACCTTAAAGTCACCCAGTGCCACCCCTGCCATGGCAGGGACACCTCCCTCTGTCCCAGGGTGCTCCAATCTGGCCTTGGGCACTGCCAGGGATCCAGGGGCAGCCACAGCAAATCTGGGAATTCCATCCCAGCCCCTCCCTGCCCTCCCAGGGAGGAATTTTTCCCTGAAATCCCATTTAACCTCTTTTTCAGTGGGCAGCCTTTCCCCCTGGCCCTGCACTCCAGGCCCTTGGGAACCTTCTCTGCTCCAATTCTCCTCAAAATCATTTTGGGAGGCGGGAAGTCGAATGGAGGAATTTCCTTCCCACGGTGCTGGGCCAGTCTGGGAGGAGCCACAGAAGCATTGACCCCCAAATTTGTTTAAAACTGATGAATTTGGTCACCCCCAAAGCCATTTGTCCACAGCTGCCCCAGGTGTGCCCAAACTCCCCTTTCCCACCTGGGCAGGGCTGCCCTGGCGTGTCCCCGGCTCTCCCCACCCTCTCCAGGCTGAACTCGGGGAGGGATGGCTGCGACTCCTGGCAAAAAGGGAAATGAGAACCAGCCCCTGGTTAGTCTGGAGCAGTTGTTTAAATCCATGATGCAAACCACGACAACGAACGTCTCAATTTGCAGACGCTGCTGAGTGGAAGCAGTTGGATATTTCCCTGCAGTTGGATATTCAGCTGCATTTGGATATCCCCTGCTGTTGGATATTTAACTGCAGATGGAGATTTCCTGCAGTTGGATATTTAACTGCAGATGGATAATTCTCTGCATTTGGATAATTCCTTGCAGTTGGATATTTAACTGCAATTGGATAATCTCTGCAGTTGAATATTCCCTGCAGTTGGATATTCCCCTGGAGTGGATATTTCCCTGCATTTGGATAATTCCCTGCAGTTGGATATTCCCCTGCAGTTGAATATTCCCTGCAGTTGGATATTTCCCTGCAGTTGGATTCTCCCCTGCTCAAAGACAATTGTGCTGTTATTTAAAACTGAGGAGTTGAAAAGCTGATTCCTTTTCCACTGAGGGGGAAAACCAGGATCTGTACCTAGCACAGGTCTAAACAGCTCTATCCATTTTTAACTCTGATTCTCCCCCTTTTTTCCTTTCCAATGATCCTTTCATGAGCTGCTGGGTGTTTGTGTGTCCCAGAGGAGAAAGGGGGCTTTGAGCTCCTGCAGGAATGGGAGAACTGTCAGGTTCTTCCCTCTTTCTTTCTCCACCCCAAAATTTGTCCCCTCCCCACCACAGCAGAAGCAAATCCAGTCCCTCTGTGTTGAGATTTGATGCTGAAGCACAGGGCAGGTGACAACCCTGTCACAACTCGGTGACAACCAGGGAGGAAGCCAAATTTCACTCCTGTGCCATCAGGTCTGGACGTTCTGTCCCTCCCTCCCAGCCCAATCAAAGCCAGACAAGTGCAGGACGCTGGTGACAGATTCCCAGAACCACAATCAGCCTGGAAGAGCCCTCTGAGATCATCAGGCTCCATCTCATTTCACTTTCATCCCATTTCACTCCAGAGTCACGAAACCTTATCTCCTTATTCCAAGCAAGCCGGGTAATTAGGCAGAGCATCCATCTCCTTATCAGCTGCAGGTGAAAATTCACCTTTAGTGCTTTTTAACTCAATAACCTCGGAGCTTTGATGAGCTCCAGTGCTGGCCCAAGTCACATCAGCAGCTCCTCTGGGGGAGAAATCGTTCCAGATTCCCTTAATTAGCTGTTTCTGCCCACTAACGAGGCTCCAGCCTCCCCTGCCTAGTGCAGGAGCAGGGCAGGGCCGTGGCTGCTCTGTGTCACCAGAAATGTCCCTCTCCATCCTCCCCACAGCTCCTGATAACACCCGTGCTCATTCCTTATCCCTTACGGGGTAATTCAAAGATAAATTGAAACCCCAGCCATTAAACCCCAGTGCAGATGGAGCTGCTGGGGTTAATTACCAGGTGTAATTACCAGGAGCAAGAGCCTGCAGTGAGTTATTTGTGAAGGACGCTCTGCTCATGAGGACTGGGAGCTGGCAAGCAGCACAAATCCCAGGAAAATCACCCTTCCAGCCCAGGAAAAATGGGATTATTCTCTTTCCAGAGGCAACAGCAAAGCCCTCACAGCTCTGGTGTAACACTGCTGATCAGCAGCCTCTTGCTCTGTGTGCACAATACTGATTCCCATCCAGGCTTGGGTAATTTTTAATTAATCTGCTTTTCTAAGGAAGCGAATATCACAAAATCACATCTTTTATTGGTTACCTGTAAATCTGCCTTAATTAAATCTGCCTTAACTACTGCTGAGACTGTTAGGCAAAGGCTAGAGAGGGAGTTCTTTAAAGAGTGAGTCCTTTAAAAGAGTGAGTCCTTTAAAAGAGTGAGTCCTTTAAAAGAGTGAGTCCTTTAAAAGAGTGAGTTCTTTAAAGAGTGAGTTTTTTAAAAGAGTGAGTTCTTTAAAGAGTGAGTCCTTTAAAAGAGTGAGTCCTTTAAAAGAGTGAGTCCTTTAAAAGAGTGAGTTCTTTAAAGAGTGAGTTTTTTAAAAGAGTGAGTCCTTTAAAAGAGTGAGTTCTTTAAAAGAGTGAGTCCTTACGTATTTCATGAAAATTAATGGATAAATCAAAGAACCAGACGCACACTGGTGCCCTCCATTAGGGAAGGGCTGGACTGGGAGTTTATCAGGCACCAATTAACACTTGTGAAGCTCCTGAGGACTCACCACAGCCATTTCCTTTAATCCAGAATTCAGTTTGGAGGACAGGGGGGATGTCCAAGCACACCCCACCGGTGTCCCCAGCTCACAGGGACAGCTCTGGGGATGGGATCTGGAGGCTGCTGGAGCTCCCAGTGCAACCACGAGAAGAATTTCCCAATGGGAAACCGCTCCTGGGAAAAATCTGCATTAACGAGCCTGCAGCTCATTAATGGCGTGACGTCACCTCACCAGCCTGGTGCCTGTCCCACCTCAGTGACCCTGTCTGGTGACCACAGCCCTGGTTTGTCCTCGGGGAGCTCTTGGAGACGTTTATAAACAATATTAAAGTGGCAGGAGGGTGTTTTGAATAGTTTGGGGTTCTGTGAATTCCCGAACGTCGCGGAGGTAAATAATTCTCAATATCTGTTTATTTACACGGCCGGGCTTCAAAGCAGCTCCCAATTAATTCCCCAAACTTTCCAGCGAGCAGGAAAATGATGGAGAGCATCCTGATCCCTGCTCAGCTGGGCTGGAGAGGGCAGAAAACGCCAGCAGGGCTTTCCTGGGAGCACAGCTCAGGTTTTAACACACACCCAGGACCTGGGAGAGGAGCAAAGGTCCTGCTGGCCACCAGGTGATTCAGGCTGAGTTAAACCCACACGGTTTGGCCCTGGGCTGTGTCCCTTTTAAAAACAGGAGGAGGTTACAAAACAACCTCCAGAAAAGCTTTTTTGCCTCCCATCCCCACTCCTGGGATGAACAATCCCGTGGAAGAGCAGCGGGTGCAGCGTCAGGAGCTGCCGTTTCTGCCAGCCCCGGTTGTAAACAGCAGCAGGACACAAATGTGAGAGCTCTTGGTTCATTTTCCCCATCAAGAAACCACTGGAAATCTTGAAGGAATGTGCCAGGGAAGGGATTGTTTGGAATCTCCATGGATGGAGCTGCAAATCAGCTCACGGATCCTCGTGGAGAGGGTGGTTGGTGGTGGAGAGGGTGGTTGGTGGTGGGCAGGGGGCAGAGGAGGAAGGGGAGAGGCTCTTCTCCCGCTGGTTTTGCTCTCTGTGCTGCTCACCCCAGGCTCTGGAGCGGTGATTCCCATCCTGAGCCCCCCATCCCTCCCATCAGCTGTGCCAGAGCACGGGGAGAGGGTCCAGGGACCCCCGATGGGTCCTGCTCCGCTGGGTGTCAAGCCCTGCTGTGGATCTGTGCGAGTTTGCAGCTGAAAAGAGGAAAAAAATAATTTCCTCTTTTGGATACTGAGACTTTTTGAAAGGGTAACGGAGAGGAACCGATTCCTTTCCATGGATTTCGGCCTTCCGGGCCCGTGGGCTTTGAAGGAGGGTCTGGTTTCAGAATTAGAGCTGGTTTTAATCCCACTGTGGGACTACACCTGGCGACACCTTCCTTTGAAGCTGTGCGCCCTGGAAGGGGAGGATTAACACGTCCCCACGGAATCTCCTGTGCAGGGTGAGCCTCCGAGGCACCAAACCTGCGCTTCCAGCAGGAAAAAACACGGGAATGTTGATAAAACTGCATCAGGGGGATCGGGTAACGAAGATTAGAGAGAGAGATTAAAACTGAGTGAACACAAAGCTGTTAAAAAGAATCAGAGATTTAGAGAATCAGAGAATCCCAGAATTAGAGAATCCCAGAATCCCAGAAAGGTTTGGGCTGGAAGGGACCTTAAAAATCCCCTCATCCCTCCCCTGCCGTGGGATCAGTAAAGATCAATTAGCCGTGTGTGCCTAATTGCAGGGGTCACCCTCAGTGCTGGGCTTTCATTTTCCACCCAGCTGTTGTTCCTGTCTCTTTTTCATTCCCCTTTCTCCTTCAGCGATGGCATTTGCATTCCTTTTAGCCAAATACCAAGGTTAAACTAAAAATAATCCTGCCCATCAGTTTTAGATTAGGCCTAGAGCAGGCCCAGCTTTACTGTAAACGTGTGTGTCAGGATTGCTGCGTGCTCTGCCAGGAAACTGCCCCGGCCAGGCCTTTCAGGAATGAGATTAATTGAGATTAATGGGATTTTTGACATCATCTGAAGGCGCTCCTGATGGCCAAGCGGTGACTGCTGTTCATAATGGCCTGAATCCACCTTCTTTTGGGAAAATGAGGGGATTTAGGAATGGTTTCCTCTGCTGAGACTGAGGAGGGTTTGAAAGTTGTGCTGTTCTTCTGCAAAAGCAGCAGCACATCCCCAAATCCCAATTCCTTTGGAAATGATGATTATTGAAATGGTGGAATTGTCCCAGGCCAGGTTGGATGGGCTTGGAGCAGTTGGGATGGTGGGAAGTGTCCCATGGCAGGGATGGGAATGGGATGAGCTTTAATTCCACCATCCCATAATGATCCCCCTCATTATGATCCCATATTCCATCATCCCATAATGATCCTCCTCCATGCTCATTTAGCTGGCATAACAGGATTTAAATTCCTGGTTTATACAGCCAGGAATCCTTGGGAATTCTCCTCTGTCCTTCCTTTTTTATCCATTTGGAAGCAGCCCCACGAAAAAAAAAATTGGTTAATAGAGATTAAGGCAGATAAATGACATTAATGTGAATATATTGACTCCACTGTAAGTTAAAGCTAGAGCAAAAGGCCCTTGGGTCACATAAAACAAGGAAAAAAATCAGATTTGAACTTGGAATTCCACCTGACCAAGCCTTCAGTTTGTCCTTTTTTAATGTGAGATTAGAGCCCTGCACAGGTCCCTGCCCACCTGGATTCCTCTGCTAGTCTCAGCCTAGAAAACTCTATGGAATCTGATAACCTTTAAATTATTAAAAATAAAGCTTTGATCTCTCATCAGCATTCTGATCTCACCAACATCCCACCCCCAGATTTCACCCAAACACCCAAACCAAGCATTTTTTCCCTTAATTTTAAGTGTCTCTCTCTATTTTTTTGTTTTTTTAATTTTCCAGAGGAACTTAATAAAAACCAGGTTTTGTTGACTGAACAGAGAGGCCGGGTGTGTAAACAAAGGAGATTCTTGTGTGAAAGTCAATTGTGTCTGGCTTCTAGGAATTCCACAGGGATAAAATTAGAAAACCTGGACCCAACCTCAGATTTGGGCTGGAGGGGGGAAAATCCTGCAGCCAGTGCTGGGAACAGCCCCCTCGGGATGGGAATTCCTGGATTCCTCCAGGATTCCAAGGTCTGGAGGTGGCTCCCAAGGTAGATTTGCTGCCAGGGATGAAGTGGAAGGATTGAAATGATTTTACAGCAATACCTGAGCCCCCAGGCTGGATGAGGCAGGGTCTGTGACCATAATTCACCCTGAGAACTTTGAACATCCCAATTAAATGAACTCCCTCCTCATTAATTGCTCTAATTTGGATTCCTAATTAAAACCATTTTGCTTTTTCATGGCTGAACACGTGGCAAAGCTCTTCTCCTGCTGTTGTATCTGACTCTGAGCATCTCCCACTTTTCCCAACCTTTTCCTTTGGTCTCTGCCTCTTCCCTTGGTTCTTTCCCCCTTTTCCCACTGCCTGTCTAGGACTGAATTTCCCTCCAAATTTTCCTCTCTGTCACCTCCCCCAAAAACCTCCAGCAATTTCACTTTTAAGGCTTTGACTTGGAAGAGCCCCCATGGCCTGGAATTGAGCTGAGGTGCCTTCGGATTTGGTGATTCCCTGGGGAAATGCTGATTTACACGAGCTGAGGATGGGATACGGGAAAGAAACTCCTCCCTGGGAGGGTGTGAGGGGCTGGGATGGGATTCCCAGAGGAGCTGTGGCTGCCCCTGGATCCCTGGAAGTGTCCAAGGCCAGGTTTGGAGAGGCCTGGGACAGTGGAAGGTGTCCCTGGGTGGAACTGGATGAATTTAAGATCCCTTCCCACCCAAATCTGCGATCCCATGACCTCGCTGTACATCCTGAAATGTCCATTTACCCAGGAAATTTTTCCATTTTCCTGTCAGCTTTCCATTCCTTATCCCTCCCACCTCAGCTCCCTCCTCCAGGCTGGGAGCAGCACGGACTCAATTTTCTGCTGTGTTTTTAACACCAGAAATTCCCTTTGAATCCCGAGGGCAGCAGGAATCTCTGCTGGGAGGGAAGTGCTGGACAGAGGCACGGACAGGAGCTCCAGCTCTGCTCCTGGGGAACGGAGGGAGAGCCCTTTCCAGAGGTTCCCGATTCGTGGTTTTGATCTCCAGATCCAGCTCTGGGTTCTCTCCTCCTTCCTCAATCCCCCTGCTCAGAACTTGCTCCAAGTCCCTCCAGATTTTAGCAGAGGACCTGGAAATGCTGATTTTGGCCGTTTCTTTGACGAGAAGGAGGGAGGGCCCTTCCCAGCCATGGATTTCTGCATCCCCGAGGCCGCAGCTCCCTCTCTCCTCACGGGTACATCCCCTGCCCACAGGCAGGAAGGGTCCTGTGAGCAGGGAATAACCCAAACCATTTAAACCTCACTTCAAGCCTCAGCAGGGACTCAGACGGACACTGGGGATGTCTCTAAACTCTTAATTAAACCAGGAATTTCCCCTCTGAGCCCTGAACTCGAGTTCCTCTCCACCCCAGCTCTCTCCTCTTCCATGGCAGTGATGCCACCTCACCACTGGCGCTGCCCAGGTCACCTTTTGTGCTGGGCCGTCCCCTCCCAAGCTGTGTTTGGTCTCCATCCTCTCCCGTGCTGAAGTCCAGAGCTCTGCCCCCGATCATTTCATAATTCTCATAATTTCATCCTCTCCTTCCCCTGGGAAAAATGCATTTTTTGCAATACCTATGTTGTAACTTTCTGGAGCACATGCTTCCAATTTGAGCGTGATTTTTCAAAGCTCCTTGCACGTAACCACAGAAGTTCCTCATTTCTTTCCCTTTTTATTCTCCATTTAATCCATCCTCTCTTTTGATGCTTGCGATCATCTTTCTATCTCTCATCTCGGCCTCCAGTGGAAAAGCTTTCAGTTGTAACCACGTCCTTAAACCCCCCAGAGAAGTCCAACAATTAATCCGGGGGATTTAGGCAGAACTCTTTCCTCTCCTTGCTGACTTCCCATTTTCCACCTCCTCCTTCCCAACCCCAAATCCTAAAGCAGAGGAGAAACTTCTGAAGAGCTTCACCACTTTCAAATCAAAAAAGGGAGAAACCAACCCAAATTTAGTTGCTGTCACCAATTCTCTGAGTGACTTTGGCTGCGTTTTATTCCAAATTTCCCAACAGATGACGGAGGGGACACCAGAAGCTTCTGTGCCTCCCCCTCATCACTGAAACGTCTGAGATTCCCAGGAGCACATGGATGGATCCCCCCTCTGGAAGCACAATCCCCATTTCCAGCCAATTCCCTTCCCTGGGTGGCTGCAGCTCCAATCTTTTCTTCAGCTGGGACCGATTTTGGGCCAATTCTTGAGCTCTTGGGGCATTTTGCCACCAGCCAGAAGTTGGCTTTAATGTCCTTTGTCATCCCCAGTTCTTCCGTGGGGATGTTCCATGGAAAATTTGGCTCTGCACTGTCCAATATCCAAACCTGGGCCAGCCATGGTTTCACTGGGAGAGCCCCAAACCCAAAGCAAGAAGGGCTGAGCCTGGTTTTGTGCTCTAGAACTGCAATAAAAGAGTTATTTTAGGCCTGGATACACCTTGTTATTCCTCCAGCTGGGAAAAAAGCCCAGTGTGGCTCCCAAAATGATGTCTGTTGGGATTCTGGCTCTCTAGAGTCAGGATAAAAATGAATCTTGGTCTTTTTGGTGTCTCCAGGATGTTCCCAGGGTGGGATTTTGGGGTGTCAGTGCAGGATCAGCAATCCCAGGGGTCCCTTCCAGCTCAGGATATCCCATGAATGATGCCATGAAATTCATAATCGATCCTGCCACTCACCCCTGAGTGAGGGCAGAGCAGGAGGACCCATCTGGCTCCCCAGTTGATGTTTTTTGGGATTCCGGCTCTCTAGAGTCAGGATAAAAAAGAATTTTGATCTTTTTGGGGTCTCCAGGATGTTCCCAGGGTGGGATTTTGGGGTGTCAGTGCAGGATCAGCAATTCCAGGGGTCCCTTCCAGCTCAGGATATCCCATGAATGATGCCATGAAATTCCAGGATTGTGTTCCTGGGATCCATCCTGCCACTCACCCCTGGGTGAGGGCAGAGCAGGAGGATCCATCCTTCCAGGGGGATTGAGTCCTTGGGGTTTGCAGGATCAGAGCACAGACTTTGAGAGCCCCATGACCTTTAAGGCTGAAAAATAACAAGAGGAAAACCGTGAACCCTGACAAATTCATAACTCCAGCACAGGGGAAAGGAATGTATCCCTTGCACATATGAAAAAACATTGCCCAGGACACGTCTATTTTCTTTTCCATCCCGAGGCTGTTCTGAATTATGTACAGAATATTCCCTCCTGTTTGTTCTGGTGCATTTTTGTGTGTGGGGGTACTTTGGCCGTCCCAAACGAGTTCATTATCACTGATCAAATGGATGAAACACCCTTTGTTTTGTCTCCCCAGCATCCCCTGGATGTGCCGTGTTCCCGGGATGCTTTTGCTGCTCTCCAGCATCATCCGGGAGAGGCACAATCCCATTTTCCATCCCCTTCAGGAAACATGGAATTAAATCCCACTGCCATTACTCAGGGGGACAGGAGGTTATAAACATTCCCTTAGGAAGGGAAGGATGAGATTTGCCAACTTCCATCTCCGAGCACCTCTTCAGTGGTGACAGCAAACAGGAACAGGTCATTCCTTGTGGTTATCCCGGCTGGAGGATGATGGATGGGTTGTCCCTTGGTGTTATCACTTTGGGATGCAGATAAAAGGGATCAGCTCTTGAGCTGGGAAAGGCAAAAAGCAAGTGTGTGCCCAAGCTCTTGTCCGAGCGTGAGCCCAAAGCAATGTCAGATGTCAGCAGGCAGCTCAAAAACTCACGGAATTCACAAATGGCAAAAAAAAAAAAAAAAAGAATAATGATGGATTTCTTTTAATATGGAAAAGTTGTGCTCGGTGTTTCCAGCAAAGCTGAAGATGAAGAAATCCCATCCTTCTGTGAAATATTCATTAAAAAAATGACAATAACAGAGTTTATTTTTAGCCTGTTGAAAGCTTTCCTCGCTTTGTACTTTCCTCGTCCAGCGACAGCCACAAACCAAACTGAAGCTTTGTTTGGAGGGGAAAAAATAAAAGCCAGGCACGGGAGATGCCAGGCTGCTCCTGGCACTGCCCTCCTGTGCCCACCTGGGGCAGAGGGAGGGGTCCCTGCCCATGCAAGGGGGCACGGGATGGTTCAAGGTCCCTTCCCACCCCACCCATCCTGGGATTCCGCAGTTCCACGATGCGATTGTGTAAAATATCTCGGGACGATCTTTTGTCTCTGAATTCTTTCAGGTGATCTCCGGGATAAATCTGAATTCCTTCCATTGATGTATTTAAATCGTTCCTTCCTCCTGTTCACCTCTCACCGTCAGATGAAGACGCTGAACTCAAAGGTGATTTTCTTCTTCCTTAAGAACAAAGTATTTGGCTCCCTCCTGTGGGCTCTGGAGTTGTGAATTCCCAGAACGCTGATCAGACACGGCAGCAGCAGCGGTTAATGCTGAATTCACCCTCCCTGGCAGGACCGGGGGCTCCCAGAGATTTTCTGAGCCCCAGGATTCCCGGGAATGCCACAGGAACGAGCCCACGGCACCACGGGGACCAGGGGGATGTGCAGGGATGGACCAGAGCACCGAAATTCCCTGGAATGACACCAGCAGTGAACCTGGGCTCCCCTCCCTGCTGACACCGCCTCGACAAGCAGCAGGCAGGGTTAATCCCGCTTTTCATGCAGAACAAGGGAGATGTTTAATAATAAGGTAATAAAAATGTAGATCCGTGAGCAGGGATCTCCTGCAGCTCTCTCTGATGAGATCACGCTCCCCTCGTTGAAGCCAGACTGGGGGAGGAGAGAACAGGGAAAATACAAAATGAAATAAATAATTCCTGCTCAGGTGGGGCAGAGGCGGCTCAGGTGTGGCTGGAGCTGCTTTGGGAGCTCTTCCCTCATTTCTGGCATTTTTAGCTCCCTGCCTTTACCTGGAACAGCCCCGGTGCAGCTCACCTGAGCAGGCTCTGGATGGCAGCAGCGCACAGCGCTCAGCTCCGGGCGGGAATTCCAGAATTCCATCCCTGCCCCGCGCCGGGACAGCCTGGAGACAACCGGGGGACAGGTACTGGGCATGGGGACAACCTGGGGACAGCCTGGGGACAACACTGGGACAGATATTGGCACGGGGACAACCTGGAAACAGCCTGGGGACAATGCTGGGATAGGTACTGGGCACGGGGACAACCTGGGGACAGCCTGGGGACATTGCTGGGACAGGTACCAGGCACGGGGACAACCTGGGGACAACACTGGGACACGCATGGGGACAACCTGGGGACAGCTCTGGGACAGGTATTGGCACGGGGACAATGATGGGACAACAACGGGACAGGTACTGGCACGGGGACAACACGTGCCTCCGGGCACGAGGGGACAACAACAGGACAGGCAGCTGGCACGGGGACAGCCTGGGGACAAGGCCAGGACAGGCACCAGGGACACGGAGGGGACACGGCTGTGCCCTGCCCCTGCACACACCCTGAGCCTTTCTGACGTGAAAGGAGAGAGGAGGTTCAACTTCGTTATTTCTCCTGGGAAATACCACCCCTTATTAATTAATCCACACCCTCATTAATTGGTCCATGCCCTCATTAATTAATTCATACCCTCAATAACTGATCCATACCCTCAATTATTGATCCGTACCCTCATTAATTAATCCATACAATATCAAACCCAGACCTTACAGTGAAGGCAGATCCCCTTCCACAGGCATCAACAGACAAAAAAA
This sequence comes from Prinia subflava, assembly GCF_021018805.1. NCBI lineage: Eukaryota > Metazoa > Chordata > Aves > Passeriformes > Cisticolidae > Prinia > Prinia subflava. Next base: position 658,356 of record NC_086275.1, on the reverse strand, counting down.
GTCATTTTCAAACCTCCTCTAACAGTACAAGCTCCAATCCTCACCTCCCAAGCACATCACCTGTCCCAATCTACCAAAAAACCCAAGGACTAACACGGAAAAATGGAATTATTTAGGTGGGAAAAGCCCTTTGAGGGGTTTGTTCTGCAATCACAGTAATTGCTCCGAGGGGATTTTCTCTGCTGTGACATCCCACGTTCCCTGAGGCAGCTGAACCAACCATGGATAAGGAATTATTTCATTTTGCACGTGGTTTCCACACGTTTCCCACGGCTGTTCCAGCTTCTGGCACGTGGGATTACCAGGAACCAGCAGTTCCTGTCTAGCCCTAATCAGCAGGTAATAAAAATTCAGTGAGGACTGGAACGGCAGTGGCGTCTCCAGCGGGGACACTGGGTGACACCGGGACAGGGCTGGGTCCTGATCTCTGCCCTGCATCCCCTTTATCTCTCATTTACGGGGCCCTTTCCCAGGGGAGCTGGCCCTGGATCCCTGGAAATGTCCAAGGTCAGCTCGGACAGGGATTGGAGCACCCCGAGATGAGATTTAAGGTCCCTCCCAACCCAAACCACTCCAGGAATCCAAGATTTTACACTTCAAGGTAAACCCGCTCTCCTCAAAACCACACAAGTTTGGAAATTCAGCTTTCTCTGCTTGAGTTTTAGGCTTTTTTGAAATTATCCAAACTTTGCTTTTGGCCAATGAATCCCTCCCTCCGTGCCTGAAATATCCCAGTGAGGAGTGACCGTTCCAAGGGGCTTTAAATCCCCCCAGGAAACCTGAAATTCCCTGAGCACCAGGGAATTTGGGAAGCGCCTTCTGTGCCATCAGCTGTCCCGAACGATGTCACCGATGTCACCATGAGATTGGTGATGCCTTTTGGGGCTGCCTAAAAACAGAGGCCAGGCAGAATTAAGGGAATAAAAAGCAGTTTATTTCTATTTATTGAAGGGCCTCCAGGTGTATTTAGGGCACAAAAAGCCCCCCAGAAATGGACCACGGCTCACGGGTTTCACACTTTGATAAGTTTGGTTCATTTTCACATTGGGGGTTTGATGCCTTTTTGGGTGTCCTAGGGTGACATTGGGGCTACCTAAAAACAGAGGCCAGGCAGAATTAAGGGAATAAAAAGCAGTTTATTTCTATTTATTGAGGGGCCTTAGGGTACATTTAGGGCACAAAAAGCCCCCCAAAATGGACCATGGTTTTTCACACTTTGATCAGTTTGGTCCATTTGCAGATTGGGGTTCATCTTCCAATTCCAGCTGCAGGGGGTGAAGTCGTTCACCCCAAGTTTGCTGCCCCCAACTCCCTTTTGTCCCCAGCCCTGGGGGCTGAGGCAGGGAGGTGTCCTTGACTGCCAGGCCTGGAGAGGAATTGCTGTGTCTGCCCCAAACGGGGAGGCAGCAGCTGCACCGTGTGTGGGGTTTGGAGCTCTGCACTGAAGAACTGCAGGGTCACAAACAGATGGAAAATAAAAACTGAAATCCTGAAGCATCATTGGGTGGCTCTGTGGGTTTTTCTAAAGGAACTTCTCACCTGAGGGCACAAATCTCCCTCGGACTGACTCACCCAGAGGAGGTGCCTCTGTTGTGTGGGATTTTTACAGCTCATTCTCAAAGCCTCACGAAAAGCTTTGAAATAATCTCTCTTTCATCTCCTCTCCTCCCACATCCTTCCTCTCTCCCGACCGTTCTATTTTTAGCAGTTTCTCAGTGTTCCTGTTTTGTTCTCTCAGCCTTGCAAGGGGTTTGGTGTCAGAAAATTTGCAATATCTGAGGGTGAGCTGTGCATGAAATCTGCTTTCCTGGAAGCACCAGGAGAAACATGAACCAAGGGTTAAAACCCTGACATCCCTTGAGAGTTATGGATCCAGTGGAGCAAAACTCCTTTTGTTCTCTCATCCTTGCAATATCCAACATTCCTAGAGTTTGCTATCAGAAAATCTGCAATATCTAAGAGTGAGATGTGCATGAAATCTGCTTTTCTGAAAGGAAAAAGATGAACCAAGGGTTAAAACTGATAAAATTACTGATAAAATTGAGCACAGTTACGCTGGCAAGCAACAGCACTGGGGTCTGCTGCATCAATAACAGCACAGACGAGTTGTCAGCAGCGGAATTTCGCACTGAAGGAGAGCAGGATGACAAAAACAAAAAAAAAAGAGAATTAAATGTCCTGCACCTCTTTCCTGCCCCTGCAGGAGAACGGGCAGCGCTGTCGGACACCCAAAATGAGGAAACCACAGACAATTGCCCAAGATGCAGGGAGGGTAAAGTAAACAAGATTCCTCTTGCCGTTAATACCTGCTGACTTCAAAGGGCATTAAAGGAGCTTTTCAAGGCCAATTCCGTGTCACCGCTCAAGAGGAACACGGAGATGCCACGGGCACAGGGTGTCCCTTGTCCCCCTCTCACCGGGGACAATCCTGCCCGGGGAGCGCAGGTGGGTGGAGGGGAGATGCTGGAATTCTGGAAGCTGAGAATTTTGGGGTTTAGTTTAGAATTTTGGGGCAAGATGGAGGAGTTTGGGCATTGTCTGGGTCCTTCTTCTTCCTTTTTCTTGGTTTCGGGTGGTTTTTTACGGTTGGGTGAGAGAGGCATTGCGGGCCTTGGGTGGTCATTATTGGGTCAAAACCATAAATAATACAGATGTCATCTCGTTATGGGGTAATTAAAACTTAAAAGACCTTGGGAAGAGTTAGAGGTACCATTTTCTGCCTTGTGAGAGCTCACAACTCGTGAGTTGTACTTTAAATAAGAATTAATAAATATCTGAGTCCCAATGTGAAAACGGCGTTGATCTGACACAGAGACAACGAGAATCCTCTCAGGAGGATTGTGAGGATTGGGAATGCGAGCAGATGAACAGAGCTGAGGGCAGGCAGAGCCTTCTCCTCGCACAGAATCTTCCAGGGAAGGTTTCAGCCGCGTTTATTCGGACTCAGCGCCTTCGGTGACGCAAATCTGGAGTCAGCGGCTCGGAACCGGCGAGGGGAATTAGTCAGCAAAGTGAAACCTGGCACGGCTCAGCCCCGCAGCCCGGGAAGCAATAAATCCTTATCTAAAGGACTTTTTAAAAAGGTTTGGAGCTGTGGAGAGCGGGGGCCTGGCTGTGTTGACTCTCTGTGGTCACTTCGGCTTCTCATTCCCCGCTTTTCCTCTGGTTTACCTCGTCCTCGGTGAACGAAGCCCTGAGTGAAAGGGACCTTGGAGTCTGCAGTGCTGTTCAAAATATTTACGAATTTCAGTTTTGAAAAACTCCTCCCAAGTGCTTCAGCCCCACTGAAATCCTCAAATTACATTAATTTCTAATTTTTTAACAGAAGCCTGAAATGCCGCTGTCACCTCGGGGCAAGAGAAGGATGATGAGGGCTCTAAATCACTCCAAATTCTCTGAATTCCTCCCCCAGCTCAGTAAAACTCGGCTTGTCCTCCTTGGCTTTTAGGCTCTGTATTCCCAGGGAAGCTGGTGAGTGATCCCTGCTGATCCTCACTCCCAAATCCCCCCTGGAATTCTGCACCAATCCCAACATTACCCCTCCAGCTCTGTCATTGCTTGGCTCTTCTGTTTCCCACCTTGTAGAACAGATTAATTAATATTTATGCAGCTTTTAAAACGGCTTGGCCAGCTTCCTGCAATTAATCATTTACTAAACTGCTAATTGAGGCAGCTCAGCCTGAGCGTTCTGGTGTCGCAGGGAAAATTTCAGCGTGTCCAAAACTGCTTTAAATGTCTTTAAAAGCTGCAGCCTCACATTTGGAGTCTCCTGGGTAAAACGTGGAGTTTGATCCTCAGCTGGTTGTTCTTGGATGAAAAACAAGAGAAATGCTCACAGAAAAGATTAAAAATGATAAAAAATGGGGTTTTTTTGTGTTTTTGCCCTAGGAATGAGAGGTTTCTGGTTGAAAAGGATGAATCCCTTTTCTGTGTGCACCTGTGCACCTCCAAGCACAGGTGAGTGTCCCTCTCCGTGTCCCTCTCCGTGTCCCTCTCTGTGTCCCCAAGGCACCTCAGCTCTGCCAGGGTGGCACCAATGCTCAGCCAGGGAAAAAATCGTTGTAATTCAGATATTTCCTGTCACAGAGTGATGAATAAATCTCATTTTATGTGAGAAACAGAGCAGGGTGTGAGTGAGGAAGGCAGGGAAGGTGCCTTGGTGTGTCCCTGCTGTACGTGGGAGCAAGGAGTGGAAAGGAAACATTCAGGAAATGCATCCCAACCCCCCAAAAATTGGATTTTTATGGCCTGCTGTTGCCATCTGGGTGGGTGTGCCCATGGGCAGTGTTGTGAGGATGAGCAGGAGCACAGGACAGCAGAGTGGAACAAAAAGTTCTTTAATGCTTCATCCTCTGCAATAACTCCACTCATTCCCTGAAGTTTTGGAAGGATAAAATCCCAAGGTTCAGTTTTAAAAGGAGGCAGAAGTGAGGGTTAAAGATTTTAATAAAAAGAATGGCAGATATTGATCTCCTGACCTCACCATTCCTTGACAAAGCTTTTCCAGGGAATTCTGAATCCAAAGAAATAACAACAATTTCTGGCCGATGCCGCTGTCGTGGTGATTTGCTCCCAGCACTGATTTTTGGAGCCGTGCTGAATAAATTTCAGATATTCCAAACAACACCTCCCGAGTCCCAGGCTTGCTGTGGTTCAAACAGGGGCACACGTGGCAGCTGGGGACACGCTGCAGGCTGTGATCCATGACCGGGATCGTTTCCCATCAAACTCATTCAGACAGGGCAATTTACGGGATGAATTGCAGCACAAACAGAGCTGTTTGGAGAAGTCGTTATCTTGGCAGTTCTCTGAGGGACCTGGCTGCTGATTTCCCTGCCATCAGAGGCTGGCTGCCGTTCCAAGAGGTTTTTTCAGGAAAAACAGGCAGTGGGAATGAGATTTCTGGGATAACTCCAGGTCTGGTGAGCTCCACTGCCTGCCCAGTACAGGCACTGGTGTCACTGGTGCCTGCTGGTGCTCTGATGCCTTCATTTTTATTTCCTGTATTTCACCCCTGCGCTGCCCAGGGTGCAGCTCTGAGCTCACACTCAGGCTCACTCAGCTCCTCACACAGCAGGGACACAAAACAAATCCTGTTCCTGCTGCACCCCAAGGACAGCTGGGACAAGGGTTCAGCCCAAAAGCACAAACAAGGGGGGCTGAGGGAGGAACGAGAAGGATGGGACTGCAGAACCTGGGGCTGCAATGGGACAGTGAAACCCCAATGTGCAAATGGACCAGAACTTAGAAAAGGGGGAGACCTCGGGACCAGTCAGCCATTCTGTGTCCAGTTTGGGTCCATTTTGTGCCCATTTTGTGCCCATTTTGTGCCCATTTTGTGCCCATTTTTGTGCCCATTTTGGGTCCATTTTGGGCCCATTTTGGGTCCACCTTGGGTGCAGCCCTGGCCAGGCTCTTGCCCTGCCCAAGGTTCACCCTAAAACCCTTTCAATAAATCTCTGCTTTATTCCCCAGCTCTGCCCAGCCTCTGTTCCAGCTCAGCCTTCCCAAGGCATCAGCTCGTGGGCAGGGATGGCCTTGCAGGGCTGCAGCATTCCCTGGAATGTCCAATCCAGCTATGCAAGGTCAAAAAATGGGGGGGAAAATGATCAATAATGCCCAATCTGCCCCAATCTGAGGTGATGATCAGGCCAGGCTGGAGCTTGGAGCACCCTGGACAGCGGGAGGTGTCCCTGCCCATGGCAGGGGTGGCACTGGATGGGCTGGAAGGAGCTGAACCATTCCAGAATTCCACATTTCTGCCCTAATCGGCGTTAAAAGGACCCAGAGCAGCCGATGCCACTGCAGGGATGTCCCTGCTTTGTTCTGCCCCGGGTTCACTCTCCAGGAGCGCGGAATTTTCTCACACCCCTCACACCAAAGCTCCAGTGGGGATTTTCCAGCTCTGGCGGAGACGCGGAGCGCAGACAGCGCTCGGCATTGTTCACCCGAGCTGCTCCTCCGAGGGGAGGCTTCTCCTCTCCCCAGGATAAACGCGGGGTGCCAGGGCAGGGATTACTCAGAACGTGACGGTGACACCAACAAAAAACTCATTATGTCAGTTTAAAGGGAAATGTTTAACCCTGGGCTCTTCCCCTTCTGTGAATAATGACGGAGAAATCAACTCTGAATTCAGGTTCATCCACCACCCCCTGGGATCAGGAACGTCCTGAGAGCTCTGGATTGATCCAGGACACTCTCTGCTACCAGATTTGGTGCTGAGGAGGGGGTCAGGGTCTTCTAGGAGAGGGTGGGACAAGGAGAAGCAGCCTCGGGCTGTGCCAGGGCAGTTCAGGTTGGATATTAGGAAAAATGGATATTAGGAAAAATGGATATTAGGAAAAATGGATATTACAAAAAATGGGTATTAGAAAAAATCTCTTCCCTGAGGAGGGGTTAAAGCTGGTCCAGGGCGGTGCTGGAGTCACCAAAAGGAGCAGATGTGGAGCTTTGGGGCAGGGATTTGGGCACAGGTTGGACTGGATGACCCTGGAGGTCTTTTCCAGCCTTGGTGACTCTGCAGCACCAAACTCCTCCTCCAGCAGTGACTAAAACCCTCCAAAAAGCGGAAACCAGCGATTTTAGAGAACTCTGTGTTTGGGAATGACACGTCTGGCTGTTGAGAAAGGAGCTGGGGATTAAAAACCCCACCAGTTTTCCCAAACATGGATATAAATCACCCAGGAAATTCACCTTTTCCACCATCCCTCAGCTTTTCCCTCTTCAATTCCATCCTGGCCTCTCCTCTCCAGCTCCAGCCCCTTTTCCAACTTGACCAAAGCCCCGTTCCTGGTGCCTGTGTCCACTCTGAGCCCGGCCACAGCGATTCCCTTGAAGGATCCCAGAGCCACATCCCAGTTTCCAAGGAATTGCCAAAACAGATTGCAAAATCTCCTGCATGGTGGTCAAACACACACACAGGAACTTCTGACACTGCTTCATCACATGCAGCAGAATCTCATACTCAGGAGATTTTAAAAGGGTTTGTTTTCCTTTTAAAATGCAATAAAAATTTTAAAAAATTTAAATGCAATATAAATATAAAATAAAGTGCAAAATAAAGCCTGAATTGAGGAATAAAGTCCTAGGAGTTATTTATGTATTATTGAGCAAGAACTCATTGCAATTCAATAAAACAGAATTTCCTCTGATAGTTTTCCACTTTTGTTCACATCCTCATTGGACTCACCTTGGAATCCTTCATGAAATTGGGTGCTTGTAACATGAATAAACAATATAAAATTTTTATTATTTTTTTTTTAGTGTTCTATAGCTGACAAGAGTCCTTAAAAGTTACAGGGTTCATTTAGTAAGAACTTGGGCAGCTGCATTTCCAAACATCTTCCTTAATATTTTGTCCTCATTAATTCTGTTTTACCACTTCATGGCACCAGTAAATGTGGAAATAGAGCAAAATCAGCTTTTCTTGGAGCATTCTGGCACCTTTTAGGCCAGGACTGCCCAAGACCAAGGTGCTCAGAAGAAAACCAAATTATTTTTAAAAGAAATATTTGCCTGAAGTTTTATGAAATTTTAAAAAAATTTAAAAATCTGGCTTCAGATTTGTAACTTAAAAAGCTTTCAAGGTCACCTCGCCCTTCTCACGTTTTTATGGTTGAAAACAAGAGGAAAGAAACCACATTAATATTCCTGGGAATCAGATCTGAGCTCAGAAATATCTCTCAGATTTATTTTAAGAAAGGAGCTTGGAAATGTTTAACCCAGAACGGCCACAGGCACAAAGCAGAGACTGCCCGGGGTATTTGCTCACGGGTTTAATCCTCTCTGGGCCGTTCTCCTCCTCTCTTATCAACACAGACACACCAGGAAGGCTCCAAATGTTGGCTCTGGATTCCAGCGAAATGAAGACTCAGGTGAGGAGCCACAAGTTCAAGTTCCCAGCAGAATTTCAGGGGTTTTTTTTGGGTGTTGTTTCAAAGTTTGTTTGTTTGGTTTTGATATTTCTTTGGTTTCTTTTGATATTTCTTTGGTTCCTTTTGATATTTCTTTGGTTCCTTTTGATATTTCTTTGGTTTCTTTCGATATTTCTTTGGTTTCTTTTGATATTTCTTTGGTTTCTTTTGATATTTCTTTGGTTTCTTTTGATATTTCATTCTGTTCTTCACAGGTCAAAGCCCATTGAATCACGGAATTGTTGAGGCTGGGAAAGACCTTTAAGATCATCAAGTCCAGCCACACTTCCCCCAGTGCCACGTCCACGCATTTCTGGAACTTTTCCAGGGATGGGGACCCCATTCCAGGAATTTTTCCCTAATATCCAACCTAAGCCTCTCCTGGGGCAACCTGAGGCCATTTCCTCTCATCCTGACTCTGTGTCCTAGAAAAGAGCCTGATCCCCCCCTGGCTCCACCCTTCTGGAATGTTCTCCAGAATCCTCCCCCTGAGGGTGGCAATGCCAACAGGACCAGTTCATAGGCTGGGTGTGAAAAATCCCTGTGCTTTGTGGATGTGAGAAATTCATCCCTGGCAGCAGGAAACCCTTAAAAATCTCAATTTAGGCACGGTGGGGCCAGGAGTTGGTGGCACCAAGGGAACAAGTGTCCAAAAAGTGTCTGAAAAGTGTCCAAAAAGTGTCCAAAAAGTGTCCAAAACTCAGGCAAAGCTCACAGGAATGGTGGGATTTGGTTGAAGGTTGGATTTGATGACCTTGGAGGTCTTTTCCAACCTTTTTGATCCGATTCAAAGTTCCAAACCCAGGACAGCCTCTGCCATTCCTCCATCAGAGCAGTGCAAATTCAAAGCCAGCCCCGCTTTGGACTGGAAGCAGCAGGAAAGGAATTCCTGAGGTTTTCTCTCTGGTTTTTCTTAAAGCTTTTGTGGCTGTGTTTGAGTGGGGTTAGCAAACACCCTGAGATCTCTGTTTGCCAAACCGAGTGATTGCTGACAGCACCTTCCCTCCACAGCAGGGATTTGGGAATCTTTCCTGCTTCAGAACCTCAAACAAACGAGCTGAGGGAGAGTGGTGGCTTCACAAAGCCACAGCCACGAGCTGGAATAAAACAAGGAATGACCACTGGAATTGGAATTCCTGCACATGGAATATCTCCTGCAGAGCTGGGGAGTTGTGTGAAGCTGGAGTGAAATTCCTGCTGTGCTCTGCCTTCTCTACCAAATCCTTCATTAACTCTGCCCTGTGAAAATGGTGTTTATTGTTTTCCCCAATTGAACAGCAAAAATAACAGGAAAAAACGGGTTTGCAGCTCAAAAGCAGCCACATCATAAATGTGGTGTTCTGTAAAATGGACCAAATTCAGCTAAAAGCTTTTGGAAGTTTGTTTTACTCCATTTAATTTTCAGAATTTGGCCTTCTGCAGGTAATAACTGGGGAGGAGGTTTTCTTTGGAATGTCCCTGTGCACACTTGGGCAGGCTGCTTAAAAACTGCTCCTGTACCCACAGCACTTTAAAGCAGTCTTTGCTTTGCCTCCAGTTAAAATACTCCAGCGGGCCAGAAGTCACAGGGAAAGCAGGAAAAGCTGGTAAATATATTTTGGCTGAATGACATCCATTAAATTCTGGCTTTGTTCCAGCTTAGAAAGCAAAATAAAGGCAAGCTGGGAAGGTTTTATTCTCTGACAGGGCAGGCCAGTGGAATAACCTCCTGCTCCTCTCTGGACATGTGGAGATGCACCACAGGATTTTGCCACCTGCCAGTCCCCAAAGTGTCCCCCCAGGGCTGGCTCCTGTCACCTGCAGCCCTCCCACGTCTCCTGCTGTGGCAGCTCCAGAGCCACAACCCAGGCACGACAGGGCAAGGGCAGCTTTTCCTTCCAGCATCTGATTCCTGCAACCCCCTTTGGCAGCTTCACAGGATCAGAATCACAGAGTCACAGGGTTGGAAGAGATCTTTTAGATCTCTTTCTTTTCTTCTTTCCTTCTTCCTTTCCTTTTTAGATCATCGAGTCCACCCCAGCCCTGACACCACCTCAGCTAAACCACGGCACCGAGTGCCACATCCAATCTTTTATTAAACACATCCAGGGATGGGGACTCCGCCACCGCCCCATGGTGGAGCAGACCCTTCCAGTACTTTATCCCTCTTCCAATAAAACACTTTTTCCTGACATCCAACCTGAATTTCCCTCGCTGTTTCCCTTGCTTGTGCTGTCTCGTGGGTAAAATCCACCTGCAGCAAGAGGCGCAGCCCGGAGCAGGATGGAACCAGTGCCTGGGAATGGCAGCCTGGTCCCCATCATATGACAGGAACATTCCTCAGACAGATGAAACTCGAGAGCTCGGCTGTTTGTCTGGAAGCCTCACTTCTTTTCTGGCTGATTTGGATCTGGAAATATTCCATCCTCTGGCCAGGGGCTTATCTGATGGAAGACAGCAGTGCGTGGAGTGAGCAAACAGGGCTGAGCTTGCCCTTTGTTCCTCCTGCGGTGCCCGGGGCCTGTCCTGCTCCCAGGGCACGGGGGGTGGCCCGGGAACGTGATCCACACGAAACCAGTTCTGATCACAAGGCCAGGGATCACTTCTGGTGGGTGTTTGGAGTGCAGGAGCTGTCCCCGTAGAGCTGAGCCCTCCATGGCCAAATCACTGTGCTCTACTCTCATTACTCATCAATTCCAGTCAAAGTCAAATAGTCAAAGGACTATCTGCAGTCCGTCCGTCCGTCCTTCCGTCCTTTCCTTCTTTCTTCCCTTCTTCCTTTCACTCTCACTGTCTTTCATTCGTGGCCAGGGACAGTTTCCACCATCCCAGGGTTCTCCAAGCCCTGTCCAGTCCGGCCTTTGACACTTCCAGGGATGGGGCAGCCACGGATTCTTTAGGAAAGCTGTTCCCAAAATCTCACAGGAGGGTGTCAGGGAACCCTTGGGGCCACTCAGGTGCTGTCCCAGCCCTCCATGGACACCTGGAACTGTAGGGTTGTCTTCATCCAGCCCTTTCTCTCTGCTGGTGGCTCCCTGACCACGCTGGGGGATTTTGATCGCTGATTTTGGTCCCTGATTTTGGGCACTGATTTTGGTCATCGATTTTGATCGCTGATTTTGATCCCTGATTTTGCTCCCTGATTTTGCTCCCCGATGGAAAGCCTCGTGCTGCAGAGGGAGCTGGGGCCCGACAGTCGCGCCTTTGTTCGTGCCCTGGCCTCGAGCGCGGGCCGCGATGACTCAATGAAATGATCTCTGTTTGCTCTCGCTGTGTGGGAAGAGCCGAGTCCATCAGCCGGAGACTGAGACAGATTATCCAGGTGAGAGGGTTCTGCTTCCCCTTTCTTGTTTGCCAGGACAGAAAACCCCGCGTGCCCTTGGCTGCTCTGCCCAAATTCCTGTCAGGGATCACAGACAGCTCAGGGGCCTGAGGCAGGTGAGCAAAAAGCAGGTGCAAAACCTTCCTTGCTGTTCTGAGGTGATTTTTTGGTCCAAACTTGTCCAAAACTGGGACACATGGGAAATATGGGGATGAAAGAGGGAGAGGATGGGCAGAATCGTGGGATAATTTGGGTTGGAGTGACATCAAAGCCCACCCAGTGCCACCCACGGTGTGGCCTGGCCAGGTTCACCCCATGGATCCGCTCAGGTGAGGTCTCACCTGCAGAGCTGCCCCAGCCCCGGCCCGGCACAGGAGGGACCTGGAGCTGCTGAGAGAGCCCAGAGAGGCTCCAGGATGGGCAGAGGGATGGAGCAGCTCACAGGGGGAAAGGCTGGCACAGCTGGGATTGTCCAGCATGGAGAGGAGAGGCCTCGGGGTGGCCTCGTTGTGGCCTTCCGTGAGTAACTGTAGGGCCTACAGACAGAGGAGACACTGCTGACAAGGCAGGAGAAGGGGAGATGACTCCAAGCTGACAAAAAGTAGGTTCAGATGGGATATTTGGAAGAGATTCCTGCCTGGGATGGTGTGAGCCTGGTGATATTTCTGGGCCTTAGAGATTTTAGCCTGGTGGTAGCTCCTAACTCCTTTCTCAAGGGGAAAGTTCCTTAGGAAAGCTTCTTCCCAAAACAATCTTGGCAAAACAATTATCCTTCCCCAAAATCACCTTCCCCAGCAGTGTCATAGCCAAAATCCCTGCCTGGGCAGACCCAAGTTTGATTCTCTCTGAGAACCAGAAAGGCCAACACCAACTGGAGAAGATCCTTTTGGTTTTGCCAAGATTGTTTTGGGAAGAAGCTTTCCTAAGAAACTTTTCCTTTGGGAAAGGAGTTAGCAGTTACCAGCAGGCTGAAATCTCTAAATAATCTCAAAAATATCAGGATGGAATTCCCAGAGGAGCTGTGGCTGCTCCATCCCTGGAAGTGTCCAAGGCTGGGTTGGAGTAGGAGCTGTCCCTGCCTGTGGCAGGGGGTTTGGAGCAGGAAAATGTTTAAAATCCCTTCCAGTCCAGGCCATTCCACGATTCTGGGTCTGCCCAAATCTCTCTGGACTCTGAGCACGGAGCCCTCGTGCGTGGCCAGCACAGCCCTGGTGGAGCCCAGCCAGCAGAGGATTGTGCTCAGCCCCACGTAGGAGCAGGCAGAATTCCCTGTCCCTGGGGAAAAGGGAGCCAGCCCTCACGTAGGAGCAGGATAAACAACACCAAAAGCAACACCTGCAAAAAGAAAAAAAGGAAAAAAAAGTCTCCTTAATTCACAATGATCTGCTTTGTCACTCGTGCCGTGGAGAACATTAAACAGCTCGGACGTGTGCACACAATTACACAACAGGGGCCACGGCCAGAAATGGGGCTGCAGGTGTGATCTGAGGAGAATTAACAGTCAAAAAAATCACTTTAATCGAGTTAAGAACTTACAAGAAGGTCACGGCTCTTGAGAAATGCATGGCAAGGTCCCGTGCCCTCAGTTAACTCCTCACAGCCTGCAGTGGCTGGAGCTGCACAGCCTCCATCACCCTGGGACAGGATAATTAAGCAGAACATAACTAATGAAGGAGGAAGATGAAGTAACTGGTTTTTTGGCCCTACATTTCAAAGAAAAGGGAAGGAAGGAAGGAAGGCACACGCTTGTAACACCAAATATGTCTATGATCTTCTCGGGGCAAAAAAGCACCGCCGAGATGTAAAATATTTGTGATGAAGTTTTGTTAGTCAGGCTCAGATGACAGACTGTGACCTGATTAAATACACAGCAAAAATAACTCAGCTGGCACTTACTGAGGTAGTTTCAATCATCATTTCAGTGAGAAAATATTGTATTTACTTTACATTAAAGCCTGGTAGTACAAAGAGAGCCAGTGCTGCTCTGAAGCTGAGGAGCAGGTAATGAGCAGCTGGAAGGGAGGGAACTTTTCCAAACACTGAGATCTAAAGCAATAATTGGATCATTTCCTTCTACAAAACCCCAGAAAGTGAAATACTGAGGGCCAGTGGTTGAGGAAAAGGAGGATTATTCACTTTGGGAACGTGTGAGACAACAGAGGCAAACACAAGGAAGAGTTTTGTGTGGAGAAGGGGTTTGAATGAGGAATGGAGCTCATCCAAGAGCGGATCCAAGGTCCTGGAAGGCCACAGAGAGTGTTCTGTGACTCCAGTGGGGTTTGGATGGCTCTGGAAGGGGCTCCAGGCTGTGGGGACACTGGAATGCAGCTGGGAATGGGTGGAGGAAGCCAAGAGGAGCCAAGGGCTGGGACACAGAGGTGAAGCCGTGCACTTTTATTTGTATTCCTGAGAAAAATAACCTGCGGAGGGCTCGGGATGGAGCTTGGGAGAAGGGATGGAGGCAGAGGGGGCAGGTGACTGGGCAGTGATGCAGCGGAGCCGTGGGTGGCTGTGCAAGCCCAAATCCCTGCCCTGGTTCCCAGAGGAACAGGATGTGGTGTTGGGGTAGAGCTGCTGAGCTGGGCTGGGGTGGATGGGGGCAGCAGGACCAGGAACAGAACCAGGAATGGAACCAGGAACAGAACAAAGCACAGAGCCAGGAATGGAACCAGGAACAGAATCAGGAATGGAACCAGGAATGGAACCAGGAACAGAACAAAGCACAGAGCCAGGAATGGAACCAGGAACAGAATCAGGAATGGAACCAGGAATGGAACCAGGAACAGAACAAAGCACAGAGCCAGGAATGGAACCAGGAACAGAACCAGGAATGGAACCAGGAATGGAACCAGGAACAGAATCAGGAATGGAACCAGGAATGGAACCAGGAACGGAACCAGGAATGGAAGGGACAGAACCAGGAACGGAACCAGGAACGGAACCAGGCACGGAAGGGACAGAACCAGGAATGGAACCAGGAATGGAAGGGACAGAACCAGGAACGGAACCAGGAATGGAACCAGGCACAGAACCAGGCACAGAACCAGGCACAGAACCAGGAATGGAACCAGGCACAGAGCCAGAAGAGAACCAGGCATGGAACCAGGATCTGAACCAGGCACAGAACCAGGAATGAAACCAGGCACGATCCTGGCCCTCAGCTGCTCAGCCCTGTCTCAGGGGTTCAGGGTGAACATGGGTCTGCTGGAGGAGACTTTGTTTACTCCAGAAAATCCCTGTTTGGTGCCTCAGCACCTTTCCAAACCTGGTTCAGGACGAGATTCAGGACAAGGCAGAAGCAGAGAAGTGATTCACACCTGATTTTTTCCTGAACTCTGCTAGGTTCTTCACATCCAACTCTCCTTTTGACCTTCAGTCCAGGCGGGACTTGTGCAGATCCCCAGTGTAGGGGTGAAATCCACCCTTTGCTGCTTCTTTCTTTTAATTGCTCAGAGAGCACCTGGGTTAAAAACACCAATATTCAGTAAATAAGAGTTGAGACAAACTCGCCACCCAATTTTACCCCCTTAGGAACACGAAAACTGCTCGCTTGGACTTTGCCCAGTTATTTAGTGGATTCAAAAAAAACCCCCAAGCCAGCCGAGGCCTGAGGAGCTCCTCTGTGAGCACCTCCAGGGGAAGAAGCCACGATCAGATTATCCGGGAATCGCTGAACCGAGAGCAGGAACATCAAAAGCTTCTCCAGCCACAGAGGAAATTACATCCCGTGCCCTTTCAAGCCTCCCTCAGGCCTTCATCGCCTCTCATTCCCTTCCTCCCGCCAGCCCTTTGTCGGGATGGAGCTCTCCCTTCCATCTTAATAAGAGAATTAACTCTGGAGATGGAGGCGGGGGTCACACATCATTTTCACGTGCGTCATGCACAGAGAACGAGCTGAGATCAATGCTTGGCCAGCAGCCATTTGTTTTTAAAACCAGTTGTTCACAGTTATTTCTCTTAATTATTTATTTTTTTTTTTTTTTTGCGAGAGGCGAGGATGCAGTCCAAGAATGCCCAGCTGATTTTTATTTGTAGAACATTTAAAACACTGAATTGTCTGCCCTTCATCTCCACAGAATTTAAAAGGCACCAACCTAAATTTAATGGCACAGGTCCTGTCTGATTTTGAGCAACTCAAATGAGCACCTGGGCAGGGAGATGTCCAAATCCCTCACGAGTTCTTTCCCTGGAGGCTCTTTCCCAACCTGGGATGGCAACAGGAGTTGAAATATTTGACTGAAGTGTCCCAAACAAGCAGCTGCCAAAAATTGTTATCAATTAGCACCATCCTACACTTAATAAGAGCCCAAACCCATCTGTTTGCAGCTCCCAATCTGTCCCAGAACGTCTGGAGACGCGGCAAAAATCTCAGGGGAAAGTTTGGCTTAAAAATGTTCAAAAAATCAGAACTTTTCAACAGAGAAGCAGTTATTTATTAATGCTTATATGAGAAGGGCAACGGCAGTAAAATTCCAGTAAAAATCTGTAGATTTTTAATAGATATATTGATTCATTTATAAATTAACATAAATTATGAATATATAAACTACTGTGCCATGCGTATTGCTGACACTGCCATATATGAATATTAATTTACACCCAGATGATTCATTCCAGTTCTCTGTGCTCTGTTTTAACCAGTGAAAATTCACCTTCTGTATTGACACTGAGCAATTTTATTACTCCTTTCTTACAGCTGAGTCAATGGAGTCATTTTCTGGCGGGGGATTTTGGAGTATTATTGGATGGAGCTCACCTGGATCCTTCACTGCTCTGCCTCCTTTATTTAATCACCTGAGCCCGGAGCAAACATTACTAACAGGGATGACAGGGCAGCCAGGGCTCTGCTCAGTGTTTATTCTGCCAGTGATTCAGGGGTAAATACCCAGAATTAAAGCTTCGCCCCCAGCCCTGCTGACCCGTTTTTACCCCAAACTTCCCGGGAACTCTCCCATTCCCTGGCATCCCACTGGTTTTATTCCAGCTTTTATCAGCCGGACCATGAATGGATGGAATTAGGACCAGCCCAACCGTTCTGTAACTCAGTGACAGCTCCAGTCTCCATGTTTATTGATTTATGGATTTACTGATTTATTGATATATTGATTTATTGGTGTAATTCATCCTCTTTTGGCCGTTTTTAGAGAAGCCAACCCCGAGCAGCCGCCGATCCCCATCCCGACGTTCGTTTGGGGGCACGACCCAAGCAGCAGGAACACCCCTTGCTGTAACTCGCTGTGACTTGGGAGTTGTGCAACACCTTGAGCAAACACTTCCTCCTGCAGGAGCAGGAATAAAACTGAGCCCGTCCCAGCCTCTCGCTCACAGCCCGGCCAGGGAACGTCACATTCCCACCCCACGGAGCCTGGGCCTCCCCAGCACAGCCCAGAGCATGAAAATCCTCCTCGTTCCTGCCCTTGTGCTGCATTTCCTCCAACAAGGTACTGCACTCCTTTTGTTTTAGCCCTTTACCTATGGACAGTCCCTTTGTTTTAGTCCTTTACCTATGGATAGTCCCTTTGTTTTAGCCCTTTACCTGTGGATAGTCCCTTTCTTTTAGCCCTTTACCTATGGATAATCCTTTTGTTTTAGCCCTTTACCTGTGGATAATCATTTTGTTTTAGTCCTTTACCTATGGACAGTCCCTTTAAGTCCTTTACCTATGGACAGTCCTTTTGTTTTAGCCCTTTACCTATGGATAATCCTTTTCTTTTAGTCCTTTACCTGTGGATAATCCTTTTCTTTTAGTCCTTTACCTATGGATAATCCCTTTGTTTTAGTCCTTTACCTATGGATAATCCTTTTCTTTTGGTCCTTTACCTGTGGATAATCCTTTTCTTTTAGCCCTTTACCTATGGATAATCCTTTTCTTTTAGCCCTTTACCTATGGATAATCCTTTTCTTTTAGCCCTTTACCTATGGACAGTCCTTTTCTTTTAGTCCTTTACCTATGGACAGTCCTTTTCTTTTAGTCCTTTACCTATGGACAGTCCTTTTCTTTTAGTCCTTTACCTGTAGTTTTGCTATGGATAAGGCTGTGTGAATTTTTAATTATTAACTGGTAGATAACAGGGAGGAACAGTGAGTTGAAGCCATTGGGAAATGGAGTTAGGGATAATTGGGGTTTTCTGTTCAAAGCAATTCTCTGTGATTGTGGCGTTAGAGCAGCATTTACTTGTTTGAAAAGTGGCCGTAAATTGCTTAAAGACCCACGAGTGGTTGCTTTTGTGAGCCACCAAAGCAATATTTATTCTGCAATTTACCCAGTCACACCAATTGATCAGCATTTTGGCCATAAAATAACAGATTTCTGTATGAATTCTATGCAATCACCTGATTTCAAGCATTGAGCACCCTTTATTTATCTGCATGATGCTTCAGGTTAAATTCAAGTGACTCCACCTCAGCAGACCCCACTTTTTTCTCCCCAAATTTTTTTCAATTCCTGTCAACAGAGAACAGGATTCTTCAGGGCTTGGCCTGCATAAACATGCACAGGATTTATATCCATAATTAAACATATAATTAGCATTCAGGCACAAATCTATAATTTGTTTCTTTGCACAAAATATCTAAAAATGTGCACACCATTAAGGTATTATCCTTTTTTTTACCTTGACAAAACCACAACTTCATTGTCAATAAAATCCTCCCTAATGATTTTTTTTTTGCTGGTTGAGACCTTTGGAAAAAGCACACAATTATTTGTTCCTTATTACAAATTGTTGTACGAGGCCCAAGGAATTTCTTTCCTCCTCCAAACTCGACACAAAGCCTGAAGGTAGCAAAGAAAATGCACTGATCAAAAACCTCCCTCGGAGAAAGGATCCATTCCAAATAAAACCAACCAATTTTCCTCAAAATTCTGTCTGGATCAGGCTGCAGGGAAGGGACGAGCTTAGCCCTGAGCCGCCCTTTAAACCTCGCCTTAACTTGAACTCTCCAGGCTGGAGTTGCACAAAGGGTGTGGAGAGATAAAATTGGTGATCTCTGCTCCAAGAGCCCTGAAATATTCCTGGGATTGCTACACAAGGACACACTTGAGGCCTGTGCAGACAAATCTGAAAAACAGCAGGTTTCTTTTGGAGAATAAACATAATTAGCTGCTTTAAAAAATCATAAAGCACCGTTGTGAGTGGCGGTAGTAAAGTTACACTGGGTGCTGCTCCCAGCACGTGTTTGGTGTAACAGCTCAGCTGACACAGGCTCCCCTGCACCACTAAATCAACATCTTTATCAAGATACAGCCAGCTCTGCTCTGCAATTACTTTTGGAAAGGGTTGAGGCAAATAAATCAGCGGCAAAAAGAATGGATCTGTTTGTTTTACTGCGACAGTTTGCATGAGGATGTGCTCTCCTGCTCCAGAGAGAAAATTACAGTAATTGGAGGCCTCTCTCCTGGAAAAACCTGGCCCTGGGGCAGGAATTCCCGAGGGAGGTGCTTCGGTCCTTTGTTTTTGGGGAGTTTTGTTGGCTTTCTGGGCAGCTTAGGGTTTTTTTTTTTTGGTTGTTGTTCATTTATTTGTCAAGTACGGGCCCCCCAAAATTCACCAATTCAGATGAAATTCCTTTTTATAGCAGATTAAAATGTTCAGGGGTATCTAAACCTGCTGTTTTAGATACCAGCACATCCCTTGTCCCACCCTGTTTTCCCAAAACCTGGCCCCAGCTGCCAGGATGAACCCCAGGGAGCTCCCACCCCTGCAGGGCAGGTCCCAAATTAACTTTGCTCCTCCTCTGCTGAGCTTCAGAGCAGAAAACAAAAAGAAATTCTTTTTATCAGCCTTGCATTTCCTCACCCAGCTCTTTCCACCCACTGCAGACCTTCTGAGACCACTCAAAAAGGGTTCTGAGAATTAAGAAACCTCCTGGATTCCCTGCACCTACAAGATTTTCCTCATTCCCTGCCTATCTCCCATTATTTTTTACCTGCCAGTGCCCAGATACCTCTCCCACCCTTCTGTGTCCCTCCTCCAGCCCAACTCACGAGGTAAAAGTCGTAATTATTTATTACCCCCCTCTCTTCAAGTCCTGCCACAATCATTGACGTCGCAGGCCCTCCAAGGCAGGACTCTCGTTGCAGAGAGTAAATTTGTGTAAATTTGTGTAAATTTGTTTGCTGCTGCAGTCTGGGCCTGTCTGTCACGTGAGGAGCTCTGCAGATCTCTCATTCCACAGCCCCAAATCCATTAATTCGTGTCAGAGAGAATGGCTGGGCTGGCCTGTTGGGGCTTGAGCTGCTCAGAGCCGGGGGAAGGAACAGAAATGGAGTTTCAGGAAATGTTTGGACACCTGGGAGCAGCCAGGGAAGGCAGCTCCTCCAAAATCCAGGGGGTGAAAACCTCTGGTGTTGGGTCACACGGTGGAGGCAAAGCAGGGGAGCTGCAAGAACCCCAAAGAATCACCTGGCCAGCCATGAAAATGGGGGTTAAAATTAAATTAAATTAAAATTAAAATTAAAATTGTGTTTTCATCAATCCCCGTGGTTTGTCCCCAGGGAGCAGCAGAGGGAGGTTCCATGGAGCTGAGGAATATGAAATCGTTTACCCACAGAAGCTGCACGCCCTGCACAGGAGAGCTGCAGGAACAGGCTCGGAGGTAGGAAAGGAGATCAGTCCTGGGGTGATTCTGGGAGATGGGGAGGGATTTCTGGAGCTAAAACACCCTGGGGCTTCAAGGGTAGGAGAATTTGGACAAACGTTTGCTCTCCCAAAATTAAAAACTGTGGAGAAGAGATGCTGTGTTCAGTGAAGAGGAGCTGAGGTGTGCTCAGGGTGCAGAGAATCCCTCAGGCCACCACCCGTGGCTCTCCTGAACGTGTGTCCCTGCAAAGATGTGAGGTTTGACACTACTCAGAGGTTTAATAACCTGTGGATGCTTTAATTTGGATCAAATAAAACCAATAATCAAGAGCAGCCGTGGTCTGTGCGGTCCCAGAGGGTGTTATGGAAGTGTCTGAACCCAAAAATCCCCTCAGCACGCAGGACTTGTGCTTGTGGAGGTAAAAGTGAATTTGCCAAGCCAAAGTTTCTCCTCTGATTAAAACCCCTCAAACACAGCGACCTCCTGCTTATCCTGCTGCTGCCAGAATCCTCGTTTTTGGTGAGGAGAGGAGGAAAAGGACGCGGCAGGAGCTCCAATAACACCCCTGGCGAGGCCAGGAGCTGCGGCAGGGCATTTTGTGACTCTTAAATCTGTTTGCAGAGCAAATACGACGAGAGGGTGAAGTACGGGATCAAAGCCAACGGAGAGGAGGTGGTGCTGCAGCTCCGGAAAAATCGGTGGGTCCAGCTCAGCCCTGATTCCTGCCTGGGAGCCACTGCAGGGTGCTCAGGATGCCAAAATCCAGGAGTCAGAGCCCTGTGGGGGAAAGAAAATTAGAGCCCAATGGCAAGGAAGGAAAAGGGAGAGAAGGGATCCTGTCACTGCTTTGGGAATGTGGAATAAGGGCTTGGGATGTGACATTGCCATGAGGGAGGGGCTTCCCCTCCTGCCACCTCTGCTTCCCCATTTCTATCCCAAATTGTTAAATCCAATGCATGTTTAATAATTTTCTCTTATTTCACGAGTTTTCTGTGACCATGAAGAGGCTAGGGGTTACAGAATAGTAGCCTGGAGTGACAGGACAAGGGGGATGGCTTTAAACTGAGCAAGAGAGGGTTTAAATTAAAGATCAGGAAGAAATTCCTCCCTGTGAGGGTGGGGAGGGGCTGGGCTGGAATTCCCAGAGGAGCTGTGGCTGCCCCTGAATCCCTGGAAGTGCCCAGGGCCAGGCTGGAGCAATATGGGACAGTGGGAGCTGTCCCTGTTTGTGGAATTGGAAGAGTTTTCAGGTCCCTTCCCACCCAAACTATTCCATGATTCCAGGACAGACTCGATGATCTTGGAGGTATTTTCCAACCTTAATCATTCTGTGGCTCTATATTTATATATTCCTGTATTACAGACAGATATAGAGACAGATAAATGATAAATAGATAGAGAAATAGATAAACTGATACAGATATTTACCTTAGCACTGCTTCTCCTGAACCTGGAGTAACCAAATACAAACCTGGCATTGACAAAAACTTCCTGGAAATTGCAATTCTGGCTGCAGCAGCACATTAACACACGCTCCAGCAAGCCTGGGTTAATGGGTGCTTTTCCAGAGGCTGTGCAAATACACTCGTGCCATAATCAATTCGTGTTAAATATAGGCTGTAATTAACTGCTTTAATCTAATCCAAATATTTGGAGTGGGGGGAGGGAAATGGTGTTGTACTCAATGTTATTCTTGGAAGAGAAATGGGATTGTGGCAGTGGAAGAGGTGCCCAAACAGGAGTCACTGCAGATGTGCTGCTTTCAGGAAGATGTAAAAAAAATATCAATATGTAATTATACATTTGCATCCAGATCTGCCAGGGGATGAGTTCATCCCAGTGAAATCAGCAGATTTTAATTGCTGTCTTCTTCTAGGAAAGCCTCTTTGTTTGAGTAAGACTTGTGAGCAAGCAGAATTCCCCTCCCCGCAGCGTTTTCTCCCCGAGTTTCATTAAGAATAACCTGAGTAATTGTTTGAATTCCCCGCATACCCCGTGTGCTGTGTCACCACCTCATTTCCACACAATTCCCTGGGATAATGGCTGTGCTTGGCTCCTGCAGGGATCTCCTGGCCAAGGATTATTCCGAAACTCTTTATTCTCCTGAAGGACAGCGGATAACAACAACTCCTGGCATCAAGGTAATGCGGGAAGGGTTTTTCCTTTTTCCTTCCAGTCCTGAGGTCCGCAGGGCGTTCATGGATCCGTGATATATAATGAATAAATGAAATAATGGGAGATGAGAGACAGAAAGGAAAGGGGTGAAATTCAAAGCTGTTTAGGGCGGCTCTGAAGGGATGGAGAAGTTGGGGTTGGTCACTCGTTCCTGTCGGGAATCAGCTCCAGGGTTTGGCTTCACCTCAGTGGTGCTGAACAATTCCTGGGTCGAATTCCAGCTTTTTGTGGGGAGCCAGGGCCATCCCAAAGCCATCACGCCTTTGGCCGTGTAGACTTTGCCCAGCCCCGTGAGCTGATCCCTGCCCTGATCCCAGGGAGATCCCGAGTCTGATAAAGTCCCATTTCCTCCTGGATCACCTTTCCAGCTCTGGACACCTGAGCCCAGCTCCTCCTCGGAGCCCTGACAGATCAGTCGGACCTGCAGCAGAAGGGATTTGGGAATTTTTAATTCGCTCTGCGCTGATCTTCCTCAAAGCTCCCACCTGCAGTTCTCCTCCAGGCCCATGAGATGTGTTCTAACAACACAAGCTGGAATTCGAAGCCAAATTTTCTTTGTTAGGAGCAATTGGGAGGATTCTGAATGAAATGAATGTGCATAAATAACTCTGGGTTGGTTGTTTGGTTGGGGTTTTTTTTCCTCTCTCTCTCTTTTTGTTTTGTTTTGTTTTTGTTTTGTTTTTGTTTTGTTTTTGTTTTGTTTTTGTTTTGTTTTTGTTTTGTTTTTGTTTTGTTTTTGTTTTTCCTGATTGCTCCAAACATTTCCACTCCCTGGATGAATCCTGTGAAAAACCTGGACAAATACAAACTCGAATTTACCTATGCTGAACAGGGAATTCCCACCCTGGCGTTATTGTACTGTGATCTGGAGTCTTTCCTCTTGTATCCCAAAGGATGGAGATAAATCCTCCACTTTCCCTTTGTGGGTGTCTTTTCCCCTGTAACAAAGTTGGCATTTGGTGGTGGAAGAGAAATAAATGATAAAGTTTAACCAAAATCCACAGGAAAACAAAAGGCACAGGGAATGAAGGATTGGATAGAGATTCTTAAGAATTCCATTCAGGAAAATCTGTGGGTAAAATTTTCCACAACCCTTCAGTGACTTTGAAATCTCCGTGAACACAGAAACAGAAACGTTAAATCCTTAAGCCAATTAAGTCTCCAAAGTGTTTTCCCTACCCATGTTTAATATAATACCTGTATTTTAATCTCACTGAAATTAATGCATTTAATTGTTGGGTAATTAAAGAGCCTTTCCTTGAAATTTGGGCTGAAGGAAACCATTTGGTGTGGACTTTAATGAGCCCAGCAGTGTGTGCTTAATTTGGAGCAGGGAGTGGGAATATTCTTATTTTTCTGTGCTGTGCATTGACCAGAGCCTGGAATTTTTTGGTTTTGCCACAATTTGTGTGTTGAAGGATAAAAACAATGTGTCCACAGCAAACACAAAAATGGCCATGAACCTTTAAAATTCCTTTTAAGCACCTCCTAATGAGAGACGTCCTCAAGTAATGCAATTTATTGTAATTTGTACCTAGTTTAATTTGTTTTCTGGACTCTGTGGTTCAAATGGAGATCATTGACACTGAATTTTTTTATTTATTTTCCCCACCAGGATCACTGTTACTACGGGGGCCACGTGGAGGGTGATGCTGAGTCTGTGGCGAGCATCAGCACCTGCACAGGGCTGAGGTGAGACAGGGCTGGGTCCCAAGAGCAGAATTTTGGGATGAATGATCCAACAGGGAGGGATCAGGATGGAAAGAAGTCATGAGATCTTTTATTCAGGCTTGTTTCCCAAAGAAAAACAGAGGGAGAAGGGAGAAAAATAGTTACTCTTAGTTCCTTACAATATTTCAGCTTTTCACCTCAAATCGGGATGGAAACATCTCTGAATTTCCCACTAGAATAAAATCCAGTTTTCAACCACAACCCCCCCAAATTTAAATCAAATTAATTCCTAACCCAGCTTTTCTTTGACTGAGAACACCCAAATCTTCCGACTGGCTCTGTAATTAATTAATTTCTGCTTCTAAATGGTCCGTATGCTGGTAAACGCTGCCTTGACCCAAAACCTCACATCCCAACCCATTTTTTAGTGGCTATTTTGAGACCCGTGGCCAGAAGTTCCTCATCGAGCCCCTGGGAGCCTCGGACAGGGCCGAGCACGTGGTTTATAAATACGAGGCCCTGAAACAGGAGCCCATCAAAACCTGTGGGCTGCTCAACAACTCGTGGGAGCAGGACTCCAGTGACCCCACCGAGGACATCTTCAAATCCAGCAACAGCCCCGAGGTAAGGACGTGGCTGTCCCGTCACAAAAGGGGATTTTTTGCCACTGGAAAAATCTAAATAGCACAAATCCTACCTGGTCTGGTGGCATCTTCACTAAGGAGCTGTTTAAACACAGGGAAGTGGGGTCAGATCTTAAAAATCTGAATAAAATCTTCCAGGTCTGAGGTGTCAGAGTCACCAGCTGAGTTAAACCCTCCTGCCTTGATTAACAGGGTCCCAGTGAACCTTTAACACCTAAATACCCTTTAATATATATTTTACATTCCATATCTCAATAAAAATTTAAATATCCAGCCGAATTCTTATCATTTAAACCCAAACCAGCCCATCTGAATGGCCTGGCCAAAGAAATCCCCTCAATAATGAATAAACAGCTTTGAAACTGCAGAGGTTGGGGTTGGAAAAGCTCTTAAAAGTCATTTTAAATAAATTATTCCTTTAGATGAAATCCTACCTGAAAGCAAAGAAGTACCTGGAGCTCTACATCGTTGCAGACAACGCTTTGGTGAGTTTTGGAATTATTATTTCTGCTTGAGCAGCTCCACAGGAGCTTCCCAGGGTATCCCAACTCGTATTCCTCGAGGTTACTCTGA
This sequence comes from Prinia subflava, assembly GCF_021018805.1. Taxonomy (NCBI): domain Eukaryota; kingdom Metazoa; phylum Chordata; class Aves; order Passeriformes; family Cisticolidae; genus Prinia; species Prinia subflava. The sequence goes on along the minus strand of NC_086275.1, from coordinate 633,496 downwards.
GCCTGGCTGGGAAATGGGATTCCCAAAGGGGATTTAATTGGAAATTCCCACCTGGAGATGAAAAGAATTCAGAAAAGAATTCTTGTTGGAATATGCTGAATATCCTGTTGGAATATCCTGATTTGGAAGGGAATATCCTGATTTGGAATATCCTGGATTGGAAGGGAATATCCTAATTTTGAAGGGAATATCCTGAGTTGGAAGGGATAATCCTGAGTTGGAAGGGATAATCCTGATTTGGAAGGGACCCACAGGGATCATTGAACCCAATTTCTTCTCTCCACCCCACACAGAAATTCACATTTTGGAAGGGGCTGATATTGAAACCCAGTGTCTGATAAAATCCTACATCAAATATAATTTTCTATATAAAGTATAATTTTCTATATAAAGTATAATTTTGTATATAAGTATGATTTTAATATAAAATATGATTTTTAATATAAATAATATTTTATATAAATATTATTTTTATATTAAATATGATTTTTAAATACCTGGCATGGGTTTCAAGCCAATGTTGCTGTGAGTTATTTATTTCCTGATAAATCCTCTTTTCCCTCTCCCTTTCCTGACACGCTGCATTTGCCTTTTCAGTACAAGAAATACGATGAAGATGTTAAAAAGATAAGACAAAGGATATTTGGGATAGTCAACTACATCAACACGGTGAGAGCAAACAAGTGGCAATGAAATCCAAGTGTTTCATAATTTTTTTCTATTGAAAATTATTGAAATCCAAATTATTTAATTTTTTTTTTCCTATTGAAAACCATGGAAATCCAAGTGATTTCTAATTTTTTCTATTTAAAGCCATTGAAATCCAAGTGATTTATAAATTCTTCCTATTGCAAACATCATAAATTTTCATTATTATGATGGAATGAATGAAAACTCAACTTCATGGTAATTTGTTCTCCTGTTCTTTGCCTTCCAACATGAGATTTTTAATAACAGTTATTTCTACTTTTACTTTAATTATTTATACTCATACTTTAATTATTTCTACCAACATTTTAAGATATTTTATAATCACTTGCCAAGTGAGTGATTGCTTCAACAATAATAAATTAGTTCTTGTTTTCTTTGGCAAGTCAAACTTATTCCAAAATTGCTGGAATTTTCCAGTATTTTTACCCCATTTTAAAGGTGTGTGAAATGTGGTGGGAAATCAGATTTCCTGCTTTATTTGGTGAGACTTCCCTGCAGGAAAAGCTTTGTTAGGTCTGGAGTGGATATTGGAGTGGAAAAGTGACCCAAGTCAGGATGAGGCTTTGTTTAATTGTTATAAATTCTTAATTGACTGATTTTTAATTAATTCTCCACCGCAGGTTTACAAAGCCATCCACACCCACGTGGCTCTGGTGGGCCTGGAGGTGTGGACGGATGGGGACAAATGTCCCCTGAGCAGGAGCGCCGGCTTCACCCTGGACACCTTCTCCAGGTGGCGCCGGGAGGAGCTGCTGAAGAGGAAACGCAACGACAATGCCCAGCTCATCACGTGAGCCTTCCCTTCCCTTCCCTTCCCTTCCCTTCCCTTCCCTTCCCTTCCCTTCCCTTCCCTTCCCTTCCCTTCCCTTCCCTTCCCTTCCCTTCCCTTCCCTTCCCTTCCCTTCCCTTCCCTTCCCTTCCCTTCCCTTCCCTTCCCTTCCCTTCCCTTCCCTTCCCTTCCCTTCCCTTCCCTTCCCTTCCCTTCCCTTCCCTTCCCTTCCCTTCCCTTCCCTTCCCTTCCCTTCCCTTCCCTTCCCTTCCCTCCCCCATTTTTTATTCTTTAAAAATTGCTCCCCAATCATTCAAGGTCTTTTTTATCCCTTAAAAATTTGCCACCAATGAGTGGCACAATCCTGACCTGAATTCCACCCATTCCAAGACCGGCTTGTACCAATTCCAGGACAAGAAAAAGAAATCCATGCTTGGGTGCTTTTGGGATTTTTGGGGTTTTTTTGGGGGATATTTTGGTTTGGTTTTTTTTTTTTTTTTTTTTTTTTTTTTTTTTTTTTTTTTTTTTTTTTGGTTGCACAAATAAATTCCTGCCAGGACACAGCATCCAATCTTTCCAGCTGAACCCCTGCAAAAACAGGAGATGGGAACTTTTCCCTTATTTAAGACACTTCTTCTGGTTTTGCTCACTGAATTTGAGTGTCCTGGGGACTGCAGCAAACTGTGACAACTTCAAGAGTCATAGCATGAAGTTTCACAGGGAAATGATGAATTAAATTTCCCTAAAAATGTGGGAAATGCCAAATTAAACCAGCACTGACCTCACTTCTCTGTCTCGTGTCCGGAGGCCCTGACTCATCCCAGCCCTGTGCTGCATTTGGAGCTCTTTACACTCCAACAAATGCTTTAAATCTGATGAACCACCATGGAATTTCAGTAAATATTAAAATAAAAAGTGCTGCAATTGTTTTTTTGATTTGCAGGGATCTTGAAATTAAATATTTTATTAGATGTGAGATTCCATCCAGAGCTGGGGATGAAATCTTTGAGGATTTCTGAGTTCAGAGGATCTCACTGTGGCTTTGTGCTTCCTTCCAGGGGCCTGGACTTCGAGGGGACCACGATTGGCTTGGCCTTCCTCAAATCCATATGCAGTGATTCATACTCTGCAGGTATTATTCAGGTCTGATCCATTTTTTATTTCATTTTTTAAAGGCTTTCTGGTGTTTTTTTCACTCTGCCAGTGAAGAACCTTTGTGAATTCTGTTGGGTTTAGGGCACTTTCAGTTCTCTGGTTCATTATTGGACTGTAAAAATTCCCAATCAAGGCTCTGGAAGTGTCCAAGGCCAGGCTGGGAAGGGTTTGGAGCAACCTGGGATGGGGGAAGGTGTCCCTGCCCTGGAACTGGGTGGGATTTCAGGTCCCCCCCAACCCAAACCATTCTGGGATTTTATTTTAATTTTTATTTCAAATGAAGTGCAGGGGGGTAAAGAAAGCAAACACGTGATATACACACCCCCATGGTGTCTATTTAATAAACATCTTTATTAAACAATAAAATAGAATCCAAACAGATGCACAGAGGGATTGAGCACCACGTGACCCCTCGTGCATCATGAGGATAATTTCACTTGAAGAAAAATCATCTTTTTTCGTTGTTTTCTCTGTTGTTGCTGCTTGTTCTAAAGCAGTGTTGGAATTTTGGGGCACTGACCCCCAAGCAAACTCTGCATTGACCTGAGGGTGTGGAACAGCTCCCAAAATTGAGTGACAGCTCTGGGACTGTGGGTGTGGGGTTTGGATAGAAGTGTGTGAAATCACAGGGTGCAAAACTCAGAGTTTAAGGGTTTAGAATACAGTAATGGATATAAAACAAGGTGGGGGATTTAGGGTGTAGGCTCAGTTCTTCTTTTTCACCTTCTTCTCCATGGCTCTGGGTGGTTTTTTGTAAGTGGGTAGAAAAATCCACACTGCAGGCCAGGGGTGTTTGGTTATTGGGTTAAAAGTAAAAATAATTTAGCTGTCATTTCATAATTGGACAATTTGTGCTTAAAAGACCTTGTAAAAAGTTAGAGATGGGGCCATTTTCTACTTTGTTGGGTAGAACTCACAGCTTGTGAGACTGTAACATAGATAGGAATTAATAAACATCTGAATCCAGACAAAATCCATCTCTTGAGCATTTAATCCTGACTCTAACAGAAAAGAAGATAAGAATCCCACACACCTGGAAATAACAAAAACTCTCCTTGCCTCCCCAGGACCACAACAGGAACCAGATTGCGGTGGCAGCCACGATGGCCCACGAGATGGGGCACAACCTGGGCATGAGCCACGACACCGCGGCCTGCTCGTGCAGCGACAACGTCTGCATCATGACAGACACTGTCAGGTGGGGCTGGGGGCAAAAACGGGGCTGGAAACGGGGTCTGGAGCAGCTGATAACATCCAAACTGGGCCAGTGGGTTTGGTCCAGTGAGGTGATTGCTTTCAAATTATTAAAAAAAAAATAAATTAAAAAATGGATGGTAATCCCAGGCCGTTGTCAGATATTTCCGGACAGAAACCCCACAAAAAACCCAACCCCAAACTACTTTAGTCCCTAGACTAGTACATAGTCAGTATTTCTGTATAAATGCATATTCAGTGCATATTTAGAAAAATGTTTACACCCAAGAGCTGTGGGCTCAGTCACCTGTCCCAATTCTCTCCAAAGGGTGTTTCTCCTCCTTGCCTATCCCAATCCTCCCATAAATCCCCTTTTTTCCTGACACAGCTCCGTGATTCCCAAGGAGTTCAGCTCCTGCAGCCTGCAGAGCTTTGAGAAGTACATGCTGGCCGACATGCCCAAGTGCCTGACCAACGTCCCGGAGCTGAGCAGCATCATTGCCCCTCCGTCCTGCGGAAACGGATTCGTGGAGAAGGGAGAGGAATGCGACTGTGGCACTCCTGAGGTACCCAAAAATGACAGAATCCTTGGAAAAAGCAAAGGGTTCTGTCCAGGCTGCTTTCTGTTGGGCCCTGGGGTGGACAGAGATTTTGCTGAAGTGGAAATTGTGGTCATCAGTGCTGAGCTGGGGCGGCTGGGGACGTGCGGAGTGTGCTGGGAACGACGGAGCCCTGCTCTGTCAGGAGGGGTGACAGAGGAAGCGAGAGTGGGACAAAGCCACCCGCAGCTCACCCCAAACCCCCAGTTCCCTGCACAACTTCCACCTCCAAACCCACGGATTTTAGGGAACGTGGATCCCAACAAAGCCAAGGGCACGTCCCAGACTCCCATCCCAGCCAGGGACAGTGGTCTGGTGTCCCTGTCCCCAGCCCTGACTGCTGCTTCTGTCCCAGGAGTGCACGAACGAGTGCTGTGACCCCGAGAGCTGCAAGCTGAGCTCGGGAGCTGCCTGTGCACACGGGGAATGCTGTGAGAACTGCCAGGTGAGACCTTCCCTTCCCTTCCCTTCCCTTCCCTTCCCTTCCCTTCCCTTCCCTTCCCTTCCCTTCCCTTCCCTTCCCTTCCCTTCCCTTCCCTTCCCTTCCCTTCCCTTCCCTTCCCTTCCCTTCCCTTCCCTTCCCTTCCCTTCCCTTCCCTTCCCTTCCCTTCCCTTCCCTTCCCTTCCCTTCCCTTCCCTTCCCTTCCCTTCCCCTCATTCCCACTGGGATAAGGCAGGATCTCACCCCAGGACTGCTCCCCCGTGTTTAACAGCTCTGACAAGGGCACTGCCATGGAATCCTGGAATGTCCTGGGCTGGGAGGGACCCCAGGGATCACTGATCCGGCTCCTGCCCTGCACAGACACCCCAAAATCCCACCCTGGGCATCCCTGGAGTGGTGTCCAAACCATCCCGGAGCTGTGGCAGCCTCGGGGCTGTGCCCATTCCCAGGGGAGCCTGGGCAGTGCCAGCACCTCTGGGGGAAGAGCCTTTCCCAAAATCCAACCTGAACCTGCTCTCCAGCCTGGCCCTCCCTGAGCTCCAGCTATTCCCACCAGTCCATCCCAAACCACCACCAGCAATCCCTCACCCTCCCACCACCCTGGAGCAGCGAGCCCTTTGCTTGCCCCTTTTCTCCTGGGAACAAAACCCGCGGCACAGGAGGCCAAACCCCAAAGCTCCACACCCAGCGTGGGGCGACACACGGGGAGGAGATTCCCAAAGCCCAGCCGGGTGTTTTTGGGGCAGTGTGGAGGAGCTGGGTGCTGAGCTTGGCGTTTCTCCCCAGTACAAGGAGCCGGGCTCGGTGTGCCGGGCGGTGAGGCACGACTGCGACCTGGCCGAGATGTGCACGGGGCGCTCGCCCAGCTGCCCCGAGGATCGCTTCAGGGTCAACGGGCACCCCTGCGCCTTCGGGGAGGGCTACTGCTACATGGGCACCTGCCCCACCCGCGACAGCCAGTGCAAGGCCGCCTTCGGGCCCCGTGAGTACCCTGCGGGCAGGAGAACGGGCTGGAGCTGCTCACAGCACTGAGAGAGAGGGGATTCTGCATCGCCAAACCCCGAGAGAGAGAGCTCTGCATCTCCAAACCCTCCGGGAGAGAGAGAAGGAGATTCTGCATCCCCAAACCCTCAGGGAGAGAAAAGGGGATTCTGCATCTCCAAACCCTCAGAAAGAGAGAGAGAAGGGAACTGTGCATCCCCAAACCCTCAGGGAGAGAAAAGGGGATCCTGCATCCCCAAACCCTCAGGGAGAGAAAAGGGGATCCTGCATCCCCAAACCCTCAGGGAAAGAAGGGAATTCTGCATCTCCTCAGATAGAGAAAAGTGGATTCTGCATCTCCAAACCCTCAGAGACAGAGAAGGAGATTCTGCATGTCCAAACTCTCAGGGAGAGAAGGGAATTCTGCATCTCCTCAGATAGAGAAAAGTGGATTCTGCATCCCCAAACCCTTAGGGAAAGAAGGGAATTCTGCATGTCCAAACTCTCAGGGAGAGAAGGGAATTCTGCATCTCCTCAGATAGAGAAAAGGGGATTCTGCATCTCCAAACCCTCAGATCCATGTAAAATCCCAGCCAGATAAATCACAGGTTTTTAGGGTGGGATTCACCTTTTTTGGCCCAAGCTGCACCAAAGTTCCTCCTCAGCCAGGGGCTCCTCCAGGGCATCACAGGCACAGCTCAGGAGCTGCAGTTTAAATCAGGAGGGGTTTCAGGTGTAAACAGGATTTAAATGAGGAGGAACTTTGCTGCTGCAGGTGCCTGTGAGGGTCCCTGCATGGCAGAGATGTGCTGGGTCTTACACCTGTAAGAACCCAGGGGAACGGTTCTATTTGTCATTAACAAATGAAACCATCCTCATTAGAAGAAAATACCTGCCTCAAATATTCACCACCTCAGCATTTGAGCCCCTACCCCCTGCTATGAGGGTATAAAATCCATTTTCACTCTGGTGACAAAACTGCAGGGTGCTGCTTGCATGAACACTGAGCCAGGACAGTGTAAAATGTAAAATGTAAAACCCAAAACCTAAAATCTAAATTCTAAATGTACCTCAGGAGTAGCCCATTCATAACAATCCCCTTCGTTTGGTAGCATAATTAATGCTGGTTTTCCTGTTTCCCACTGTCTGTGGTTGTGACTCGTGAGTGGAGCTCAGGGCTCTTCCAGAGAAATGGGAAGTGGGGAGCGCCTTCCTCTTTTGCAGAACGTGTCTGAGGTGGCTGGAGTGGATCTGGGGAAGTGATTTGGGCCAGATGGGAAGAGGAAATGTCTGTGCTTCAAATTCACAGCCGAATTTGGCACGTCTGGTGCTTCTGAAAGCAGATCTTAGAGCTGGGGGATGGTTTGGGCTGAAAGGGACCTTAAATCCCACCAGTGCCACCCCTGCCATGGGCAGGGACAGCTCCCACTGTCCCAGGGGGCTCCAGCCTGGCCTTGGGCACTGCCAGGGATCCAGGGACAACCACAGCAAATCTGGGAATTCCAGCCCAGCCAGGAATTCCTTCCCAAAATCCCACCCCAATCTCTCCTTTCCCAGTGGAAGCCATTCCCTGTGTCCTGTCCCTCCATCCCTTGTCCCAGCCCCTCTCCAGGCCCTGCAGGGACTCTCAGCTCTCCCTGGAGCTTTCCCTCCCCCAGGCTGCAGTGCCAAGGACCCATTTGTGCCCCTTGGCTGGGAAAGGCCATTCCCAGAGCCGAGGAAGGAGTGGGACATTCCCAGAGCCGAGGAAGGAGTGGGACATTCCCAGAGCCAAGGAAGGAGGAGTGGGACATTCCCAGAGCCAGGGAAGGAGTGGGACATTCCCAGAGCCCAGGAAGGAGGAGTGGGACATTCCCAGAGCCAAGGAAGGAGGAGTGGGACATTCCCAGAGCCGAGGAAGGAGTGGGACATTCCCAGAGCCAAGGAAGGAGTGGGACATTCCCAGAGCCGAGGAAGGAGTGGGACATTCCCAGAGCCCAGGAAGGAGTGGGACATTCCTAGAGCCAAGGAAGGAGTGGGACATTCCTAGAGCCAAGGAAGGAGTGGGACATTCCCAGAGCCAAGGAAGGAGGAGTGGGACATTCCCAGAGCCAAGGAAGGAGTGGGACATTCCCAGAGCCCAGGAAGGAGGAGTGGGACATTCCCAGAGCCAAGGAAGGAGGAGTGGGACATTCCCAGAGCCCAGGAAGGAGTGGGACATTCCCAGAGCCCAGGAAGGAGGAGTGGGACATTCCCAGAGCCGAGGAAGGAGTGGGACATTCCCAGAGCCTAGGAAGGAGGAGTGGGACATTCCCAGAGCCCAGGAAGGAGGAGTGGGACATTCCCAGAGCCAAGGAAGGAGGAGTGGGACATTCCCAGAGCCGAGGAAGGAGTGGGACATTCCCAGAGCCTAGGAAGGAGGAGTGGGACATTCCCAGAGCCCAGGAAGGAGGAGTGGGACATTCCCAGAGCCAAGGAAGGAGGAGTGGGACATTCCCAGAGCCGAGGAAGGAGTGGGACATTCCCAGAGCCAAGGAAGGAGGAGTGGGACATTCCCAGAGCCGAGGAAGGAGTGGGACATTCCCAGAGCCCAGGAAGGAGTGGGACATTCCCAGAGCCCAGGAAGGAGTGGGACATTCCCAGAGCCGAGGAAGGAGTGGGACATTCCCAGAGCCAAGGAAGGAGGAGTGGGACATTCCCAGAGCCAGGGAAGGAGTGGGACATTCCCAGGTGTCCCAGGCAGAGCTCCAAGCTGATCCTGCTGCCCTTTCCCCCGCAGAGGCCACGGAGGGCGCAGCCTCCTGCTACCGCATGAACGAGAGGGGGACGTACTTTGGATACTGCAGGAAGGAGCAGGGCACTCACCTCCCCTGCAAGAAAAAGTAAGCACTGGGCAAAGAAAACGTGCTGGGGTTTGGGAGGAGAAGCCAGGAACACCCAATTTTAGTGGCACAGTTCCTTCTTGTTCTGTCTGAAAACTGTGGGGAATAATCTCTAAGAAAATTTGATTTAAATCATGAGGGGAGAGAGCGAAGGTGTGCACTGAGATCTGTGCAAGCCTGCTGGAGAGGGTGTGAGTGTGCAGAGAACTCGAAGGAGTTTTGGGAATTTGAACCTCAGAAGTGAAGGAATAGCAGTTAAATTCTCATTTCTGTGAGTGAATTTGTGTTCCCTGAGAAGCTCAGCAGGATTTAAGGACCTGTCACCTCAAACCAAGCACTCCCTGCTGCAGCCCCTTCCTTGGGCATCTTTAAAAACTTTAAAAGTTTTTGTGAAAACACATCTCACCTGAGGTAACATCGATATTTTTGCCCAGGGGATGGACACAGCCATGGTATCACAGCTCTTCTCCTTTAGGTTATTTTTGGTTTGGGGAAGAGAATTCTGCTCATTTTTGACCATTCAGATAAACAGATTCCAAGGAATTTCCTTGGAATTCAGGCTGCAGGAGAGACCAGCTCGGAGGGGTTTGCTGGGCCAGGTCCTTGGGGTAATGACACCATGAGATTTCCTGGTTTTCTGAGCCTTCATATTAAAGTAGAAGCCTTTCACCTTCTGTCAAGTAAATTGTGGAGATAACAGGAGATGGTTTGTAAATATTCCCATTGTTTTCACATTCTTCTCCAAGGAGAGGAAGATGCTGCTGTTTGCCACGGACTCGGAATTTGGGAGAGCAGCAGCAGCAGCGAAAAAATCTCTGCCCTTTGTTTATTAATTCCTATTCTGTACTTTTTGAAGATGACCACGGATTGGAGAGTGGAATCCCCACCTCTCAACCACGTTGGTCAAAGGGGCTGTCACAATCTCTCCTCTCCTTGGAGAAGAATGTGAAAACAATGGGAATATTTATAAAACACGATCTCCTGTTTACTTGACAGAGTGTGAGAAGGTGAAAAATTTTTACTTTAATATCAATGCTCAGAAAATGAGGAAATCTCGTGGTGACAGATTGCTGTCCTCTCCTTAAATTACAAACCCATGGATGCCCTCGTGGAGCCCTCAGTGGGGGATAAATGGGAATTTGTCATTTCTTCAACTCCTCATCGACCAAAGGAGCTGCCAGGAGCCTCCAGGGGGAACGAGGAGCTCCGGCCAGGCTGGTTTAGATTATGGCAGCAATTTTCTGGCCCAGTGGAACTCAAAACTCCTCATTGCTCATCCCTGCTGCTCCTGGGATCAATCAATCAATAAATAAATAAATAACATGGCCAATCAATGCCTGTCCCTAATGGATCCTGTCACTGTTCACCATGCTCAAATGACCACACTGAGAGTTGGGAGTTGTGAGAGAAAAGCAGGGCAGAGAAAAAGTCTCCCTTTTTTTATCACCTCTCAACCACGCTGGTCAAAGGGGCTGTCACAACCTCTCCTCTCCTTGGAGAGGAATGTGAAAACAATGGGAATATTTATAAAACACAATCTCCTTTTTACTTGACAGAAGTTGAAAGGCTTCTACTTTAATATGAACGCTCAAAAAACCAGGAAATCTCGTGGTGACAGGGTAACATCTGCTCTCCTCCTTCCAGGGATAAGATGTGTGGAAAGCTGTACTGCTCTGGGGGCAGGGAGATGCCTCGGGAGGGGAGCCTGCTCACCTTCAGCTCCTGCAAGGGCAGCTTCCCCCGGGGCGGGGAGCAGGACCCGGGGATGATCCTGGATGGAACCAAGTGTGGCAACGGGATGGTGAGTGCAGAATAACTTTGTCAGAATTATTTATACAATTCTATCTTGGACAAGGAAGGTTTTAAGCAAAGAGGATTGAGTGGACTCCAAACTTCTGCTCATCTCTTTTCCCAGCTTTTATCCCAAACCAGCACAAAGCAAACAGGAGTTGGCCCCATTCCCATTTCCTCGGGCTTGGCTGCTGTCTCACCCCATTTTCTGATATGAAGATGTGTGGCAGCAGGAGCACAGCTTCGTGTGAGGGGTTAGGAGATCATTAACGTGTAATTACATTTAATTATCTCCATAATGGATGCCCCTCATCACTGTTCCAAATCACTTCCCTGAATATTCCTGCCTGGAAGGGCAGGATTAGGGACTGGGGAGGGAAGCAGTGATGTCTGTTTGAAAACACCCAAATGGAAAATGAACTCCTAAAGGGGCTCTGAGGGGTTCCCAGAGCTGTTCCTGTGTCTCCTGCTGCTCTCCCTGCCCTCACAGGATAAAATCCAAACCCTGTGTTTGCTCTCGTTCCAGGTGTGCAGCCACGGGGAGTGTGTCCACGCTGAGGAGGTCTTCAGATCCACCAACTGCTCTGCCAAGTGCTCTGGCCATGCTGTAAGACACCAGAATTTGGTGTTATTCACTTTAAAACCCCCCCAAAAATAATGCAGATTTGCCTCAGACCTCTTTGCTGACAGTGTTTAAGTCATTGATATGAATCTGTCAAATTTGGGGGGTCAGAAACTTGACAAGTTTTTATGAAAACACATCTCACCTGATGGAACATGGATATTATACCCAGGGGATGGACACAGCCCCTGAGCCATGGCATCACAGCTCTTCTCCTTTAGGTTATTTTTGTTTTGGGGAAGAGAATTTTGCTCATTTTTGACCATTCAGAGCCCTACAGATAAACAGATCAACTCTGTAGTGACGCTTTCACTGCAGAAACAAAAAGTGCATGACATCAAGACTGTCCCTTAACACCCAAAAACTTCTTTTTGTGCTAAATTTTAGCCCAAATAAGCAGAGAGATTAAAAAAACCTCCTCACCCAGACATTTCTGGGCCCTGGGGTGGCTGGTGTCCCAGCTGAGGGTGTCCCTGCTTTGTGTCCCCAGGTGTGTGACCACGAGCTGAAGTGCCAGTGTGAGGAGGGCTGGGCTCCCCCGAACTGTGACAGCTCCTCAGCCCTCACCAGTAAGTGCCACACAGGGGGGAACTGTTCTGTCCCTGTCCTCGATGATTCCCAGATTTAGGAATGATTTCTGTCCCTGTCCTCAGCGATTCCCTGATTTTAGGAACTGTTTCTGTCTCTGCCCTCAATGGTTCCCAGATTTAAAGAATGGCTTCTGTTGCTGCCCTCGGTGATTCCCTGGTGTTTCAGGACTGTTTTTGTTCAGGAATTATTTCTGTCCCTATCCTCAGTAATTCCCTGATTTTAGGAACTGTTTCTGTTCCTGTCCTCAGTGATTCCCTGATTTTAGGAGTGTTTCTCCCTTCCCTCGGTGCTCCCCTGGTGTTCCAGGACTCTCTCTCCCATTCCCTCGGTGATTCCCTGATTTTAGGGGTGTTTCTCCCCTTCCCTCGGTGATTCCCTGATTTTAGGAGTGATTTTAGGAGTGTTTCTCCCTTCCCTCGGTGATTCCCTGATTTTAGGGGTGATTTTAGGACTGTTTCTCCCTTCCCTCGGTGCTCCCCCGGTGTTCAGGCTCTCTCTCCCCGCAGGCATCGCCGTGGCTGTGGGCGTGCTGGCTGTCCTGGCTGTCACCGCGGTGGCAGCCGTGCTGCTCACTCGCTTCCGAGGCTCCCACAAGAGGTGAATCCTCCCCACACCCCCCTAAAACCACAAATCCAACCCAGGAAAGCCCTGCAGAGCTCTGAGCAGGGTTTGAGTGGGGTGGGGGGAGTTAGACTCTGGAGAGGAGGGAAAGATGGTCCATGAGATTCGTGTTTCAGAAATCCCATGGTTGGGAGGGGATGGAAGAATTGAAATGGAGCCCTTGATAAATCTTTAATAATCCCAAATGAATAAAGGGAAAAAAGAAATCGAGGGCATGGGTACAAAACAGGAGAAGGAGAAGGAGAAGGAGAAGGAGAAGGAGAAGGAGAAGGAGAAGGAGAAGGAGAAGGAGAAGGAGAAGGAGAAGGAGAAGGAGAAGGAGAAGGAGAAGGAGAAGGAGAAGGAGAAGGAGAAGGAGAAGGAGAAGGAGAAGGAGAAGGGTTTCAGCTGTGAGGTTTTTGCCTCAGTCATCTCAAACTGACCACGATGTGAAATCTTTGACAGCCGCCAGAACAGGAGGGGACCCGGAGCCACCAACCAGGTGTTTGTGGATCAGGAGCAGAGCTGCAGAGAGCAGCCCGTGCAGAAGGTGAGAGCAGGGACAGCTGGGGACTGTCCCCAGGGCTCAAACAGCACCAAGAGGGGCTGCACTGCCACGGGATTCCCAAAACATGGGGGGACAGCGCTGGGCGTCCCAGAACATTCCCAAAACGCTGAGGGAACAGTGCTGGGGATCCCAGAACATTGCCAAAATGCTGAGGGGAGGGATAGTGCCGACAATCCCAGCACATTCCCAGATTTCTGAAGGGACAGCGCTGGGAATTCGGGCCCGGGGAGGGCTCTGGGCAGGGACACCCACAGATAAGGGGCTGAGATAAGGGGCTGAGATAAGGAGATAAATTCGTGTTATCTGTTCTCAGGTCACGGATAAGAAAGTTCTTCCCGTGCCCCCACCTCAGGAGAACAAACCCCAGCGCCAGAGTGTGAGTATTGCTGGGAATGTCTCTGTGTCCCTGAGCATTCCCAGGAATGTCTCTGTGTCCCTGAGCATTCCCGGGAATGTCTCTGTGTCCCTGAGCATTCCCGGGAATGTCTCTGTGTCCCCGAGCATTCCCGGGAATGTCTCTGTGTCCTTGAGCATTCCCGGGAATGTCTCTGTGTCCCTGAGCATTCCCGGGAATGTCTCTGTGTCCCTGAGCATTCCCGGGAATGTCTCTGCTCCCCTGAGCATTCCCGGGAATGTCTCTGTGTCCCCGAGCATTCCCGGGGATGTCTCTGTGTCCCTGAGCATTCCCGGGAATGTCTCTGTGTCCCTGAGCATTCCCGGGAATGTCTCTGCTCCCCTGAGCATTCCCGGGAATGTCTCTGTGTCCCTGAATATTCCCGGGAATGTCTCTGTGTCCCCGCTGGCTTTGGGGAACATCTCAGAGCCCTGGGGACAGTCCGATCCCACGGGGACATCCCTGAGCTCCTCTCCTGCAGCATCCCTGCATCCCCCAGCCCCCTGCAGCCCTTTTATCCCCTGCACTCTCCCAGGGAACGCCTGGATGCACACACAGAGGGTAAAGTTTTTTATATTCTGATTTTTTCCAGCCTGCCCTGAGGCCCAAGGGGCCCCCACCTCCCGTTCCTGCTGCCAAACCCGGCTCTTCCCACCCGGAGGAGAAGTTTGTGAGTCCAACCCTGCAGCTCCCACACCCCTGTCCCATTCCAGTTCACCTTTGCAGCTTCTGAGTGTGATTTCGAGTAAAAATTTCAAATCCCAGCCAGATAAATCACAGGTTTTTAGGTTTTTAAATCAGATTTTTAGGGTGGGATTCACCTTTTTTGGCCCAAGCTGCACCAAAGTTCCTCCTCAGCCAGGGGCTCCTCCAGGGCATCACAGGCACAGCTCAGGAGCTGCAGTTTAAATCAGGAGGGGTTTCAGGTGTAAACAGGATTTAAATGAGGAGGAACTTTGCTGCTGCAGGTGCCTGTGAGGGTATAAAATCCATTTTCACTCTGGTGACAAAACTGCAGGGAGCTGCCTGCACAAACACTGGGCCAGGACAGTGCAAAATGTAAAAGGTAAAATAATGTAAAATAATGCAAAATACAAAATTTAAAATACAAAATTGAAAATATAGAAAGCGGAGTATAAAATATAAAGTATAATATATAGAATACAAAATAAAAATATAAAACACAAAATGCAAAGCAGAAAAAAATAGAAAACATAAATTATAAAAATAAAAATCATAAATATAAATTAAAAATAAAAATAAAAAATACAAAATATCCCCATGTATCAATTGTAAACCACGTTCAAATCCCACTGTGTGAGCTTGGATATCTCCATTTAAATATTGGGAATAGCTCAGTGTCTTCTGGAACAGACCTGGACCCCTGGTGTTTGTGTTTTGTTGCCCCCTTGTGCATGCAGAGGTGGAAATTCCTGGAAATTCCTGGGATTTCCTGGCAGGAAAAGGCTGCAGGGAGAGGGGGGGCTGGGGAGGTTCTGCTCTGACTTTTAAACATTTAAACATTGAACCCCTGTTCTGTTCCAGGCTCCAGAGAGGAAAGCTCCCCCTGTGGCCCTTGCCAAGGGCAGACCCCCGCCTCCCCCCCAGGTAACTCCGGTGGGAAGGAGAATTCCGGGCTGGGAGTGCTGGGAACGGCTGGGACTGAGCTGAGCTGAGCTGGGCTGAGCTGGGCTGGGCTGAGCTGAGCTGAGCTGAGCTGAGCTGGGCTGGGCTGGGCTGAGCTGAGCTGAGCTGAGCTGGGCTGAGCTGAGCTGAGCTGGGCTGAGCTGAGCTGCTCCTTCTCCTGCAGGCCTTGAAACCCCCGATGAACCCCCGAGTCTGAGCTGGGAGAGACCCCAGGAGAGACCCAGAGCTGGGAGAGACACCTGGGGACACCTGGAGAGACACCTGGGGACACCTGGAGCTGGGAGAGACGTGGGACAGACACCCAGAGCTGGGTGGGACACCTGGGGGACACCTGGACAGACACCCAGAGCTGTGTGGGACACCTGGGGACACCTGGACAGACACCCAGAGCTGTGTGGGACACCCGAAGCTCCCAGGGACCGTTCATCCCTCAATTCCTCCGCTTTTCCCAAGGCCTCCCTCTCCTCCTCGAGGGCTGCCCGAGCGCTGCTGGGGAAGCTCCGGGCACTGAGGAGCTCTGGTGACATCCAGCAGGGCAGGGCCACCGCCTGCACCGAGGTGTAAACCAGGAGTAACTCCCAAAAGCTGCTGAGCACCCCCAGCCCTGTGGGGTGAGGCTGCTCCTCCTCTGCCCCTCTGCGACCACAGGGGGATTGCAAACTTGGTTTTGTTTTAGTTTTATTTTTTTGGCTCCATTTCTGGATCTTTTCCAGCCCTCTCTGTCCTCAGCAAGACAAAAATTTCTCCTTCAAGTGCAAGTCCTGGAGAAAAACAAACCCTTCCTGCCTTTGGGAGAGAAGTTGTGTCCTCGGGCTCTGAGCTGGACATGGAATAAAGAACAGGACACGCAGGAATGGTTCTGGGAAGGTCCTTTGGGACTGGGTTCTCTCCACAATCCTTAAATTCCCTGTTGAGGGTGCCATTCCCTGCAGAGATGGAATTTCAGTGCTCAGAGTGAGGATCAGGATGGACATTACTGGAGAGCAGAGCTTCCCTCCTCTTTGGATAAATGCTGCTTTTTTTGTTTGTGTTTTTTTTGTTGTTGTTGTTTTGGTTTTTTTGTTTGTTGGTTGTTTTGTTTGTTTGTTTGTTTGAGCCAGGAACAGATTGGAATCCCCACCTGCGTTTGACTGGGGTGTAAAAACCCAGAAGTTTTTTTATGAGCTGTCATGAATGCATTTACAGAGGTTTCTGTATTAAAGTTCTGTCTGTACAGGAAGTAATTGTCGTGTTCTTTAAAACCCATCACGAAACGCAGGAAAACCAGGGTGAAGTGGGGTCATTTCTGGCACTGCCAGAGTCCTGAAACTCCCAATTTACAGGAAAAAAAAAAAAAAAAAAAAAAAAAAAAAAAAAAAAAAAAAAAAAAAAAAAAAAAATTCCAGGTGTTTCAGACCTGCCAAGCAGGAAAGCAAAATTCCATTTATAATGAGGCCTGACAGGATATTCATCACGGCTTTTCTGCCGCCTCCAAATCTATTTCTTCCTGATTTCCAACCTTTGGAGCACTCCAGAATTTCCTAGGGAGAGTGAGATTTGAAGCAAATCCAGAGAATTGGTTTTGTCCTGATTCCCTTCTGAGATTCAGCTTCAACCAGCAGCCTGGGTTGTTTTCCTGCAGAAAAGCAGGTCCCGACCTGCTCACACCCGAACTGCTCCCGTTCCCTGAGCAGAGGGCGAGCCCCGGGCTGAGATCAAAAATCCTCCCTCAGAGTGTCCAGGAGTAGAAAAAATCAGGAAAATATCCCATTTTCTCTGTGGTTGATACATAATTTTATATCTGATTTGTTCCCACCCAGGGCAGGTTGTGATTTCCAGCCCCTCCTGCCGCGGGACTCGCGTGGTTACTCCGTGTGTAGCTACAACCTCTCGTTGTGCTGTACAAACGTGACCTCTGCTGCTCGGAAGGCTCCACTGCAGGAGGAAAAATCCCCAAAGCACCTGGAATTTGCTGTGGGCTGCACCTTTCCCTGCTCCCAGCCCCCCAAAAAGCCATTTATTGCTGGGATTTTCTGGTATGAGTGAATGTTCCACTCCTCCTTCCCCCTCACTCCAAGGGGAAAACAAAAATGTCTTTTTTATTTTCTCTTTTCTCTTTTTTCTTTCTATTTCTCCTTTCCTTTCCTTTTCCTTTCCTTTCCTTTCCTTTCCTTTCCTTTCCTTTCCTTTCCTTTCCTTTCCTTTCCTTTCCTTTCCTTTCCTTTCCTTTCCTTTCCTTTCCTTTCCTTTCCTTTCCTTTCCTTTCCTTTCCTTTCCTTTCCTTTCTTTCCTTTCCTTTCCTTTCCTTTCCTTTCCTTTCCTTTCCTTTCCTTTCCTTTCCTTTCCTTTCCTTTCCTTTCCCAGAGCTCCCCAGAACAGAGGATTTGTGATTTCCTAGAGAAACGTGGTTTATAAATCCATGGATTTATCAATGAGAAGGGAAGCCTGGTGATGTCTGGATGGATGCTGAGATTTAGTGATAAATGCACCATTAAATCCCCCTCCCTTCCCATTCCCTGTGTGCTTTGTCCTGCCAGACCCACAGGAAATGTGGGAATGAAATCCAGGAATAAAGGAATAAAATCCCTTTTGGCACAGGGCTGCTGATCCAGGACAAATCCACCCTGGGAGGTTCAGCTCACCCAAGCTCCTGATGTGTCCCTAAATCTCTGGACACCCCAAAACCCGGAATTCCGCGTTTTTCCCAGGGTATTTTGCCCCAAAAAAGGGAGGAGTTTCTCCCCGGGGCTGCCTGAGGTTCCCTGTCCTCGTTTGCAGCTCTCTGGCTCTGCAGTCATGAATATTTCAGGATTCTCCTCCCTCCTCCAGCACGCAGCTGGTCCCGGCATGAAAATTCACAGCCCAGTGAAACCAGCAGCGATCCCGAGCTGGGCTGACTGGGAAACGGCCTCGAGCTGTGCCACTGTGCAGATTTTTGGGGAAAATTCATCCTGGGAAGGTTTGTCCAGCCCCAGCAGTGCAGTGACCACTCCTGGAGGGATTTCAGCCCCCTGGAAGTGGCACTGGGGAGGCTGGGTGGGTTTGGAGCCTTTTCCAGCCTCACTGAGTTCAGAGTTCTCTTTCTTTTGCCCCTTTTTGGGGGCTGGGCTCTGCAGAGTCCTTGGAGCTGTGCAGGTTCTTGGTTTTCCTTTGTGGGGATCATTTCAGGGCTGGTCAAAAATTGAGCCCAGCAAAGTGTCAGGTCCTGGAGGAGAGGGGGGGACAGGCAGGGTCCCCTGGGCAGGGGGGTCCTGCTGCTCCCAGGGGTGTTTGGGGAGGGAAAGGTGTCCTGGAGGGAGGGAATCGTGTCCTGAAAGGATGGAAAGGTGCCCTGAAAAAAGGGAAAGGTGTCCTGGAGGGAGGGAATCGTGCCCTAAATGAAGGGAATCATATCCTGAAGGGAATCCTGTCCTGTCCCAGCACTTCTCTGGGAGACCCCACTACATTTTTTTTAATTCTCTGTGAATTCCTCCCATGCTCTGGAGCCCCATCCACCCTGAAAAGGTTTATTGTGAAGAAACAGAGCGTGCCCAAGGCAAGTGGATGAAAAGGTTTTGAAGGACAAGGGGATGTGAATCTTTGGGGGTTTTGTGTGCTTTGAATAATGGAAAATGGGAAAATTTGGGGTGATTTTTCTTCCTCCTCAGGTGCTGTTTGCTGCTGATTTGTGCCCATTAACGCCACTGAGAGTTCTAAAATCAGTTTTAAATTCTCTCACTGGGAGACCCCACCCCACAGGGTTTTTTTAATCCTCTGCTAAATCATCTCGTGCTCCAAAGCCCCCCACGCTCTGATGATGATGATGATGATGAATTAGGGTGACCTAATTTAGGAGCACGTTCAGGAATTCTCAGCAGCATTTTACCCTGCCTTTCCCACCGCTGGGATCCTGAGATGCGCCTCTGCAAAATGGAACATGGAAAACTCATTACTGCAGAGCACTCCAGGCCAGGCAAAAATAGATCCCAGCTCTGGAGCGGCTCATCCCTGTCTCCATGTAGGAACAGCTGTAAAAGAGATTTTTTTGTGTGGCTGCAGCCCCCAGCAAACACTCCTGAGCTCTGTCCTTGCGTGTCCTGGCTGGGAAATATTGAATTTCCCCAAGAGCCAGGGGTGTTTGTTTCTGTGACGGCTCCAGCACCTCACAGAAAAAGGTTTAAAATAATGAGTGAGATGTGATTATCTTGAAAAAGCAAAAAAAGGTTTTAATAAAAAGGAAAATAATAGGAAAGCAAAGAACAAAGCTGTTCACAGTGCAGGGACAGGTCCCACACAGGGACAGGTCCCAGAAAATGCGCTGAGAAGCCTCGTGCTCGTCCTTAAATATGGAATAATTTAGGTGGATAATAAACAGAAAATAACAACATTTCTGAGGAACAGCTAAAGAGCCCTATCGGTGTTTTTATCTTGCCATGGAGCCAATCACTCTCAGGAGAGCAAAGAAACTTGTGGTGTTTTTCTCTTAGAAACCCTAAGGTGAAACTGGAACCCTTTTCTCTGTACAGAATTCTCCACCTGCTGCAGTGGAACACGGAAATTCCTCCAGCCTTTCCCAGCACTTTTCTTTTTTTTTTTTCCCCTGCTGGAGGGGCGATTTTTTTGCCTCCATTTCCGAATTCCTGCTGGAATTGTGAGGGGTTGATGATTCCTGCTGAGCACTCAGCGCTGTTCTGGCAGGGCGTGACCCAGCTCAGCCCGGCCCCACTTCCCCTTCCCTAATGGCTCCTGCAGACACATCCATCAATATTTTTTTTTCTTTTTTTTTTTTGCCCTGAGACCTCCTAAAGGCCGGGGCCAGGCTTTTTGTGGAATTATTATGGCCCTGGTGTCAGGAGCAGCCCGTTAATCTCTGCCACTTCCCTGGGGGTGGCTTCAGAGGGAGCCAGACAAGCGCTGGGGGCTCCTGTTTGTCAGCCCCAGAGCAGGGCTGGAAGCATCCAGCAATGCCACACTTGGGAAATTCTCATTAAAATGAGGATTAATGGCTCTTCTCAGCCATTATTAGAGAAATGGAAGTGGCTGAGGCTCCCATCTCAGCACAGGGTGGGGTTCCTGGGGTGTCTGTGCTGGGCCAGGGGTTGGTTGGTGATCCTGGGGGTCCTTTCCAACCACAGAATATTCCACGATTCTCTGGCTCCTGATGTCCTTATGACTGATGTTATTATTGCTGTTGTTGTTATTACTGATATTAATATTGCTGATATTATTATTAGCGATGTCATTAGGGATATTATTACTGATTTTGCCACCAGTGGCACAGGCTGGCGTGGTTGGAACTTTTTTTTTGGGCAGGTCAGGTTGGTGGCAGAAACCAGCAAGGAGTGAGCTCAGCTGGGAAACTTCAATGTGAATTTCCACCTGAATTTTCACATTTGTGGCTTCACCCTGCAGCCTTTTACCTCTTCCCTCGTGGAGAAAGGAAAAGGAAAAGGAAAAGGAAAAGGAAAAGGAAAAGGAAAAGGAAAAGGAAAAGGAAAAGGAAAAGGAAAAAGGAAAAAGGAAAAGGAAAAGGAAAAGGAAAAGGAAAAGGAAAAGAACCCTGGGGTTTTCTGGGATACTCCAGTGCAGGGAGATGAAGGAGCTCCCTGTGTCACACACAGCGATTGCCCAGCCAGGAAAACCTCATGAGGAGAGGGAAAAATCCCCTCCACGTCCCCATTTCCCAGAATCAGGAGAGGGGCGTGGGGAGAACACCGGGGTTTGTTCCACACCCACCTCAGCCAGCAGCAGCAATATCTGCAGCATCCCCTCGCTCCTTGCCTGGCCACATCCACCCCCAGCCCATCCCTCTGGAGCCACAATTCCATGGATTTATGGATTTTTGTGCCCTTCACCATCCCTGCTCATCCCCCAGCCTGTTTTCTATTTTTACCGGAACACTAAAATTCCATTTTCTGCCCGTGCTTGTGTGCAGCTGCCTGATGGCCAATAAATACAATCCCACTTAACAGGATGGGCAGGACACCAAACCCCAAAGCTTTTATTTTCATTAAGCATCGTTAGCAGTGGCATGTCTTTTATCAAATCCGCCTCTGATACTCACTTATTAAAGAGTCCATCAGCCCCAGACTGCTTAATTCAATCTGCAAGGACAGACAGGGAATTTGTATTAAACCCCTGAGCAGGTGGGGACGGAACCTCCTGAAAAATAAATAAATTCCACCTTTCCTGAGAAAGGAACTTGAAAGGACACAAAGAGGGATTAATAATTCAAAGTGCGGGGGGAATTTTTTTTGTGAACAGTAAGGAGAAATGTCCTATTTTAGCTGAAAAACAAAAATACTAAATTCTTACAAAATCCAAATCAAAGGAGTTTGGATGAATCAGAATATTTAGGATGGTGTGGAATCATTGAGGTGTTTTTGAGTGCCTGACCAGAGTGAGGAGGGTTCGGTTTGGAAAGCAGCACCCACCACAGGCACATCCCAGGGAATTCTCAGGAGTTATGGAAACAGGGAAAGGAAAAAGGTTTATTTACTTTGAACTGAACTCGTGTTTGGAGGGTTCAAACTGAGGAAAGGAAAGGTGGGAATTTAGGATTGTACATGAATTTGAGACTGTGAATTTGGGACTGTGAGAATTTGGGATTTCACAGGAATTGGAATCTGTGTGAATTTGGGACTGTCTGGGTGTGATTTTGGGAATGAGTGTGAATTTGGGACTGTCTCTGTGTGAATTTGGGACTGTCTGTGAGTGAATTTGGGACTGTCTGGGTGTGAATTTGGGATTTCACATGAATTGGAATCTGTGTGAATTTGGGACTGGGTGTGAATTTGGGACTGTCTGTGTGTGAATTTGGGACTGTCTGAGTGTGAATTTGGGACTGGGTGTGAATTTGGGATTTCACATGAATTGGAATCTGTGTGAATTTGGGACTGGGTGTGAATTTGGGACTGAGTGTGAATTTGGGACTGTCTCTGTGTGAATTTGGGACTGTCTGAGTGTGAATTCGGGACTGGGTGTGAATTTGGGATTTCACATGAATTGGAATCTGTGTGAATTTGGTATTGTGTGTGTGATTTTGGGGCAGTTCCTGACTCTCAGGACTGTGAACGATCCCGGACAGGAGCAGAGGAGGTCCCGGCTGCTCCCCAGGCTGGATTTGGAATTATTCCCGGTACCCTTTGTGAATTCCTTTTCCTGGCGAGGCAGAAGTGCCGAGCTGGGCTGTGCCCGGTGTTGTGTTCACCTGCAAGGAGGGATTTTTCCACAGGCTCAGCTTTTCTGGGAATTGCTGACCTGCAGCAGGGCCCTGTGTGACCTCTGCAGCCCCTGGAGGAAAATGAGATTTTCTGTACCTGCAGCTCTTGCAGTTCTTCCTCCTGGAATCTTTACAGGATTATTTTCACAAGGAATGGTGATTTAATGTATCCAAATAGGGTAAAAACATTTCTTCTTCATGTAAAAATCAGGATTTGAGGTCAAACCTGTGATTATTCCACAAGGTTATTATTATTATCACTATTATCATTACTTTCATGTATTATCACTTTAGGAAAAAAATCAGATTCAAATAGCTGAGCAATTCTTTCAGATCATTTTCTTCTCCAGGCACACAGGGAAGGATTCAGGGTTTCAAGGCAATCTCGTCCTTCCTGCAGGCAGAGAACATAAAAAACCCCTCCCAAAGTGACCTCCAGGCTCCTCTCCTGCTCACCTCGGGATCTGCTTTATTTTCAGAAGGGCTGACTCTGCACAAGGCTCTGCTGGAACCTTCCCAGAGGGGATTGGAGATTACACCGGGCCAGCTGAAACGTCCTGCTGCCAAGACAGGCAATTAACAAAAACCAACAGAAGGAAAAAAAAAATTAAAAAAAAAAAGGAGAGGAGGAGGGAAAGCGTCATCAAGAAACTTCATGTCAAGGTTAAAAAGCGTGGCAGGATTAAATGGAAGCACACTCCAATTACCTCGCTGGAAAATTGATGGTGCCGATTCCAGGGGAGATGGATGGAAAAGCAGCCAGGAAAAACCAGCAGGAGCCTCCTCCCCTAACATTTGTTCTGTTTTTGCATCAATCAAAGGCAGAGCTGGCAAATGGAAACGTTTCCCAATTGTTTTTTTTTATTTTTTGTCCTGATACCACCCAAGAGCCCCTTCCCTTCCTCCTTTCCTTTCCTTTCCTTTCCTTTCCTTTCCTTTCCTTTCCTTTCCTTTCCTTTCCTTTCCTTTCCTTTCCTTTCCTTTCCTTTCCTTTCCTTTCCTTTCCTTTCCTTTCCTTTCCTTTCCTTTCCTTTCCTTTCCTTTCCTTTCCTTTCCTTTCCTTTCCTTTCCTTTCCTTTCCTTTCCTTTCCTTTCCTTTCCTTTCCTTTCCTTTCCTTTCCTTTCCTTTCCTTTCCTTTCCTTCCCTTCCCTTCCCTTCCCTTCCCTTCCCTTCCCAAACCTTCCCAAACCTTCCCAAACCTTCCCAAACCTTCCCAAACCTTCCCTCCCACATCTTTATTTTTCCATTATTAAAAACCCTTCTCTGCCATTAAAACTCTTCCCACTGACACTTGGATTTCACAGAATCGTGAAGGCTGGAAAAAAAAAAAAAAAGAAAAAAAAAATTTAAAAGTGGAAAAGAGGGAGATGGGCAGCATCCTAATAAAAATAAAAATAAAAATAAAAATAAAAATAAAAATAAAAATAAAAATAAAAATAAAAATAAAAATAAAAATAAAAATAAAAATAAAAATAAAAATAAAAATAAAAATAAAAATAAAAATTGAAATTAAAAAATAAAATAAAAAATGCACAAAGACTTCCTAGCACGGCTCGAAGCTCCAGGTGAGCCCAGGCACTCTGCTATAATAAATTAGATGCTGCAAAATTAAATTAAATAATCTGTTTTTATTGTGGGACAAACTCACCCCAGGCCTGAGAACCCCAGGATTCCTATTTAAATTTTAAAAACCCCAAAACTCTTTTACAATGATAGTCGAAGCTTTTACTTCCCCCCATAATCAGAAATAAAGGGAGGTGGAAGGTTTGGAATAATTCCCAGCTGATCTTTACCTTCCACCTTTCTCAGGTCACGCTGCAATTTCCAGAAGAGAGAAAAAAAAACCAAGACCAAAAATCAGTTTGTCACATTTATAGACACAGAGAAACTTTATAACATTTGTGTTCTCACAGCAGCGAAATTTTATGACTTTTAAAAGAACATTTAATCATTTTTTTTTCGCCCTGCCCTTCCACAGAGCTCTCTGTTCCAGGAGGCTTCAGAACCCCCGAGTTCTGTCCCAATTTGCTTCCCAAATGTCATTTTTGCTGCATTCGAGCGCTGGAAGGGGTTCAAGTCTGAAAAATAAGAAAGGAAATCACTCCCAGCATCTCCAGGAGCAAACGGAGCTGCAGCGGCTCCTCCCAGGCAGGGGCTCTGCCCAAGGGGGCTCGGGGGGCTCTGCAGGGGACAGGGCCCCTCTGGGTGCCACCCCCGGCAGGTGACACCGGGGTCTGGGGTCACGGCAAAGGCGGGAGCCCCCCGAGCTCCCCAGGAACGGGAACCACGGGATGGGAGGGACTGGGAGGGACTGGGAGGGATGGGATGGGATGGGATGGGATGGGATTGGGAGGGACTGGGAGGGACTGGGAGGGATTTAAATCCCACCAGTGCCACCCCTGCCATGGCAGGGACAGCTCCAGTGATCCCAGGGTGCCCCAGCCTGGCCCTGGGCACTGCCAGGGATCCAGGGGCAGCCACAGCAAATCTGGGAATTCCATCCCAGCCCCTCCCCACCCTCACATTGGGAATTCCTTCCACAGATTTCCCCCTTTTCCTTCCTAAATTTCCCCTTTTCCAGCTGAGCCCGTCACTCCGTGTCCTGTCATTCCAGTCCCTGAGGACCAATCCCTCTCCACTTCCCAGATTTTCCTTTCCCTTCCCACACTGGAAGCGCTGTGAGCTCCCCACACAATATCCAGGATCATTCTCATCATTCCCATCTTTCCAGGGACACCTCCCACTGCCCCAGGGTGCTCCAACCTGGCCTTGGGCACTCCCTAATTAACGCCTGGATTAATGAGGTTTTCCCAGGATCATTCCCATCTTTCCAGGACCTCCTCCCACTGTCCCAGGGTGCTCCAACCTGACCCTGGGCACTGCCAGGGATCCAGGGGCAGCCACAGCAAATCTGGGAATTCCAGCCCAGCCCCTCCCAGGCAGGAATTCCCTCCTCATTCCCTTTTCGGGTGTCCCATCCTGCAGTTCTGACCCAATTCCCATCCCCAGGGAGCACGGAAATCTCAAAGGTTTCCACCTCACCTCAAACCTTTCCCTGCTCCTCCGACATTTATTTATTTTTAATATAAAAATAAAAATAAAAATAAAAATAAAAATAAAAATAAAAATAAAAATAAAAATAAAAATAAAAATAAAAATAAAAATAAAAATAAAAATAATAATCCCGAGGGTTCAGTGCTGTCCCGAGGCACAGCGTGGGAAATCCAGGTTAATTTTAGGGAATTCCACCAGTGATTAATTGGGCCTGGAGTTGGGGGAGCTGGAGTTCAGCTTTACCCCGGGACACATCAGGAATTCCAAGGGGACATGGAATAATGAGGATAATTGGAGTGCTGCAAAAATAGCACTGGGAGGCAGGAGACGAGGTGGGGAAAGCACAGGAAATTGGAGAATTCAGAATATATCTTAATATCCAGGCCTGGGAGGGAAAGAGAATTAAAATGTGGGCAGGGAGGAGACGGAGCAGGATTGGTGCAGATTTAGGGATTCGGGGCAAATTCTGTGCTGGGGAACCTGGGCAGGCAGCAAAGCCCCAAAACTCCGAGCCTGGCCCTGCTCTGCTGCTGAAAATTCTGATTATCCTCTGTGTTCTTCCTCTCTGCATCATCCTCATCATCCTCATCATCCTCATCATCCTCAGCTCCACCTCCCTGTGTTATCAGCTTTGTTCTTCCTCTCTGCATCCTCCTCCTCTTCATCCTCATCATCCTCAGCTCCACCTCTCAGCTCTGTTCTTCCTCTCTGCATCATCTTCCTCATCATCCTCAGCTCCCATCTCCTTTTCCACCCTGAGTTATCCTCTTTGTTCTTCCTCTCTGCATCCTCCTCTTCTTCATCCTCATCATCCTCATCGTCCTCAGCTCCCATCTTCCTCCTCTGAGTTATCAACTTTGTTCTTCCTCTCTCCATCCTCCTCCTCTTCATCCTCATCATCCTCAGCTCCCATCTCCTTTTCCACCCTGAGTTATCCTCTTTGTTCTTCCTCTCTGCATCCTCCTCCTCTTCATCACCCTCAGCTTTCATTTCCTTCCTCTTGCACCCCTGAATGATCACCCTTGTCCTTCCTCTCTGCACCATCCTCATCCTCAGCTCCCACCTCCCTCCCCCAATCCCTTTTTCTTCTTTCAAACCAGGGTTTGGTTCGGGTTTTCTTTTTTCCTTTCAAACCAGGGTTTGGTTTGGGTTTTCTTTCTTTATTTTTTTCTTTCAAACCAGGGTTTGGTTTTTCTTTCTTTTTTTTTTTTTCTTTCGAACCATCTTTTTTTTTCTTTCTTTCTTTTTTTTTTCCTTTCCTGGTACAAAGAGGGGGAGGAAAGAAAGAAAAAACAACTGCAGCAGTGCTGGTGCTGGGCATCATCTGCAGGCTGATGTCAGATCTGCTCATGCTGACCTAGATGTCCCCACGGACTCTCTAATTCCTGCTGCAGATACTGCAGAGAGATGGGTGGGGTTTGTGGAGGGGGAAAAAAAAAAACCCTGGTGGAGAATAAAGAGATTTAAAGATATAATCACACCCTGCCCGGCCAGAGAGAGGCCGTGGCTTTGGAGAAATGCGCTTCAGGGGGAGAATATGCAGATTATTTTTATATTTCTGTTGTGCAGATGGATTTTAAAAGTTCTTCTGGAGACAATTTTCTATTTGTGTTTGAGAGTTCCAAACTGAGCAAACAAGAGAAGGAGATTGAGGTTCAGCAGCCCCAAATGCTCTTCCCACAGAAGAAAAACTTATTTTTCTTCAACTTAATTTGTTTTCACTATTAATACATTTTTAGTAGGTTTTTTTTTGGTTTTTTAGGACAAATGAGGCTTCGTGGTGGGCAATGGCAAATTCCCATTTCTCACTCCCTGCTTTGGGGTGCCCAGAAGGATTTTGTCCCTTTTTTTATGCTCCCACTGGCACCTCACCCCAAAAATGAGAGAATTTACCCCGAAATTTAAAGCAGAAATCCCCACCCTGCCTGCAGAAGCAGCACCTGGCCCCAAGCTGGGCTTTATTTCACCAAAACCCCCAAATTTCTCGCTGATATTGGGGCTCAGCCCAGCCCACGAGGGTTTCCTGGCAGGGCTCTGCTGTGCTAATTAGGATAATTAATGGGCTGCCACCACGCAGCTCATTAATTATGGAATAACATAAAAATATTAGAATATAGAAAATATAGGACAAAATATAAAATATTAGAACATAGAAAATACAGAATAATATATTTAAAAAAATAGAATAAGACATGAATACAGAACCTCTGTGTTCCCACTCCATCCTACCCCCATTGAGTGCTTTAGCATAAATATATATATAATATATATATAAATATATATATAAATATATATATTTTGTTATTTATTTATGTTTATTTATGGGAATGCTCACACTGCAGTTTGGCTTCAGAAAACAAAATGTGAGCAGAGAAACAGGCCCAGGCTGAGCAGGGATGAGGGGGATTTGGAGAGGGAACAGCAGCATTTAAATATTCATTTAATTCATTTTATTCAAGAGGCAGCAGAAGCTGCAGCTGGAGCCGTGCAGGAGCAGGGTGGGGATTTAGGCTCTTCTTGTTCTGCTGCAGAAAAAACTCTGCTGCTGCTGCTGGAGGGATGCAGGAGGTGCAGAATGAGCTGCAGCTCCTGCACTGCAGCTCCTGCACTGCAGCTCTGCCACTGCAGCTCCTGCACTGCAGCTCCTGCACTGCAGCTCCTGCACTGCAGCTCTGCCACTGCAGCTCCTCCACTGCAGCTCCTGCACTGCAGCTCCTGCACTGCAGCTCCTGCACTGCAGCTCTGCCACTGCAGCTCCTCCACTGCAGCTCCTGCACTGCAGCTCTGCCACTGCAGCTCCTGCACTGCAGCTCCTGCACTGCAGCTCTGTCACTGCAGCTCCTGCACTGCAGCTCTGCCACTGCAGCTCTGCCACTGCAGCTCCTGCACTGCAGCGCCTGCACTGCAGCTCTGCCACTGCAGCTCTGCCACTGCAGCTCTGCCACTGCAGCTCCTGCACTGCAGCTCTGCCACTGCAGCTCCTACACTGCAGCTCCTGCACTGCAGCTCCTGCACTGCAGCTCCTGCACTGCAGCTCCTGCACTGCAGCGCCTGCACTGCAGCTCCTGCACTGCAGCCCCTGCACCGCAGCTCCTCCACTGCAGCTCCTGCACTGCAGCCCCTGCACTGCAGCTCTGCCACTGCAGCTCCTGCACTGCAGCTCCTGCACTGCAGCTCTGCCACTGCAGCTCCTGCACTGCAGCCCCTGCACTGCAGCTCTGCCACTGCAGCTCCTGCACTGCAGCCCCTGCACTGCAGCTCTGCCACTGCAGCTCCTGCACTGCAGCCCCTGCACTGCAGCTCCTCCGCTGCAGCTCCTCCTGCATCCCCTGCCCTCAACCAGGCCATTAAAAATCCCAGCGTGGTGATTACTGCAATTAACGCTGCTGGAATCGTGTGCAGTGCCTGGGCGTCCTTACGGAGCTGCAGGAGGGGAGATTGGGGTGGGATTTTGGGAAGGAATTCCTGGCTGGGATGGAATTCCCTGATTTGCTGTGGCTGCCCCTGGATCCCTGGCAGTGCCCAAGGCCAGGCTGGGATAATCTGGGACAGGGGAGGTGTCCCTGGACATGGCAGGGGTGGCACTGGTGGGATTTAAATCCCTCCCAACCCAACCCAACCCATTCCATCCTGAGTGTGTGAAAAAACCAGGCAGACACATGAAAAACACCAAGCTTGCTGCTTTCCTTGCCTTTTTTTTTTTTTTTTTTTTTTTTGGTGTATCCAAACCCCAGTTGGCCAAGAGAAAAGGGTTTTGTTGTTTTTTTCTTTTTCTTTTTTTCCCAACCCGTCCCCACGTTCTAGCCCAGCGTGCAAAATTGCCACCCAAAACATACGGAGGGAACAGATGGGAGGGAACTTCCTGCAAGCCATGGGAGAGAGAGGAGAAAATGAAGAAAAAAAACACAGCTAAAGACAGAAAAAAATTAAAAACACTTAGTGACAATTTACACTTACAAACCAGTGAAAAAAAAATCTATAAAAAATATTAAAAAATAGGAGCAGGCAAGAAAAAATCCATCTAGATGGAGAGATGGGATTCAGGAAGGGCATGGAGGGGATGGGGTGAGTCCAGGGAAGGGAACGGAGCTGGGAAGGGGCTGGGGAAGCCCCAGGAGGGGCTGAGGGAACTGGGAAGGGGCTGGAGAATTCCTGAGGGAGCTGGGAAGGGGCTGGAGAATTCCTGAGGGAGCTGGGAAGGGGCTGGAGAATTCTTGAGGGAGCTGGGAAGGGGCTGGAGAATTCCTGAGGGAGCTGGGAAGGGGCTGGAGAATTCCTGAGGGAGCTGGGAAGGGGCTGGAGAATTCCTGAGGGAGCTGGGAAGGGGCTGGAGAATTCCTGAGGGAGCTGGGAAGGGGCTGGAGAATTCCTGAGGGAGCTGGGGAGGGGCTCAGCCTGCAGAAAAGGAGGCTCAGGGGGACCCTGTGGCCCTGCACAGTCCCTGACAGGAGGGGACAGCCAGGGGGATTTGGGATCTGCTCCAGGAACAGGGACAGGAGGAGAGGGAACGGCCCCAGGCTGGGCCAGGGGAGGCTCAGGGGGGACAGCAGCAGGAATTTCTCCATGGAAAGGGTGGCCAGAGACTGGAACTGCCCAGGGGGGTTTGGATCCCCATCCCTGGAGGTGTCCAAGGGATTCCTGGAGGTGTCCAAGGGTTCCTGGATGTGGCTCTCTGTGACAATGTGAGGATCGGGCACAGGTTGGATTCCATAATTTGGGAGAATTTTCCCAACCCGAATTCTGTGGTTCCATGAAAAGCCAGCCATGGCCAGGCTGGAATTTGCTGTTGCCCAGAGCAGGAGGCTCCTGGAATTCGCTGCCCCCAGGAGCAGCAGGAGCCCCCAAACCTCCAGCAGAGCTGGTTCTGACCCTGCCACAAACCACTGCCTCCAGCCTCTCTTGCTTTTCCTGGTCCTAAACTTCAGCTGGATAAAACCCTCAAGGTTCTTCCGGCAGATTTATCATCCCTCCTGTTGGCTGATCCCCTGAAAGCTCTGTGAGCCCAACCCTGGTCCCAGAACAAACCGAATTAATTATGCAAAAGCTCAGGAAACCTCTCATGCTGGGGCCAGGAGGAGTGCCAGGACTCAAGGACGCAGGTTGGGACCGCTGCTGGCTCTGCAGGGGGGTTTGTCACATCTCAGGGACAGGGAAAGAGCAAAAAGTGAGGTAATCACAAAGAAGGTGACTTCCCTGAGTGCCAGGATTGGGAATGAACAGATTCCCTCATCCCTGAACCCCCTGCTCCAGCCAGAGCTCCCCAAACTCAGGTTCATTTATCTGCACAGCCAAATTAGAAAAAAAATCCCCAAAAAACCCCCCCCCAAAAAAAAACAAAACAAAAGAAACAAACAAACAAAAAAAAGCCCCCAAAACCACACAAACACCAACCTCCCCCCCAGAAAACCAAAAAACCCAAAAAAAACCCCCCAAAAATCAAACCAAAAAACCACAAAAAAACAAAAAACAAAAACCCCTTTGAACCCCAGGGCTGGCAGATCTCCTGAGAAAATAACCGCATTTCACAAACGGGGTTTCTAAAGATATCCACGCACGTGATGGAAGGACTGAGTCTGCCTTACCACAAAATAAAACCAGGCTTAAAACCTGCTCGGGAGTCTTTGCACGTCTCGTCCTGTTGGCAGCTCCCATCCAGGAGGGGATGACATCACCTGTCTGGATCCTGGATGCATCAGCATCCCAAAACCTGCAGTGCCTCCCCAAAAACGCCTGGACGCGCCTCCCGTGCCCTGGGAGCGGGATTAGCAAAGCCGCGTTCCAGGATGACTCAGGGAGCTGGAGCTGGGCTCGGGCTCAGCTCCCTGCATTGGCAATGAGATTCCCCTGATTTATTTTATCTGCAGTAATTAAGGCAGCTTCTCCCTCACCGCCGCGACGCCGGGAAGGTTTAAAAATAACACCAGGAACGGCAGCGGGGATGGGAGAGAAAAGTGCTCTGCGTGGGTAAAATTGCGCTGGGGTGTGCACGGAACAGTTTCTGCTGCTCGGGGGCCAAACCTGCGAGAGAAACCCGATTTTATTTTGGGGTTTCACCCTCAGCACCCCCTCGGAATGAGCCAGCAGCCCCCAAACCCCAGCGCTGGTGCAACAATTGCAGGATCAGCGAGAGCTCCGAGGTTTGTCCCGGCAGGAGCCGCTCCCAGGCTGGAATTCCTGCAGCTCTGCAGGAGTTTTGTCCTTGCACACACCCGAGTCACTCCCTGGGGCGGCTGCAGGTGCTGCAGTCACTGCGCTGCCCTGGGCTGTGGGGGGATCCCTCCGGGAGACCCCAGCCCTGCCTGGGATGGGAACGGGGCTGGAGCATCCCTGGGGATGAGGGGATGAGGGGCTCAGGAGCAGCCCCAGCCCTGCCTGGGACGGGAATGGGGCTGGCTGCAGATCCCTGGGGATGAGGGATGAGGGGAGAGGGGATGAAAGGATGAGAGGATGAGGGGATGAGGGATGAGGGATGAGGGGAGAGGGGATGAAGGGATGAGGGGATGAGGGGATGAGGAACAGCCAAAATCCTGCCCAGAACAGGAATGGGGCTGCAGCATCCCTGGGGATGAGGGGATGAGGGAAGAGGGGCTCAGGAGCAGCCCCAGCCCTGCAGGATCCTCCTTCTCCAGAGCCTCTCCCAGCTCATCCCAGCCCAGGGGGGAAAAAAAGGAGCTTCAGCTTCCCCCCTCTCAGATTTCCAGGAAAGGGAGGAAAAGCAAAACCAGTGCAGGATCCTCAGGGGACTGGAATCTGGCTATTTTGCACTTCCAGCAGGAATTTTAGCCCTCCCTGTGCTTCCATCTCCTGAGCATTTAATCCTGGCTCCAACAGAAAAAAAAAAAAAAAAAAAAAAAAAAAAAAAAAAAAAAAAAGCCCCACAATAAAAGTCTCAAGTGAGAGCAAACACAGACTGGAATGACTGCAGCAGGAAAAGAGAACTTCACACCTTGCAGCCTCCCCTGACTCAGCACCGCTCCCTTGAAGTCGGGTTTTACTCCCGGGGCCATCACTCCTCCTGCACAGGCAGGAAGGAAATGTCATTTTAATGGAATTACTGCCCGAATTACCTCCAGTGCCTGCAGGGCTGCCTCGCCCCGGAGCTGGAGCAGCTTTCTGGGGGCACGAGGGGAGTCTGACCCTGTCTGGGCCGTTCCCCTGGGGCCAGAACGGGGATTTCTGGCTGGGGTGGTTTCTATTCCGTGATTTCCATCTGTGCCTGGAGCCAAGATTCAAACTCATATTTCTCCTCTAAACACCCAGACAGCACAAAGGAATTGGGGAAAAAAAAAATCAAACAAAGCAGAAACTGGGGAATAAATTGTTATCTGAGGGAAATGATCCCAATAAAAGGCAGACAGAGCTCTGGGTTGTGTCTCCTTTGTCATCACCTGAACATGGATTAAAGAGTGGCGAGCTGAACGATGCTTGGTGTGCCCTCACAGGCTGCTGGAGGATGGTGCCGATTATTTTTCATTACAGAAATGAGTTTGATAAGTAGAACAATTCAATATCTGCATGTGTCTGACAGCTGTGGGAGATAAGTGTCTGCCTTTCCCCTCTTTTCTCTTCGCTCTACGGGTGCCTTCCCTCGTTAATTTATGGGTTAATAAATCCAGAAGTTGTCACAGGGAAGCATTTTGGGCAGCATCTGCTTTGTGTCTCAGAGGATTTGACTTTCTTGCAGAGGCAGATTCAGCTGCAGCAGAGCTGCGGCCTCCCCAGCACTGCACAAAAATGAGGATTTGGCCAGGAGAGACCCCAAAATGGTGGGAATTCAGCCCAGAATTCAGGATTCATGGAATGGTTTGGGTTGGAGGGACCTTAAATTCATCCCTTAAATTCATCCCATCCCACCCCTGCCATGGGCAGGGACAGCTCCTGCTTCACCAGGGTGCCCCAGCCTGGCCTTGGGCACTGCAGGGATCCAGGGAATTCCCAGGGAATTCCAGCCCAGCCAGGAATTCCCTCCCAAAATCCCACCCATGCCTGTCCTCTGGCAGTGGGATCCTCTCTGACCCCACACAGGGGAGCAGGAGCTGCTCAGGGCCGGCTGTGATTCCAAAGCAATTCAAACTTCACTGATTCCAAAGGAATTCAAACCCCACAGATTCCTTAGGAATTCAAACTTCACTGATTCCAAAGGATTTCAAACCCCACAGATTCCAAAGGAATTCAAACCCCCCTGAATCCAAAGGAATTCAAACTTCACTGATTCCAAAGGAATTCAAACCCCACAGATTCCTTAGGAATTCAAACTTCACTGATTCCAAAGGAATTCAAACCCCACAGATTCCGAAGGAAGTTTGCATTTTTGAGGGTGGTTCTTGACAGGCTCTTGGGTAATAAAAACATCATTCCCCACTGTGGTGTGCAGCTCACACCTCTTTAAATCCAAATCAATCAAAGTTAATATTGATAAGCAAAGTTAAGACCATGCCTGATTATTTTATGCAGATGAAGTGAAAGCGTTAATTTGGCTATTTAATTGCAAAATGCCAATTAATTCTGTCTGCTGTTTCACCCACAGCTGGGACCCCACACACAGAAGAAATAAGAATTAAGAAATAAGAATTAAGGTTGTCTGACGTCTGCTGTGCCTTTAACATGGAAAGTGGAGGTTCCTGGGACAAAGTGACACTGAAGTTGTTAAAAGGCAAGATTTGTGTCTCCAATTTTCATGCATTTGAACAAAAAAATGGTTTTGTTTATTCGTGAGCCTCAAAAAAACCCAAGGGATAAAGACACCCCTGGCGTTTTGTTGTGTATCTTTTCCTGGCCAAAATGGAATCACACTGAAATTCCTATTTATTTCCAGGATGTGCTTTATCCACAGCAGCTATTTATTATCCTAATTACAGCAGGGCTTGCAGAACAACGGATCCTGTGCATTATTAAAGCCTGGAGGTTGCAATTTCCGTGGACAAACATCATCCCAGGGAAGAGCAGGGACATCCTTGGGGATGCCACCACACTTTAAACCAGAAACAGCCCAGTGCATCAACAGCCTTGAAAAATCTGAGAGAAGAAGGAAAAAAACGATGCTTAGGTGCAAAATCGTGATTTCCATTAGGAAATATCTGCTTTTTCGGGTTTTTTTTGTCTTAAAAATGTCCCCAGTGGGGTTTGGGAAGAAATGACCCCCGAACTCCCAGTCCCTGCTCCGTGGCCAGCTGGGGATGCTGTTAATGGATTTTTGAGAGGTGAGGGTCAGGGCAGCCCAGGGAGGCTCCTAAAAGGCTCTTAAAGATGGGTTGGAAGCACAAAAACCTCCCCCAAACCCCTCAGCCAGGGAATAAAATCCCTTTTTGTGGAATTATGGGCAGGAGAGGGGAAGGGCTGAGCTCAGGATCCCGCATCCAGCACCAGGTGGAGGAGGTGTCATGTCCAGAAAACAGAGGGGAAATGGAGCATGAGACAGATAAAAACAGGATTTAAACACCACAAAGTTGAATTAATTTCCTGTGGATTATGCTGAAAAATTCCAGGCTAGTGCAAACTTAGAACTGCACCAATATCCAACATTTTCCTGCATTCGCCATAGGAGAATTCAACATGATCCTGGATTATAAATAAATCAAATGAAGTGTGGGTGACCACAAAAAAGAGTGTAGTATTATTATTACCATCATCATTATTATTATCATTATTATGATTATTATTAGATTAAATATTAAATATTAATGTGTTTTTCCCTTTTAAATAAAGCTGTTTTTGAAGAGCCCTAACAATCACCACCCCCCACATTTTGGCTCTCCTCTGTGGGTTCTGAGTGCCAGACCTGATCTCCCAAAAAATCTCAAAGAGAACAGAACAAAAGCAGATTAAACCTCGATTTTTTTTCCCTTTAAAATCCAATTTGACCCAAAGGCCTCCGGTTTGCTGCCAATTCCAGCCACACCTGAGGCATCCAGGGGGAGTTTGGATCCCTGGGCCTCAGAGCTCCTCCAGGAATTCCTGGTTTGGATCCCCCCGTGGAATTTCTTGTCACATTTTAGCATTTCAGTCTGATTGATGGTGTTTGCTTTGGTTTAATGAGGCCTCAGCTGGGATAAAAGGATGGAAAAGCCCAGCTGAATATTGATATTTCAGATATTTCAGTCACAGCAGCCCTTGAGGCCCACAGCCAGGTGGGTTCAGAAATGAGCGTGCAGAGCTCCACATCTGAGCAGAACTAAAAAAAAGAATTAAAAAGCTGCAATTTCTTCCTCCTGGAATAAACTGGGAGATCAGGATCCATTTTTTATGTGTGCTGTGGCTGCTGTCACATTTCCCTGCCATAATCAGGTTTTTGCATCCTCCGATTTCATGCCCGTCTCTGACTGAAATGAAAGATTTCATCAACAAAAACACAGACCCTCAGTGGAAAAACAGATTTATTCTTATTTCTGGATGGAAATATCAGTGAGGGATCAAACGCTGTCCTTTGGAGCAGATCTCCAAAGCCATGCTCAGCACCCAGAAAACCAAATCACAAATAAATCAGGTAATTTATGGCAGCATCCACAACTTTCCCTCCCTAATGCTAATTGGATCGATACAGAAAAACACTGGAGGGATTTTTTTTCTTGCCCAATGATCAGCTCATCAGCAAAGCGTTCATCAATAGCTGACATTTGCTTTAGCAGGAGGAAATGGCTCCAGGAGATAATTAAACCTCGCTGCTCTCTGGTTTGGGGGAGCCTTTCCCCTCTCCCTTCTCCATTTCCAATTAAGGAATTCCTGATATGAGCAGGTGGAATTTCCTGCTGGTGGATGAGCAAAAATGAGATTTATCAGAGAAATCCCAGCTCTGCCACCGTGGGATTAGAGGGAACAGCCCCAGGTAACCTCTTTTTGTGCGGTGCCCCCAAATTTTGTGCAGTGCCCTCAATTTTTGTGTAATGTTCCCAGATTTTTGTGCAATGTCCTCAAATCTTTGTGCATTGCCCCCAATTTTTGTGCAGTGCCCCCAATTTTTGCACAGTGCCTCCCAGTTTTTGCACAATGACCCCCAGTTTTTGTGCAGTGTCCCCCAGTTTTTGTGCAATGGCCCCAAATTTTGTGCAATGTCTCCAAATTTTTGTGCAGTGCCCTCCAACTTGGCACAATGCCTCCCAATTTTTGTGCAATGTCTCCAGTTTTTGTGCAATGTCCTCAAATTTTTGTGCAGTGCTTCCTAATTTTTGCACAATGCCTCTCAATTTTTGTGCAGCGCCCCCAAATTTTTGTGCAGTGCCCCCCAAATTTTGTGCAGTGCCCCCCAATTTCTGTGCAGTGCCCCCCAAATTGCAGCTCCTGTCCCTGGCACAGCCTCAGCTGCACGGGGACGTTCAGGTGCCAAACCCCGGAGGGACAGGACAGGTTTGGGTGGGTGGGAGCCCCAAATGCTCTGGGACACCTCCCCTGTCCCAGATTGCTCCAAGCCTGGATCCTGAGGACACCACCCCTGCCGTGCTCGCTCTTCACGCATCCCCAGCCACAACAACAACTGTTTTACTACAGAGAGCAAGAGGAAAGGAGAAAAGCTGCTCCCTCCCACCCCGCTGCAGCAGAATCATGCCAGAAGCGCTGACAGGACACATTTACCCCACACAACCCCCACGGAGCTCCCGAGGGCTGGGGAGGGGCTGCGTTAACGTGGGGGATTGTGAGAGCAGCACCTGGGCCGGCACAAACCCGGCCCTGATTCTCCTCAGGTGTCCCTGCGGAGCTCCCACACGCGGATTCGCCGCTGCTCCGCCCCGGCTGCTGCTGGGGGACATCAATATTTCAGGAGTGGGAGCTGC
The DNA here is from genome assembly GCF_021018805.1 of Prinia subflava. NCBI lineage: Eukaryota > Metazoa > Chordata > Aves > Passeriformes > Cisticolidae > Prinia > Prinia subflava. The sequence continues at coordinate 596,571 of NC_086275.1, read as the reverse complement.
AGGGAGCGGCAGTCACGCAATGTGTCAGAGGCACTCAGTGCAGGGCAGCGCCTGCGCTCACCCGAGGAGACCCCACTGCTGCCGGGGGTCCCGCTCCGAGCGGATTTCAGGTTTGTCCCCCGGGGAGATGTGGCTCAGCCCTAAAAGACCAAGGCAAATGGAGAAATATTTAGATCATGGTGAGGAAAACCTTCCTCCCTTGGGCCTTTGCAGCCATGTGTTAATAATTCTTGGGTTTTGTTGTTCCATCGCTTTGTTCAGTTTATGTCAGCCCCTGTTCACCATGGATGCACCCCCTGGAATGTTCTTCCTTCCCTTGGACCCCGCTGGGTTGATTTTGCCCCCGTGTTCCCCCCCTGTGTCCCCATTTGTCCCCCCTGGTTCGTATTTGCCCCTCTGCACCATTTTCCCCATCCCCATTGGACCCTGACCCTCAGAACCGCCCAATTGTCTCCCAAAGAGAATCACATTTACAAACGTCACAAGGTGGCCTTGGACATGGCAGGGGTGACACTGCACAATTTAAGGTCCCTTCCAACCCAACCCCTCCCAACCCAAAAAATCCAAACCAAACCAAACCAACCCAACCCAACCCAACCCAACCCAACCCAAACCAAACCAAACCAAACCAACACAAAACAACCCAACCCAACCCAACCCAACCCAAACCAAACCAAACCAAACCAAACCAAACCCACCAAACCCAAACCAACCAAACCAAACCAAACCAAACCAAACCAAACCAAACCAAACCAAACCATCCCAACCAAAACCAAACCATCCCAACCAAACCATCCCAACCAAAACCAAACCATCCCAACCAAAACCAAACCAACCCAACCCAACCCCTCCCAACCCCTCCCATGTTTCCACGATTCTGAGTTTAGGGAAGAGCTCCTGGCGTTCCACAGGGCAGGAACTGGCACGGGAAAGTGACGGAGGGAAAACCAAGCCCAGAACAGGCCAAAGTCATCAGAAATCCGCCCCAGAGCCAGGAACACCGCGCTGGCAGGAGCAGCCACGTCCAGCCGAGGAGGAGCTCTTCCAAGAGCAATTTCCATTTGTGTTATTAATAAAAACCTCTCAGCCAGGAGGAAAATTGATCCCATCCTCAGCAGAGTAAAATCCAATCAAGCTCCACAAGGTGACATCTCCAAAGGCCTTCATTAAGAGGGTGGTGTTTAATTAAAGGCCTGTGCACTGCAGCTGGAAGAGGAAGCTCCTGATTAGGACAAAATGATGTCACTTTTGGGGGTGTTTCTCCCAAGAGAAACACAAAGTGTTCGTCATGGAAACCACGGGGAAGGACAGAGGGTTCAGGGAACCTCTGGCTTTGTTTCCATCTGGAAAACCTTGGATTGTCTGCTCAGAAACCAAGGGAGAGGATCTGGGGGTGGTTGATTCATAGCAACAGGGACACTCCTGTACCTGTAACTACAGCACCCAGGGGTGCAGGGATGGGAGAGGAATCATCTCCCAGTGCTCCTTCCCAAAATACCACCCACCAACACCATGGAGGGCGGAAAATACTTTTTTATGTATATTTTATTCATCTAAAAAGCAGCAAAAAAATGAAGTTATTGGAACAAACCACAAGCCTGGTGCTGTTTTTTCTCACGCTTCACATCCAAGGAGCGAGTCTGAGGGTTTGGAAGATCAGGAATCATTGTGGGAAAGGCATTTTGCTGTTCCCAACTCAGGAGGAAGAGGAGGAACAGCGCCAAATTTGCTCCCAGCCCCAGGGAGTTCCTTGTCTGAGCAGGGGAAGAGGAAAAACTCCCCAGGATTGCACTTGGAAAAAACCTTTACCACGGCTCCTCTGAAGGAAAAAAAAGAGGATAAAACAAAGGATGGGAAACATTTCCCAACAGCAGCAGCAGGACCAGGATTGCTCAGCCCTGAGTGGGCACCGGGTCCCTCAGGATGGGAAATCAAAGGCAGCCAAAAGCAGCCCCAGCCTCATCCCTGGCAGCTATAAAAAGCCCCGTGCTTTAATCAGCCTCCCCAAAGGTTGCTGCTCGACTGGAGGACTCCAAAGCTTTTGATCAAAACAAAAAACCCAACCAGAGCCTCACGGAAAAACCTCGGGGCTGCCTCGGTTCTGCCTCAGCTGTGACATCTTGACCCAAATAATCCCTTCCCTGTGGAGCTCAGCAGGATTTCGTTTTCTCCTGGGCAGAGGCAGCAGAGTGAGGCTGGGGAGAGGCAGAAATGCCGGGCCCCAGGCTGGAGCTGATGCAGGAACGGCCCCCAGGGGCTGGATATGGATTTTTGTTTTGTTTTATGGATAATCCCGAGTTTCTCCAATGATTCCCCCCAAATGTTCAGAATAAAAGCAGCATTTCCTCTGGAAATAAAGCAGCAGAGCAGGTTTTGATTGGAAATGAGGATTTATAGAAACATGGAGTGGTTTGGGTTGGAAAGGAGCTGAAAATCATCTTTTTCCACCCCTGCCCTGAACAGGGAACCTTCGCACTGTCCCAGGGTGCTCCAGCCTGGCCTTGGACACTTCCAGGGATCCAGGGGCAGCCACAGCTCCTCTGGGAAAACCTCATTAATCCAGGTGTTAATTAGGGAGTGTCCAAGGCCAGGTTGGAGCACCCTGGGACAGTGGGAGGTGTCCCTGAAAAGATGGGAATGATGAGAATGATCCTGGATATTGTGTGGGGAGCTCACAGCACTTCCAGTGTGGGAAGGGAAAGGAAAATCTGGGAAGTGGAGAGGGATTGGTCCTCAGGGACTGGAATGACAGGACAAGGAGTGACGGGCTCAGCTGGAAAAGGGGAAATTTAGGAAGGAAAAGGAGGAAATCTGTGGAAGGAATTCCCAATGTGAGGGTGGGGCTGGAATTCCCAGATTTTCTGTGGCTGCCCCTGGATCCCTGGCAGTGCCCAAGGCCAGGCTGGAGCCCCCTGGGATCACTGAAGGTGTCCCTGCCCATGGATTTAAGGTCTGCTGGGATTTAAGGTCCCTCCCAACCCAAACCATTCAGGACCCCTCAGGTCCTGAACTTCCAGGGCCACATCCCTGCCCCAAATCCCCCCTGGAGGTGCCGTGGTGAAATCGGAGCTCCTTTACCCAAAGGTCAGCGAAGCTGCCTGAGACTTCCTCCCACACTGAGGCACTGCAAACTCCAATTATTATTTGGAGAGAGTGATATTCTCATTTTTCAGATGAAGGAAATAAATCAGTCTGGTGCCTCTCCAGGGGGAAAAAAAAAAGATCATAATTGAGCTGCTTTTGCAAATCCTGCTTTAATTGTCTTAAGTGGCTCATCCTGACTGTGGATCTCGTCTTCCAAACTGCTCTGCTCCTTCTAGAATTGCCCAAACAAAAAGGATTTTGTCCAAACCTGCTCCTGCACTGGGGTGATCACAGGATTTTGCTGCAGCTGAGATGTTCAGCATCCCACATTTCCCAGAGCAAGGAGTAGAGGAATCAGGATCTGTCCCTCCCCTACACAACCCAAACCCTCCCTGGTGCTCAGGAAATTTGTGTTTCACCCTCCTAATTACCCTTGATGGGGGGAACCACCCAATTAATTTAAGGGAGAGGGCTCAGCACCTTTCCCACAGGATGTCCTGGGCACCAGCAGCACCCAGAACAATATTTAATTAAAGGAATTTAACGAAGCCTGATGAATGATTAATGAGCCTGTGCTGGGATGGAGAAACAATTTGTGGCTCACGTAACAAATCCCCTGCGAGGACACGGCCCTGGCTCGCAGGACACCGACGGGTGACTCTGCTTTTCCTCCTCATCAGCAGAACCCGCTCCTGCAGCTCTGGCTCCTCATGAATTTTTAAAAGCTTCCGTGTCTGTCCTCCCGTGCTCCACACGGCTCCCAAATCGCTCTCCGAATGTCATTAACACGCGCGTTAATTGAGCTGTGATTGGGATTGGCGGTGCTTGCTCAGGTCTGTAAAACCGGCGGGGTTTTTGTGGTCCCCAAAGCAGAACCTCTGGGCTCTGCTCTGCTCCCTCAAAGAGGGAAAACAAAAAATTCCTGCTCTTTTTTCCAAGCTTAAATTCTTTGTTCTGTCTCTCTGTGAGATCATTTGCAGCCCTGAAGATCTTTAATTTCTCCTTTTAATTTACAGCAGTGGCTGCAAAAGCAGAAATGCACAAAAAAACGTTGTTCAAATTCTATAACAGCAACACTGACTTCAAAAAAAATTCAATTTTCCTGCCACATCCATGCCAATCTCCTCTGGGGACAAGTGGGATCATTTCCTACAGGTCAGAAATATTTTGGTTAAGCCGACTCAGGTGCTGAAGTGCAGCAGCTCCAAACTTCAGGTATTACAAAAGGTGATTTTTTTTTTGGAAATAACTCTGCTTTCTCACCTCAATTTAGGTATTTTTCTGCTTTTTGAGTAACTGAGCGTGCTGCAAAGGAAAATCCAGCTTGACCTGGGCCTTCATGGGACCGAAATTAAGCTCAGGTTAATTTGGCTCAGGTTGGAAGGAGCCACTTCTCAAAGCTGCAGCATTTCCCTGGGCTGGGAGAGTGACTCAGAAAAGGACTCATCCCCCAAGTGCTCTCTGCTTTTGGGCTGCTCTGGAACCTTTCTCTTTGTAATTAAAGGAAAAAGAGAGTTTAGAGCTGCCTTGCGAGATCACACAGATCCTGTGTCCTCACCTTTGATTTTCCCTTTTGCTCTTTGCCAGCCAGGAGAATATTCAGGATTAAGTTCCATCCCTGGTTGCTGACACACACTCCAGGCTTGAGAACACAAAATCGATCTCCAGCCCTGCTGAGCCCTTCCTGAGGGCTTTGCAAAGCCTTGCACAGGTAAGAATGGATTCTGCTGGCTTGGGTTGTCCAGGGAGAAGGGCAGAAAATTAAAAAAAAAAAAAAAAAAAAAAAAAAAAATATAAATAACAGCTTATTGAAGAGCACACTGCTTTTAATAATGAGTTTAGAGGAATTTATCAAGGATTTCCTTCCCTGCTGCTCATCTGGTGTTCAACCCAGCCAGGACAGGATCAGTGTCCCTCCAAACCCAAATTGCAGCTGCTGGTTTGGGGACAGGAATCCTCAATAAACAGGGACAGCCCAGCCTGGTTTTTCCCTTTCTCATGAACACGAGGGGATGTGGAAATGGATTTTGTTGAGTGCTGGGAGTTTGGGGCAGCCCTGGTCCAGCACAGCCTGACCTGAGGAGTGACAGCGTGAGGGGGAATGGTTTTAATGGGAAAGAACACTGGGCTAGGGGGGATACTGGGGAGGAATTCCCAGTTTGAGGGTGGGCAGGGATGGAATTCCCAGATTTGCTGTGGCTGCTCCATCCCTGGAAGTGCCCAAGGCCAGGCTGGAGCGCCCTGGGATGGTGGAAGGTGTCCCTGTCCGTGGCAGAGGGTGGAAAAAGAAGATTTTTAGCTCCTTTCCCACCCAAACCATCCCCAAATTCCACGAATGCTCATTCCCAATTGCCCACTGCCAGGGGATGGGCAGCAAATCCCTCCCAGCCAACGCCACGATTCCATCAAGGACAGGTTCCCATTCCATTCCTGGGCATGGAATTCTCCACCACACAACCCCCTCACGTACCCACGGCAGTTTTCCTGTGATTTTTTGAGGCCTCTGCTCTGTTTCCCAGCAGACAAGGCCGTTCCTGGTGATTAACAGGTATTGTTTTGTCAGCTCTCAAACCGGGCTGAGATTTCAGCCGGGCAAAACTCCAAGTGCTGGAGCCTCCAGGCAAAGGCAGCACTCAGCAGAGTGAGGAAGAGCTCCCAGAATCCTGAACTGAGCTCTTTTTTTAATGCTGAATTAAAGGCTTTTATTTATATTTCAGGCTTCTCTTTGCAAGATAATCTCTCAAGTCTGTGTTCTTCCCCCCAAATCCGTGACAAAACCCTGAACTCTGCTCGCTCCGTGCAGACGGGGGAGCAGGGGGCTGGAATTGCCATTGGAAGCTGTAAAGTCACATTTATTTTCAGCTGACTCCGACCTTTCTGCAATCAAACCTCCCTTTTTTCGCTGGTTTTAATACTCGGTGGCTGAGCTTTTATTATCAATAATGCAAAAGGTGTGAGGGAAGCAGGAGCTGGACAAGAGCTGATGGAGGAAATCTGGAGATTTGCTGCACCCCTGACACTCACACATCACCTTTTACAAACATTTCGTGGGCTTAGGTCAAAAAAAAAAAAAAGATATAAAAATTGTTCTCAAGTAACCTAACCCTAACCCTAACCTGAACCCTCTTTGCCATCACCTCCACTCCTTTCCCAGCACTTGAACCCCCCTTTCCCAGAACCTGAACCCCTTTTCCATAACCTGCACCCCTGTTCCATCACTTCCACCCCTTTTCCATCACCTGCACCCCCTTTTCCATCACTTCCCCCCTTTCCCCTCCCCTGCCCCCCTTTCCCATCACCTGCTCCCCTTTCCCAGAATCTGAACCCCTTTTCTATCACCTGCACCCCCTTTTCCATGACTTCCCCCCCTTTCCCCTCCCCTGCCCTCCTTTCCCAGCAGCTGCACCCCTGTTCCATCACCTGAACCCTTTTCCCCTCACCTGAACCCCTTTCCCCTCCCCTGCCCCCCTTTCCCAGAACCTGAACCCCTTTTCCACCACCTCAAACCCCTTTCCGATCACCTGCACCCCCTTTTCCATCACTTCCACCCCTTTTCCATCACCTGCACCCCCTTTTCCACCACCTCAAACCCCTTTTCCATCCCCTGCACCCCCTTTTCCATCACTTCCCCCCTTTCCCTCCCCTGCGCCCTTTCCCGGCTCCCGCAGCCCCGTGCCCGCCCGGCTGGGGCTGAGCAGGATTGTGACAGTGCCACCTACCGCCACCAGCCCAGCTGGTCCCGCTGCCGAAGGGACAAACCGAGACAAAACTGAAATCGGGGGGGTCCCAGGGCGGGAGCAGCTCAGCACAGAGGGACGGCGTTCCCTGAGGAAATGCGATAAAACTGAGGGAAGAGCGGAGCCAAAGTAATTTTTGTGGTAGGGAGACAATAACGGAATGAGTGGAATGCTGCTTTGTGGCAGGAGGGATCTGGATTTCCCCAATCCAGCTGTTTTGGGGGTTCTTTCCTTGCCCAGGTAAAGGACAAAAGCCAGGTGGGAGCGGGACAGGGGGCTCAGGAAGAAAAGGGATGAAGAGAGACTTTGGACAAGGGGTGGAGTGCCAGGACACAGGGAATGGTTTCTCAGGGTTAGATGGGATTTTGGGAAGGAATTCCTGGCTGGGATGGAATTCCAGAGGAGATGGGGCTGCCCCTGGATCCCTGGCAGTGCCCAGGGCCAGGCTGGAGCACCCTGGGGCAGCGGGAGGTGTCCCTGCCATGGCAGGGGTGGCCCTGATGGGATTTCAGTCCCAGCCCCAGCCCCAGTCACAGCTCCAGTCCCAGCTCCAGTCCCAGTTCCAGTCACAGCCCCAGTCACAGCTCCTGTCACAGCTCCTGTCACAGCCCGTCAGGCAGCACAGCCCTGATGAGCCGTGTCCCCAGAAATGTCCCTCCCGGCCCCAAATGAACCCACCCAGCTCGGAGGGGACGGCAGGCCAGGCGTGAACAGCGCTGCTCCTGTTCCTGCTCCAGCTGCTCCCTGTCCTGATCCATGGAATTCAGGGAGAGCTGGAGGATTCTCTGCTCCCATTCCTGCTCCCTGCCCTGCTCCCTGTCCTGTTCCCTGTCCTGATCCATGGAATCCAGGGAGAGCTGGAAGATTCCCTGATCCCATTCCTGCTCCCTGCCCTGCTCCCTGTCCTGCTCCCTGTCCTGCTCCCTGTCCTGATCCATGGAACCCAGGGAGGGCTGGAGAATTCCCTGCTCCTGTTCCTGCTCCGTCTGCTCCCTGTCCTGCTCCCATTCTCTGCTGCCAGCCCCAAAATGAGCTGCAAATGCCCATCAAAGGCTCTGAGCGAAGGGTCACAATTCCTGCTCCACTCCTGACAGAATTCCCAGGAAAACAGGATTAGGGATTCCCCACCAGCAGCACATCCAGCACCCTCCCCATCCACACCTTTCACTTTTCCTCCAAGACAGAAAAATCAGGGTTAAGGCTGGCAGAGCTCTGAGGAGCCTGACTGGGAACTGGCTTTAATTCTGATTATTGATTTGTGCATTAATGTGCCATTACCCCCACAATCTACGGCAGCTGAAACCCAGACAATGTTCAAATTTATTGCTGCCTCCTTTTTTTTTTTCCTCTTGTTAAATCACTTTTATTGTTTCTTCCATCTCCAGAGATGCCTCGTGAACAACCTTCAATCAGACATTAAGGCTTCCAGTCAGGAAAAAATGTTAAGTGTGCAAAAAGCACATTTTTAAATGCATCATTCCCTTGTACATCTTCATAATCTTAAATGGTTTTTGTTCTTGAGGGTTCTTTACCATTAATTCCAGTTTGGCTTTGAGATGCTCAGGAGTTGGGAAGACCAAGGAGACCATGGGAAGTTTCCCATAATTGAGTTTTTCCAGGCTTGAAAATCTTATAAATAATTGTTTTCTGGCCTTAAAAAAAAAAAAATTCAAAATCCTTCTAAATTTGAAGTCTCCTCAGAGCTGCTGTAATTTGAATTCACCTCAGCACAGAAAGGTTTTTTTATTATTTAGGAGTGAATCCTTTGGTTTTCCTGGAGCAGCCATCCAAGGGTTACAGGGAATGCAGCACCTGCCTGGCGAGGCTGCATCTCTGCACAGGCCACGGGAATGGTGCCAAATGAAAATAAATAAATAAATTTTAAAAGGCTGCACAAACTCCTGATGCATTGCAGATAAAATGTAGATCAGGCTGGCACGAGGTGGGAACACACATGTCCTTCCTTCTCCTCTCCTTAGCCCAGGAAAATCTTTTTTTTTTTTAAAAAATAAACTAAAAATTTACTTTTAACAGTGTCTAAAGGCAATTATCCCATAGTAATCCGCAAATCTCAGCGGGTTTTGGTTGTTCCACCCAGCTTTGCTTTCACATTCATGTAAATAATCCATATTTAGGAGTGATACAATCATTTAATTAGGCATCACTCCCGTGTCATTACATTAATTGTTCATTTTGCTGTTGAAACAGCAGCTAATTGTGCTCCATAATTTAATTGTGCGCTGAAATTCCGTGATTTTACCTCAGGAAAATGCAGGAAATCATTTGGAACACAAGGGAAAGGCCAAGACACAGCCAGAAATGTTTTCTCAAAGAAAAAGAAAAAAATAAACCATACTTTCCTCACTTTCTACTTGTTTTCTTTTTTTGTTTGATGATTTTTTAATTTGTTCCAATTCGGAGTTCTTTTTGTATGCAGAGTGATTGATATTACTGCAAACAAACAAAAAAAAATAGAATAAATGAGAGTAATTTTATTAATGAAGAGATAGGAATAAATTAAAATAATTTTATTAATGAAGTGATAGGAAAAATGACATTATTCCTCCTTAATATTATGTAAAATAATTATTTTACATTATTATCATTATTATTATTAAAATAATTTAAATTTAAATATAATAAATTTAAATAATAATTATTATTTTACACTCTTAGGGGCTCAGGAGAGGATCCAGCTCCTCCCGTGCTCCCCTGGACTCTTTTCTCTGTGGATTTAATGCTCTTTGTGTGATCTCCTCACTCCAGCTCACTTTGAAAATACAAACATTTTTCCCTTTTTGTGCCAGATCTCCTCATCCTCCATCAGGAAGCAAACTTGAAATGTTATTTCTGTGAGTTCCTTGATGCCACCAGCTCCCCTGAAGGTTTCCTGCAGCAGGAATTGGAGGAGAAAACCCCCGGGCTCAGCAGGGCGAGCTGAGATGGCTCTGCTGCACCAGCAGTCGATAAATCCCAGCCCTGGCACGCACAGGGGGAGAAAATGTTGGGCTCAGCACGGGCTGGAGCAGAAATGTGGAGTCACTGCTGCTGCAGTGCGTTCATCACACACAATCCCTCGCACAGCGCCAAAAAACTCCTTTTTTTCACACAAAAATTCTCTTTATAAGGGAGAAAAAATGCTCTGCCCTCTGCGTGGATCTGACCAAAATCCCACACGGGGAAAATTCAGCTGCCAAGGCTGGGGTGCTGCTGAGGAGCAGCACTGGGGGGCCCTGGAGGATAAATTCTTACAACAATAAAGGAATTTTCACTCCCAAAGTGCTGGGAAAGCCCCCCTGATCCGTAGGAATAATTGTTCTCCCAAAGCAAAGCCAGGCTTAACAAGCCAGGCCTAACAGGACAGGGAGCTACAGGTGGGGTGGGTGGGACGATGGGGTGATTTTACAGATAAATTAAATACAGACAGGACTAAATATAGGACTAACTTAATATAAGGCTTACTAAATATAGCACTTGCTAAAGATAGGACTAATTAAATTAAATATAGGAGTCATTAAATATAGGACTAGCTCAATATAGCACTAAAGCTCACAGCCCCAAAAATCCTTTGGCTCTGATCTCAGGTTGAAAATAAGATTTCATCCCCTTAAATAGAGAACTCCACAACCCCAGTGAAAGACAAAAACCTCTCTGCTCTACGGTTTGGAAATTTAGATTGAGACTGCTCAGGAAAATAAGATTTCACCCCCCAAAATAGAGAATTCCACAACCCCAGTGAACAACAAAAACCTCTCTGCCCTCCATAATTCTGAAATTTAGATTGAGGCTGCTCAGGATCCCAAAGGAAGTTTCCAGCAGAGCTGAATTCCACTGCTGAGGGTCTGAAGGACTCCAAGATTTTGCTCTGCACCAAATAAAACCCAATTTCTGCTGTGTGGGTAAAGAACGGGAGCCCAGCCCTCGTTAGCGGAGTCCAGCTCCGTGCACAGGCAGAGCCCGGCTGGGCAGGGAATTTTCAGTGGGGGTTGGATGTGGATCCTGCAAGAAAACTGATTTTTATGGGGCCTTAGAGCAAACAGGGTGGGGTGGCAGCAGTTAAATCAGTTTTTGGAAGGTTTTTTTCCGTTCTCCATCCCTCTGTCCATCTCTCCAGGGGTGTTATCCCTCCTCTGGAGCTGCCCCTCAGCCCGTGATGATTTCAGCAGGGGGAGAGGCTGGAACAGTGCTGGAAATCAGGGTTTCAAATATTATTATAATATTATAATATAAATTTTATATATAATATATAAATTTTATTTATAATATATAATATATAATATATAAATTATATATATAATATATAATATATAATATATAATGATATAATGATATAATATTATAACATTATTTAAAATTATTATATAATATTCAAATATTATGTATATAGAGTATTTCCAGAGCCACAGCAGCTCTTCCAACACATCCTGAGCCTGGTTTTGTTCCCCTGGCTGCCCAAATTGACCTCCTGAAGAACATCCCAGGCTGTGACAGGGAAAAGGTACAAAAGGGACCAGGGGTCGACACTTCTGTGTCTCATCCAAGATTTGCTGGCTGGGGCAGGAATTCAGCCCAGACAAAAGAGCTGCAGCTTGTCCCTGGCACTTCCATCACTGGAATTAATCAGGATTAAATTCCTGCTCTCCTTACAGGGGCAGAGCCAAGAGGAGAGGACGAGTGGGAAGGACTTTAAATCGACAGAAATCAGGTTTAGATGGGATATTGGGAATAAATTCCTCCCTGTGAGGGTGGGATGGAATTCCCAGAGGAGTTGGGGCTGCTCCATCCCTGGGAGTGTCCAAGGCTGGGTTGGACAGGATGGGACAGGATCAATTTATGAGCAAACAGCGGAAAATTTGAAATCCCAGTGTTTTCCAGAACAATCCAACTGCAGCACAAACCAGGCCTTCGAGAGTTAAATAATTCCATTTTTTAAATCTGACTGTTCTGGCTCTGCAGCCCCTGCGAGCAAAAGGAGCCAAAATTCACATTTTTTGCCTCAGAAGCACTTTGCCAACTTCTCATTTTCAATCATTTCAGCAGCAATCCTGTGTCCAGCCCCAGTAAAAATTATTTGGCAGAAATTTGGCATCTGAACACCATCAAACATTTTGTGTTTGCGCCTCAATTCTCTGTCAAAAAACTCAAACGCTGAGCTCGCTCCAGGCCCCGCTGCCCCAACACCTGAGGAATGTGAAACTCCACCTTGTCCTGCTGCTGGGATATCAACTCCCTCTCTCAGACAATTTTCTGCTGGATTTGTTAATTAGTCAATCATTTGCCACGCGGGGTTTGCCGGTGCTGCGCCGTTATTGACCCGCCGCGGCACAGCCGCCTCCAGGCCTGCACTCCAAACCCGCCAGCTGAGTTTGACCTTTTTATTTCCTCTCCCGGGTGGATTTTCCTGCTGCTCACGGCTCCTGCAGGAGCCAGGCAAGCCCAGATTGTCCTGGCAGCGCGGGTGATCCCATCAAATCCCGATTTCCACATCAACGCTGCGGTGTTGAGCTGTGCTGGCCACATTGGAGAGGGGTTTGATGGACAAGAAAAATGTTTTCCCTGGGGATTTGAGGTTGAAAACGATGGCTGCAGTTTTATTTCCTGTATTTCAGCCCCTGTGCTGCCCAGGGTGCAGCTCTGAGCTCACACTCAGGCTCACTCAGCTCCTCACACAGCAGGGACACAAAACAAATCCTGTTCCTGCTGCACCCCAAGGACAGCTGGGACAAGGGTTCAGCCCAAAAGCACAAACAAGGGGGGCTGAGGGAGGAACGAGAAGGATGGGACTGCAGAACCTGGGGCTGCAATGGGACAGTGAAACCCCAATGTGCAAATGGACCAGAACTTAGAAAAGTGGGAGACCTCGGGACCGGCTGTGCATTTTGTGCCCATTTTGTGTCCATTTTGTGCCCATTCTGTGTCCATTTTGTGCCCATTCTGTGCCCATTTTGTGCCCATTTTGTGCCCATTCTGTGCCCATTTTGTGCCCATTTTGGGTCCACCTTGGCTGCAGCCCTGCCCAGGCTCTTGTCCTGCCCAAGGTTCACCCTTTCAATAAATCTCTGCTTTATTCCCCAGCTCTGCCCAGTCCCTGCTCCAGCCCAGCCCTCCCAAGGCACCGGGAGGGTTTCGATGGACAAGAGGAAGGTTTTCCCTGCGGATTTGGGGTTGCTGTGCAGGGAGTGTGGAGCGGGCGGTGGTCGGAGCAGACAGATTTGGGATTTTGAGGACTTTGTTTTTAACCTCAATTTTTTACTGGAGGGCTGCAGGTTTTAGCTGCACTTTGGGATTAGAAATACACTTGAATATTGCAATTGCTGGGGTGGGTTCTATCCCATTCCCTGCCCCCCAGCCTTTCCCAGAGGGGATCAAGGACTGTGATCTCCCAGAGTTATTCCTGAGGAAATCCCATCCCCTGAGCCCCCAGAACGCTCAGGACAGGGAGTGCTCCCTATTTTAAGAAAGAAAAGAGCTGCAGGTGCACAAATCACCTTTGAAATAATGGCACAGCCTGGATTTCCCCCCAGGCAGTGACCTCAGGTCGCTGTGGAGGACAGGAGATAACCCAACCCCTCCTCAGCAGCCAGACACAGGGCACTGCTGCAGATAAACATCACAACGCGACATTTCCTGCCTGCCTCAATCGAATTAATTAATTCCTTACTTAGGAACCGGCCCTGTCTCCAGCCTCATCCTTCGAGTGCTGACTGGAGCCTTTCTGTGCCTCCACATATCATTAACCTGAGCGCAGAGAGCCCTTTCCTGGGGGAAGGAGCATTTGTTTGCTGAGGAGCAGCAGAAACAGGCAGAAAAATCGATTTTACACTGCAAGATTTAGAATTGAATCAAAGAAATCCTTCCTGAAGGCCATGGCAAATAAAGACATCAGCTGTGAGGCAGCTGAGGGAAGCCACGGAGCGAAAATATTCTGCTTTAGGGCTTGGTTTTGTTATCTGAGCGCTCAGGTGGTACCACAGGTGTCAAACATGACACACACTGTCCTGAGGGGGAAAAAATCCAACCAAGGCTGCTAAAAATTCACCCACTGCTCACTGCAGTGTGTGTTTCATGTGTTAAATGGGTTTTATTGGCTAGTGAAAGCTGTCAGATCTCAGGGGACAAAGATTTTATCAGTGTTCAGATTTTGGATGGTTTGTGGCCCAAGCCAAGTTCCCAATTGTACCCCAAGTTCTTCTTTGTACCCCTCCAGAGTACAGATTTTTGGCTTTAACCCCTGGGGTAGAGCAAAAAATGTGAGGTTTGGTTGGAGGTGGGATTGCAGTGAAGAGATTTTGGGAAAGAAACCCCAAAGGAATTTCAAGCTCTTTATAAGGGCACCTTGAAATTGCAATAAAATACCGACACCCATCAAATAGCTTGGAGCCAAAAGTTACATTTTAATCCCAGAGCAGCTTTTTTTTCCCCAAGGTCAGGAGTCCACGGATGCTCTGAGCTCTTTTGTTCTCCTCTCCATCTCTAATCACCTTTTTTATTTTAAATCTTTCACGGCTCCCTCAGAACTCTTTGGGTGTTAAGCCAGCCCAGATAAGAGAAAGGATAAAAAAAAAGCCACATTGAAGTGACATTCACACAAATAAACAAATAAACAGGGAGGCTGCGGCTGCCTCTGTGTTTTATTTCTCTCAGATTGGTTCAAAACTCCAAAAAAACTCAGTCTGGGAGCAGGAATTGAGGAATTGAGCTCCATCTCCTTTCACCACCCAAGGGGAGCCACTTCTCCCTTTTTTGTGCTGCTTCCTGGTGGATTTAAACTTGGGAATGATGGAGAAACCCTCCCAGAGCTGAGGGCTGCTCCCGTCAGATTTTCCTTTCTCTGGAGCTCAGGGATGCCCTTCCCCAGCCCTTCCCCTCCTCAGGAAATCCGGGATCGTTCTGCACACAAAGGAAAATCAGGAGCACAAAGCCTCAAACGCTCTCCAGTGGCTTTAGCTTAGAGCAGCTGGAATCCATTGCCATGAAAAACAGCCAAGAAACTCCTTTCTATTATTCCCATTATTTCTATTATTCCCATTATTTCTATTATTTCCATTATATCTGTTATTTCCATTATTTCCATTATTTCCGTTATTTCCGTTATTTCCATTATTTCCATCACTTCCCTTATTTCCATCACTTCCCTTATTTCCATCACTTCCCTTATTTCCATTATTCCTGTTCTATACCTCAGACACAAAGCTGGAGATGAACAAGTTGGCTCCATTCTCTAATTTTACGAAATAAAAAAGCCCCAAACAGATGCAAGTTTTGGAACTCAGCCCCCGTTTTTCACTGCAGGGGTGAACTCACAGCAGCTCCTGCATTTTCCACACCAGAGCCCAAATTAGGTGGGATATTTTGCAAACAAATCTATTTTTCCATCCTTTATATGCTCCCCATGCTGAGGGTTGAAACTTGAATTAATATTTATGAAAAAGCTCTTCTTGATGTCGGAAGTACCAAGACCAAGCACAGCAATTCTTGACAAAAGAGGATTTTTTTTTCTGTATTATCCATTGCAAAAACATGGCATAAATAATATAAAGTGTATTAAAGGGTTTACATCCCCTTAAATAAATTCAGATTCCTGCATGCAGGAGCCTGGATGACAAAAAGGAATATTAAAATATGAGCAGCAGTTCTGGTGATTAACATTTAGTACCAAATAAGAATTGAGATCACTGAAGGATGTGGAGCCTAATGAGCAAAAATGACTTAATTTAACCTGCAGCAGAACTGCAAATACACTTTTACCTCCAATTTATATTATTTTTTTTTTTACATTTTTACCAGGCATGAGTCCAAGCAGTGATTTTTTTTAAAAAGCACCTTCCATGTCTTGTTTTAAATTGGTTTTGTGATAATAAAATGAAAACAAATTTTGAACACAAAATCTGGAATGTTTCACCCGGAATGCTTTACATTTATTAATTTATTTTGATCTTTATGGGCTTTCAGAGAGGTTGCTGGGAATGAGAACAACTGGGAAATGTGGAGATGACGCCTGAGAAGAAAACGCCCCATCCCAATCCCCGTGGATTCTTATTTAAATCTGTTTTTTGAGGAAACACGAGGTTTAAAGCAAAGTGGAGCATTTCCAAAGGATGAAAGGGAATGGGCCTGACATCCCCAGGGCTGGGAAACAGCAGGAAAATCTCCCCCAAGGAAATTTCCCTTGGCAGGGAGGGCCTGATCAATATTCTCAGTCATAACCGGGTTATTTAATTACGTGGGGATGAGCTCGGCTTTAACCAGATTTTTTTCCAGCTCAGGCTATTTAAAAAGCTTTCCCCAGAAATATCCCAGGGGAGGAGGCTCCAGCTTCACCCAAACCCAGCCCTGGGGGAGTTTGAGACCCCCTGACCCACCCTGCAGGGCTGGGGCTCCTTGGGGGCTCAGGGTTGCTTTTCCCTGAGCTTTTTAGGGTTTTTGAGCTTTTCTTGCCCAAAAAATCCAGAGTCAGAGGCAGAGAAGACAAACTGAATCCCCCAGTTTGTGTTTCCAAAGTTGTTTGCAAATTCACACCATTCCTTTTAAATTTATCCCAAAAATTCTGATTTTTACCCCAGCTGAGGGCCCTGAGACAAAAATGAACACTCCCAGCTCCGGCTTAATCAAGATTTGAAGAAGCTGTGTGTGTTTTTCCCTAATAACACGAGTTTAAAAATACATCACTGAAATTATTGATTTTCTTTCTGGGAGCCTCTGCATGATTCGATTTGATTTGTATTTATTGCTTCCCTCCTAATCAGCTTACAGTTATTTCTGCTAAGAATATCCTTTAGATGTTAAGAGAACAAGACTGGAGAAATTAAAGTGAAATTCCAGCCAAAACCAGCTCAGATTTTTGTACAAATCTTGCCCAGGCTCCTCTGAGTTTTTGGGCCAAAGTGATAATTAATATTATTAAATTTTCTCTTTTTTTTCCATAATAAAAACCGAGGTGAACCCTCCAAGCAGCACTGCTTGAACAACCCCTTCTTTCTTAATTTCCTTGTGAAACTTTCTCACCTGGAAAAAGAAAAAACCCTCTAGCTCTGCTCAGGGTGTGCATCAGGAGAAGAAATGTTATTGGAATTATAGGAAATAAATATAAAATAGAGAATAAATAAATGATTCTATAAATTATATAAAATATATAAAACATATAGCTTTTATAACAATATAAGATATATAAAATATATGAAATATAAAAATATAAAAATATAAAAATATAAAAATATAAAAATCATATAAATTATATAAATCATATAAATTATATAAATCATATAAATTATATTTTGTACACCATCTCCATAGGAACTGATCCTCCCAGGGCCCAGCAGCGAGCTGGACTCTTCCTTCAGCACCAATTAAAAAAGAAAAATTTTTTCTTTTGCAGTTGTGTGGGGCTGTCACTGCTTCCTCCTCACACATCAATTAAAACTCCAGCAGGAGAGCAATTAACCCCGATCCAAATGAGACTGGAGGGAGAAATGTTCCCTCTCATTTCAGGCATCAGCACCATCCGTATTTCAGTTTATTTCTTCTGCCTCTGCTGGAGGGGGACGCAGAGCTCCAGGAAAAATGAAAAAGCACAACCGTGGCCACTTCTCAAAGTGCTATTTTTAGAAAGGGAAAACTAAAAATAAAACTCTCCCCAAACGAGGTGGGATGAGCTATTTTTGCTCAATTCTCACCAGAAGATTGCGGCCCTGACCTGGATTTGTCCTTTTGCAGTTTCCAGCTGGAGACGTCAAAACCCAAAGGTGGGAAAGGGACCGAGAGCCACGACCCCGACGGAGCCAAACCCAGGGGCTGCCTCTGCTCCCAGCCACCAAAATCCCGGTTTGACCTCATCCTGGAGGGGTTTGTGGAGTTAAATCCCGGTTTTACCTCATCCTGGAGGGGTTTGTGCACTTAAATCCCAGTTTTACCTCATCCTGGAGGGGTTTGTGCACTTAAATCCCAGTTTTCCATTACCCTGGGGGGTTTTATGCACTCAAATCCCAGTTTTCCCTGATCCTTGAGGGTTTGATGCACTTAAATCCCAGTTTTTCTGATCCTTTCTAGGGTTTTATGCAGTTAAATCCCAGTTTTCCCTGATCCTTTCTAGGGTTTTATGCAGTTAAATCCCAGTTTTCCATGATCCTTTCTAGAGTTTTGTGGAGTCAAATCCCAGTTTTCCCTGATCCTGGAGGGGTTTCTGGAGTTAAATCCCAGTTTCCTCTGATCCTTGAGGGTTTTATGCACTCAAATCCCAGTTTTCCCTGATCCTTGAGGGTTTTGTGCACTCAAATCCCAGAGCTTTTGCTGACCAAGGATTCCAAAAGTTGCTGGAATTTATTCGTGGAAAACCAACAAATTTTGCCCGATCAATATTTTTTTTTTTAATTTTTAATGAAATCAATAAATTTCTGCCCAATCCCTGAATCTCAGGCAGCTGGAGGCACAAGTTCTCCTCTCTTCTTTCCCTGTTATCCACCCGAAGCTGCAGGAATCTCCAATATATTTCTTTTATTTCCATTATTAACCAGCAGACTCCAGGCTAAACCCTTCAGGGAATAATTCAGGCTCCTGAATTCCTCCAGATTAAAGAAGTGGCCCCTGGAAACACAGCAGGAGGCGGCCAGGAAAGGGAAAATCCCAGCCCAGGAGGTGTAAAATGGATGGGAGTTAAAAATGCTGGGAAAACACCCCGGGAGAGCGTGGGCAGCCTGGAAAAAAATTCATTTTTTGAAGCGAGTGAATGACTGAAGTGAGTCTGGAGCTGTGAAATTGTTCTGGGTGCTGACACTGCAGGAAATTTGGAGTGGAATTTTGGGTGAATCCAGGCTGGATGGAGCCACCCGGGCCAGGGGAAGGCGGCCCTGCCCTGGCAGGGGGTGGGATTTGGGATTTGGGATTGATGGGAAGGGATTGATGGGATGGGATTTGGGATTTGGGATTTGGGATTTGGGATTTGGGATTTGGGATTTGGGATTTGGGATTTGGGATTTGGGATTTGGGATTTGGGATTTGGGATTTGGGATTTGGGATGGGAGTGGTGGGATGGGATGAGATTTGGGGTTTGGGATTTGTGATTTGGGACGGGATGGGATGGGATGGGATGGGATGGGATGGGATGGGATGGGATGGGATGGGATGGGATGGGATGGGATGGGATGGGATGGGATGGGATGGGATGGGATGGGATGGGATGGGATGGGATGGGATGGGATGGGATGGGATGGGATGGGATGGGATGGGATGGGATGGGATGGGATGGGATGGGATGGGATGGGATGGGATGGGATGGGATGGGATGGGATGGGATGGGATGGGATGGGATGGGATGGGATGGGATGGGATGGGATGGGATGGGATGGGATGGGGTGGGATGGGATGGGATGGGATTGATGGGATGGGATTTAAGGTCTCTTCCAACCCAAACTATTAAAAAAGTTACCAACACAAACCTTCAGCTTAAACAAACTGAAACCAGGCTTTACATTAAAAACTTACCAAGACAAACCTTCAACTTAGCAAACAAACCAGGCTTTATATTAAACTTTATGTTAACTTTATTTTATTATAAATTTTATGTTAACTCACCAAGACAAACCCCCTTTAAGCTGATAAATAATCTGTAATGTTCCAACTGTCCGGTGCCTTCGCTCTGCTGCCTCTCTCCAGCATCAAGAACCCCGCCCTAATCCCCCTTTTATTCTGCCCATCTGGTTCAATATTTTCTTAATATATTCAAATTAATTCATTGTCACTGGCTATATTTTGATCTCCTCTCCCTGGGAGCAGCCAGGCTGTTGTGCTACTCCACCTCCTGTGTTCTTTTCCCTTTTTCTTTATTTTTTTTTCTTTTTTGGAGGGAGCTGCAGGACTCAGGCTCACCCTCCCACCCCTGCAGGCTTGTCAAGAATGGATAATTGAGATTAAAATCGATGCTGCTGCTTTCCCTTTCCATGGGGGTGCCCCTTCCTCCCCTCCTCCTGCCTCAATCCTGAGATATCAGGATTTGATTTTGATTTTTACTTTGCTCAGAAGTAAAAGCTCTTGTTTGCTCAACTTTGAGGCAAAACCAGCTCCCCTTAAGCACAAATATCTGCATTTCCAAACCTCCAATGCAGAGATGGGCAGAGAGGGAAAAGGGATTAATTACTCATCAGAAAAGAGGGAACGTCTCAGACTGATTTCCCTGACTCACTTCAACCTTCAAACCACCTTCAGGGTAATGTAGCAGGAGCTCTGTCCCCCTGCATCTGATTACAGAGCAGGAAAATCACATTGAGAGGCTCTGCTTTCAATTAAAACAATGAATTTTATTTCAGCATTTCTGCACTAAACACCTCTGGGAATGCCAACTTCCCCCCTTCTAAATATCCTGATTTTCAAAGCAATTTTTGTATGTACATGAGATGCATTGTGTTCCATAAAAGTTTGCATTTCCTGGTATCACTATTAAATAAATAAATCAAACCCAGCCCTGCTTGATTACAAATCAACAATTTATTTTGCGTGAGGGGTAAATGGGTTTCAAACGCCGAGGTGTTTAATGAGAGGGAGTTTTATTACAAAGTTCCATCTGCCAGTCCTTGTTTCCAGGAGATTAAAAGGATAATAAAAGCTCCCAAGTACCTCTGTTAACTGTGTGTTTGCTCATACAGTGAATTTTCCTTATGGATAAACCCATCATCAGTTCCCCCCTCCCACTCTTTATTATCGGGGGGGAAAAATTATAATAAACCAGATCATAACGTGTCTTCCACCCTAAAAAGAAACAAAATACAATACCCTGCGAGGCAATAATTTTATTTTTACTCCCAATGAAGCCCAGGGGGGGTTGTGCCTACAGCAGAAACTTCCAGTAACATTAATGAAGGTGGTTTAGGATCCGTTCATTAGCATCAAATGCTCGTCCTGCGTGGGTGACCGGAGGCTCCGGAGGCTCCGGAGGCTCCGGAGGCGGAGCGGGGCTGGAGCGGGGCCGGGGCGGGCCGGGGCAGGAGCGGAGCCGTGCCCTGCCCGCAGTGCTGCAGTCCTATGACAGCGTCATGTTAATGAGGAGCGGGGGCTGCTCCGTGTGCTCGGCAAAGTTTAACCGCGGCCCCCGGGACTCTGCCCGGCCCCCGGGACTCTGCCCGGCCCCGGGACTCTGCCCGGCCCCGGGGACTCTGCCCGGCCCTCCAGGGCGCTTTGCCGGGAGGGTTTTGCTTTTCGCGGCATCATCCGCTCCAAAAATTCAGGCTGTGAGCTTTTTCTGCACCTCCTGAGCGAGGAGTTAACTCTCCCCCCTCAGCGTCCCTCTGCTTTTCCATGCGAGCTGTGGCAGGGATTTTTTCTAGCACCAGCAGTTTTGGGGGTTTGGGGGGGTGTTTCATATTTTTATTTATTTTTTTCTCTTTACAGTTTACTAATCCGTTTCCTCCGCAGCCGTAATCCCCCCGGGAGGAGTTGGGAGCCTGGATGGCAGCCAGGCACCGTCATGCAGCCCATACAAAGTCTGTTTTCCCCCCATAAACGTAATTTCCAACGAGGTTTCAAACAATTTATTATTCATTCCCAGCAATGCACCAAGCGTTGGATCAAAGCGGGCGGGTGGGAGGAACAGAGAAGGGAAGAGAAGAAGGAAGGAGGAGAGGAAGAAAAGAACCAAGAGCAAGGATTTGGGGTGCCGGGAGGGTCTCCCGAACTCTCGCTGAGTCAGCCCGGCTGCTCCAGGGCTTCCCCCGCTCCTCCCGCAGAGCCCGGGGCGGGTGCGGGGAGCGCTCGGTGCCGCAGAGCCCCGGGCAGCGCCCGCCTCCCCCGCCCGCGGCGACCTTCACACGCCGGGGGACAGGGGACAGCGGGGGACGGGGGGACAGCGAGGGAAGGACCCTCCCCACCCATCTGCGGGACCCCCTGAGACCCCCCGAGCCCCCGCTGCAGGCCGGTCCCGGCCCCGGTCCCGCCCGGCGGGAGCTGTCCGTGGTGATGGAGCGCTGATCCCAAACCCGGATCCCAAATCCTGGATCCCAAACCCCGCATCCCAAACCCGGATCCCAAACCCGGATCCCAAATCATGGATCCCAAACCCCGCATCCCAAACCCCGCATCCCAATCCCCGCATCCCGCTCCCGCATCCCAAACCCGCATCCCAAACCCGCATCCCCGGCCCCGTTCTCGGCCCTACCCGGCTCTGCAGCCCCCGCGCTCCGCTCTGCCCTGGGCGCTGAGGGAACTGCGGCTGCGGGAGAGAAAAGAGAGGAAAAGAGGGAGAAGAGTGAAAAAAAAAAAGGGGTGGGAGAAAGAGGGGAAGGAAATGAAAGGAAGGAAAGAGAGAGAAGAGGAATAAGAAATAAGCAAAAGAAAGGGAAGGGAGAAAAGAAAGGGAAGAATGGAAAGTGAGGGAGGATAAAAGAGGGGGAGGGAGGAAGGAGGGAAGGAAAGAAAGGAAGGAAGAAAGGAAAGAAAGAGGGTGCTGGCCTAGGGAAGGGGGGGAAAGGAAGCAGGGCAAGAGGGAAGGAACACGGGAAAGGGAAGGGGCAGCAGGGGGAAGAAAGGAGACCCGGGGGGCAGCGGAGACCCGGGGGGAGTGGGTGGGCACTCAGGGGAAGGGAGTGGGGAAGGGGCACCGGGGAGGTGCCAGGGCCGGGCAGGGCAGCCGGGACGAGGCGAGGGACGGCACGGGAAGGAAGGGGGAGCCGGGGCGGGGCGCGGGGCGGGCCGGGGGGAGCCGCCCCCCGCACGCGTGTGCGGGGCCGCCCCGCAGCCGCCCGGCCGGGCTATAAAAGGGGCGGCGGCGGCCGGAGCAGCCCCGCACCGCCGCCCCCCAGCGCCCCACCATGAGCTACACCATGGAGCCCCTGGGCAACCCCTCGTACCGCAGGGTGACCGAGACCCGGGCCACCTACAGCCGCGCCAGCGCGTCCCCGTCCAGCGGCTTCCGCTCGCAGTCGTGGTCGCGGGGCTCGGGCAGCACCGTGTCCTCCTCCTACAAGCGCCCCAACCTGGGCGGCCCCCGCGCCGCCTACGGCTCCACGGTGCTGAGCTCGGCCGAGAGCCTGGACGTGAGCCAGTCCTCTCTGCTGAACGGCGCGGCCGAGCTCAAGCTGAGCCGCTCCAACGAGAAGGAGCAGCTGCAGGGGCTCAACGACCGCTTCGCCGGCTACATCGAGAAGGTGCATTACCTGGAGCAGCAGAACAAGGAGATCGAGGCGGAGCTGGCGGCGCTGCGGCAGAAACACGCCGGGAGGGCGCAGCTGAGCGACGCCTACGAGCAGGAGCTGCGGGAGCTGCGCGGGGCGCTGGAGCAGGTGAGCCACGAGAAGGCGCAGATCCAGCTGGACTCGGAGCACATCGAGGAGGACATCCAGCGCCTGCGGGAGCGCTTCGAGGATGAGGCGCGGCTGCGCGACGAGACGGAGGCGACCATCCGCGCCCTGCGCAAGGAGATGGAGGAGGCCTCGCTGATGCGCGCCGAGCTGGACAAGAAGGTGCAGTCGCTGCAGGACGAGGTGGCCTTCCTGAGGGGCAACCACGAGGAGGAGGTGGCCGAGCTGCTGGCGCAGCTGCAGGCGTCGCACGCCACCGTGGAGAGGAAGGACTACCTGAAGACGGACCTGACGACGGCGCTGAAGGAGATCCGCGCCCAGCTCGAGTGCCAGTCCGACCACAACATGCACCAGGCCGAGGAGTGGTTCAAGTGCCGCTACGCCAAGCTCACCGAGGCGGCCGAGCAGAACAAGGAGGCGATCCGCTCCGCCAAGGAGGAGATCGCCGAGTACCGCCGGCAGCTCCAGTCCAAGAGCATCGAGCTCGAGTCGGTGCGCGGCACCAAGGAGTCGCTGGAGAGGCAGCTCAGCGACATCGAGGAGCGCCACAATAACGACCTCACCACCTATCAGGTACCGGGGAGGCGGCGCGGGGCTGGCCCGAGCGCGGCGGGGAGGCGGGGGATGCCCGGTGCCGGCTCCGGGGGGAAGGATGCGGGGGATGCCCTGTACCGGCTCCGGGAGGAGGAAATGCGGGAAATGCCCGGTGCCGGCTCCGGGGGGAGGAAGTGCGGGAGGTGCCCGGTGCCGGCTCAGGCGGGAGGAAATGCGGGAGGTGCCCGGTGCCGGCTCTGGGAGGAGGGATGCAGGGGATGCCCTGTATCGGCTCCGGGAGGAGGAAATGCGGGAGGTGCCCGGTGCCGGCTCCGGGAGGAGGAAATGCGGGAAATGCCCGGTGCCCGCTCCAGCGGGAGGGATGCTGGAGGTGCCCTGTGCCACGTCCGGGAGGAGGAAATGCGGGAGGTGCCCGGTGCCGGCTCCGGGGGGAGAAAATGCGGGAGGTGCCCTGTGCCCGCTCCGGGAGGAGGAAATGCGGGAGGTGCCCTGTGCCCGCTCCGCAGCGAGGGACGCGGGAAGCGGGGGGAGGACGCTGCGGAGGGAGCGGGTGGGTCCTGCCGTGATGCCGGCCCTGCCTCCCCGAGCGGCGGGGAAGAGTTTCCAAAAGTCCTCTCCGAGAAGTTCTGCCCGCTCTGCCCCCCCGAGCGGCGTCCCTCGGTGCCACAGGGGTTTTCTGCGCCTCCCTTGCAGGACACGATTCACCAGCTGGAAAACGAGCTCAGAGGGACGAAGTGGGAGATGGCCCGTCACTTGCGGGAGTACCAGGACCTCCTCAATGTCAAGATGGCCCTGGACATCGAAATTGCTGCATACAGGTACAGTGGCACCCTTGCAGACACGCCTGGAATATTAATAGCACTGCGGATGCTGCCGGCTCGGGAGGCTCTGCCACAGCTGAGAAATATCCGCATGCGGCCAACACGGCTGAAAACGAGAGCTCGGCTCAGCCCAGTGAGAGCCCAGAAGGTCATTAGGGAGCGGCTAATGAGCGGCGGAGCTGCCAGGCAGCCCCGCGGGCTCAGCACAGCGTGACTCAGTGCGGCGGCTCCCGCGCCGCAGTCTGTCCTTGGCTGCACGGGCAGGGATGCAGCGAGACACGAGGTTATTTTTAATTCCTCTGCAGATGCCAGGCGTGCAGGGCTTGTCAGCAGAGCTCCCTTTCATCGCCTGGCAGAGACAGCTGAATTTGCTTGATCACGGTTTGAGGCAGCGGGCGCTGATGTGCCTGTCACAAACACTTTTGCTTTTCTTGCTCAACTTTTCCTTCAGAGGCGTCTGCTCTAATCTGGAGCTGAGCGTTGCTTGCTGTTGCCATCACCTGGCAGGTTTTTTCAGTCTCCTCTGTATCACTTCAGAACTCTCGCTGGAGAGCTCCTGATTTTTCTGGGTCACAGGCTGAGATGAAAAACATTTGAACAGAATAAAGTAAAAGCAACACAAAAACATCCCCATCTCCAGGTCTGTTCAGATTCCTGGGGTTGTTCAGACACACAGACACCCCCGGGGCTGTAGCTGGTTGCTGCCAAAGTCAGCTTTAGTCCCCAGTTCTCTTATTCCCACCAAGAAAAGGTGGATGCCCAAATCATTAAATTAGAACACGCGCTCTAATCAGCTGTGACAGTCTCAGACACAATATTTGATTTGGGTCTCCTGGCTGTGTCAGGTTCTGTTTGCCCAAGTCGTAATGAATCCTGTGAAATTAGTTAGTTTGTCCTAATCCCTGCTGATTTACACTGTAATGAAGCTGCCTGACAGTAAAGATGAATTTTAACTGTTCTCTGAAGGTTTCACCCCTTGCCATGAGCAAAACCAGGCTGAGAACTGCTGAATGTGAGTTCTGCAGAGGAGCAGGTTCAAGGGCAGCTGGGCTGGGGCTGTGAGCAGTGATGGCCCTGGTGGGTTCCAGCACATTCCACGGCAAACTGGTTCCATCCTGCTGGCAGGGGAACAGCACAGCAGGGAAATATTACAGAATTCGGGAATGGTTTGGGTTGGAAGAGGCCTTAAAGCTCATCCCAAAGCAGGGACACCTTCCACTATCCCAGGCTGCTCCAAGCCCTGTCCAGCCTGGCCTTGGGCAGTTCCAAGGATGGGGCAGCCACAATAATTCCAATAGCTGTCCCTTATTTGGTTGTTTTTATGCTCATTTTGGTTTTTTCTCTCCTCCTGATTCCCTTAGGAAGCTGCTGGAGGGTGAAGAGACAAGATTCAGTGCCTTCTCTGGAAGCATTACTGGTCCCATATTCACACACAGACAACCATCTGTCACAATAGCATCCACCAAAATCCAGAAAACCAAAATCGAACCGCCAAAGCTGAAGGTCCAGCACAAGTTTGTAGAAGAAATCATCGAGGAGACAAAGGTGGAGGACGAGAAGTCTGAAATGGAAGATGCCCTGACGGCCATCGCGGAAGAAATGGCAGCCAAGGCACAGCAAGAGGAGCAGGAGGAGGAAAAAGCAGAAGAAGCTGCAGAGGAAGAGGTTTCTGAGAAGGCTCCTGCAGAACAAGAGGAGGAGGAGAAGGAGGAAGAGGAAGCGGAGGAGGAGGAGGAAGCTGCAAAATCTGACGCCGCGGAAGAAGGCGGCTCTGAAAAAGAAGAAATCGAGGAAAAAGAAGAAGGGGAGGAAGCTGAGGAAGAGGAGGAAAAACCTGAGGCCAAGGGCAAAGCTGAAGAGGCACCAGCAAAGGCAGAGAAGGTCAAAACACCTCCCGTGAAGTCCCCTCCGAAATCCCCCGTCACAGAGCCCGCCAAGGCCGCCCCCAAAGAAAAACCCGCGGAAGCAGCGAAGGAACAGAAGGCGGAGAAAGCGGAGAAGGCGGCCAAGGAGGAGGAGAAAGCAGCGTCCCCTGAGAAACCCGCCACGCCAAAGGTGACCTCCCCCGAGAAACCCGCCAGCCCCGAGAAACCCGCCAGCCCCGAGAAACCCGCCAGCCCCGAGAAACCCGCCAGCCCCGAGAAACCCGCCAGCCCCGAGAAACCCGCCTCCCCCGACAAGGCCGTGAGCCCGGGGAAAGCCGTGGCCCTGGACAAGCTGGCACCACCGGAGAAGGCGCGCACCCCTGAGAAGCTGGCGAGCCCCGAGAAGCCGCGGACCCCCGAGAAGCCGCGGACCCCTGAGAAGCCCGTGACCCCCGAGAAGCCCCGGACCCCTGAGAAGCCCCAGTCCCCCGAGAAGCCCCAGTCCCCCGAGAAGCCTCCCTCCCCAGTCAAGGACGCCAAGGCTGTGGTGGAGGAGACCATCACCGTCACCAAGGTGACGAAAGTGAGCGCCGAGGCCGAGAAGGAGTCCAGGAAAGAGGACATCGCGGTCAACGGGGAGGTGGAGGAGAAGAAGGAGGAGGAATCCAAAGAGAAGGAGGAGGAGGACAAGGGAGTGGTGACCAACGGCCTCGATGTGAGCCCCGTGGATGACAAGGCCGAGAAAATCGTGGTCACCAAAAAAGTGGAGAAGATCACGGGGGAGGGTGGGGACAGCGGGACCACGTTCATCACCAAGTCGGTGACCGTCACTCAGAAGGTGGAGGAGCACGAGGAGAGCTTTGAGGAGAAGCTGGTGTCCACCAAGAAGGTGGAGAAAGTCACCTCACACGCCGTAGTAAAGGAGATTAAAGAGAGCGAATAAAACCCAACCATAGCTAAAATTCAAACCAATTCAAGAGCTTGGGTCGGTGCAAAAGGTTAAGCCATAGACAGCTGCAAAAATGCATGTGGGTGACGGCTTCAAAGCAGATCGGGTTCTCTCACGGAGGCTCCAGACACACAGTATTTTACTTTTTCGTGCAATATAGGGAAGGGGGGGGGGAATGCATGCAGGCTCAAGATGTACTCCCTCCACAGAGCTTGGGGATCTGCAAAAACAAAAAAAAAAATTACTACTATTACTAGTGCATGAGATGAAATGTGCAGAGGAAGCTTCTCTGCATTTCCTGAGCTGTTGGAGGGATGGATCTGAGGAACGAGTTCAGATTTATTATGCAAAGAACCAACTGAGCCAAAAACCGAAAACAGTAATAGAGTACTCATGAGAACCAGAACTCTCCTAGCCTTAAAAAAAAATAAAAAATAAAGCTACTTATAACTAATTATGTTTACCTCACTGGTGCAATTAGGGTGGACTTTTGCTCCTGGGAGAACCTCGTTGACATGCACAGTGCGCAACCTTTTGTTGTTTGATGTAAAACAGTCACAGCAGTTCTTGCTCAATAAAGGTCAATATGAAAACGTGACTCACTTTTTGGGTGACTTTTTCCCCCAATTCAAACCCTTCCCTGAGCTGGATGCTCTCTCCTGAATGGGAATGCAGTTGAGTGGGTTCAAAATTTGAGTTGTTTCTTTTCTTTAATGTTCTCATTTCTCAGGAGTTGGACTTTGATGGTCCTTGGGGGTCCCATCCGGCTCAGGAGGTTCTGGGGCTTGGGAATTGGATTTGATGGGCAAATTTCCTCTGGCAACACAAAGGCTGGGTTAAGAAAATGAGAGCCACATCCCAAAATTTCCAGAGGAATCCACTGAACTCCTCTGCGTGGCCTTGAGGTGTTTGGAGGGTTTGAAATTGCTTTTTTTAGGAAGGGGGAGGTCTCTGAGCCCTCAATTCTGCTTGTGCTGAGCCAAAAAAATGTTAAAATCTGCTGTAAGTGTAATTTTCCTCCTCACACACCAACATCCACACATAAAATGTCCAAAGTTTTTCCAATGATTTGGAAATTTTCAAATAATTCCTTGTTTTTCCTGGGGAGAAAGGCTCTATGAACCACAGCTGGGTGTGGCAGCTTCTGTGGCACCAATTTGTCACTTAATTGAGCAAAAAACCCATTGAGGGAACTCAACCAAGCCACCACGAGGTCCTCAAAATGGGCTTGGTTCTGGTTATTTTACCCCCTCCTGCTTTAATTCTATGGGAACCTCATTGATTCTCTGGCTCCAATGATCAAAAAGTTCAATCTAAACACAAAATTCTGAAATCAAAAATTCAGCCCAGGGGTTACAAACCCAACATTTCCTAATTTCCAGTGGTTTCCACTCCCAATTCCCAATAATTTCCACTCCCAAGTGGTGGCCTCTCCCAGGCTGGCTCTGTTGAGAGCAAAGCCAATTGAAAATTGTTCTACATGGAAAAATAAATGGAGACAAATGAAACAAAGGGAGGAAGATAAAGGCCTCAACCCCAATGTGGGAATTAATTGGTCATTATGGGATTAATTTGGTGTTTATTGATGTTTATTTCCCATTTTAAAAGGAAAATGAAGATTGCAGCTGCTGCCCCTCCTCCCATAACTCACAAAGAAATGCAAATAATTTTCCAGCCTGGATTCAGGCCACTGGCTGGCCTGGAATCTGCTGCCTAATTGAGAGTCTGATGAAAATCTAGGATTTCCATGCGCCTTGGATTCTTCACTCCATCAATAATTGAAGATCAAGGAGTTTTTAATTGAAAGGGTTCAGCGAGTTCTTCACTGGAGGAATGGTGGAGAGCCCACAGCAGATAAAGCTTTCAAATAAATCCGGGTGTCTTTGTGGGGCAAACCCGTGGATGTTTCTCCTGCTATCAATAATGGGATCTGTGCTCCACAGCCTGGCTGCTGAGTGATGTTTAATTAAAGCAGAGTTAGCAAATTAAACGGCAGCTTCTCCCTGGTCACGTGTGGGTGTGACACAAAAATAACTTTACCTTTGGGAATTGGGAGTTCAGTGCTCCCCTATTTTTGGTGTCTGCACCAAATTTGTGTTAAAACACGAAGTGCCCAAAGGTTTGGGAGAATTGAAGGCGTTTTCCCCTTGGGTTTAAAGAAAAATTTCCAGGAGAACACCACGATCAAACCAGAGGCCAATATTTAATGTGGAATTATGTGTGCGTGCTTCCAAGTTCTAGAAGCCATTAAAATGTCCCAAATTAAATGAATTTAAAACTTCAAACCCCTCATGATGGGAAGTTGGGAATTTTCAGCATGGAGAGGTCACCTTGCCCTGTGGATTAAATGTTGGTGTCAGCAGGAGACTCAGGAACATTTAACGTGTGCAGGTGGGATCCCAGGGGTTCTTTTCCATGCTGGGATTCCTTTCCAGCTGCTTTCTCCTCAGGCCTGGTAGGACACGTCCCCAGGGACCCCCAAATCCTGATTTGTGTGGGTTTGCTCCTCGGGCAATCCAGGATTGCAGTTCCTGGGATGAGGGGCTGCCCCAATGGATGATTTTTTCCACCCCCTGGATGATTTTGGGAGGGAAACCCCTGGCTGGATGAGTTTCACAGCGTCCTCATTTCCCCCCTTTCCCACCCAAAATATCTCACAGCTTTCACTCATCACCCACAACTGCATTTCCCCCTCTGCTCCAACACGGAGCATTTGTGAATTTATCCCATTTCCCACTGCAGATGTTCCCAGCAAATCCTGAGAGGAACAAGCAAGTGGTTAACACATTTCTAAATGTTTATAAAACTGTAAGAACTGATTAATATTTAATGGCGCCAAGAGGTTTTTGTCTACTGACATCTGCAATCAAACAGTTTCAAAGGAGAGCACAATTCCCGGGCAGAGAGGCATAAATAGGATGTTATTTGCCTGTTCTGCACCAATTACTCCTCCAGACTGCACAGAACCAGTGAAGGGAATAATTATTTTCAGACAGTGAAGTTTATTAAACAATAAAAAAAATCCATGAAGGGAAAAATAATAATTAGAGGAATTTACAGTGAAGATTTCTATGTCTTTTTCTAAGGTGGGATATTCAGACCACCGTGGTTTCAGGAGCTGGAGGGCTCTAAACTGGGATCTTTCTGCTGTGCTGGCACATGGAGAGGCCAGAGTTATTTTTCAGCACCCCAGAATGAAATTCCAGGTGGGAACAAACTGGGAAGCGTTACAAAACACAAACAGGAGGCGTCTGCCAAGGAGCTGAGTCAGGCACCAGAATTTTCTCCAGTCATCGGGGTTTGTGCTCTCCCCGTGGGCTTCAGCCCTGCTTTTTCAGGGATTTTTATTTTCTTCAGAACTTCAAATTGAGGAGTTAAGTCTCCCTAACTAATCTGGGAAGGCAGCAGTGATGAACTGTTAATTATTTAGTTATTGGAAGGGGGATTTCTGGAATGTGGGTGCTCTGTACAGGTGTTCCCCCTGCTGAGGGGGTGTTTGTGCACCCCAGGGAGAGCACCCAGCACCTCCCAGGGGTGAGATCTCAGCCTGGCCCAGACCCCGAGAGCAGCAAACACCCCCAGGACCCTTCTGCCTTCACTCGCA
Organism: Prinia subflava; assembly: GCF_021018805.1. Taxonomy (NCBI): domain Eukaryota; kingdom Metazoa; phylum Chordata; class Aves; order Passeriformes; family Cisticolidae; genus Prinia; species Prinia subflava. Next base: position 565,676 of record NC_086275.1, on the reverse strand, counting down.
GCTGCAGCCCAAACTTTCTCCCGAGCCTCCCTCTGCCAGCTTTTACTGCATTGCGTCAAAAGCAGCGCCCGGATTTTCCAAGGTGAGGCGAGTGCTGGCAGCAGGATCCATCCCGCAGCCCTGGGAGCAGCCGGGAACGCAAACCCCAGCCCGGCCTGGCTGCCGGCCTCCCCCGGCCCGGGGGCACCGCGGGGCCGCAGCTCCCGCCGGGGCTGGCTCAGCCCTGCGGAGCTGCAGAGCATCAGAAACAACCGGGGGAGCCGGGATCGGCCCCGGAGCGGCAGCGGGGGACGGGGGGAGCTGCTGCAGCCCCCGGGGTGATGCTCCGGAGCAGCCCTGGGTGCGCAGGGAGCTCCGGATTCCCGAAGATGAGAGGGATGCCGAGGGCTGGGGGAAGGAGGGGTTTGTCAGCACAAAAAGTGGGGAAAGAGGAGGAAAATGGGGGGTTTGAAGAGTTAAAGGAGCTCAGAGCGCTTGGAGAATGGCAGGGTTTGGTATTTCTGGGGTGGTTTGGGTTGGAAGGGACCTTAAAGTCCCTCCAGTGCCACCTGCCCAAGAGCAGGGACACCTTCCACTGTCCCAGGCTGCTCCAGCCCGTCCTGGAGCACTTCCAGAGATCCAGGGACAGCCCCAGCTCCTCTGGGAATTCCATCCCAGCCCCTCAAGACCCTCTGAATACAGAATTCCTTCCCAACATCCCATCTGAACCTCGTCCCTGTTGGTTTGAAGCCCCTCGCCCTGTCCCTCCACCCCTTGTCCGTGCCTGTTCCAGCTGAGCTCTCCAGCTCTGCTCTGCCTTTAATTGTGCCTTTAATTAACAGCAATTCTAGTGGAAAATATTTAATTGTAGATTTGCAAGTTAGGAAAAAAAACCCCTGTTCTTGAGGGCATTGGAGGGATTTTCCATTTTGAGAAGGAGCTGTTGGTACTGAGGAATTCCAAAGATACAAAATCCCTTCCCTGAGCCCAGAACAGGCACTTTTATCTGTCAGGATGGAGAACTGAGATCATTTACTGCCAAGCTAAAATTCCTGTGTGCACACAGAGAGCAGCTGATGAAGGACAGGCTCTGACCAGGCTGGAAAAGGATTTTTCCCCTCGGGAGCAGCCCCTGAGTCCCCGCTGAGTGCCAGGGTCGCTCCCTGCAGGAGCCCGGGGGAGTTTCCCAGAACCAGCTCTCATTTCTGAGAACCAGCGCTGGTTCCTTATCTCGGGACAGCAGCCCCGGGTCTGCCGGGGGAGCCGGGGCTGGCACACCCCGGGGAGCAGCTCCCTCCAGCCCCTCCAAAAGCTCCCTGAGAAGAGCACCCCAACATTCCCCCAGCTCTCCTCACCCCTGTCCTGCAGAGGGAAAATAAAATCTGCAGGGAAAATAAAATAAAAAAGCTGTTTGTAACAATAGCACAGCGAGAAACACCCCCTCAAAAGCAGGGGGAATGTAAAAGGAAAATATTGAAGAGGTGTTGTTGAAGAAAGTGAAAGTTATTTTACTTGTTTCCCTTCCTGGTTCTCAAAAGCATCAAACTCCCAGGAAAACAGGGAAAAATGATTGGAATGATACTGGAACTCTGTGAGTTACTGGGATTACTGCTTCTCGGAATGGTTTGATCAAGCTTATTTTTCTTTCTCTTGCTGCTTTTCTCAGGAATGTGGAAAAAAATAATAATTTTAAATGATTACTTCATCTGTCATAATCTTTTTATCACCCTTTAAACACTGAAAAGGGAGATCCCCCCTAAAACTTGTACAAAAAAGAGATTTTCTTTCTCTCTGCACAAAGCCTTTGAGGAGAACCAATGCAAATCTACTGCAACCCCACCACCAGTGCATAAAATCAAAAGTTACCCCAAACTCCTGGGCAAAAATTCATCCAGACAAATCTTTCTGTAAAGTCTGCAGCCATTAATGCCTGTTTTAACTCAAATTTCCGTGGGTTTAGTTAATTTAAACTGGTTTAATCTGCAGCATTGGCTCAGTGCTTGCCCTTAGGTTTAATTTTCTGCAATTGAAGGTTGACAGGCTCAGAGCTCAGGACGTTTCTTGTGGAACTTCCAGGCCGTGCTGCTGTTGAGATGCTCCTTTTCTCCTTTTTTTGTGCCTTTTTTCAATTCAGTCAAAATTTTACAAGGCCCTGGGGAATTCTCAGAAGGAAATGAAGCTCTGCAGCCCAGAGAGGGCTGAGTTCAGACAGCACCTGGGGGAGAGAGGCAGCTCCTTCCCCCACACCACCCACCCTTCTAACTGCTCATCATATTTTGATTTTCATGTTATTTTTGAAGATGTTCTTTGCTCCAAGCCTCCAACCTACCCCCTCGGTTGTTCTTCCCTCTCCTCACCAATCCCCCAGACACTGAACAACGTCCTGCCACAATTTAACAGCCACATCTGCTTTTCCCCTCTGTCTTGGCTGGATAAAATTCCCATTTTCCAGAAGGGAGCTCCCTCACCCAGTGAGACCCATCCCTGAGGCGGCGTTTCTATAAAACGTGTGGGATTTTACACCCCCAAGAGATTTTTTCCCACTTCCCATTCACAAGACGAGTGGCACAAACCCCTTCATCAACCTTTTGAAGGCATCAGTGACACAGGACACACACGAGGGATCCGTGTAAGCATTTCTGAATTTATTGACAGCTTTATTGCACGTACTTAATGAAGCCTCCATCGCCTCCCCCAGCCACCGTTTCCAGGCTTATTTTAAATGCAAGTTAAACCTTTAATAACCTTTCATTCCCACCATTTATTTTTTCCCCCCTCTAATTTTAAATGTTAAGGTTCTGGGTCACCCAGGAGAGACAGAAGCCCTGAACTCATACGTGGAACCATGCGGCACTCGGGGGAGCAAGCCTTGGGTGCTCTGCAAGCAAACTCAGACTCTGCACAGGGAGAAACATCGGAATCATGGACTGGAACCTCAGTGGGCACTGAATTAAATAGGTGAGACTGCAGCTGGAGCTCAGTCAGTCGCTGGTTCTGGTGGAAAGCTGCCCTCAGGTCAAGCCTTCTTCTTGCCTTCGCTCTCTTCCTTCCCTGCTGCTTCTTTCTCTTCCTTCTCCTCCTTCTCCTCCTCGCCAGCTTCCTCAGCAGCTTCCTGGGACTCCTCCCCTTCTTCTGCTGCTGTTTCTTCCCCTTCTCCTTCCTCTTCCTCGCCCTCTTTGGCTTCTTCTGATTCCTCCTTAGCACCTTTAAGGGACAGAAAATATTTCACATCCCGGTTCGATTCCTGACCCCAGTTCAGAGGGAATCCCCTTCAAGCCCTGGGACCGGCTACAGCAAACTGCACAGCCAACTCCTGCTGGACTGCAGGGGCAGTGAAACACTTCATAAATAACAAATCACCTTAAAAATATCAATTCTGGACTCCGTGCTTAAAGCCTCACTCAAAGACTTGAATTATCTCTCACTGCTCTGCAATTGGATTTTTAGCTATAATTTCACTATAATTAAACTTTACATTAACGAACCCCTCATAGCGAGGTTGGCATGAACTGAACCCAGAGATCCCAGCCCCGCACACCAGCTGATCCCAGGCTGCTCTCTGGGAATTCATATTTAGCTCAGGATGTCCTTGGCCCTTCTTTTTGAGGATGTCTGTGACATCTGAACGTGACCACTGGGGTTTGTGGAAACCTGCAATCTGCCTGGTTTGAACACTTCACCTTATCTCCCATTCAGTATTGAGATATTCCTGGCAAATTCCATGTGCTTAACCCCACCATCCTTTGGCTGACGGGAGTAGAAAAAGAAAGAGCTTTAACCATTAGGGTTAATTACTGGGATTGCTGGGGTTGGATCACTGGGATTGCTGGGGTCGGATCACTGGGATTGCTGGGGTTTGACCACTGGGATTGCTGGGGTTTGACCACCGGGATTGCTGGGGTTGGATCACTGGGATTGCTGGGGTTCGATCACTGGGATTGCTGGGGTTGGATCACTGGGATTGCTGGGGTTGGATCACTGGGATTGCTGGGGTTGGACCACCGGGATTCCTGGGGTTCACCCCACATCAGCAAAGTGCAGCACCAATAAAAGGAATTTAAAACCAACTCCAAGTACCTTCCTCCTCTTCTTCACCCTCTTCTCCCGCTTCCTCCTCGCCTTCCTCTTTCTCCTCCTCCTCGCCCTCCTCTCCAGGAGCCGCCTTGGCCTCTCCTGCTTTGGCAGCCTCGATGGTCTCCTCGATCTCGATCTGCTCCTCCTGCACGTGGCTGGAGTAGTAGGTGGGGAAGGGGCGGGTGGTCAGCAGGTAGGAGCTGGACTGGAGCCCGCTGTAGGCGGACCTGCCGAAGGTGGGGCCGCTCTGGCTGTACCCGCTGGTGATGCTGCCCACGCTGGTGAAGCTCAGCCGGGTCTCTTCCCCTTCCAGAAGTTTCCTGGCAGGGAAAAAAAATAAAAATTAAAGCGAGGAGAAAGGAGTTGGTTGTGCTGTCAGCAGCACAGCCCTGCAGGTTGCGTGTGTGGTTATGAATTGAGGGGAGGTTTTGTGTTGTGTGCTCAGTGCGGCTTGATTTTCTTGGAATAATTTCCTCAGACGTGTCCATTGTGGGTGAATTCATTGTTGGAAGGAACAGGAAGATCTCTCTAGAGCCAGGTGCCTCTGGCAGGTGAAGCGAGAGCTGATTTGGGCACAGCCCAGTGCAGCAGGAATTTGCTGCTGAGCTGCCAGACAAGGTTTGGAGCTGCCCTCTCATCATTCCCCCCTTGTGGCTTCCACAGAAATTCTGTTCCCAGCATCAAAATCCCTCAGACAAAACATCACAGTTGTTTAGCAGCAATTCTAGTGGGAAATATTTAATTGTAGATTTGCAAGTTAGGAAAAAAACCCCTGTTCTTGAGGGCATTGGAGGGATTTTCCATTTTGACAAGGAGCTGTTGGTATTGAGGAATTCCATCGATACAAAATCCCTTCCCTGAGCTCAGAACAGGCACTTTTATCTGTCAGGATGGAGAACTGAGATCATTTACTGCCAAGCTAAAAATTCTGTGTGCACACAGAGAGCAGCTGATGAAACTCAGCCACAAATCCACGAAAATTTCTGCTGGGGGAATGATAAATAACCTGAATTCTCCTGAAGAGAACGGGAACAGCTCCAAGTCCTGGCTCATTAAACATCCCCCACCATACCTATAAGCTGCAATTTCGATGTCCAGGGCCATTTTCACGTTGAGCAGGTCCTGATATTCCTTCAGGTACCGAGCCATCTCGCTCTTTGTGGTTCTCAGCTCATTCTCCAATTTGTTGATTGTATCCTGTTGGACGGAACAACATTGACAGCGTAAAATTCTGTTCTCTCAAGTCTAGCAATAACCACAAGGAAATTCCCCAATCCTTTTAACTTAATCTTGCTGTAGCAGACAGAAACTGCACAGCTCCCACTCCACCCTCAGCCAAAATCATCATTTAACACCTTCCTGGCAGGTTTTCTATTCCAGCCCTATTCAACACACAGAGCCCGATTTTCTGGTACCCGAGTGCTAAAGCATCCATGAAATTTGTGCTTTGTTTCATTCTGATTTTGGCTTCTAAGTGTTTTTTCTAATTTTAGCTTAGGGATATCCATGGATGATCCTTGTGGGTCCCTTCCAGCTCGGGATATTCTGATTCCATGATTTTTTGGTACACTATAGTTATATATAATATAGTGCATAGACACATGACCTTGGGCTTTATCAGGGGCATTTTGCATTCTGATTTTAGAACGCCTCACACTTCAGCCAAGCAGTGCCAGAAGCAGTGTCCCCGTCCCTGGGGTGATTTTGGTGATTCAGATCCTGATTTGGGTCTGGATTTCCACACCACATCCTGCTTCAATCTCTGTGCCATTCTGCCCCGTGATTTTAGGATGCCTTATCTGCAACACGGGCACGGCACAAAGCAGGAGCGATGCCCCCGGCAGCGCCCTGCAAACCTGATCCCCTCATCTGTGGGACTGCAGAGCCCAGCGCCCCTCACCTGCAGAGCCCAGAAAATCCTGAAACCCCTCACCTGCAGAGCCCTTCAAACCCTGACATCCCCTCACCTGCAGAGCCCAGAAAATCCTGAAACCCCTCACCTGCAGAGCCCAGAAAACCCTGACATCCCCTCACCTGCAGAACACAGAAAATCCTGAAACCCCTCACCTGCAGAGCCCAGAAAACCCTGACATCCCCTCACCTGCAGAACCCTTCTAACTCTGCATCCCCTCACCTGCAGAACCCTTCAAACCCCATCTTCCCCTCATCTTCAGAGCCCTTCAAACCCCAGCTTCTCCTGACCCACAGAGCCCTTCACCCCCATCCTCCCTATCCCCCGAGGGACCCTGCAGGGACCCTTCCATCGCCCCCCTCACCTGCAGCGCCGAGATATCCGCGCTCTGCTTCTCCTCCAGCTCCTGCAGCTGCTTCTCCAGCGCCTCGTTCATGCCGCGGGTGGCCTCGATCTCCAGCGTCTTGGCCTTGAGCAGGCGGCGGCTCTCGGACACCTCGTCCTTGGCGGCTCGCACGGCGTCCGTGTTCTTGGCGGCGCTCTCGCTGAGCACGGTGAAGCGGCTGCGGAACCACTCCTCGGCGTTCTGCATGTTGCGCGCCGCCAGCTTCTCGTACTGCGCTCGGATGTCGCGCAGCGCTGCCGACAGGTCGGGCTTGGCCGACACGTCCATCTCCACGGACAGGTGCGCGTACTGGATCTGCGCCTGCAGCTCGGCCAGCTCCTCCTCGTGCACCTTCTTGAGGAAGGCCAGCTCGTCCAGCAGGCTGTCCACCCGCTTCTCCAGCTCCGCCCGCGCCAGCGCCGCCTCGTCCGCGCCCTTGCGCACCTCCAGCAGCCGCGCCTCGGCGTCCTCCCGGCTCAGCACCTCCTCCTCGTAGCGCGCCTGCAGCCCCCGCAGCGTCTCCTCCAGGCTCTCCCGCTCGCCCTGCAGCGCCTGCTTCTCGCTGGTGGCCTCCTCGGCGGCCAGGCGCAGCTCGCGGATCTCCTGCTCGTACAGCGCTCGGAAGCGGGAGGGCTCGGCGTGTTTCTGCCGCAGCACCAGCAGCTCGGCCTCCAGCACCTTGTTCTGCTGCTCCAGCTCGTGGACGCGCTCGATGAAGCAGGCGAAGCGGTCATTGAGGTCCTGCAGCTGCGCTCGCTCCTGGCTGCGGATGGACTTGAGGTCGTTGCTGATGGCGGCCACCTGGCTCAGGTCCAGGCTGTCCACCGAGTGCAGCAGCGAGCCCGAGGCGCTGGAGGCGGCGTAGCTGCGGCGCACGGACACGGAGGACACGGGCGCAGACAGGCTGGAGTACGCGGAGCGCGCCGAGCCGAAGCCGCCGCCGCTGCGCACCGACACATGGATGCGCGGGCTGTCCGCGTAGCGCCGCTTGTAGGACGGGAAGAACGGGTCGTAGCCGTACGAGCTCATGGCTGCGGGGGCTCCGGCGGCTGCTCTGCGGCGGGCGCCGCCCGCACCGCGGTATTTATGCGCGGGGAGGGCGGGCGGAGCGGGGACGGGGCGGGGCGCGGCGACATCGCAGCGGGGAGGGGACACCCGGAGTGGTCCGGGCACGGCTGCGGGGAGGGGATGCTCGGTGTGGTCCGGGCACCGCGGAGGGGAGGGGATGCTCGGTGTGGTCCAGGCACGGCTGCGGGGAGGGGATGCTCGGTGTGGTCCAGGCACGGCTGCGGGGAGGGGATGCTCGGTGTGGTCCGGGCACGGCTGCGGGGAGGGATGCTCGGGGTGGTCCGGGCACGGCTGCGGGGATGCTCGGTGTGGTCCAGGCGTTCCCTCACTGCGGTGATGCCCTGAGCGGCACGGGCCGGATCTCGCCTCGGTGATGCCCGGACAGCTCCGGGTGTCACAGCAATGAGAGGATGCCCGGACAGCTCCGGGTATCACAGCAGGGAAGGGATGCCCGGACAGCTCCGGGTGTCACAGCAGTGAGAGGATGCCTGGACAGCTCCGGGTGTCACAGCAGTGAGAGGATGCCTGGACAGCTCCGGGCACGCCGCGGGCGCGGGGCGCTGTGACTGGCCCGCTCTGGAACGCGCCCGGCTCGGCCCCTCCTCATCGTCTCAGCCCTCCTTGGGCGCAGCCTCGGACCCTCCTGGGGCATCTCTCGCCCCCCTTCGGGCCCAGCTCCGGCCCTTGCAGATCCAGCTCCCCTCAGGTCCATCTGCACCCCCAGAACCCGCCCCGGCTGTGTTTAACACCCCCACAGCTGGCAGAAGCCTCAGGAACGTGCTGCAAGCCCCAGGCTGTGGCTGAGGTTGCCTCGGTCAGGTCGGGGGACACCCAACCCTTGCTGCAACTCAGCAGCCCCAGACACGTGTAAATAGTGTGATTTTTTGCCCTCAATTTGCAGTTTTCACAAGGCACCAGTGCGCTCAGAGCCCCCGCATCCTCCCCATGTCCTTTGTTACAAATGGTCCCTAATAACCAGGTAATTTTAGGGACATGGAATCCTGGAATGGTTTGGGTTGGGAGGCACCTTAAAGCCCACCCAGTGCCACCCTGCCATGGGCAGGGACACCTCCCACTGTCCCTGAGTGCTCCAGCCTGGCCTTGGGCACTCCAGGGGAAGCCTGGCAGGTTTTTTTTGTCCTTTCATCACACGAAAGCAGCAGCAGCAGGCACAGGGTGGTTCTCAGCGCTGGTTCCTTGAGATTCCCTGGAGCCAAGCCTGTCTGAGACGTGGATCACAGGGACAGGATATTTATCCTTGTCTAATCCGGCTAATACAGAGATTAGATTGGACAGCTGCATTGCAGCTACCTCTGGGCCAGGTTATTTCCCCTGGCTGATTAAAACAAAGCATAATTTATGTAGGAGAGATTTATCAGAGGTAAATTAGAGATGTATCGAGCACAGGCTGCACGGGAGGCTCAAAAAAGCAATGAGGATTCACCTCTTGGAGTCTGAAGGACAAATTTATCACAAAACTCTTCAAAGTTTTCTCAAGGAAGGAATAAAAGTCAGTACAGATTGGGGCACATTTATTAGACAGATACCACAAAAATGCTGAGGTGCTTCCCAAAGAAAGGGGAAGGATTTAGCAGCGTGTATTAATTAACGTGCCTGTCAGTAATTGCAGTGGTAATTGGGCATTTCTGGCACAAATAAACATTTGTTTGATAGCAGCCTTCTAGGAAAGGTAAAGCAGGGGGGATTTGATGCATTCCCCACTGTTTGCCAGTGATCTTACACAGAACATCACCTGTTGTGTGACAGCTTCTCCCTCCTCTCAGGGTATTTAAATGTGAGCATCGCTGAGCTGTGAAGAGCAGCGGCCTCTCACAGGTACAAAGCTGCAGTCCCTGCTCATCTGAGCTCATTCAGGGTGGAATGAACTGCACCAAGAGCTCATAAAGGCTGGAATGTCATTTATATCCCAGCAGAGCTGCTGGGAGACTTTATTCTGCAAATCCACAGAGTGCTCCTGAGGATGAGAGCAGCTGCTCTCAGCAGCCAGCGCTGCAAACCCAGTCCCTGCCTCGATTTTTATTTTTTATCCTCGTTTGTTTTTTAAATTCCAGTCGTGGCTGCATTCATGCGTGTCAGAGCAGCCATTCATTATTCAGAGTATGCAAAGGAGAGCAGCACACGCAGAGTTTTCTGTGCTCATCTTTTATCTTTAAGAGATTGGGCTGGAAAGGAGGAGAAATGAGGAATGGAGGCACTGTAGAGAGGAGGATTCCGGGCAGGTTGGTCAGGGATTCAGGGAGCTGAGATCTTCTGGGCTGCTCAGCTCCTGCAAACTGAAACACCTCATTTCGTGCCGATGGATTTATGCTAATCTACCCTGCAGCAACCTGAGCACAAGATTTAATTATTAATGCTATCATTTATTATGCCATGTATTAATAAAGGAACGTACCTCAGCTTGTAAAACCCACTGCGCTTCAGATCCCAGCGAAACAAACCCTGTACCTGTGGGCTGATAATATTCCTTCTCACTTTTATTTTTTATTTTTGAGTGGAAAACCCTTTGCTGTGTGCCAGGAGGACGGGGAGGAGGATGCAGACAGTCCTGCAGTGGGGAACCTCCGTGGGGCTCAGGGTGAGGATGGAGCTTTGGCACCCCAAGGAAAAGAAAGCCACTCCTGGAGGCATCCTGCCCCCCAAACTTGCATTTCCAGGCACGGTGGGGGCAGTGCTGGCAGATTCCATCATTGGCTTTGTGTCCCTTTTGTTGCCTTCTGCCATAATGCAGAGGATATCACGCCCCTGGATGTGTTACTGCTAGAAAAATCAATAATGTGAGCAGAGGAAGGGGATAAAGCAGGGCTGGCTCCAGCCAGGGTGGAGTGGCCTGTGCCACCTGTGTCATCTGCAGCACTGTCCCCTTTGCCCCTGCTGGAGATGAAGCTGTCCCTTTACTGGTTTCACTGGGTGTGAGCGTCCCCGGGCCATCAACACTTCAGGCAGAGAATCCCAAACCCAGGCTCACCCCTTGAAAACGTTCCCTGGGTGACCAAAATAATTCAGATTATTCTGAGGGATGGTGCAGAAATGAACAGGCTCCATCCCTGGCAGTGCCCAAGGCTGGGTTGGAGCAGCTGGGGACAGTGGGAGCTGTCCCTGCCATGGCAGGGGTGGCACTGGGTGGATTTTGAGGTCCCTCCCAACCCAAACCATTCCCTGATTCCAAATCCCACGGCTGCCCGAGGAAAAGCAGCAGCTCCAAGGCAAAACATTCCTGTTCTTTCCTCTGCTGCATCCATAAATAACTCACCCCCACCTGCAGCTGCCATTTCCTCGAGGAAAAGCTCAGACCTGAGCCCTGTGCTGGGGCCTCACTGAGCACCAAGGAATTACCTGACTGCACCCAGCGAGCTCTGCTGGGGTTTGCCTTTTTTTCCCCCTTTTTTAATCAAAAAATTTTGCATCAAAAACTGCATCAGGAGCATTTCGGGCGGAACCTTCATTGTCTGCTGCTGCTTTTCTTGCAGAGGCACAGAAGGAGCTGTGCCTGCTTAGTTGGGACTGACACAGAAGTCAAGGAATCCTGAGTGGAAAAAAAAAGGGGGGGGCAAAAAAGGCAAAAACATTGGTTTTCCATTTTTTAAAAAAAATTATTTCTACCTCATAAAAGCCCAGCTCTGAGGGAGTGGGGAATCAGCCACTCCCACTGCTGAAAACATTCAATAGCTCTGATGTCAGGTCTTATGTATTTGTCTAAAATTATATCAAAGTGTCTGGATGAGCTGGATTAAAACAGGCAAAAGGAAATGCTCTGATCTGTTTTGATGAACTGGAACAAAATCTCACATTTCAGGAATTCCCCCTCCTGTATTCCAAGCAGTCCTTTTAATACCAGGCAACGCTCACAGGAATTTCCAAACCAAAGCAGAATTTTGTCTTCAAGGACTGAACTCTGGGACACTCAGAAGAAATGCAAATTAAGTGTTTAATTTCTTGCCTTTGAACCACTCTTTGCTTTGTTGGTGCCAGACATAGCAAGTGCCTGGGCAGCTTTCATTATTTTCTTATTATTTACACCAATTTCTGCACACAGTAGCAGCAATTTGCTCACTTTGAGTTTGTTCTGCCTCTTGATTACAGGAGCTGGAGGAAGCAGGCAGCCAATTCTTTCATCTGAGCTCTACCAGGGAACTCTTAATTAGAAGATTCATTAATTGGCTTTGTTTACTTGTTGGATCAGGCCTCCAAACTAGGCCATAACATCTGATGGCAGATCCCAGGGTCGGTTCTTATCTCCAGAATCAATTAAATGTATGTTCTGCGCTTGGTTCCAGCAATTAAACACCAACTGAGAGGGTTTGGGGCCAAATCCTGCAGTGGTTTGGGTGGAAAGGACTTTAAAAAACATTTTTTTTCCACCCCCTGCCATGGGTACCCCAGACCAGGCTGCTCCAGCCGGGCCTTGGGCACTCCCCAGGGCTGGGGCAGCTTCTCTGGGCAAATAAAACTCCTGAAAAAAAACCCTCCCAGCCCATTTGGAAGGGAATAATTTATTAATTTGCAAAGCCTCATTGCTTTGATTGGGTTTCTGCCCACGTGAGCAGCAAGGGAGGAGCTGGGTTTAAGCTGGGCCTGACTTTAGGAGTCCCCCTAAGCCCACCTGATGATCTCAGTTGAGCTGAGCTTTGTTGTGCCCTCAAAAGCTGCTCTGGGAACCAGCCCCATCCCTGCTGCAAGGATTTCAGTGGTCCCTAACAATAATCCTATTTTTGTGGTGTTGGGTGCTGAAGGAAGGTTTGGTTGAACGAGTGCAGCTGGTTCAACAGCAGAAATTCAATATCCCTCATGTTTTGTGAGTTGGATCCTCACAGCAGCAGCAATATCCAGAGAAAAGCAGGAATATTTCCCTATTTTCCCATTCTTGCTGTGCCAGCTGAAGTAAGTCCTGTTGGTGACAGAAAGAGAGAAAACTGAATTTACAACACAGCTGAGAGCACATGAAGGTTCATAATGCAGCCAGAGACTCCATTTCCTCCCCCAAATTTTCCAGTAGGAATGAAAATAAAAATAAAACTTGGGTCCAAAAGAGCATTTATTTGTGGGCTGCACGGACAATTAAACAGCAGAGGGGGTTTAGAGTCGTGGTTTTATCTGCAGAGATGCAGAGAATTCCAGGATGGATTCCCTTTGATCACAGAAAGGGGACGAACAGCTGAGGAACACTTTCCCTATAATTCAGTTATTTCAATCTTTGGGATATTTTTTCCCCTTGCTGCAGAGGCAGCAATAAAATCCACGTGGGGTGCTCACCCCGGAGTGAGTGAATCATCTCCCCAGCAAAAAGCATTCCTTGGGAAGATGTAAAAAATCTCTTTATTTCCCAGTCTGGCACGAGCTGCTGCCCATAAAACAGACCCGGGGAGAAATAAAGCTGGGAGGGCTCTGCTGCAGTGAGGTGGCTCAAGGCAGCCGAATGTGCTCAGCTCTGCAGTCTGTGAATAAAAATCCCTGAATTCTGCAGCCAAAGCTCCTCAGCCCCACCCCAGCCCTCCCTGCGGTGTCCTCAGGGATGGATTTCTGTGGGGATGGAGCAGGAATCGCCTCCACCACTCTGGGTTTATTTTAATACCATCACTTAATTGAAAGGTTTGCAGAGGTCTGCAAATGCTCATCTCCATTTCAGCTGTTTCATTGCTGGCACTTCTCCTCCTGGAGAGAAAGGGCTTTGCACCACTCTGAGGCAGAGATTAAATTATAAATTACCCAGCCTGGATGAGAGGCTCTGCCAGCAGAAAATGGGAGAATCAGGGGTTTTATTGTCACTACTGATAACTGAATATAAAGTATTGCTGGTTTTAATTTTTGTAATTTTTTTGAGGGAATTCTTTTGTCTATTTTTCCCTGTGCAATTTTTTTTCACAAATACTTGAGTTGGTAGAGGATAAAACACCTGAAGCTCTTTGTGTTTTTGAGGAGGTGTTTTCATCTCCCTGTGACACCCCAGAAGGGCTGGGGGTGGCTCCGTGTCAGAGGAAAATCCTGCCTGGTTTTGGGAAATGTCTCCTTGGTGCTCAGAGGCTCAGGAGGCCTCTCACCTCCTGAGAAAAGCAGATTTAAGCCCACAGACACCCCAAAAATGGTTATAGGGAGACTTTGGGTGCATCAGTCACTCCTCACACACCTTCTCTCTGGAAAGCAGCAGCTTTGGTGTCTCAGTTTTCCGAGGAACATTTCCCCTTCCCAGCTCTGCTTTCCCTAATTCCACTGCATCTCTCTCCAGGAATTTGTGCCCTTGCAGCCTCCCCATGACTGATGTGGCTCTGCAACCTGTGACAATGACAATAAACCATGGGGATGTCACTTCACGGCCACTTAGGACAGAGGTTTGTCATCCTGAGCGCGTCTAAATCGGCTTTAGAAGGGAAGGTTTTGTACAAGCTGCAGTTTTGAAGTACTGGGAAAAAGGTTTCAAAACTGCTTTTTATGATTTCAAGCTAATATTTTAGATTTCAGGAAAAGATTCTTTGCTTTTTATGCTCGTTGCACGTCATGGAAAGAAATTTCTTGAATACTTTTTGGGAGTTGTTTTGTTTGGTTTTTCAGCATGGCTACAAGCAAATTGTTTTCCATCTCCCTTTCTGTTTTCAGTGTGCAGGTGAAGAGAGAAGAGAGGAATTTTTCCCTTTCTCCAGGGACATCTCTGCGAGGCTGTGAAGCTCCTTCTGCCGGATTTATGGATTTGGGAGCATGGCATTGCTGCTTCCGACTGGAAGTGGCACAACCTGGGCTGCTCCTGTCCCTGAAATCACCCTGAATTTTGGGAACACCTGAACATTTGCTGTGAGGCCACAAGGCTGGGTGGATGCTCTGAGCCTGCAGGGTTGGCTGCAGGAGGAGGAGGCGTTTTGGCACAGCCAGGAGGGAGCAAAGGCCCAGCCACGGGCAGGTGCAGGCTCCTTTTGGGGCTGTTTCCTCCAGGTGTGTGCCTGGAAGAGCTGGGGTGAGCCAAGGGGAAGGGAGGAGTTATTCCTGCCAGAAATGAGCTGGTGAATAAAACAGGAGGAGCTCAGAGGAGAGGAAAAAAAAATAAATAAAATAACCCAACCAGAACCCTCCTGCAGGTTTCATTTGGGCTGCACAGGAGTGTCCAGATCTCCAAATTTGGAGCTGCCATCCAACTCTTCTGATCCAAATCACCCCTGGGGAGCTTGTGGCACCCGGAGCATCCTGCACGGAGCCGGGAGATGCTGTGGGAGGGAAGGGAAAGCCGCAGCAAGGGTTAATCCTGGATCTGCCGGTCCCTGAGGAAAAACTGCGGGGATTTGGGGCTCCTCCAGCGCCGCCTTCAGGGAATTCTGCGGTTTGGGGGATTAGGGAGGGCAGGGAGAGAGCAGAAACTCCTTCTGCTGGACCTCTGGAGAGGAAAACCTCCTGCAGGAGATCCAGGAGAGCGCCAGGGGCAGGAGCAGCCCCAGCGCAAACCTGGAGTGTCTCAGCATCCTCAGGGAGGGACGGGAAAGAGGGATTGGGCTTTTCCCAAGGGAAAAGGAGGGGAGCTCTCTTGCAGGAGCCCAAACGCGGCGGAGGGAGTCAGGGACTTGTGGCTGTCCCGAGGAAGGGCAGAAGGGGCTGTGTGAGCCCAGGAGAGCAGGGACCGCACCTGGCTGCGCCCTCCTCCCTCTCGAAGCTGCTGCTGCTGCTGCCTCTGCAGCAGGTCCGGCTCCTGGCAAAAGTTCAACGCTGCACCAGCTCGGAAGGGAAGGGACAAGGGAGGGAGAGAGGAGGAGAGTCCCGCAGAAAGGAGGAGCTCCGGTGCTCCAGGCTGCCTTTGGCCAGAGCTGCTGCAAGCCAGGGAAGGGCTGCAAAGAGCCCCTTTCCCTTTTCCATCAGCAGTTCCTGCTGTGCCCCCGCTTCCAGAGGGTTAAACAGGATTTTGGCCCCTCCAGGCCTCCCCCTGAGGTGTATAAAACACAAACTTGTGTATAAAACACAAACTGAGAGCTGAAGTTTGTGTTTTATACCACACAAAACTCACCCCAACAAACCAAAAGTGCTGCACCAAGAGGATTGGGATGTCCATGGGAGCACAAGAGTTTTGTCCCAGGCAAGGTGGTTTGGTTTTTAATGAGAGAAGGGGCCAGGTAAAATGGGATGAGGGGGAAAAAAATTCTATTTACACCACAACAGTCAGGAGGGAGGTGTTAAATAAGGAACAGAGAGGTAGGATGGGAACAGATGGAAAATCAAGAGTGGGTTTTGCTGCAGCCTTGGGGCTCCTGACACCTTTCCCAGGCACTGACACCTGGCAGAGCCTGTGGGCACCGAGCGCTGCTGCACAGCACGCCCAGGCTGCGGGGACTGGGCCCAGTCCTGCAGTGGCACTGGGAACAGCCCAGTTCCCCACAGTGGGACCGAGTGCCCCACTGTGGGATGGAGCTCCTCACTGGGGGATTGGGCTCCCCATTGTGGGATCGAGGTCCTTATTGTGGGATCAGGTTCTCCACTGTGGGATCGAGTTCCCCACTGTAGGATCAAGGTCCCTATGGTGGGATTGGGCTTCCCTTTGTGGGATCCAGTTCCCCACTGTGGGCTCCAGTTCCCCACTGTGGGATCCAGTTCCCCATTGTGGGATCCAGTTCCCCACTGTGGGCTCCAGTTCCCCACTGTGGGATCCAGTTCCCCACTGTGGGATCCAGTTCCCCACTGTGGGATCCAGTTCCCCACTGTGGGATCCAGTTCCCAACTGTGGGATCCAGTTCCCCATTGTGGGACCGGGCTCCCTACTGTAGGATCCAGTTCCCCACTGTGGGATCCAGTTCCCCACTGTGGGATCCAGTTCCCCACTGTGGGATCCAGTTCCCAACTGTGGGATCCAGTTCCCCATTGTGGGACCGGGCTCCCTACTGTAGGATCCAGTTCCCCACTGTGGGATCCAGTTCCCCACTGTGGGATCCAGTTCCCCACTGTGGGATCGGGCGCAGATTTTGGGGCAGGGGCGGAGCCGCTGCCGCGGGAGAGGCTCGGGCGTGGCCGGGGGTTTGTCCCGCAGGAATTGCTGCTGGAGAGGGGCGGGCGGTGCCCCGGAGCCGTTCTGCCGCAGGGGGAGGAGGAGGAGGAGGAGGAGGAGGAGGAGGAGGAGGAGGAGGAGGATGGTGAGGAGAAGGAGGAGGAGGAGGATGGTGAAGAGGAGGAGGAGGATGGTGAAGAGGAGGAGGAGGATGGTGAAGAGGAGGAGGAGGATGGTGAAGAGGAGGAGGAGGATGGTGAAGAGGAGGAGGAGGGTGCTGAGGAGGAGGAGGAGGATGCTGAGGAGGAGGAGGATGCTGAGGAGAAGGAGGAGGAGGAGGATGGTGAAGAGGAGGAGGAGGATGATGATGATGAGGAGGAGGATGCTGAGGATGCTGAGTAGGAGGAGGATGCTGAGAAGGATGCTGAGGAGGAGGAGGATGCTGAGGAGGAGGATGGTGAAGAGGAGGAGGAGGATGTTGAGAATGATGCTGAGGAGGAGGAGGATGCTGAGGAGGATGCTGAGGAGGAGGAGGAGGATGGTGAAGAGGAGGAGGAGGAGGAGGATGCTGAGTCACTCCCGCAGTGCCAATGGTGCACACAGCTCACGCTGCTCCCACATCCTGACTTTTGTTTCTCTTCCCTCTCTCCCCTGCTCGGTTCCCCGCTCCTCCCGCAGCCCCGGCCCCAAGGAATCGCTGCTTTAAAATGAAGATTTGCTGAATCCTTCCTCCTTTCGGTTCCTCGGGAGAGCAGCTGTAACCTTTGATGCACACACAGAGTGCCGCAGCAATTTTCTTTTTTACAGCAGCCCTCCCGGGCACTGAATGAGTCAGCAGCGATTCTCCAGCACTGGCACTTCTTGGAAGAAGGGCTGGGCTGGGGAAAACTCGATTTTTTTTCATTCCTTGCAGGAATTGGCACCAATTAAAAGCTCTCTGCTGCTGCTTTGCACCGCCTGCTGTACAAGCTGCTCCTTTAACCACATTTTCCTCTGGGATTCCTGCAGAGGAGCTCAGGAAAACTCTCAGAAATTGTCCGGTGTGCAGATTTGGGGGAAAAGGAAGGGAAAAGATGCACCGAGGCCAGGCTGGGTGGGGCAGGTTCCTGCCCAAGGGAACCAGGTGGGATTTAAATTCCCCTCAAACCCAAACCAGCCTGGGATTCTGTGGAATTCATTCATTGCCTCCAGCCCTGTTTTAAAATCCAACTTTCATTTGTTCAGAATTTTTATATATAATATTAAAAAGAAAAAAACCCCACCCTAACTTCTGATTTAGGATCTCATTTGCCTTCCCGTATTTTGCTTTGAAATGCAATTATTGCACAGTTGTCTTGTTTCCCTATGACATTTTTAATTAAGTGCACATTTTTATCCAGAGCACTTGTAGATTTATACAATGAACTGAAGTTTATATATTGATATTTTTTATCCTCTTTCTGCAGTGTTTAACTCCATGTAGTATTTAGAAAATCTTGTAAGACCTTTAGTTTTTATGGGGTTTTTTTCCCCGTGATGATCACACTGCAAATAATTGTAAAATGTTTCTTTTTCATCTATTTCATTTGAAACATTTCATTTGACAAATCCAGTTTGTCCTCACTTTCAGCACCAGGCAAGGTCAGTTGTGGGTAGTGCACAATAAATCTGCCTCGTTAACAATCCTGTGTCTGAAATCTCCCTACAGGAAAGCAAAATCCATGGGAGGAGCAGGGCACCACATGAAAAATCCCGATCCCTGCTCCTGGCATTTGTAACTCTTTTATTTTGACTTTTATTTCAGTTTGGTGGCCACAAATCCAAATCTCACCCATCACCCTTGGCTGGAAATCCCACCCAGCCCAACTCCTGACTCCTCTGGGAACACGAATTCCAGAATTTTCTGCAAGGATCCACCTTGAAAATTTGTTCCTGAGCTCTGAAATTCTGGATTTTCATGAGCTGCTGGTGAGGTGCAGGAAAAACCTTTCCCTTTTCCCTGGGATCTGCTGGCGCAGTCACTGCTCCCTCTTTAAATCCAGACGTGCTCAGCTGTGGGGGTGGGATGAGCTGGTGGGGGGCGAATATTTGAGCTCAGAGCTGCAGTGGGGGCTTGGGATGAGGAAATCCCTTTTTTCCAGCCCTGTAATTTCCACAGGGTTGTTTCTCCTGGCGGAATTGTCCTTGTGACATCAGGTACAGCAGCCCGAGGGGGGTGAGCAAACTGAGGAGTGTGTGGGAAGGTGCAGGTCTTCCCTTCCCTCTGTCTCTGCCTCCCTCCCACGCTCAGCAAAGGAGATTTTCTGCTCTTTTTTATCTCTGCAGGGCTGATGAACTCCTTGGGAACGTTTGGAACCCACACTCAGAGCTTTATTGGAGAGCAGCTCCTTCCCACCCCGCCTTGGGCAATTAAAACCCAGACCCCTGAAATGTGAGAGCTGATAAAAAAAACAGAATTAAAGGACGCAGGAAAATGGAGAGGAGGGGAAGAATCAAGGCGATTTAATTCCAGTGGGTGTCTCTATCTGTGATAATAACAGAGGAGAACTTTGCCTTGTTCTGGAGCTCTTCCTCTGCAGATCTCAGGATGCATCACACACATGAATCTGCTTCAAAGGAGATTTGGATTGTCCTGGCTAAATATCGAGTTCAGATCATTTCAGTGGCCCTGGCAATGGTTCCCAAGGGTGCTCCTGTTGCATTTGCTCATTAAAAACACCGCAGGCACCCTCTGGCTCCTCACCAGCTGCTCCAGGGTCAGAGCCCTGCAAAATGAGCCCCAAATGGGGACACAAACAGCAACGCAAAGAGGGCTGCAGTGAAAAATTCTCCCCAAAAAGAGGATGAGTTTATTTCTTTCATTTTTACACATTTGTGGGTCTGGTTGTGGATTGGCTTCTGGGGTTACCATCCCTTCACTCCCCTGGCCAGACCAGCTGTCAACCAACATTATTTTCAGGCTGGAAATATGCAAACAAGGGACAGTGAACAAAAACAAGAAAGGTTGTTTATGTTCCAAAGGGTGAGAAAGTGAAAAGCTGACCCTTAATACTGAACAGAAACTAAAGATCTGACTCCATTGCATGAACAAGTAGAAAGCTTTGAAAAAACTCAGAAAAACCAGAGGGACACGTGCAGGGTGCCAGCTCCTCACCCCACAGAGCGATGAGGGAATGGCACAGTTACCCCCTGGGCTGCCACGGGAGGAATTTACACAACAAGGCACAAAATTGGCTTTCCATGCCCGTAATTGGGTAACTGGGATTTGCCACCCGAGCCCCTGCTGCACCCCCGGGTTGGGATTTCCCTGGGTTTGCACCTGGCTGTGGTGTGAGGTCTCATCCTCTGCCCCAAATCTGCCTGCAACAACCAGGAATGGAACAATAAATCACTGCTGAAGAGCCTGAGATCCTCTAAACCTGCAGCTGCTGCAGCGTTTTTAATTCAATTTATTCAAGGATATAGACATCAGCTCTATTAAATTATCTGTGAGGAGGGGGGGATGGAGGGACCATTAGCAATCGCCATTTGCTGACCTCAGCCTTGAGGGGGCAGATGAATTATGAACAAAGACTCTTCCCCCATTTGTGGTGAGCCAGAAGGAAGGGGCTGCGAGCAAAATCTAAATTTATTGAGGGTTTTTTTTAGATAATTCAGATTTTTTTTTTTTTACCAGCAGAGTCACATTCCAGACCAGACAGCAGAACAAAATCAAGGGGTTCTGAGGCTGCTGTAATTTAATCCTCACCTCCCAAAAACTGGAAGGAAAATCCAAATTTATTGAGATTTTTTTTTTAGATAATTCAGATTTTTATGGTTTTTTTTTTTTTTTTTTTTTTTTTTTTTTTTTTTTTTTTTTTACCAGCAGAGCCACATTCCAGCCCAGAGGGCAAAACAAAATCAGGGGGGTTCTGAGGCTCCTCTAATTTAATCCTCACCTCCCAAAAACTGGGAGCAAAATCCAGATTTATTGAAATTTTGGAGATAATTCAGATTTTCTTTTTTTTTACCAGCACACCCACATTCCACCTATTTGCCGACACATTTTCCTCCTTTTTATTGGGCCTGTCCAGACCCCTGACCTTGCTCTGCTCTTCAGAGCAGCTCCCGTTGTGTTTTCCTGGCCTGGCTCTCAGCCCCAGGAGCCTCCAGAGGATAAATAATGCAGGAAGCAGCCTGCGAGAGAAAATTGAGAAAATTGCCTGCAGTGGCAGTGCAGCCCTTTGGAGTCCCACCCCAAACCCCATCGCGCTCCTGCTGCTCCCCTGCACATATATATATATTTATATTTATATATATATATATGTTTGTTTGTTTGTCTGTTGGTTGGTTGGTGGTTTTTTGTGGTGGGGTTTTTTGGTGGTTTTGTTGTTGTTGCTTTTGGTTTTTTTGGTTTTTTTTTAGGGGGGGTTGTGGGGTTTTTTTGGGGGTGGGTGGTTTTGTTTGTTTGTTTTTTAGTTTGGTTTTTTTTGTTTGTTTTTTGGGGTTGTTTTTGTTTTTTGGTTTTTGGGGTTTTTTTTTGTTCAATGATGGAGCGTGCAGCCTTCTATTCTCATTTTGCTGAGCCCATTTATTTTTTTTGGCACAGCTGCACAGTGACAGTGCCCGAGCTGTCTGGAGGTCTCTGGTGGCAGCAGAACACGACACAGATAACAGCAAACAACGCGACCTCGTGTACCCCGCGTGCCGCTGCACCAAACCTCTCTGCCCTGCTGCCTTTCTTCCCTCCTCTTCCTGCTTTTTTTTCCTCCTCCACTCTTTAAATGTCCTTTATTCCTCTCCAAAAGACTCCCAGCAAAGATGATTTCTTTTGGGCGGTGCAAATTCACTTTTTGTGTGCCACACGCTTTGTCCTGTGTGCTCCACATTTCCCATTTTAGCCACCTCAGGATCCTGACCTCATCCATTCCCGTTTTAAATCAAATTACATCATGCCATGAAGTTTATTTGGGAATTTTATTTCGTTTGTTTTTCTCCTTCTGGCACTGGAAGGGAACAATGAGGCCACCCCAAAGTTTCTCCTCTCCAGGCTGGACAATCCCAGCTCTCCAGCAGAGCTGCTCCATCCCTCTGAGCATCCTGGAGCCTCCTCTGGGCTCTCTGCAACACCTCCAGGTCCTTCCAGATCCTTCCAGATCCTTCCAGGTCCTTCCAGATCCTTCCAGGTCCTTCCAGGTCCTTCCAGGTCCTCTCCAGCAGCTCCTGTGCCCAGAGCTTGGGCAGCTCTGCAGGGTCTCAGAATGGAATTGTCTGGGGATTTATCTATGGTTATTCCATGTTTATTCCATGGTTATTCCATGGTTATTCCATGTTATTCCATGGTTATTCCCCCAGCAGCCCCAGCACCCCTGTGCCCCCTGTGTCGCTCCAGCCTGACCCAGCAGGGACAGCCAGGCTCAGCCCTGGAGCCAAATCCCAACCCAAACCCCCCTGCCAGGATTTTATTTCTGCTCCTGGGGATGCCTTGGGAAAACTGGGCTGGAGCAGAGACTGGGCAGAGCTGGGGAATAAAGCAGAGATTTATTGAAAGGGTTTTAGGGTGAACCTTGGCAGGACAAGAGCCTGGGCAGGGCTGCACCCAAGGGGGACCCAAAATGGCACAGAATGGGCACAAAATGGACACAAAAATGGACCCAAAATGGACCCAAAATGGGCCCCTGGTCCCGAGGTCTCCCCCTTTTCTAAGTTCTGGTCCATTTGCACATTGGGGTTTCACTGTCCCATTGCAGCCCCAGGTTCTGCAGTCCCATCCTTCTCGTTCCTCCCTCAGCCCCCCTTGTTTGTGCTTTTGGGCTGAACCCTTGTCCCAGCTGTCCTTGGGGTGCAGCAGGAACAGGATTTGTTTTGTGTCCCTGCTGTGTGAGGAGCTGAGTGAGCCTGAGTGTGAGCTCAGAGCTGCACCCTGGGCAGCACAGAATGTGAAAAAAAAGTGAATTTAAACCTTCAGGCATCGCTGGAGCTCCAGGAGCTGCTGTGAACTCACCAGAGCCCAGCTTGCTGCACCCTGCGCCTGCCTCGCTCTGGAGGGCTCAGGGTCACTCCTGCCCCTTCCCAGGGTGTTTTTTTGGCTCCTTCCCTCCCTCACTGGGGATGTTCTACCCTTCCCTCCCCCTGCCCTGCCTCTCCCCCGGTTTTTCCCCCTCTTTTTCCAGGCTGGCTCTGCAGTGCATCCTCCCGGCCCTGCTGCAGAGGCACCGATAAATCCCAGAGCTCGCTGAGATCCGCGCTGCCCTTCACAGGGGAGAGAGGAAAACGCTGCTCTGGCTCTTCCCAGGCTCAAATCTCCTCTGGCCTCGGGGGTTTCTCTCATTTTTGGGCTCTGGCAGCTCCTCTTGCACCGACAGATCAAAAATAGAGGACTGCAGAATGTCCTGCCCTGAGATCCTGGCACTGGGATTTATCCAAGGAGCAGCAGCAATCCAAGTGGAACATCTGTGTGGAATAGATGGATTTATCTGGTGATCTGACACAGATTCTTATCCTGGAAAGAAATTCAGGTCAGCTGCAAAATTAAAAGTCAAAAGCGTTCCTTTAGGAGATGTTTCTCTGATTAACTTCAGCAAAGTTCCACTTTCGCTTCACCCTCCCAGCCAAAAGTCTTTTCTGACGCAGAGCTGGATTCACAAACAGCGAATATTTCACCAAAATCAGGGTCTGAGAGAGAATTAGAGTGGAGCCCGTGCCTCAGTTTACCAGATAAACCAGCTGGGCTTGGGGAAATTGCAGAGTCATCCCTGCCTTGTAGAGGAGCTTTGCAGGGAGGATCCAGAACTCGGATTCCCAGGCAGGCAGCAAGGAGAGAAAAACAACAAACAAACCCTTCCTTTCCATGCCCACAGCACATAAACACTTATTAAAACTCTGTTTGGAGGGGAGGGGCAGTTACAGCCAACACAGACCCCCCCATCTGGAATTTCTGGCTCAAACCCTGCATTTTTCTGCTTTTTTCCCCCATTTATTTTGAGGCAGTTTGCCCTGGAAAGAGTTAAGCCGTGGGTTTGCTGCCAGCATTGCAGCAGGGGGATGCAGCAGAGCTGAAGGGCAGCAGGAGGGACGTGCTGCATCTCTAACTGGGTGTGCCCAGCCACTTGCTGCAGTCTCTGCTGCAGTGAGGGCTCTGCTGCCTCCTCAACCCTCCCCATTAATGACAATTAATGTCATTAATGATGTCACGCTCAGAGCCCTCCATGTGAAACAAAAACGAGCCCGGGAAGGGCGGGGATCCCCCCCAGAGCATCCCCCAGCCTTGGTGGCACCAGCCCGGGGCGCTGTCCCTGCTGCTGAGTTTGGGGGGCTCAGAGGGGCTGCTGGGCACAAAGAGGGGCCGGGCAGGGGTCCCAGCACCCCCAGCACTGCCCTGAGAGCGCTTCACGCCCTCACCAAGCGCTTCCTGCTGGATCTGGCACTTCCAAGGGGATTTTTGGGCTGCTGAGCTCCCCCTGCACTTTTAACGAGTCCCTTCCGCTCATTTGATGTGTGGTCACGAGAGGTGCTGGACTGTAAAAGTGCTGAGAAGCAGCTTTGAGAGGATTAGGACAGAAATGGTTTGGGAAATGGGTGTTGTGCCTTCACAGCTGCAGTGGCAGCTGGGCTGGGCTGGGCTGGGCTGGGCCGGGCCGGGCTGGGCTGGCCTGGGCCGGGCTGCGCTGGGCTGGGCTGGGCTGGGCTGGGCTGGGCTGGGCTGGGCCGGGCCGGGCCAGGCCGGGCTGGGCTGGGTCGGGCTGGGCTGGGCTGGGCTGGACTGTGAGGGTTGGTGATCCAAAGCTTTTGGTGATCTAAAGATCTCCATGGGATGGTTTTGTGATCCAAACCTCTCCATGGGATGGGTTGGTGATCCAAACCTCTCCATGGGATGGGTTGCTGATCCAAAGTTCCCCATGGAGTGCAGGAGGAGAAAAAAACCCCTAAAATAAAAATTACTGCTGTTTTTAAAAGGGGCTCATTGATCGCCATCTGCTCCAGACACATCCCAGGAATTATTGGGAGCTCATTTCCAGCCTTGGAAATGTTGATTCAATCCGACCACAGCCCCCCCAGCTGAGGACACTTTCGGGAAGGAGCATTAAAGATGCAAGAGCTGCATTAAATATAAAATAATCAATAGCCGGGGCCCAGCAGTGATGGATGGACAGCACCGGCACTTCGGAATTAGCCAGGGGTAATTAATGAAAATCCTGCCAGAACTTTCTCCTTTTAACCTTCCCCGGGAGCTGGGAGGGGAGGGAGGGGCAGAATTACCGGCACAGGAAGGGAAAATGTGAATTCAGGGCTGGGAATTCTGGTGGCACCCCCGGGTTTGGGGCAGTTCTGGTTCTGGTGGAGGGCACAGAGGAGCAGGAATGAGGAGGGGGGATGGAAAAATCCCACCTGGATTCACAGTGGTGTAAAAAAGCAGAGTTTCTGCCTAAGACGGCAAAAAATTTCACTGAAATTTCATCTTATTAACCCAAACATCATCTCAGCTCCTTTTGTCCTGGGTGCTAAACCCAAACCCAGCCCAGCTCGCTGTGCAGAAATTAGGAACTCCCTCATCTTTTCCTTCATGTTTCAGCCTTTTGTTTTTCCAGGGAAATTCCTCCCCCAAGCGGGCGAGAAACGCCACAACAGCAGAGTTTGTTCTTCCATCAGGAAATGAAATTATTATAAATCCAGTTTAATTCCCAAGGTGAATGGAACAGAAGAACAGGAGAAGGCCCGCAGAAGCACAGAAATTCAGTATTTTATTAGCAATTCCTGGAAAGGGAAGAGAAGGGAAGGGAAGGGAAGGGAAGGGAAGGGAAGGGAAGGGAAGGGAAGGGAAGGGAAGGGAAGGGAAGGGAAGGGAAGGGAAGGGAAGGGAAGGGAAGGGAAGGGAAGGGAAGGGAAGGGAAGGGAAGGGAAGGGAAGGGAAGGGAAGGGAAGGGAAGGGAAGGGAAGGTTTGGGAAGGGGAGGGGAGGGGAGGGGAGGGGAGGAGAGGAGAGGAGAGGAGAGGAGAGGAGAGGAGAGGAGAGGAGAGGAGAGGAGAGGAGAGGAGAGGAGAGGAGAGGAGAGGAGAGGAGAGGAGAGGAGAGGAGAGGAGAGGAGAGGAGAGGAGAGGAGAGGAGAGGAGAGGAGAGGAGAGGAGAGGAGAGGGAGAGGAGAGGAGAGGAGAGGAGAGCGCGAGAGGAGCGGAGCGCGAGCGGAGAGGAGCGGAGCGGCGAGGAGAGGACCAGGAACGGCAAGGCAACGGACCGGAAAAGGAAAGGAACCCCGGAAAGGCACAGGAAAGGAAAGGACAAGGAAAAGGTCACGGAAAGGAAAGGAAAGGAACGGACAGGAAGGAAAGGAAGAGGAAAGGAAGGAAAGGAACAGGAAAGGAAAAGGAAAGGAAAGGACAGGAAAGGGTGACAGAGCTCATTATCTCCAAACATTTTGTAATCAAATACTGAAAGTCCCTTTCTGCCAAGCTTGTTCACTCTTTTAATTTCCTAGAAATATTCACATCCTCCAGCCCAGGCATTTTGGTGGCTGCAGCTCCTGGGTTTGAGCTGGGAGCGCTGGGGAGGAGCAGAGCCAGGTCTTTGTTAAAAACCTCTGATGCACAAACCCAAAATCTGGGCCATCCCTGGGAAATTTCGCCTGCTCCTGGGTTCCTCTCAGTAGGAATCTGAGGCACTTTTGAATCCTTACCAGGGAACCTTTCAGCCTCATTAAGCACCCAAAACACCTTCCCAGATCTGTCCCCCAGGAAACCTCCTGTCCGAATCCTGCGATTTTGGGCAGTTTTACACAAAACCAACAACTTTTCCAGGAGCACAAATCCCGTTTCCAGCCGAGGAACAGGCAGAGAACAGCCAAACCCACAGCACTCCTGCACTGCTGCAAGGTTTCTGCCTCCTGCAAACCCATTTCAGAGCGTTTCACCTTCCTGCAGGGATGGAAATAAATCGTTTATTCCCTGGAAGAAACACGGATTTTTCTCTCCCATGTCCAGCTGCAGATGGGAACAAGTTTGTGTCACCTTGGCTGGGTTGTGGTGCCTGGAAATTCAGTTTAATCAATGAACTCTGCCCTTTCTCACAGCCTGGCTGGAGCCAGGGGAGCTGGTGGCAGGTTAAGAGTGGTTCTGCTGAAAAAATATTTAAGAATACCCCTGACACCCAAAATGAAGTGCCAAGAGGGCAACGCACACCAAGGGACAAAATCAACATTATCAGAAGATCAGGTAACAAAATGTGCAGTGGAATATTCAGCCAGAACACATCTGGGCAATGGGATTGTCAGATTATATCTCAAATATTGTTCCATGATAAAACACGTCCAGGCAGGTGGGTAAACCCCACTGCCTTCTCCTTTTTCTGGGGTATTTGCATATTTAATTATCTGCCCCACTCTGCTGCTTTTTCTGTGTGGTTTCTGCTGGGGATTGAAAATTAAGAGTTCAATTCTTATCAGACCTGATAAGAATTCATCTTCTGGAGGGACTGATTTATTACATTAATGAACAGATGGCTTTTGTTGGACGAGTTTTTTATTTGCTTCATTATTTTATTTTTTCCCCTCCTGTTTCCATGTCCTTTCTCTCACTAAAATACAAACTGGTTTATTCACAGACCCTCTTTGGTTTTTTACATGCACAGAACTCAGTTTGAGAGGAACCAGACTGATCCAGGAGAGTTCTTAAGCGTTATCCCAGCAAAGAAACCTTTTTTTTTCATTTCTATTCCCACCCTTTTAGTGACATTTACCCGCTGTAATTTGGATTTGGACACAGGAGGGCACCAGAATTCCACTCCTTAAACTCCATTTGTGCCACAAAGAAAAAAAAAAGGAGGAAAGGATTTCAGAGAGGTCTGTTAGGACGGGGCTCATTTTTAATGGCTTTAACTCCACATTTAGGAGTTTAGGGACATTTAGAAATTTAGAGAAAGGTTCTACTTTTGCAGCCTTTTGCAAATGTGCTGCTCTTTCATGAGTAACAGGACGTTTTTTAGAGCCCTAAAATTGTGGTGAACCTCAGCCACCCAAACTCTCCCCATGAGCTCAGAATCAGGGGTTGGATGTGGCTGAGAGTTAATTTCTGCTGTAGCCTCAATTAGAATTTAATCATTTATCAGAGAAAAACAGGCTCCCCATCCATGGCCCTGTGCAGCAACAGAGAAAATGAGAAGGAAAACATGGATTTTTTGATAAAAAAAAAAATGAAATAAACGATTTTCTGAAATAATCCACCTTTCAGTGAGGGCTGAGCTCGCTTCCTGCCTTTTGCAGATCCTGATATTCGGTGGAGCATTCCCCAAGCTCCCCCACTTGGGTAAAACCAGCCACTCCAGTTGCTACTTGCCTGCCTTTCATGCTTTGCTCTGGTTTTCATTTGCTGCCAAGAATTCGTCTCACCTGGGCTGGAAAAACACCGGCACGGCTCAGGCAGCTTATCTAAAAATCAAATATCTCGCAGTGAAATCGGGGTCTGGGCTGTCAGTTCCACCCCGAGCGGAGAATTGGCGGCCAGAATTCAGGAGGAATTGAAAAAAGCTCGGTGTCTCCATGAAAACTTTTCTTTTTTAGTGATCTGGCCCCAGATGTCAGCAGGTTCCTCAGCCCTGTCCCCTGCAGGATTCCTCTCCTGGAGCTCCTCCGCTCTGGAGTGGGGCTGGGAGTGCTCTGGAACATGCAGTCCCTGCAGCCCTGGGAGCATTTCCAGCATGCCTGGAGTGCTTTTCCCGTAACCTCGCTGTTTTCCCAGCCATTAATGAGTGACTTGAGCAGCCTGGCAGCCTCGGAGCTGCCCGGGGAGGGGTTGGGGTGAGGTGGGCATTGAGGTCCTTCCAACCCAAACCATTCCATGGGATCCTGGAATGTCCTGGGCTGGGAGGGACCCCAGGGATCACTGATCCGGCTCCTGGCCCTGCACAGACATCCCAAAATCCCCCCTGGGCATCCCTGGAGTGGTGTCCAAACCATCCCGGAGCTGTGGCAGCCCCGGGGCTGTGCCCATTCCCTGGGGAGCCTGGGCAGTGCCAGCACCTCTGGGGGAAGAACCTTTCCCAAAATCCAACCTGAACCTGATCCCAACATTTCCCTGATCCCCAACCTTTCCCTGCTCCCAGCCTTTCCCTGATCCAAATATTTCCCTGATCTCAACCTTTCCCTGATGCCCAACTTTCCCCCAAATCCAACCTTTCCCTGTTCCCACCCTTTCCCCTCTCCCAGTCTTTCCCTGATCCCAACCTTCCCCAAAATCCAATCTTTCCCCACTCCCAGCCCTTTCCCCTCTCCCAGCCTCTCCCGCAGCAGCTCCGGCCCCCGGGCCGGGCTCTGTCCCAGCTCCGGTCCCGGCCGTGTCCCGGGGCCGGGGCGGGGCCGTGCGGGGCAGGTGATGCCGGCGGGGCGGGCAGAGCCGCCTCCTCCTCTTCTTCCTCCTCCTCCTCCTCCTCCTCATGTTCTTCCTCCAGCTCCTCCTCCTCTCCCTCCTCCTCTCCCCTCCCTCTGCTGCGCTCGGCGCGCCGGGGGAGCTGCGGAGCTGGGCGTGTGCCGGGAGCTTCTGGACCGAGTTTGGGACCGAGTTTGGGACCGAGTTTGGGACCGAGTTTGGGACCGAGTTTGGGACCGAGTTTGGGACCGAGTTTGGGATCGAGTTTGGGACCGAGTTTGGGACCGAGTTTGGGATCGAGTTTGGGATCGAGTTTGGGATCGAGTTTGGGAGCCGGGAGCGGAGCCGGGAGCGGAGCATGGCAGAGCAGCCCGGGGTGCCCGGCCCGCGGCTGCAGCGCGGGGCTACGGCGGGCGAGGGGCGGCGCTGAGCGGACCCCGAACCCCCCCGGGACCCCCGAACCCCCCCGGGACCCCCGAACCCTCCGGGACCCCCGAACCCGCCGGCATGGCCCGCTGGATCCCCACCAAACGCGAGAAGTACGGGGTCGGTGAGTGAGTGAGTGCCAGCCGGGATGCCCCGGAGCTCTGCGCTCTCCTCTCTCCTCTCTCCCCTCTCCCCTCTCCCCTCTCCCCTCTCCCCTCTCCCCTCTCCCCTCTCTCCTCTCTCCTCTCTCCTCTCCTCCAGCAGTTTCGTGCCCTCTCTCCCTCCATCCCTTTCGGGGTCCCCCCATCCCTTTCGGGGTCCTCCCATCCCTTTTGGGGTCCCCCCATCCCTTCCTCTCGCAGCTCCGGCAGTTCCCGCTCCCTGGATCCATCAATTCGCCAGTTCCTTCCCGGAATCCCTCAAAGTTCGGGGCTGACTTTTATCATTTTCCCTGCCCGGCAAAATGTAAAAAAAAAAAAAAAAGCTCTGACACGGCAGAAAAAAAAAAAATCCCTCTGCTGGTGTGGCTGGAGGAAAGTGTGGCTGGAAAAGGACAGGGAGGGAGTCATGGGCAGAGTGAGGGCTGGAAATCTCGGTTTAGGGTGAGGGGTGGGGAAAGCTGGACTGGAAGTGCCCCAGGCAGGGCTTGGAGCAGCGTGGGACAGAGGAAGGTGTCAGGAGTGAAGCTGGATCAGCTCTGAGGTCCTTCAGGACTTTTGAGGACTTTGAGGACTGTGACTGCGCCTCGTCCTGTGCTCGGTTCGGAAGGGTTTTGCTGAGTGCCTGGGCTGTGGCCTCTGACAGGAACAGAGAAGGTGCCGCTGATAAAATTCCGCTCTGCTTGAGAGTTTTAAACCCGCGATTTTGAGGTCGGTGGTGAGAAGTGGGCAGGGAGGACTTGGCAGGAACCCGCTGATGACACAGAGAGCTTTTGATAATTCCTGTTACTCAGAGTTCCCTCTGTGCCCCTGGCAGCGAACTCCTCCAAGTGACAAAAAAATCACAAATTCCGTGCCAGCAAAGCCTTCATCCCCCCAGCCCCCGTGGGGGTGTCCAGGCCGGGGATTTGGGGTGACAAACCCCATCCTGTGTGATTTTCACGAGCTGGGTGAGCTCAGAGCGGCTCTGCAGGGACATTTCACACCTTATCTGCTTCCTCCAGGTAACCGGCAGGGCGTGGGGCGCTGCCACCCTGAACTTTGCTTCTTGCTCTGTTTATCCCTGGAATTGTGTGTGCAGGGCCTGCTGGGCATTTCTGATTCCCAAAGTGATTTCCAGACTGGAATAACCCGTGCCCTGCCGGGGTGATTGATTCCCAAAGTGATTTCCAAACTGGAATAACCCGTGCCCTGCCGGGGTGATTGATTCCCAAAGTGATTTCCAAACTGGAATAACCCGTGCCCTGCCGGGGTGATTGATTCCCAAAGTGATTTCCAGACTGGAATAACCCTTGATTGGCTGTGCCGGCGTTCCCTGAGCTCACCTTTGAGTTGTTGCAGGGTTCAGGATGGCCTTGGGCAGCAGATGAATCACAGGCGCTCCTCCGGCTTCCCTTTTTTTGATTTATTACCTTCCGGGGTGAGTTTTCCACAGGCAGCTGCTCCCTGTGACAGCTCCTGTCCCAGGAAAGGGCACTGGCCTGTGAGTAAGAGGGGTGGAGAGGAAAAAATGCCTCTTCCTGCGTGTATGCACCCAAAAAACACGTGGTGGGACGCACCCTGTGACTGCTGGCTGATCAGATGGGTGAAAAAAGCGCGCTTTTTTCCCCCCCAGGTGACATGGGGACTGTCCTGCTGCAGCTCTGAGGTTTTATTTGCAGCCAGGATTGATGAGGTTGATCCACAGGCAGTGCCAGAATTGTGATTTGGGCAGTGCCAGAATTGTGATTTGGGCAGTGCCAGAATTGTGATTTGGGCAGTGCCAGAATGATTTGGGCAGTGCCAGAATTATTTAGGCGACTCTCTTGCTCTGTGATTTTGTCAATTTGCTGTTTGCAGACTGGATAAGTTTTCTTATCTGTGAGTGCATCCTGAGGGCTCGGCCTGAGGGTTTGGGGTTGTTTTGGAGGGGCTGAGAGCGAGGTCTGAACTTTTGTACCAAGGGGAAAAATGTCCCGGGCTGTGTGGGGTGCTGACAAATCCCAGCCAGGCGTGGAGTGCAAAAACACAAATTCTGTCCAGAAAGGGAGGAAAAGGCTGAGGGGCTCTCAGCAATCCAAATAAACATCTCCAGAGGGTGCCAGGATGGTGCCAGACCCTTCCCAGTGATGGCAATAAAATAAAACACCAAGTTCCACCTCCCCACGAGGAAGAGCTTTTGCCATGGAGGTGGCAGAGCCCTGGGAGAGCTCCTGGAGCGTGGATTCATCAGGAATCTCCTTCCCTGACATCCCAAACCCACCTGGGGGGTTCCTGTCTCACCTGACCCTCCCTGGTGAGCTCCACAGGTCCCTTCCACCCTGAAATATTCTGGGATTCTGCAAAAGAACACCCAAATTTATCTCCCTCTAGAGTGATCTGTGCTTTGGAAACTGCTGTAGAACCACCTGGATTTATCTAAAACTCGACCCTGGAAGTCCTGGCAGTGAGGGGGGGAATTCCAGGGAGTCAGCAGTGATTCACCTGCCTCATTCTGCCCTTCAGGAGGGTTTCTGGCCTGGGTTTTGTTTCACAGCTCCGTGGATTTTGAGGTCAAATGGATTTGCTGGGTTTCTTCTGTCCTGAGCCTCCCACCTGCAAACCTTAATTGAAAATCTACATTTTTTGCCTTTCAGCTCGCACTGTAGGACATTTCTCTCAAGTATTGTTTTTAAGGGGAAAAATAAAAAGTCCTATTTCTGCCAGGACATTGAAGACACAACCATGGCCAGCACTCCCCTCCCCACAGAGGGCAGAGTTTGGGGGCAGAGCTGGGATTGCAGCGTTTGCAGGGGGGCAACATGAGAGACAAACAGCTCACGGCTCCTCCCTGGCCCTGAATTCCCCCCAAGTGCCAGAAGGGGTTTGGGGAGGGACAGAACCCCTGGGGCAGCTCAGGGGCAGCGTCCCCTCCCCGAGCAGCAGCGTCTGGCAGAGCCTCCTTGCCCCACAGGATTTTAAAAAATCATCTTTTTGGGGAGCTGGTCACTTTTGGGGCCACACTGAACAAATCAGCCTGTTCTGCTCACGTGTGTCTCTCAAAAAAGGAGAAATCCTTCGCAGAAATCCTTTCCCCAAGACTCTTTCCAGTCAGAAATCTCTGCTCTGTGCTGCTTTTTGCTTCCACAGTCCTTTCTATGTTTTTTTAAATCCATTTTTTATCCAGGGCCTGTCTTCTCTTCTTTTTGGTGATTTCTCCTCCTTTGCTTCAGTCATTCCCTTAATGAATTCCCAAGGTTTTTAACTTTTATTGTCTGTTTGTTTTCCAGTTATTAACTTAGGGCATGAGGAACCAATCGTGCAGTCCCTTTCTTTTTCTGCTGGCACTGTCCTGGATTTGCCTTTAACTCGCGGGCTGGGCTGTAAAAGCAATTCTGTCCCTGCCCTGCAGCTTTTCCTCACTTTGTGCTAATGGAGCCTGCGGGATCCTAAATTACTCTGATAAATCCATTAGGAACAAGCAACCAGATCCCTTTTCCTGCTCCCTTTCTGCTGGAGATTTGCAAAAATCCAGGAGTGGTTTCAGGGGATGGATCAGGCTCCCTGTGGCACCTCTGAACCAACAGGATGTGAAGTGTTTGCTCATCCTTGTGCGGGTGAAAATGCACCAATTGTTCGGTGAATACACAAATCTGAGCTCCCAAAACAGGAATTATTAACTCAGGTTGGGTTGGGAGAGCTCTGAGGTGCGAAAAGCAGAATAATTTGTATTTTGGTGGCTCGCACCTGGATGCACTGGGAGGGCTGGGGGGATTCCACTGCCCTGGAGCTGTGCTGGGGGGATTTAGGTTGGATTTTGGGGAAAAAAAGAAAAAAAAAAAGCCCTATTTCTGCCAGGGGATTAAAGACACAAGCACGACCAAGCTTCAAACCCCGTCAGCCCAAAGCCATAAACTCATTTCCCCCTTGCTGCTGGAGCTGAGGGGGTGCCTCAGGTCCAGTGCATGAAATCCTGCCTGAAATCCTGCAGTGCGTTTGGGGGCAGCCCAGAAATTCAAATTTCCAGCCATTTTTTTGGGCTGGCAGCGCGTGGGTGCCTTCCCAGAGTGATGATGTTGCAGGGTTTGAGTTGAAGCATGGGCTGAGATGATAAAAAATGATTTTATTTGGGTGCAGCACGGGCTGTTCTCTCCCTGGAGCAGCATTTAAAGGATTCCTTCCCTGGCAGGGGATGCCCAGCAGGGAGGGTTCTTTGCCTGCTGACACTGAATTTTTGGGAGGTGTTGGTGCAATCCCCTCGTCCTGGGAGGTGCTGAGCCTAAAGTTCATTAAGGTGCAGTGGAGATAATAATTCCTGCTCTTGGGAACTCTGGAACTTTGATCCTCCATGGCCATAAAACCATTTATGGCTTCGGCTCTGAAGTTCCCAGAGTGGCTCAGAGTGTCATGGGCAGTTGGTTCTGGAAAAATGCTTTTTTTATTTTTGCTTTTTTCAGCTGCTTTCACCTGATTCTTGCAGCAGCAATTCCATTTTCCATCTCTGACAACGCCATGGGGGCTTCAAGCTGCAGAGGGATGGAGTTTGATGTAAAGGAGGAAAGCAGGGGAGGCTTCTGTGGTTAATTCCTCCTCTCCTGGCATCCCAGGCAGTTTAATTAAAACTGCAAATTTTGGAGCAGTTTATCCTTTATTTTTCCTGGCAACAAAGGCATCAATATTCTCATTTGGCTTTTTGCTTCCTGCTCCTCATTTTAATCCTGTCCCCCCATTTCTGGGGTGGGTGACAAGAGGAAAATTCCTTGGAATTTGCATTTCTCTGTGCCCCAGCTGCTGCCCCTGGAACCTGCAAACAGCAGAGCACTCCCAGCTCTGGGCCGTGCCATTCCCAGCTTTTCCTGCTCCTGCTTTGATGTTTTGCCCAGTGAGAACTGGGACAGCAATTTCAATTAATTCTTTTGCAAGTGTCACACGCTTTCAAGTTGGGAACGAGCTGAGCACTCCAATTTGTGGAGTGGTGGGGTCTTGCTTTTACTAATCTGCCTGAAAATTTCGTTGGAAAAGTTGTTTTTTTTTTTCTGTACTCAAAGTATCCAAGCACAAATTGAACTTTTAGCTCGGAGGAAAAAAGGTAATTACAGACAGACTTGGTAAAATCCCGTTGCAGTTGTGTGGGTGTTGTAAAGAAACAGTGCATCCTCACAGGCCTTAAAAATGGAAATAAAATCAGAGGTTGCTTTTGTGGAATTGGATGTCAGAGCCCTGGTAGGGGTGTGCAGTTATTAAATCAGATTTGTGCCACTGTGGGGTAAAACCTGTGGAGGGCACAGCCCCAGGAGTGGCTTTGTGTCCTCTTCAGTCTCTTTGTCCAGAGGAACAAAGGACACCACAATATTGGAGGTGTGTGGGGTTGCAGTGGTGCCAGCAGGCTGGGCTGGACCCAAACCAGGCTCTGCCCCCTCGGGAACCAGCGGCAAAAATAAAAATTATTTATTACTGTTTATTCTGTGGTGAGATTGGAACAATCCCATGGAGTCAGGGTGATGATTTTCAATATTTAAATGCAATTTTTGGGGGGAATCCTGATCCTCCAGGCTGGCTGTTGGTGCTGGGATCCCAAAGAGGCAGAGCAAAGCTGAATTAACATCAGCACCTTTAACCTGGCAGGGATCCCCAGACCCAGAACACCCTAAAACCTGGATGAGCTTAGGCTGAGCTTGGTTATTTCTCTCTCTTTTTCATCTTTAGGGAGGTGCTGCTCTCACTGGGAGCAGGAACCCCAAACCCCAGCCTGGGGAAGGGCAGGACCAGGGAATCCCGGATGGGAGGAGACCCCCAGGATCATCTCCCAAACCTTTCCGAGCTCCATGCTCAGAAAACCTGATAAAACTTTCAGAGAGTGAGGAGAGGCCGGGCTGTTTGTCCAGCTCTCTGCAGAGGGGAACATTTCCTGCTGTTCCAAGGGGACTGGAATGGCAGGGCTGGGTGTTTTGGTTGTTTTTTTGGTTTTTTTTTATCCTGAAATCAAAGCCTGGATCTGGTTGGGTGCTGTAAATTCAGGAGCAGGTTGGCTCCTCTTTATTCCTGCTCTGGCTCCCTCTCACTCCAGACAGGAGCTGAGACAGCTCGTGTGGATTTAATTCCTTATCTCAGCCTAAAACCCCCAAGGGCCCTTCGGAGTGAAAATAATGAAGGAAATGGAGAAAAAGGCACAACAAAAGGTTTGTGTGTGGGGTGAAAATAAACCAGAGTGTCTGTGAGGGGCAGAGCAGCTGAAGTTTGGCTCCTTCCACCCCGAGGACACCCAGGGACAAACCAGTTTGTGCTGGGGTGAAACCAGTGCTGGTGCCCAGTGCTGGGTGTTTGGGGTGTGTCTGTGTCCTGTGTGCAGTTCAGGTGCACTCTGAGAACGGAATATTCTGGATTTTTGCACAGATAGCGCGGTGTGAATGCTTTGCAGCAGATATTTGAGGTGAGGGTGACTGATGGGGATTCTGATGTGAAAATACGGATTTTATCTCTGTTTTTTCCCCTTACAATCAGGATATCTCAGCTGTTCTGAGTCTCAGTTCGCCTGATTGGGATCTGAGGAGCTCTAATTAAAATCCAGACTCATTTGCCCCTGCCCCAGAGCGCTGCTGTGGAGCTCCTGTGGGTTTGGGGGCCTTTAAAGCCATAAAAGCCCCCGGGATCATCCCATGGGATCATCCCTTGGGAAAGCTCCCCATTCCCATGGGGTTTTTCCTGAATCAATCCAGGCTTTAGGAGATTAAACCAGGACGTGATGCAGCCCCTGGTGGGGAGTGAGGCAGCCCGGAGGTGATGAGGGCATGGCTGGAGCCCTTCCCTGCTCCAGGGCTGGGGGTCACCTTCATCTGGGCTCTTTGGGCAGGAAAAAATCTGCAAAACCTCTCGTGGCTTGCCTGTCCCTCTCCAGGATAATCCATTCTCCAGAGGAAATCAGGGAAATATTTCAGATTTTGATCAAATGTGCATCAATTCCTTGTCCTGCTCCAGGATAATCCATTATCCAGAGGAAATTGGGGAAATATTTCAGATTTTCATCAAATGTGCATCAATTCCTTGTCCCACTCCCAAGATAATCCATTATCCAGAGGAAATCAGGGAAATATTTCAGATTTTGATCAAATGTGCATCAATTCCTTGTCCTGCTCCAGGATAATCCATTCTCCAGAGGAAATTGGGGAAATATTTCAGATTTTCATCAAATGTGCATCAGTTCCTTGTCCCACTCCAAGAGAATCCATTCTCCAGAGGAAATCAGGGAAATCTTTCAGATTTTGATTGAGTGTGCACTAATTCCTTGTCCCACTCCAAGACAATCCATTCTCCAGAGAAAACCTTTCACATTTTGATGGAGAGTGCATCAATTCCTTGTCCTTGGCAGGTGAGCAGGGGTCTCCTCTTTGGGTTTGGGTCCTGGCAGGGTTGAGGTTGGAAATGTTGGAAGCCTCTGGAGGGCAGAGGCTCTTCCTGCTTTTCTCCTGGTTCCCAAAGGAGGGAGTGAATGGAAACCCAACAGTTACAACATCCAGATTGGAAAGGTCACGTCCCACCCTCCTGCAGAGGCAGCTGATGTCATTTCTCAGCTGATTTAATGCTCATTTTTGAGATAACCCACTTTAAAAATACTGAGTGTGTTCATTGTGTGAGGTCAGCCTGGAGCAGGGAGGGCACGAGGTGCTGGAAGTCACAAACCCACGGAATTCCAGGGATTTGGGGCTTGGAAAGGACCTTAAACTCCTCTCCTTGCCTGCAGCTCCTCAGAGGTTGGGCTGTGCTGTCACTGAGGGCATTTCCAGCTCCACAATCCCCATAAATCCGGATTAGTGACACCCCAAATGCTCAGAACTCACCCACAACTTCGGGAATCGATCTGAACCCCCACCCAGGAGTGGGAATTCTTTCCTACCAGTGACTGAATGTCTTTATTCCCCACTGTTGAACCACGGATTGCCTTTTTTTGGTGTTTTTTTGAAGCAGAAGCAGTAGCCTGACATGTAAATCTCAATTATGCCTCTCTCCGCTTGTCAGACACAAATTCCTGGGAAGTTACCAGCCTGTTTTCTTGCTGCAGACATCAAAAAGGCTTTGTTCCTCTGAAGAATTAATTCTTTGAGCAGTTCTTTGGTTTTTTAAATAAAGCCATTGGTTTTTTGGGTTTTTGGGGTATTTTTTGGCTGGATTTTGGCACTGGGGACCATCCCAGGCCCCATTTTGGGGTGGTTTGGGGCAGGGGGGGTTCAGAGCCAGCTCAGGGAGGATGGATCTCGCAGGGGAATAATCCACATTACTGGATAATCCCGGTTCCTGCCCAACTGAGAGAGGCATAAATAAGATTTAGATGTCAGGCTGCTCTTTCTGCTTCAAACAAAAAAAACTAAAAAAAGAAATAATTCGTGTTTCAGCTCTGAGGAGTGACCCTCTGCCCCAGAGCATGAAAATTGTTCCTTATCTTCCCCTCCTGGCCCTGGCTGGGCCATAAACCCAACTGCTGGTGGAATTATCTGCTGCCCTTTCCCATCCTGGTGGATTCCCCGGGCTCACACATTCCTCACCTTTCCACCAGCGTGGAGCACTAAAGCAAACACCACCAGACACTCCAAGAAACCACCCCTGAACAAAGCCAGGCTCGTGTTTTCCGCCTCCACCTCTTTATTTGGATTAAATTCTCTCAATTTCAGCGCTGCTTTTCATCTGGGATGATAAAAGGAGCAGGATCAAGGCTCTGAAGTGAATTTCAAAGGGCAAAAATCCCAGCTGAAGTTTAGCTCGGAGCAAAAAAACTTCAGATACTGCTGCGAATTTGAATACAAAAGTCTCTGCATTATTTCTATTTCTCCTCCTTCCTTTCTCGCTGCTCTGTCAGGATTTAATCAAAATGGGTTTTATTTTTTTACATTAGTGATGTTTTTCCTTCTCCTTTCAAGGGGGACAGAGGTCAGGGAGGGGGCTCAGCAGCACGGATCCTGCAGAGGGGATGGGGACAGCAGCAGGAAATGTCCCCTGGCAGCAGCAGGGACATTTCCCAGGGAAAATATTCCAGCAATTTGTCCTTTATAATCTCGTACATGACCACGAGGGAGGAGGTTGCAGACAGTGACCCCTCTGTTCTGGCTCAGCCTGGAGAGGCAAGGATGAAATTGGCTTCTTTTTTTTTTATTTTATTTATTTATTTTTTTATTTTATTTTTTTTAATTATTATTTTTTTATTTTTTTGGTGGTTTTTTTGATGTGGGAGTTGCTGCAGGTTGTAAATGCAGTGTTGGGATGTGAAACCTGCCTGGTGGGGCAGGGGAAGGGGTTTGGTTCTGCCTTGTGGCTGCTGTGACCTTTGGGAAGGGAAGGGCTTTGTCCTCCCTGCTGCTCCTGGGGCTGAATTCGCTCTGTGTTCCCACCCACCTCTGCCTGGTAGAAAAATGCAGCCTGGAATTTGGATAAGGAGTGATCATCCCAGGAAAAAACCCAAAAAATGGGAAATGTGGGGATAGGTGGGTGTGACAGCCCTGGGACCTGGGGAATTGGGGGTGCTCCAGGGCTGGAGCCCCTCTGGGTGCTGGGAGAGCTGGGAATGTTCACTGGAGAAGGGAAAGCTCCAGGGAGAGCTCAGAGCCTCCTAAAGGGGCTCCAGGAGAGCTGGAGAGGGGCTGGGACAAGGGATGGAGGGACAGGACCCAGGGAATGGGGAAATTTTGATGGGATTTTGGGAAGGAATTCCTGGCTGGGAGTGTGAGGAGGGGCTGGGCTGGAATTCCCAGCTTTGCTGTGGCTGCCCCTGCATCCCTGGCAGTGCCCAGGGTCAGGTTGGAGCACCCTGGGATCACTGAAGGTGTCCCTGCCCATGGCAGGGGTGGCACTGGTGGGATTTAAATCCCTCCCAACCCAACCCATTCCACTCCTCCCATTCACTTCAGCTTTAGCTGTGAATATTTTCCAGATTTTCCTGTTAGGATGTGCACGGAATTTTGACTCCTGGGCCAATTCTGGGCTCTTTGAGGTGTCTGAGCAGCACACCCAGCTCAGCATCAGCTTTAAAATCCTGATTTACAGCCCCTGATGTGGAGAGGGAGGTGGGAGCAGCTCTTTTAGGGGCAGAAATGCAACAAAATTCCCGTAATTCTGTGGAAATAATATGTAATAATATGTAAATAATAATAAATTATTAATAATTATGATGCAGTTAATATCATTAACAGACCCCAGTGTTGTCAATACCATTTCCTCACGACAAAATCTGGAATTAAACCCCCGATGTCCTTTCCCAGTTTATTCCACCCCCAGGGTGACTCCATCCCTTCCCTCCTTTCCCAAACCCCCCCTGCCTTTGCAGAGCCCCTTCCCAACCCCATTTTTCCCTTTTTTCTCCCCATTTTTCAGCCATCTACAACTACGA
The DNA here is from genome assembly GCF_021018805.1 of Prinia subflava. Taxonomy (NCBI): domain Eukaryota; kingdom Metazoa; phylum Chordata; class Aves; order Passeriformes; family Cisticolidae; genus Prinia; species Prinia subflava. Next base: position 526,065 of record NC_086275.1, on the reverse strand, counting down.
GGCCGCTCAGGACGTGGAGCTGTCGCTGCAGGTTGGGGACACCGTTCACATCCTGGAGATGTACGAAGGTAGGAGCAGCTCCCGGGGGGGTTTGAAAGGGAAAATTGAACAAATTCAGGATATTTTTCAAATTTAAATCCGCCTTTTCCACTTCTGCCACGCCCCAGAGCTCAGCTTTGGTTGCTGTGGTCACTTAATTTTTAAAATGGTGTTAAAAATGCAGAAATGCAGAGGATTTCTCATCCTGTGCTGAGTTTATCGAGGTGAGGTTTCACCAATACCTCAAGGCAGCACTAAAAGAGAAAGGAACATTTAAATCTGTTTTTTTTAATTCAAATTAGTTTATTTTTTTTAATTTAATTCAGAAAAACACCGCTGTGTTCACCCCACACCTCTTCGCTTTGCCTCCTGTGCTCATGGGATAAACTGATCCTGCTGGAAAATAAGAATAATAATTTAAAAAAACCCCTAGCTTTTACCTTGAGTTAATTTTTGATCTGAATGAATGACAAAAAGAAGGAAGAGAGAATCATTAATTATGATTAATTCATAATTAATGTTGTTTTGAGCTGTAATATCATAAACTGGCATTAAATGTTCTTAAAATTCTCCACTCTCGGAGCTCCCGTGCCCTTTTTAGTCTCTTTCTCCCAGCCCTTTGCTGGGACATTTTTCATCACACCTTAATGCAAACCACAAAAAACCCCCCAAAATTCTTATTTTAAAGATTAAAATGACCTTTGAATGTTTCAAATTTGCCTCTTTGACAAAGCTTTCACTATCAAGACTGGAACAGAGCCATTTAATCACTTTAAGGAGTGCTCTGGCCGCTGCTTCCCTCCAAAACTCAAAGGTTAAAAATATAAATCCAATTATTTTCACCAGCAGCATCGATTTGAGGGAAGATTCCGTGCCCAGCGTCAGTGCTGGGAGCTGTTGGAATTGCTAAAAATTTGCTTTTTTAGCAATTTTCTTCTCAGCCCATTGTTCCTTTTCCATCCTCTGGAGCAGCTCCCAATCCTGGCAGGTTCTGTCGTGGTTTTAATATTTTTATCCTATTTTTAATGTTTTTTATGTGTGTTTTAGTGGTGGGGGGAGAGGGGAAAAAGAGAAATATCCCAGTGGAAATCACTGATTTATGACCTGGTTCTGCAAAAACACACAGGGAAAGGGAGGAAAATACTCTGAGGAAAAGGAGGCGTCTTGTACATCCCAGAATTTGGGGGGATTTACTTCTTTCTCTCTATTTTTAATTTTTTTGTCATTGTTTAACCCCTGTTTATTGGAATCAACTCGACAGAGACAGGAATAGGGAACGAGTACATAAATTGTGTTGTGGAGGTTTTTTTATTTCTTTATTTTTTTTGGGATATCAGCTCTCAGCTGCATTCCCAGCTCTCTGTGGGTCTGGTTTTTGAGGATAAAAGTTCTCACAAGAGGCTTTTTCTGCTCCTTCTCGGCTGATAAAAACGGGTTTTGTTCCTCTAATCTCTGCTCTTATCTGGACACACAAGGCTCCACTCAGGAAAAGTTTCCATGGGACCAGGGCGGGGCCCGTGGGAGGAAAGGCTGGAGATGCCCTCTGGAGTCATTTTTGGGTCAGGAGATGCCCTCTGGAGTCATTTTTGGGTCAGGAGATGCCCTGGGAGTCATTTTTGGGGTCAGGAGATGCCCTGGGAGTCATTTTTGGGGTTAGAGATGCCCTGTGAATTCATTTTTGGGGTTGGACATGTCCTGTGAATTCATTTTTGGGGTTGGAAGATGCCCTCTGGAATAATTTTTGGAGTTGGAGATGCCCTGGGAGTCATTTTTGGGGTTGGAAGATACCCCGGGAGTCATTTTTGGGGTTGGGATTGACTCCCTGTGAGTAATTTTTGGGGTTGGAGATGCCCTGGGAGTCATTTTTGGGTCCCCTCCCCACAGCACAGGCCGCTCCGCAGGCCGTCATTTTCTCGCATCCCTTTCCCTTTGAACCAAACCCATCCAAACCCTCTGCAGATCCTGGTTTTATTCCAGCTCCCACTCTGCAGAGTTGGGTTTTATTTCCCCTCCTCTCTCTGCCTGCAGAAGAGAGGAAGGGAAATAAAATCCTGATCCGAGATTCCTCCTTGCCCCGATGAGAGGACGCAGCAGGAGCAGCGCGAGCTCCTCCAGGGGCCCGAGCAGAGAAGGGAAATTCGCAGCCTCCAGGATTTTCAGGCTGCTCCAGCCTGGCCTTGAGCAGGGAGCTCTGAGGACGCTTTGCTGCCGAGGGGGGATCTCTCCTAATCTGCGGGATTTATAATTTTTAATTGCAATATTTGTGGGAAAGGCCGTGCGGTGGGTGGAAGGTCACGCCGTGACCCCTGGCAGGTTCTGCTGAGGAGGAGGAGGAGAAGGAGAAGTTCACCTTGAATTTGTTGCTGGTTTCAGTCACCCCTGAGAATTTACCCTGAATTTGTTACTGGTTTCAGTCACCCCAGAGTTTACCTTGAATTTGTTGCTGGTTTCAGTCACCCCTGAGTTTACCCTGAATTTGTTACTGGTTTCAGTCACCCCTGAGTTCACCTTGAATTTGTTGCTGGTTTCAGTCACCCCTGAGTTTACCCTGAATTTGTTACTGGTTTCAGTCACCCCTGAGAATTTACCCTGAATTTGTTGCTGGTTTCAGTCACCCCTGAGTTCACCTTGAATTTTTTGCTGGTTTCAGTCACCCCTGAGGATTTTACCTTGAATTTGTTGCTGGTTTCAGTCACCCCTAAGTTCACCTTGAATTTGTTGCTGGTTTCAGTCACCCCTGAGTTCACCTTGAATTTGTTGCTGGTTTCAGTCACCCCTAAGTTCACCTTGAATTTGTTGCTGGTTTCAGTCACCCCTGAGTTCACCTTGAATTTGTTGCTGGTTTCAGTCACCCCTGAGGAGTTCACCTTGAATTTTTTGCTGGTTTTCACGAACCCTGGGGAGGGTGAAGCAAACCCAGGGACAGGACAGGAGGAGGAACAGGGACCTTGTGGTCCCACACGTGACCTGGCCTTGCGTCACTGGGGACAGCTTTGTCACCACCCCAGTGCTGGCCTCCGTGGTGACAAATTAGATTTGGCCTTAGATTTTTCTATTCCATGCTGCACAAAATCCACCTAATGAAGGGTGAAATTGAGGACTTAATTCATTAAAAAAAAAAAACCCAATGAAATAACGACCCCAAACTTTCAGTTGCCATTTCTTGGCAACTCTGCTTAATTTTGTTTTTCAGTCTGAAATTTATCATCAACTGCAAAATCTTCCTCTATTTTTAGCCCATCACTCAAACACTTCATTGCTCTGATGATTTAAGCAGATTTTGGGTGTTTTTTAAAGGAGAAATCACATAATAAATTGCCCACTGCCCAAACATTGATGTTCCTGTTAAAGGGATGGATAAAGTCACTGAAGGTGGGAGCAGAATTCTGACAGAAGTTGCACGAGGTGCTTGCAGAAACAGCTTTGCACAATCAAAGGCCCAACGTGCTTTTATGCAATAATTGCAAAATATTTGACAGGAATGGGGGGAAGGCCGGGGGCCCTCTGAACCAGGAGGAAGTTGTGCTGTCCAAGGGCTGAATGTGTCAGATGGGATCAAAATCCCTCCTGGTAAATTCCGTGAGCTCTGTCTCCCACCTTGGGTAATTTGTGCTTTCCCCTTCAATTAATGAGAATTTAGATAAAAATAGAACCTAAATCTTCTCATCCCTAATCCAGGACTTCATCCATGGCAATGGATATCCATCAGCAATGGATAATCTTGTTTTCCTCCTGTGGAAAGAAATGGAGTTTCTTCTTTCCTCCAAACTTATTGCTGGAATATTTGGAGTTTTTGAGGTGGAGGCACCTCCCCATTGCTGGAGAAAGGGCACAAAACTGCACTTCAGAAAATAAATGAATGGGAATACAACCACATGCACATAAAAATCCTCAGTAAAATACAAATGAAACCATTCTAAACTCGAATTTGTGGTTGAGGAGTATCAGATCCATGGTTCTTTATGGATAAATAAACATAGGAATGTGGGGGGGGACCAACAATAAAACCACCAAAAAATATTTAAAAGCAAACCCAAAGGAAGCAGCCTCCCCTCCTCTCTTCTTTGCCTGATTATTCCCTTAAACCCCTTTGGCTTCTTGATGCTGGACATAATCTCCTCGGAGGGGCTTTAATGTCCCTCCCAAGCCACCCCATTCCATGGAAATCCTGGTTAAACCCCAGGTGCTGAGGAGAGGAGAGCTGTTCTCTCAGGGACATCTGCTCCTGGGGCCTGGGCAGCACAATTAGTGCTTCTGACATTTTTTAAACAATTTTTACATCTCACCGAGGTGAGACTGACAGGATTTGTGCCTGGGCTGTGGAGCTCAGCTCCTGCAAACAGAGCTCTCTTCCCACGACTGGATCCCAAATCAATAAATTGGTGTTGTGGAGAGGTGGTGAGAATTGCAATTTGGATTTAATTGCTGTCAGCAGGAAATAATTAAATATGAATACCTGTGTTTGCTTTGCCAGGCTGGTACCGAGGATACACGCTCCGGAATAAATCCAAGAAGGTACAAACCCACTTTTGGGTGACCCCAATTTTAATTTCACACCTTGCCAGGCCCCATCTGGTGCTGAAAACTCCTGTAATTCTTGTATTAACGTCAGGCAGGACTCCTGGCCACGGTGTCCTGTCCTCAGGGACAGAAATCATTGACCTTGAGCTGAAATTTGGGAATTCCAAATTGGGTTGGGAATTCCTCCAGTGGAAGCGTGAGGAATGCAACTGGAAATTCCAGAATTCCAAAGTTCCCATGTCCATACATGAGTTTATTTCTTCACTGTGATGCTCTGGGACTTGTGCACATCCAGCATTGGTTCTATTTAATGGGAATATCAAAGTTTTGGCTGGAAAATATTCCAGAAATTACAATTGCTGGAGCTGGAGCTGGAGGCTGCCTGGAGCTCTGGGATCCCCCAGGAGTGCTGGCACCTCTCCTGTGCTAACATCCCCCACAGCCTCTGCTTTTATTTATTTTTTAGGTTCTATTTTAGGGGCAAAGAGGAGGGAAAAAGGGACAGGAAAGGATCCCAGCGTTTCCAGATTTCTCTGTAACAACAAAAAATTGGGAGTTTCTGCAGATGCTGGTGGTGGGAGCTTTTCCAGGGAGCACAGGGTGGCCTGGCAGAGGACTCCAGGAATATTTTGTGTCAATGACTGAGAGTTTTCAGGAATTTCCAGCATTTCCTGCAGGAAGATGAGGGTTCCTAGAGTAAAACAAGGAATCAGCTTCTCTGAGGATGGAACCTGCTGCTCCTCCCTGTCCTTTTTCCTGCCATACTGGGACATTTCTTATTCCTTTCCCCTGTTTTTTGTTAAATATCTTCTGGTCACATCCTATCCCACAGTAGCATGGATTTATTCCACTTCTCCCTTTATTTTTAGGGCATTTTCCCAGAAACCTACATCCATTTAAAAGAGGCCATCGTGAAGGACCGAGGGTAGGTTGGCACTTCTTTGGTGACAAAACCCGGGGAATTTAATTCCATTTAAACCCCCAAATAACCAATGCAGGCAGCTGTGGTTGTCACAAGCCCAGGGTTGTCACAAGCTGCATAATTCCATTTTTCAGAGTGCTGACAGAGCAGAGCAGCCTCGAGTAGGGGCAGCAGAATTTGAATTCTGATTTGCAGAACTGGGGAAGCTCTGCTGGACCAGTCCAGCTCCTCTGGGGACTCGTCCAAGTCAAAACAGGCTCCTGGTGGTAGCCAAGGGCTCAGCAGGAGCATGGATCCCTTCCTGTCCTGGAAAACACTGGAGGAAATGACTCCTCCTTGGATTCCTCCAGCTGCCTCTGTGCTCGTTAAGTGAGGCTGCAAAGGAAGGAACTTTATAAAACACTTTTTTTTTAAACTCTTTATTTTCAAGTAACTGTTGCCATTATGAGTGGGGGCTCTCCCAGATTTAATTTCTGCCTCTTTATGCTGAGTTTGGAATGGATCCACTGGGAATAAGAGGAGTGAAAGGAGCTTGGAGCATTTTGCATTAAAAATGGATGATGAACGTGGATGTGTGTGTTGAGAACAGCTTAAGGGTCTTGACATCATGTGTGAGTGAACCAAATCAGCCCCTCTGGAATTTCCATTTATATATTTATCAAAAAAAAAAAAAACCCCACAAAAAAAAGGAGTGTTTTCCATGGAGTTTGAGCCCTGAGTGTGGAAATTCCTGATTTTCTCCCTGCTCTCCTGCAGGCAGCACGAGACGGTGATCCCCAGCGAGCTGCCCCTGGGCCAGGAGCTGACGGCGACGCTGCGCGAGTGGGCCGGGATCTGGCACCGGCTCTACGTGGTGAGTCCTGCCCGGGGCTGGGGTTTGTCCCTGCTGAGGACAGACCTGCGCCCAGGACGGGGCAGGACTGAGGGATGGAATGGGCTGGGGGGGTCCCTGGGCTCAGGGAGGGTGTGGGTGACACCAGGGCCTGGCACAGGTCACAGTGTCACCGTGCCAGGAGCTGCCCCATAGGAGGAATTGCTCCAAGGCCAAGGGAAGGAGCTCTCCTGTCCTAAATCCTGCCAGGAGTCACCTCAGCAGTGTCCCTGGTGAGGACAGACCTGAGCCCTGAGCGCCCTGGACAGGGCAGAACTGAGGGCTGGGGGTGTCTGTGGGGTCTGTGGGGGTCCCTGGGCTCAGGGAGGGCGGGTGACAGCAGAGCCTGGCACGGGTCACGATGTCACCGTGCCAGGAGCTGCCCCACAGGAGGAATTGCTCCAAGGCCAAGGGAAGGAGCTCTCCTGTCCTAAATCCTGCCAGGAGTCACCTCAGCAGTGTCCCTGGTGGGGACAGACCTGTGCCCTGGATGGGGCAGAACTGACGATGGAATGGGCTGGGGGTGTCTGTGGGGTCTGTGGGGGTCCCTGGGCTCAGGGAGGGTGTGGGTGACACCAGGGCCTGGCACAGGTCACGATGTCACCGTGCCAGGAGCTGCCCCACAGGAGGAATTGCTCTAAGGCCAAGGGAAGGAGCTCTCGTGTCCTAAATCCCAACAGGAGTCACCTCAGCAGTGTCCCTGCTGAGGACAGACCTGCGCCCTGGACGGGGCAGGACTGAGGGATGAACGGGGCTGGGGGTGTCTGTGGGGGTCCCTGGGCTCAGGGAGGGTGGGTGACACCAGAGCCTGGCACAGGTCACGATGTCACCGTGCCAGGAGCTGCCCCACAGGAGGAATTGCTCCAAGGCCAAGGGAAGGAGCTCTCCTGTCCTAAATCCCAACAGGAGTCACCTCAGCAGTGTCCCAGGCACTGCAGGGATTTCAGATTGTCCTGCAGGAGGAGCTTCCTGCTCAAAGAAATGAATCCACAGCTTTATTTTAAAAGCACATTAAAGAGTCAAACTTGATTTTTCTCTGAGCAGTAGCGAGCTCAGCTTGTACCAGATGTGCCCCAGTGCTTTAATTAAGAAGAGGGAGTGAGTTTAAATGAGCTCTAATCACCCAGAGGAAGTTTTCCTATTGGAAATTTCACAAATACATTGTGTTTGTGTGCCACAAAACCACAAGAATTTGTTCCACCCTCTCAATGCGATGAGAAACTCTATGTGCTGGTATTGCTGTGTGAAAAGAGAGTTTTGTTCCTGGCATTTTTTATTTCTGAGTAACTTTCAGATCCCAGCCTCAGAATCTGGTTTTTTTTAATGAGCAGAAATCTTTCATGTTCCTGTGCTTAACCACTCTGAGTCTTAAAATAGGTTTGGAAAACATTGTGGTTTAAAATGGGCTTGAGTTTATTTTGTTTTCCCTGCAGTATGTATTAAAAGATTTTTTAAAAAAATGCTAAAGGAGGAAGGAGGCATTTGAGGAGAAAAAGGAAACATGAGGGGATTTTTTATCTTGGCAGCATTTAATTTCACTTCTTTAATTTCTGTGGGTTTCACTGCAGCAGTGGCTTTATCACCGCTGCAAAATAAATACAAAAATGGGGAGAGTCTTTAATTGGTTTCGTTAACAGGAATTAGCTGTGGAGATAACTCAGGTCAAACTGAGGTCTGCTTTGAAAATGACACAAATTCCCTTTTCTTTGCAAGCTTTTTTATGCAAGAAGCTGCTTTTTGTTTATTAAATATATCTCAAATATCCTTTCTACAGAGCTAAAAACTCAAGCAGCCCCTCGGTGTTCACCCAAACCAAGGGGTGGATTTAAATCTGAGGGAAATATGAGTAATTTACCTTATTCCTGTTCATTGCAGAGATGAAAACGGGGAATTAATTGCAATTAAGTTCTTTTTGTGCTGTGTGGGAGCAGGGGGGGTTTGTAATTCACCATGAACAGCCCAGCCAGACCCCAGTGAGCACCAGTGGCTGTGGGGGAAATGTGAAATTTAGAATCTCAAAGCCCAGGGAAGGCTCCCAATGCAAAATCAGGCACTGAATTGGGCTTGGATTTTTCCTCTGGAGCTGAATGAGCTCATCACTGTGCCAGGAACTCCAAATCCGTGGATTTTTGTGGATTCTCTTCCCTTTGGAAAGAGTCAGAATCCTCCCAGGAGCTGCCCCACGGTGGCAGCAGAGTGAGAGTGAACCCTGAGCTCCCTTTTGTAATGGTTTAAATCTCTCCCCTGACACTTTTAAAAGTTTATTTACTCATCTGAGCACTCACTGCCACAAACAGAGGGTGGATTACCAGATATCCATGTTTAATTCCAGCCTTGGAGCTGGGAGGGGCAGGAATGGGACTGGTTTTGTGGGAGTGGAAGCAGCAAAGGGCAGGGAATTTTCATTAATTAGAGGTGATAACAGAAGGAGTGGCAGGAGGGGCCTCCTCACCAGGCAGGTTTTGATGTCTGGTTCAGTGTCCTCCTTCAGCTGTGATCCTTTTAACATCATTTCCCTGCAGATTATAAAATTTCTCTTATAAAAAGCCTCCATCAGAGCAGCCTGGAAGGGCTGGAAAGCACCGGGGGTTTATTTTTAGTGGGTGAGGTTTTTCTGAAATAATGTCCAGGGAAAAGTGAAGCCCTCAAAGGCACTCAAAGATCTTAAAGGCACTTCAACCTTGGCATGCAGAATTTCCTGCATGGCTCTGATCTTGTGCTGTCACAAAGTGCCAGGGTTTTTTTTTTTAGTTAAATAAAACTGATGTGATTCTGCAGCTCCACACTTTTCACAAGGGTTGCTGAGCTAAGATTCCCAGGTTTTCCTGGATTAAAATTGCCCCTTTTTTTCTTTTTTTTGTGCCTCAGAACAACAAAACCACGCAGTTCAGGCACGTGCAGCAGCTCACCTACAGCCTGATAGAGTGGAGATCCCAAATCCTGTCCGGGACCCTGCCCAAGGATGAGCTGGCCGAGCTCAAGAAGAAAGTCACTGCCAAGATCGACTACGGGAACAGGTGAGCTCCAAACTGTACCTGGAGCACGGGGGAGGCTCTGAATCCAAACCCAGGCACTGAATTAGGTTTAAATTTTTCCTTGGAAAGGGTGAAAAGGCAGCTTTGAGTCCCCGTGGCCTGCAGGAGTTCTCCTCTCTTAATCCTGCACCGCTCCTGGCCTTGGAGCAGAGTTTGTGCCTGGGTTTGGATGCTGGTGGGGAAATTCTCTGCCCTGGCAGCAGTGAGGGGCAGAATCCCACAGGCACTGCAGCCCCCCGAGGTTTGCAGCCTCCAGGACTCATTTATCTGCCTGTCGGCTGAGATTCGGGTCCAAAAAAGTGAATTAAGAAGAAGCTTTTGGCAAAGAATAACAATCATCTGCAGTCTGTGAGCTTGGGGGAAACAAAGCCATTTAAACAGGAATAGGGGAGATGTCATCTTAGGACTGAGTTACCTGGAAAATTCCTCCTCCCTTTAATGAGAAAATGGGAGAGAGAAGTTTTTGGAGGCAGGAAAACCAGCAGTGAGTGAAGTTGGTTTATTCCCAGGGGTGAGGTTATTCCCAGGGGTGGGATGCTCAGCACTGCCAGCCCGGGGCTGTGATTTGATCATTGCTGCTCCCACATTCTGAAATTTGGATTTTTTTGCCTCCTGGGGCTGTCCAGGATCCTGGGTCTGGACCTGGTTGTCCGAGATGACAACGGGAACATCCTGGACCCCGATGAGACCAGCACCATCTCCCTCTTCAAGGCCCATGAGACGGCATCCAAGAGGATTGATGAGAGGATCCAGGAGGAGAAGGTACCCCTGGTGTCCCTGCTGTGCCCTCCTCACTCACTGTTCTTTATATTTTCTGTGTTCTTTATATTCCTTTTATGCTGCTCTCCTTTGGCAGCAGAGCTGAATTCTCTGGGTTTGTTTGTAGTGAAGATAGAAAATTTGATGGAATTGCGAATTTTTTTGCAGTCCCTGCAGCAGAGCTGAATTCTCCTGGGTTCATTTGTAGCAGACATAGAAAATTTGATAGAATTGTGAATTTTTTTGCAATCCCTGCAGCAGAGTTTGGACCTCCGGGGGCAGCCAATATTCAACTCCACCCACACCTACAGCCTCTATGTGAACCTCAAGAACTTTGTGTGCAACATTGGGGAGGATGCAGAGCTGCTGATGAGCCTCTACGACCCCGACCTCTCCAAATTCATCAGGTGGGGCTTTTTTTTGAGATTCTGCAGCAGTTCAGTCGTCAGGGTGATCATTCTGCAGGGGCCAGGGGGGTGGAAAGGGAGTCCAGCAGATGATTCCAATTCCCCAGTGGGGGAAAATTAATTCCAATTAATTGGGGATGAATTTTGGAGAGATAGGAAGCCCAGGCTCTGTCCCTTTTAAAGCTGGGTATTTCTCTGATCCCACACTGTCTTTTTATTATTATTAATTTTCCCTGCTGTGGCTGCAAGCCTTGGTTAAGCATTTTATGAATTGTTTCCCAGTAAATCATGGATTTAAATGGTGTTTGCTGTCCAGGCAGTGCCAGTTCACATCTGGAGGGGGGGGAGGGTGTGAGGAGCTTTATCAGGGAGGCAGCTCCGTGTCAGGAGCTCTGTGTCCATCTCTGCCCTTATCAGCTGTGGCCCTGCAGTGGGAACTGCCCAGGGCTCACCCCATCCTGCCTGCAGTAAATGAGTCACTTTTGGGATAAAAGATTGGTCAAATATCCCTGAGGGATCAAAATGCTTTTGGGCTTTTGCCAGGAAATGGAGATGTCAGGCGTTGACTCATTTAAATTTACTTTTTTCTCCCTTTCTTTGCAGTGAAAATTACCTGGTTCGTTGGGGCAGCAATGGGATGCCTAAAGAGATTGAGAAGCTGAACAACCTCCAGGCAGTGTTTACTGTAAGTTCAGAGAATCCCAGAATGGGTTGGGAGGGATTTAAATCCCATCAGTGCCACCCCTGCCATGGCAGGGACAGCTCCCGCTGCCCCAGGGGGCTCCAGCCTGGCCCTGGGCACTGCCAGGGATCCAGGGGCAGCCACAGCAAAGCTGGGAATTCCATCCCAGTCCCTCCCCAGCCTCACAGGGGAGGATTTCTGCCCAGTGTCCCACCTGTCCCTGGCAGTGGGAAGCCATTCCCTGTGTCCTGGCACTGTAAATGTTTCCATCCTCTTGTGGTTTCCCTCCAGATCCAGAAGGCCACAATTTTTACCTGTGTATAACCCAACAAAACCTCCTTTTTTCCTTTTTTCCTTTTTTCCTTTTTTCCTTTTTTTCCTTTTTTCCTTTTTTCCTTTTTTCCTTTTTTTCCTTTTTTTCCTTTTTTCCTTTTTTCCTTTTTTCCTTTTTTCCTTTTTTCCTTTTTTCCTTTTCCCCCTTTTCTCCCTTTTCTCCCTTTTCTCCCTTTTCCCCCTTTTCCCCCTTTTCCCCCTTTTCCCCCTTTTCCCCCTTTTCCCCCTTTTCCCCCTTTTCCCCCTTGTCCCCCCCTTTACCCCTTTTCCTTTCTTCCTTCTGTCTTCTTTTCCACTCACAAAGGACACTGACAGATTTTAACTCATTGACAGATTTTAACTCTTTGATCGATTTTAACATTTAACTCTCATTGATTTTGACGTTCTAACATTTTAACACGCCCTTCGAATTCGATTTTAACATCGATTCAAACTCTCTTTTTTTAAATTTATTTTTTTAATTTCAGGACTTGAGCAGCTCTGACCTGATCCGGCCCAGGATCAGCCTGGTGTGCCAGATCGTGCGGGTGGGGCACATGGAGCTGAAGGAGGGCAAGAAGCACACGGGGGGGCTGCGGCGGCCCTTCGGCGTGGCAGGTGGGCACCGGGCACCTCGGGGTGCTGGGGAGGGGTCTGCTTTCATCTGTTGGTTAAGGGGTTTTTTTGATACTTTAGTTAAGGGTCTGTTTTGATTTGTTGGTTAAGGGGTTTTTTTGATACTTTAGTTAAGGGTCTGTTTTGATTTGTTGGTTAAGGGTCTTTTTTGATATGCTGGTAAGGGTATTTTTTGATAGGTTAGTTAAGGGTCTTTTTTGATCTGTTGGTTAAGGGTCTTTTCTGATATATTGGTTAAGAGTCTTTTTTGATTTGTTGGGTAAGGGGTTTTTTTGATCTGTTAAGGGTTTTTTTTTACATGTTAGTTAAGGGTCTTTTCTGACCTATTAGTTAAGGGTCTTTTTTGACATTTTGGTTAAGGGTCTTTTCTGATATATTGGTTAAGGGTCTTTATTGACATTTTGGTTAAGGATCTTTTCTGATATATTGGTTAAGGGTCTTTATTGACATTTTGGTTAAGGATCTTTTTTCCTTGAAAGCCCACACCAGAAGCAGAGGAAAAAGTCAGAGTTCGCCACCTCAGGTTTCTCAAAGTTGTTAAAGTTATTTATTATTTCTTCTCTCTCAGTTCTCTCAGTGCCCTGCCAAGGTCCTTGTTGCACAAGGCGTGAGGTGACTCCCCCAGTCAGGAGGGTTTGGACCTTTTGTACCTTTTCCCTGACCCAACCATTGTCCACCACGTATTTTTTATTTACAATTAATTACCAATACATATTACTTATATTAAACATGTCACTCCTATCCTAAACCAACCCCCTGTGTCCCACCACAGCAGAAGATGGAGGACAAGGACAAGAAGGACGAAGGACAGGGCCACACCCTGATCCCTCCATCTTTACTCCATTCTAAAACCCCCAAATTCCACATTTGCACGCTGTGATAAACTAAATACTATTTATATCAAACTCTTGAGGCTTGTAATTCCTCATACAAGGTTGGCAGCTTCTCCCATGGACTGAGGGCAAGGACAGCGTCACTTTGGGCTCTGTGCCAGGGTCCCAGAGCCCCCTGCCAGGGTCCTGGACCCTCCAGGGCAGCCCTGGGCTCTGTGCCAGGGTCCCAGACCCCCCTGCCAGGGCTCTGGACCCTCCAGGGCAGTCCTGAGCTGTGTGCCAGGGTCCCAGACCCCCCTGCCAGGACCCTGGACCATCCAGGGCAGCCTGAGGGATGCTCTGGGCTGTGACAAGGGGACAGGGACACGGGGCTGGCAGCTGGGAGCTGCAGCAATGGACAGAACCAAAAGGAAAATTCTCCTTCCAAGCGTGACCTGATACAATCTTAGGTGAGGCCAGCGTGGGATGAGCCCCACGAGGATGCATCAAACTCTGAATTTCTCAGCTCTGGGTGTGATAAAAGAGAGACTCAGCTGGTGGAGGCTCCCTTGGAGTCTGCTGGGACAGAGTTTGGAGTGTCACTGGCCCCAAATAACGCCTGGTTTGGTTTTTATTCCACTCTGAGAGGGGGCTGCTGGCAGCTCTGACGATGCCCTGGTGTCGTTGCAGTGATGGACATCACGGACATCATCCACGGCAGGGTGGACGACGAGGAGAAGCAGCACTTCATCCCCTTCCAGCAGTGAGTACCGGGCTGCAGAGCTGCCCTGGGGAGGGCAGGGGAGCCTGGCACAGCCCCAGGGGCTCCAGGGCAGATCAGCTGAGAGCAGGGAGAGGGTCCTGTCACCCCCCCCTGTTCCCCTTGGTTTTCATGGCTCTGTCACAGCCTGGATGTTTTGGGTGAGGAAGAGGAGCACGGAGCAAAATGGGGATGTGGGGAACGTGACTCCCAAAGTGTTTGGGGGGTTGTGAGGGTTTTCAGAGAGACTGAGCACAGACACAGCTCTTTGTCACTGCGGTGTGGGACCCCCTGTGCTGCCCCTCCCTCCCCACATTTCCTCGTCAGGGTCAGTCCCGAGGAAGGGATTTCTCCCTGTCTGGGGAGAGATTCCAGCCCTGGTGAGTTCTGCATTTCTGCACTGGGAGTTAGACTCGTGTTTGTTCTGCCTGCTCTGCTTGCTGGCTTTTTCTGGCATGTCAGGGAATAAAAATGGAGCTTGTTTGGGTAGCCCCAGCCGTGTTTTTACAGCCCTAAATACAGCAAAGCATTGCCTGCAGCCATTTGTTAGTACAGAGTATTTTCAGGGGAGATTTGGGTTTGTTCCCCTGCCCTTTCAGGGCTTTCCCTTTCCAGAATAATGGTAGTCTGCTACTTTTTTGTTGTTTGGTTTTTTTTTAAATTAATGGCTTTGATTACTTATTTTTTTATTTGTTTAGGCATTTTGGTTTGTTTATTTGTTTTTTAATTTGGGTTGCGTTGGTGGGTTTTTTGGTTGTTTGTTTGATTTGTTTTTTCTTTTGTTGGTTTGGGTTTTTTTCCCCATTTTTCTTCTGCTCTAAAGAGGCCGAGTTGAGGATGGGCAGCCTGTGGGGAACTCGTTTCTCCCTCATTATTGATGCTGTGGCTACAGGAGTGAAATCAGGGTCAAGATCCAAACCTCAATAATCTTGTTAGTGACTGGGGATGGGTTCATCACTTAGGTGTTGTCGCAGCAGTCATTAATTTATGTTAATTTTCATTAATTTATGTTAATTCCCATTAGTTTACCAACAGTTAATCTGCATGGGGACAGCTCTGAGGCAAACCTGAAGTCAGGGCTTAAATCCTGAGGTCAGTGTGACTTCCCTTAGGCCAGAGGGATAAACTGAGCTGCGTTTCCTGGTGTGAAGGTTTAAATGGATTTTATGCAGGCGAGGGAATGAAAACCTCACGGAATCCTTTAAAAAAACCCACATTTATCTGGAAATCACCAGCCTGCCCCAGTCCCTGACCCGTTTTTGTGGCCCTCCTGCCCAGGATTGCCATGGAGACCTACATCAGGCAGCGCCAGCTCATCATGTCCCCCCTGATGGCCTCGCACGGCATCGGCGAGAACGAGCCCCTCACCGCCGTCTTCAACAAGGTCATCGCCGCCAAGGAGGTCAACCACAAGGGCCAAGGTGCAGAATCACAGAATCACAGAATTCACAGGATTCACAGAATCACTGAATCACAGGATTCACAGGATTCACAGGATTCACAGAATCACAGAATCACAGAATCACAGAATCACAGAATTCACAGAATCACAGAATCACAGAATCACAGAATCACAGAATCACAGAATCACAGAATCACAGAATTCACAGAATACACAGAATTCACAGGATTCACAGGATTCACAGAATTCACAGATTCACAGAATTCACAGAATTCACAGAATTCACAGAATTCACAGAATCACAGAATTCACAGAATCTCAGGTTGGAAGAGACCTCCAAGGTCATCGAGTCCAACCCAACACCTCACCTGAACCATGAGTGCCACGTCCAGACTTTGTTTAAACTCATCCAGGGATGGTGACTCCACCACCTCTCTGGGCAGACAATTCCAGTTCTTTATCACCATTTCTATAAAAAACTTCGTCCTGATATCCAACCTAAATTTCCCTCGAGGCTGTGTCCTCTCCTCCTGTCAGTGCTGCCTGGAGAAAGAGCCCAGCCCCACCTGAGCACAGCCACATTTCAGGGAGCTGTGAGAGTGATGAGGTCACCCCTGAGCCTCCTTTTCTCCTGGATAAACAACCCCAGCTCCCTGGAAAGTCTAGAAATCGAGGTTTAATGGGATTTAATCCCTTCCCCAAGCCCAGTGTGGGCTCTTGGCCATGGTTGTCCCTTTGTCCCTTTGTCACCTGTCACACACGGAGCTAAAATCCAGATAAAACCAGGCAAAACCTGCATGGGAACAGCTCCTCACTTGCTAGTCACGTCCTTAAGGTCAATATTTTTTAACACCTTTAAAATCAAAGCGTTTTGTTTATAAAATGGACGTGGCTGTGCGTCCCAAGTGCCGTTGAGGTTTAATCAAATTATTCTGGATTTTTCTGGTCTTCCTTGGCTCAAAGGCACTCGAGATTTATCTCTGAAAGTTTGGGGTTTACTTCACAGAATCTTCTTGCCCAGCAAAGTCTCACTCAGATTAGGGGACATGGAGAGCTGGGCAAGAGAGAACCAGATGGGACATGGAGTTTTCATGAAAACAGATTTTTTGGAAGCACAGGCATAAATTTCACTCATTTGTACCTTTTTGTTTTCAGCCCACCTTTTTGTTTTCTCCCTTTTCTCAGGTCTCTGGGTCTCCCTGAAGCTGCTCCCCGGGGATCTGGCTCAGGTTCAGAAGGATTTTTCCCACCTTGTGGACAGATCCACTGCGGTGGCTCGAAAAATGGGCTTCCCTGAGATCATCCTTCCTGGTAGGTGCCGTGTGCTTCTGCATTCCGTGGAGTCAAAATCCACCTGAAATTCTACAATTTCTGTCACAAAAAGATCTATTTGAAAAGAAAAAAAAAATCTGAAAACCTTTTATTTTTTTTCAGATTTCCAGGTTATTTTTATTACTTTTGGGCACAAGAAGTTGAACACATGAGTTTCCTTTCTTGTGGCATAATTAAAGTCTATGGAGCTTTGGGAAGAAAATGCCTCTTTAGTCAAAAAAGGGATTTTTTTGTATATGGCTTTGACCCCCACCCATTAAATTCAATTCAAGGGTTAAATTTGGAGTGGATTTAACACTGGAGAGCTCATTAAATTAAAAAAAGCAACAACAACAACAAAACAACAAAAAAAACCCCACAAAAGGACAGAGGGACAGAGGTTTGTAGAAAGGAAAATTGGTTTTTTTAGAAGATTTTGTGTAATTTGAGACGGAGATGGGGACGGTGTGACGGTGGGCGTTGTTAATTAACGGCTAAGAGGAAAATGAGGATAACGAGGCACCCAAGGGTGTTAAATGTGAGCCTGGGGATGAGAACCCAGCTCAGTAAAGCCTGGGCACTGCAGGTGACGTCCGGAACGACATCTACGTCACCCTGATCCAGGGGGAGTTCGACAAAGGCAAGAAAAAAACCCCCAAAAACGTCGAGGTCACCATGTCTGTGCACGACGAGGACGGGAACCTGCAGGAGGTAGGTTTTAATTGGAATAATTATTAAATTACCCCTCTGGAGATTTACCCACCCACAATACTCTGTGATGCAGCTCTGCCTAAAGCCAGAGGGGTTCTATCCCCACCAGCCAGCAGCCTCACAAAAATGGATTCAGAATAATTAGCCAGGCTGATTGGAGGGGTTTGGAGAAAGCAAAACGGTTTTAATTAAAGAAGAAAATACCAAACTATACAAAATAAAAGAGTAAAAGCCCTGCACAGTGCAGGGAGGTCCCTTGCACCTGTTAAGCCCTGAGGATCTCTGTGCTCTCTCTCAAGTATTCAATGACCAAGGAGGGATTTTTGGCAAGCTGCCCAATAGTAATATTAAAAATAGCAGTAGTAATATATTAAAATAGCAATATATATATTTAATATATTAAAAATATCCACATTGCTTGAGGAACAGCTCAAGGGTCCAACAGTGCCTTTGTCCTGGCACTGGGCAAATCATGGTGAGAGGAGCACTGAAAGTTTCTGGATTTTCTTCCTTAAAAGTTCAAGGATGAAACTCAAACTCCTTCCCAATTTGGGAAGCACTGCAACAACTCCACATTTACCTTTTTTCCCCCCAATCCCTGTGTTTTGTCTGAAGAAAGCCATCCACCCCGGGGCTGGCTGCGAGGGCGTCTCCGAGTACAAGTCCGTGGTTTATTACCAGGTCAAGCAGCCCTGCTGGTACGAGACCGTCAAGGTAGGGCCCTGTCCCTCACCGTGCAGAGCAGGGCTGGGGTGAAACCAGCACTGCCTCAGCACCGGGGTGTGCTGGGGAAATCGAGGTGTGCTCACCGCGTGTGCTCATCCCGTGTGCTCCTGCCGTGTGCTCACCCTGTGCTCACCCTGTGCTCCCCCCGTGTGCTCACACTCTGTGCTCACACTCTGTGCTCACGCCGTGTGCTCACCCTGTGCTCACACCCTGTGCTCACACCCTGTGCTCACACCCCGTGCTCACACTCTGTGCTCACACCCCGTGCTCACACCCCGTGCTCACACCCCGTGCTCACACCCCGTGCTCACACCCCGTGCTCACAACTCTGTGCTCACACCCTGTGCTCACACCCCGTGCTCACACCCCGTGCTCACACTCTGTGCTCACACTCTGTGCTCACACCCTGTGCTCACACCCTGTGCTCACACCCTGTGCTCACACCCCGTGCTCACACCCTGTGCTCACACTGTGCTCACACTCTGTGCTCACACCCTGTGCTCACACCCTGTGCTCACCCTGTGCTCACACCCTGTGCTCACGCCCTGTGCTCACGCCGTGTGCTCACGCCGTGTGTCACCCTGCAGGTGGCCATCGCCATCGAGGAGGTCAGCCGCTGCCACCTGAGGTTCACCTTCCGCCACCGCTCCTCGCAGGAGTGTGAGTGCAGGAGGGGCAGCTGTGGGATGGCTGAGATCCCTGTAGGATCCCCGTGCTCCCTGTAGGATCTCTGTGCTCCCTGTGGGATCCCTGTGCTCCCTGTGGGATCCCCGTGCTCCCTGTAGGATCCCCGTGCTCCCTGTAGGATCCCCGTGCTCCCTGTAGGATCCCCGTGCTCCCTGTAGGATCCCCGTGCTCCCTGTAGGATCCCCGTGCTCCCTGTAGGATCCCTGTGCTCGCTGTAGGATCCCTGTGCTCCCTGTATAACAAAGCTGCTGCTGAGGTTGCAGGGCTGCAGTTTGGGCACTGCCGGGGTTGCAGGGCTGCAGTTTGGTGCTGAGGCCGTTGCTGATGCAGATTTCTCTCCTCTCTGCAGCCAGGGACAGGTCAGAGAGGGCCTTTGGCGTGGGCTTTGTGAAGCTGATGAACGCGGACGGGACCACGCTGCAGGATGGCAAACACAACCTGATCGTGTACAAGGTACCCGGGGCATTTCCAGCATGTTTAACCCATCAAAATTCCCTCCTGGCTGATTGTCCAAGCAGTAAAAAGCTCCAAAATGAATGTGGGGAGACGAGAAATCCTCCCAAACTCTGTGGCTTTGCAAATAGCTCAGCTCATCTGCAGCATGGGCGGCTCATCCCTGAAATTAAAAACTCAATAAGAGATGAAAAAGCTTTTCAAACCCATTCTGGCTGTCGCTGTGGGCCGTGACCTTTCTCTCTTGCTAGGGTGACAACAAGAAAATGGAAGATGCCAGGAGTTATTTGACCCTTCCTTGCACCAAGACAGAGGTGGAGGAGAAGGATTCACCCTCGGGGAAAAACCTGCACGCCCTGGGCAAGGACAGCACCAAGGACAGCTTCCAGATCGCCACTGTCATCTGCTCCACCAAGCTCACCCAGAACGGTAGGGCCACGAGATCTCCTGGTTTTCTGAGTGTTCATATTAAAATAGAAGTTTTTCACCTTCTCACGCTCTGATATAAAAAAGGAGATCGTGTTTTATAAATATTCCCATTGTTTTCACATTCTTCTCCAAGGAGAGGAGAGGTTGTGACAGCCCTTTTGACCAGCGTGGTTGAGAGGTGGGGATTCCACTCTCCAATCTGTGGTCACCTTTCAAACAGTATTTAAGAGCAGGTAATAAACAAAGGGGACTTTTTCTCTGCCCTGATTTCTCTCACAACTCCCAAATCTCAGCGTGGTCATTTGAGCGTGGTGAGCAGTGACAGGGCCTGTGCTGGGGCTCTGAAATGCAGAGATTCCCTTCAGGAAGGTTTTTTCTGTGTGGGCAGAGAGCCCCAGCTCTCGTTGTGCTGCTGGTGTCAGCCCTGTCCCCAGAACAAGCTCCCAAAAACCCTTTCACACAAATATTCGGTGCAGCCTGCCAGTGTTAAACCCCAAAAGTTTTTTGGCACGTGTGGAAATGTCACCTGTCAGTGGCAGTGTCTGTGTTTGGCCAGGATTTTTAATATTTAGGCTTAACTACCTTAAATACTAAATAATTATTAAATTACCCTATATATTATTAAATAATAATTATCTACTATAATTACCTACTATATTATTAATAATAAATAATGATTATTAAATTATAAATGAATATTAATAAATAATAATCACCCACTACCTGTGAAGAGGGCAGCAGTGAGGCCTGAGCTCTCCAGGGTGGGGATGTGCATTAACTCTGCCAGGGGGATCAGGATGAGGAGTGAGGTGTGAGTGACTCCAGCCCGTGCTGGGAAATGATGGGAGACCTCCAGCACCTCTGGAAGACTCCTGGGCTAAACCTTAATTAATGAAGCCTTAATAATAAAATTCCTGCCTTGAGATGCTCTTGAGTCCATAAAACCCCCTGCAAAGCCTCCAAGTGCGTTATCAGCCGGGTTTCCATTTTTAGCAGAGCTTTGCTGCTGTGCCAAGACACAAGGAGCACCTCAAGGCACCGTTCTGCACCTCAGGGTGACTTTTCCTTGTGCACTGACTAAAAATAAAAACTAAATACTAAAAATAAAACCTAAAAACTTGCTGTGACTGTGGTTTGCTGATTGCTGCCTGCTGTCCTTCGCAGTCGACCTGCTGGGTTTGCTGAACTGGCGCTCCCACGCCCACAGCATCGCCCACAACCTGAGGAAGCTGATGGAGGTGGAAGGAGGGGAGATCGTGAAGGTACCCCGGGGATTGGAGCCTCTCTGGGCACAAACTTTGCTGTCTCCTCCTGGTGTTGGGTCTGGCTGGGTGGGGAGGGCAGCTCTGGGTGCTGAGAGGTGGGAGAGTCATCAAAAAAGGGAAAATTTGGCTTGGGATGGAGCTGGAAATGAACTTTTGGCACCCCCTGACAGCTCCTGCTGTCCCAGCTGGCTCCAGCCTGGCCTTGGACACTCCCAGGGATGGGCAAGGTGCTCTGAGAACCTGAGCCTCACTCTCGCTCCAAATTCACCAGAATTACAGAAATTAAATATTACAGGCATCAGGGACAGGGTGGTGATTTTATTTATGGCTGCTCTGACAACCTGAGCCTCACTCTCGCTCCAAATTCACCAGAATTACAGAAATTAAATATTACAGGTATCAGGGACAGGGTGGTGATTTTATTTTCCCCTTTATCCTCACAAAATAAGAGATATATCCCAAGCCTGACTTGGAATTTTCAACTCCTTTGGGAATGAGGAGGGACTTGCTGTGAATCTGGGGAGCAGAGACAGCCCAGAGACCTCGCACTGTGGAGAGTGGGCCTGAAATGGGGGGAATTCCCACAGAAATGGGTCTGCTGAGGGATTTAGGAGGAATTTTGCCTGCAGAGAGGGGTCCCAGGAATGAATGTGCTCCTGGAAAAAAAGAGGAAAAAAAGAGGAAAAAAAGATCTTCCTTCCCCCAGAGCTGATCATGGCAATCACACAGGGCTGGGATCCCTTTTTGGATATTTTCTCACAGACAGGTGTGAGAGTTTGATAAAGAATTGATTTTTTATTCATTTCTTTTAGTGTTTATTAATAAACCTATCTTTATACCTTTTAAGTTGGAGCCTGCTTTGCTTTTTTCTCCTAATCCTATCTCACAGCAGGGAAAAAAGTAACTAAATTCTGGTGTAGATTGAGATTGTAGAAATTTTAATTGTAGAGATTGTAGAGATTTTAATCTAAACTAAATTGTAGATTATGAGTGTAGATTTTCCATTTCAGCTGGGTGGGAGGGGAGGGATGCAGGGTGCCAGGAGCTGCTGCCTTTCCCCACCTTTTCACTGCTCCTTTTCCCCTCCAGTTTTTGCCAGACACCCTCGATGCCCTTTTCAACATCATGATGGAAATGTCAGAAAATGAAACCTACGATTTCCTGGTCTTTGATGCCCTGGTGAGTGAATCTCCTCCGAGTTCAGAGTTTGTTTTCAGCCACATTTCCAGTCTGTTCCTGGTGATTCCAATCAGCAATTCCTGGTGATTCCAATTAGCAACTGGAATTGCTAATTCCAATAAGCAATTATTATAAGCAATAATTCAATTGGTACTTTGCTGTAGAAATAAATTATATTGAAACACTTCTAAAAGGATTTTTTTCAGGAGCCAGGACTGAAATACACATCAGTAGTCACAGTGAAAAGAGTGATAAATTGCACACACACAGGATTTAGTATTTAGTATTTAGTATTTAGTATTTAGTATTTAGTATTTAGTATTTAGTATTTAGTATTTAGTATTTAGTATTTAGTATTTAGTATTTAGTATTTAGTATTTAGTATTTAGTATTTAGTATTTAGTATTTAGTATTTATTTAGTATTTAGTATTTATTTAGTATTTAGACTGTTAGAAGATGGATAAGGCTCCCTGTAGCATTAATGCTGTGAAACAAAAATTATAACCCAGCAAAATAAATGGAATTTGAGGCTGTTGTACTCCAGTCACTGCGCAGCTCTGTGCATCTGCTTCCTTCTGGAATTTTTTTTGGCAGGTATTTATCATTTCTCTGATTGGAGACATCAAGTTCCAGCACTTCAACGCCGTGCTGGAGACGTACATTTACAAACACTTCAGTGCCACCCTGGCCTACGTGTGAGTGCCACACCCTGGGGTCCCCAGCAGGGTCCCTGCGGGGCTGGGGTGACATCAGCTCCTCTGATGAGGTCACTTTTAATGATGTTAATGTGATAAAGGCAGCAGAGAGCAGAGTTCTGTCCCTTCTCTGCGTTCAGGAGAGAAGGAATCATTCTCGTTGCTCTTTTTGCCCTCTAAAAAGTTTCTGTTGTGAGATTTATTTTTTTTTCCTGTCAAAACAGACGGAAAAATAAAAATCTCTGTCGTGGGCCTTGGCTCTCCAGCCCCTTGACCAAGCCCCCCTCAGCCAAAGGTCATCACCCCTGTGGCAGCAGAAGTGAAAAGTCAAAACTGAGGGCAAAGCCAGAAGCCAAACTGCTTTTCCTCTCTATTTTTTTTTTAATTTTTACTCCTCTTAATTTTTACTGATCCACGTGAATTCCTGGCTGTCACCCTAAAGGAAATCAGAATTTGAATCCTCCTCTCCTGGAATGTCCCTGCCACACCATCACTGCCTCCGTGGGATTTCCTTTCCTCCTGCTGCTCCACACCTGGGAATTCCCACACGGGGAATGGGTTTTTATCTTCCTGGACAGGTCCTTTCAGGGCAAAGGAACCGCAGAGCAGGAGGGGGTGGCACTTTCAGCCCAAGATTTCAGGGGGAAATGGGCAGTGAGGAGGAGCCCTGTGGTGTCTGTGGGGCTGCAGTTCCTCTCTGGGATGAGGAAACCGGGCTTGCACAGGAACTCGGTTTTATTTTATTTAATGATTTGTTTTATTTCAACTTTTTGTTGTTTTATTTCCAAAGGAAGCTCACCAAAGTCCTGAACTGCTACGTGGGGAACGCTGAGGACTCCAGCAAGACAGAGCTGCTCTTTGCAGCCCTGAAAGCCCTGAAATACCTGTTCAGGTTCATCGTGCAGTCACGGGTGCTGTACCTGAGGTGGGTCCAGCCCTCCCATCCTGCTTCTCCTCTGGAATTCCAGAAAATTCCACTGAAGGGCACCAAATCTCTGTCACTGACTGGTTAAGAAGATCTTCCTGTCCTTTGGCTGTGGCTGGAGCAAATGAGTTGAGCAAAAATGAAAATATCAGATTAAAAGAGAGAAAAAGCTTTTAATTCCTCCCTAACGTGCAACAAGCAGCACGTGGTAGAGCTGAAAAGGAACCCGGTATTTGTCTTTATAAAGTAAAACATGGAATTTCCTCCTCATTTTCAGAACCTTTAAGAAATAAATACACAGGCACATAAATCATTAGGTGAGGTGGGGGGTGACATTCTCCAGTTGAGGAAAAACCAACGACAGTGGTTTAATTGCAGCTTCAAAACATCTTCTCATAGATTCAGAGGATTTGAAACCCTTTTTTCATGTCCACTCTGGATATTTTATTTTTTTCCAGTTTAACCCCCAGAACCCAAGCAGAATTTGCTGCAGCACTGCCTGAAAAGTGCAGTTTTTCCCCCTATAACAGATTCCAGCAGGAAAGGGCTGCAAAATATCCATTTTTCCCCCCCAAAGTCTTTGTAGAAGGAGCTGTTGTTGCACAGGATGAACTCCTGGCTCTCCCTGTTCTCGCAGTGTTTATGGGCAGAGCGAGGATGGGAATGAATTCAACGATGGAATTCGCCAGCTCTTCCTCTCCTTCAACGTCCTCATGGACAGGCCCCTGGAGGAGGCTGTCAAGATCAAGGTGAGCAGCATTTCCAGGGAAAAGCAAAAAAAAAAATAAATTAATTAGATCAACTGGACAAAGGAATGAGAGAACTGCCCATGAATCCCTTCTCCCCCACTCTGCACTGCAGCTCTGGAGGCTCTGTGGATGCATGAATTTGATTTTAAACCTGTTCTCTGTAGTTGTCCCTGTATTTGCTCCTGACAAAACCTGAATTTCCCACGTGTTTTTCATGTCTTTGGGTTTTTGTTTTTTTCTCCTTTCAGGGGGCAGCTCTGAAGTATTTGCCAAGCATCATAAATGATGTCAAGCTGGTGTTTGACCCCGTTGAGCTCAGGTAACTGAATTGTGTTTGTTTGTCCTCTAAACCCTCTAAACTTCAGCTGGTTTGATGAATTTTGGCTGGAAACAGCCACTCTGGTCATGATCTGATGGTGCAGGACCCGAGGAAGGATTTAAAGGATTAAAGTGGAGTTCAGAGGATTCTGTGCATCCCAGTTTTTCATTCTGGGAGTGCCCAAGGCCAGGCTGGACAGGGCTTGGAGCCACCTGGGGTAGCGGGAGGTGTCCCTGCCCCTGGCAGGGGTGGAGCTGGGGGATTTTAGGGTCCCTTCCCACCCCAACCATTCCAGGATTGTGGGATCCTTACAGGCACCTCGAGGTTTTACTGAAAAGCAAAATCCGAGGGCAGTGAAGTGTTGGAAGTTCCCAGCACTCCTGAAAAACGTGGCAAAGGCTGGGAAACCAAGAGCTTTGTCCATCCAGGAAATTCTCAGCCCTGTGGGCTCCTGCTTTGGGTGCTCAGAGCTTTGCTCAGAGCTGTGCCCGGCCCTGCCTCCCTGTCCTGACACAAGAGATTTGCTGGGAAGCAGCAGACAGGCAGCAAACGCCCGTGGAATTTAATTTGGGGGGATCTGGGGTTGAGTCATCACTCTGAGGGAAGGGGAGGAGGGAGGAGGAGCCTTTGCTGCTGCTGAGTGTTCCAGGCTTCACCAGGAGCTGCTGGGTGGGTTCAGAAGGAGCCTTCCCGAATTTCCGTGGGGGTGACAGCCGTGGGATCACCCCGTGCTGGCACTGGAGGGGTACAGCAGTGTCCATGTGGGATGGGTGGGAATTCTGAGCCCTGTGGGATGGGTGGGAATTCTGAGCCCCTGTGGGATGGGTGGGAATTCTGAGCCCCTGTGGGATGGGTGGGAATTCTGAACCCCTGTGGGATGGGTGGGCTGGCTGGGTGGGAATTCTGACCCCTGTCCCCTCTGCCAGTGTCCATGTGGGAATTCTGACCC
The DNA here is from genome assembly GCF_021018805.1 of Prinia subflava. Taxonomy (NCBI): domain Eukaryota; kingdom Metazoa; phylum Chordata; class Aves; order Passeriformes; family Cisticolidae; genus Prinia; species Prinia subflava. The sequence goes on along the minus strand of NC_086275.1, from coordinate 500,508 downwards.
CTGTCCCCTCCCCACAGTGTCCATGTGGGAATTCTGACCCCCTGCCCTCTCCCACAGTGTCCCTGTGGGAATTCTGACCCCTGCCCTCTCTCCCACAGTGTCTGGGTGGGAATTCTGACCCCTGTCCCCTCTCCTCAGTGTCCATGTGGGAATTCTGACCCCTGTGGGATGGGTGGGCTGATGCTGGGTGGAAATTCTGACCCCTGTCCCCTCTCAGTGTCCATGTGGGAATTCTGACCCCTGTCCCCTCTCTCAGTGTCCCTGTGGGAATTCTGACCCCTGTCCCCTCTCCTCAGTGTCCTCTTCACCAAGTTCATCCAGAGCATCCCTGAGAACCAGCTGGTGCGGCAGAAGCTGAACTGCCTGACCAAGATCGTGGAGAGCGACCTGTTCAGGCAGGCAGGTGAGCGCCCCGGGGGCTCTGGGTGCTGCCAGGGCCACAAACCCTCCCAGACGAGATCCCCTGGCAGTCACCAGGGGCAGAGCACCACGAAATCCATCTCCAGAAACGTTCCTTGCCGTGGAAGGACTGGAAGAGATTTTTTTTTACTGTTCCGTGCCCAAAATGTGGGAGCCTGACCCGGGGTGGTGATTCAGGAGCAGGGAGAGGCTGAGTGTGCTCGTTGATGAAAGGGCGGGGTTGGGTGGGATTTAGGGAAGGAATTCCTGGCTGGGAGGGTGGGGAGGGGCTGGAATGGGATTCCCAGAGCTGTGGCTGCCCCTGGATCCCTGCAGTGCCCGAGGCCAGGCTGGGGCACCCTGGGGCAGTGGGAGCTGTCCCTGCCATGGCACGGGTGGGATTTAAGGTCTCTCCCTTTTTGGTCCCTCCCAACCCTTCTGGGGTTCCACAATTCAAATTCCAGATCCTTTATGACCCTCCCCACTCTGCTGGAGGGAACTCCAGTGGCTTTGGGCAGGTTCTGGTGCCCCAGGTGGGATCAGGAGTGGGACACCCCTGCCAGGAGCCCCCACCCAGGTCCCACTGAGGCCCTGCTGTGTCCCTGTGTCCCTTTGCAGAGTGCAGGGACGCCCTCCTGCCCCTGCTCGTGGATCAGCTGAGTGGGCAGCTGGATGACAACTCCAGCAAGCCCGACCACGAGGCCAGCTCGCAGCTCCTCAGCAGCGTCCTGGAGGTCCTGGACCGCAAAGATGTGGTGAGCACGAGCTCTCGGGGCTGCCAGCTCAGCTCAGTTCCCCTTCTGAGGAGTTAAAGTAAAGAAACATCCTCAATTTACGCTGTAATGAGTCAGGATTGTGACATTTATAACAATTGTGGTGCCTCTCTGTGCAGCTCTTTGTAGTGGCTCTGTCTGAAGAGGAGCCAGGATGGGTTGAATTAGTTGTTATCACTGCTAGAAGCATTTATTTCCTTTTCTGGGGACCCAAATGTCATCCCAGCCGCTTTGGTGGCTTGCTCAGTAATTTGGAGCAGGAAAAAGGAGTTTTTTACATGGGATAAAAAGGAGGAGGCTGCTCGTTCTCTCTGTTATGGGATGGGGACACAGGAACAGTTCAGCCAGAAAAATGCACTTCCCCTCTGGCCATGGGAGCTGTTCTGGGTGCCTGTGAGCAGAGGGGTTTGAGCTGTTCAGAGAAAACAAATCACAGCCCCAGGATGAGCTGCTGAGGTTGGGACAGGGCCATTAAGGGAATTCTCCACCCAGGGAATCCCAGAGTGCTTGAATCGATCTCTCCTCCACTTAAATCTTCTTTTTCTGCTTCCTCTGATGGCACTTCAGCCGTGCTAGGGCAGCCCTCCCACGCGGGGCGCTGCCCCTGGCAGGCTGTGCCCAAGGAAGGTCCCCAATGTCCCCTGCTGCTGTCCCCAGGGTGCCACCGCTCTGCACATCCAGCTGATGATGGAGCGGCTGCTGCGCCGCGTCAACCGCACCGTGATCGGGATGAGCCGCCAGTCCCCGCACATCGTGAGAGCCCTGCTGCCCTTCCCTTCCCTTCCCTTCCCTTCCCTTCCCTCCCCTTCCCCTTCCCCTTCCCCTTCCCCTTCCCCTTCCCCTTCCCCTTCCCCTTCCCCTTCCCCTTCCCCTTCCCCTTCCCCTTCCCCTTCCCCTTCCCCTTCCCCTTCCCCTTCCCCTTCCCCTTCCCCTCAGTCTCCATCACCTTTAACCATGGGGTTCACTCCCCTGGGAGCCCTTTCCTCTCTCCCCAGCCCCTTTAACAGTGGGATTCCTTCCTTTGGGAGCTTTTTCCTGCCTCCCCAGCCCCTTTACAATGAGATTCATTCCCTTGGGAGCCCCTCCTGCCTCCCCATCACCTTTAACAGTGGGATTCATTCCTTTGGGAGCCTTTCCTCCTTTCCCAACACCTTTAACAGTGGGATTCATTCCCTTGGGAGCCTTTTCCTCTTTCCCCAGCCCCTTTACAATGAGATTCATTCCCTTGGGAGCCTTTTCCTCTTTCCCCATCACCTTTAACAATGAGATTCATTCCCTTGGGAGCCTTTTCCTCTTTCCCCAGCCCCTTTAACAGTGGGATTCATTCCCTTGGGAGCCTTTTCCTCTTTCCCCAGCCCCTTTACAATGAGATTCATTCCCTTGGGAGCCTTTTCCTCTTTCCCCAGCCCCTTTAACAATGAGATTCATTCCCTTGGGAGCCTTTTCCTCTTTCCCCATCACCTTTAACAATGAGATTCATTCCTTTGGGAGCCTTTCCTCTTTCCCCATCACCTTTAACAGTGGGATTCATTCCCTTGGGAGCCTTTCCCTGCCTCCCCAGCCCCTTTAACCGTGGGGTTCCCTCCCCTGGGAGCTCTCAGAGGGCAGCAGAGCCTGCTGAGCTCCTCTCTCGGCTCCCTGCAGCCCCTCTGTGCTGCCCAGAGCTGACCCCGGGTGTTTTTCCAAGGGTCAGGATCCCGTTTATCCCTCTGCACTCCGAGCTGAGTCACTGGGGGTGATTTCATTTCCTCCCTGTGCACAGGGTCCTGCCTCACTGCAGCGCCTGTCACAGGAGCTCTGCTGCATTTCGGGGCTCAACAAAATGAAATTCTGAGGGGTGAGACCCCCCCAGGGGCATTTCTGAGCCCCGAGGGGCTGCAGGCAGCCGGGGGGTTTTAATTCACCCTGGATTCCATGTACAGGAGGATGGGAAATCCAGGATTTATCTGATTTTTGATGAGTCTGGGGTCACTCTAAAGTGCCACCCATGAGAATTGCAGCTGGGCCCTGCTAAATCTAAAATTCAGAGTCAGCTTGGAAAAGACCTTCAAGGACTGATGGAGTGGATCAATATATATCACATAAAACCCTGAGTTTGGAGGGTGTGTTTGTCCTGCCATCCACAGGAGAAAGAAAGCAACACCCAGATTTCAAGGTTGAATTTTAGGAATTCCTGACTGGTTCAAACAACCTCACGTTGATGCCAGCACAGAGATAAGGAGGATTCTGATCAGTGATAATTTGATTAGGTCACATTTAGAGGTTCCAGTGCCTAACCCAGGGAAATGACTCAGTATTTTGTATTTTTGCCCTTGCAGGGGATTTTCGTGGCCTGCATGACAGCCATCCTCAGGCAGATGGACGATTTCCATTACAGCCATTACATCAACACCTTCAAAACCAGGCAGGACATCATCGTAAGTCAGCCTGGCTGGGGGATGAGCTCAGCCCGATTTCTCTGCCGAAATTTGGGCTGATCAAAGCCTCAGCAGCAGCTCCTGGTGCCTCAATTTTGGGGAATTTCTCCCTCTCACCCTTGGCTGGGCATTGGGGGGGGTTGGTGACTCAGCAGAGCCCCAGAGCAGCATTTGTGACATTGAGGAGAAACATTTTTAGTGGGTAAAACAACAAAAAAAAAAAGTTTGTTTTGAGTCAGGAACCCAAAGAAGGAATGAAGATGAGAAAGGAAAAGCGTTTCCCCTTGTCTGGCTCTCACTCTGTGCCCCTGCTCTCTTTTTCTAATTCTTTCCCTCCTCTAAAGTTTCATAAATGTTTGAATTTTGGTGCACAACACGAGAACTCCTGGAGCTTTTTTGTGCCTTTATTCCTTATTTTGCAATTGGGAAGTGGCTGTTTCTTGAAATTCCAGCTGAGCAAGGGCCTGGAGTTGTGTTTTCCCTGTACCAAAAGGTTTGGAATTCACTTTGGGGAGCCAAGGTGATTTTTTTTTCCCTGTGCAGTTGGAATTAAGAGAATTTCACAGAAAATCACTTGCAGAAATCAGCAGCTGAACCAGAGTGGAGCAACACAGCCACCTACAGGCCACTGACACTTCATGGGGGTTTGGGACTGGTTTTATTGAAAGGGAAAAGGAAAGGGAAGAGGAAAGGGAAGGGAAAGGAAAGGAAGCCAAAATCAGGCAGATCCAGGAATTCTGGAAATGTTCATCCAGTGAGGACATTTTCAGGATGGTTATGGAAAATACCAGTTTCTAATCTGATTTTTATACACCTTTAAATCCACCGCAGCAAACCTCCCTTTGCAGTGGTGAGATACCACTACAGAAAATTCTATTTTGCTGCAATAACTGCTTTTATTTCTGTTGTTCACCATTGGGGTTTGTTTGTGCTGCTGTTTCCAGCCCAGCTTGGCACCACCCCTGGCTGGTTTAGCACTTTTGGGAATTAATTCCCATCCTCAAGGTGCCCGTGTCAAGCCCAGCGCGCTCCCTCAGGCTCTGATTTAATAATGCCAAAAGGATTTTTCCTGAGGCAGCACCCAGGGCTCCATTTCCCCATCAATACTTTGCCAATTCTTCAGCCCAAACTGTTCAGCTCAACAGATTTTTTTTGCTGGTGATCGTTTCAAGGGGGTGGCTCCTCCTTTGACCTTCTCTGTGTCCCTCTCATTTTTGAATATTAAAGTGCTGCTGCAGAGAACAGAATTGATTTAAGAGCTCAGAGTGGCTTTTGTACCTGCAGAGACCACGAGGAGGAGATCAATATTCCTGATATTCCTTTCTTTTGCTCATCTCTAATTTTCCTCTTTTTTTTTTTCCCTCAGTCTGCAATTCAACCTTGGTTTTTTGCCCAAGTTTGAAGTCTTGTTTGGAGGGTGTTTGTGCAAATAACACAGAACAATTCCAAATCACATCTCTGTTGTTGTATTCACTGCCTCTCCTTAACTGTCCTTAAGCTGGACCAGGAAAGATTTAACTAATTAATGAGGGAAAATCCATTTTTAGATCATTCTGGTGCACTGCCACCACTCAGATTTGGGAACAATCCCTGCAGTTTTGGTTCTGCTCTCCAGCCCAGCTCGTGGGGACTCCCTCCAGCAGAGCTTAATGCAAAACCAGCACAGACAGATTTAATTAAAACAGACCAAGCTCTGTGCAGTCATTTCCTGCCGGGATGGATGAGATGTCAGCAGTAATTCCATTATTGGCTCCATCTCACACAATGGGCAGGGCTGATTACCAATCAGCCTGCTCATTAATCAATGAAATCCCAAAGATTTGCATTCCACGAGGCCACAGCACCATCCCAACCTGCCGGGCTTTGCTTTCCCACCAGGATTTCCTGATGGAGACCTTCATCATGTTCAAGGACCTGATTGGGAAGAACGTGTACGCAGCAGACTGGATGGGGATGAACATGATGCAGAGCAGGTACAGGCTGAGCCCCAGGGGGGTTTCCCTGAGATCTGTTGGAGTCCAGGACACCCCTGTGGCCACCCTGGAGGGTTTGGAGACCGGACAGGGGGTCTGGGGTGCCCTCTCCTGGGCTGGGGGCACCCCAGGGCTTTGGGACCCCTTCACTGGGCTGGGGCACCCCAGGGCTTTGGGGCACTTTGGGCTTTGGGACCCCTCCCCTGGCCTGGACAGAGGGTCTGGGGATGAACATGATGCAGAGCAGGTACAGGCTGAGCCCCAGGGGGTTTTCCCTGAGATCTGTTGGAGTCCAGGACATCCCTGTGGCCACCCTGGAGGGTTTGGGGACAGGACAGGGGGTCTGGGGTCTGTCCCAGGGGCTCAGGCAGCCTCACACAGAGCCCAGGAGGGCACTGCCTCTGATCCCTGCCACGGCAGTGAATGCCCACAGTGTGTGAAGAATCACAAGCTGGGAGAATTCAAAATAAGCAGTAGTTAGTTTATCACAGAGTGTGAATGGAGAATTTAGGATTTTTAGTATATGGAGGAATTGGGGAGTGGTCCTGCCCTCCTTGTTCTGGTTCTCATCCCCATTTTCTGTTGAGCTGTGTCACAAGGATTGGTTCAGAGCAGAAATGCCAGGTTAACACAGGCAGTGAGCATTGGTGAGATTCTGTCAATAAAAAGTTCCTTGTGGCCGTGGTTGGGTCAGGGAATGGTACAAAGGGCCCGGGACCCTCTGACCCGCCCAGTCCTGCTCTGCTGGAGACGCCCTGCAGAGCTGGGACAGAGCTGGGAGAGGATGGAGAATGAACAACCCTGGGAACACGGACTGGGGACTCAGCCTGGCTGCTCTGGCTCCGGCCTGAGACCTTTGGGCAAGGGAAGCTCCAAAACCTGATTGCCTTGGGAACAGCAACCCCGAGGAGAACCCAGGGAACAGCAACCCTGAGAATCTGTGAGTTTTGGTTTTTTCTTCCTAAAAACACAGAAAAGAAGGATGGATTCTGCAAGCTCGGGTTCCCAAGGGTGTTTATTCTTTATCTCTCTGTTCTCTCTCTGCCTGCAGAGGCCACCAAGGCCTGACTGCCCCAGGTCAGGAGGTCCCAGACCTTTTTCTGCCGCTTCTCTGACCCAACCGCCTTCTACAGTGTATTTTTATTTACAATTGCACACCAGTTAACTCATACCTGTCCTGAACACTGTCCTAAACCAGTCCTGGGTGCCACCTAAACCAGTCCTGTGTCCCAGCAGGAGATGGAGTGTGGAGAGGAAGAGGAGGAAGAACAGGACAACTCCCTGATTCCTCCACCTTGGCTTCCCACCCTCTGTTCCAAAAACCCCAAATCCCACATTTTCACCCCAAACTAAACTGTTTATTTCACACTCTTGTGGCTTGGATTTCTTCATGCAATGTTGGGGATTTTTTCCCAGATTTGGAGGAATTCCTGCATTTTTTGGGAGCTCACACACAGGCGCTGCAAACCCAGAGCTGCATTGGGGCTGATTTTGTTACAGAATTCCCTTTTTTATGTTTTTATCTCTCTGCAGGGTTTTCCTCCGGGCAGTGAATCAATTCACCTCCGTCCTCAACCGATTCTTCCTGGACCCAGCTAGTTTTGAGCTCCAGGTGATTCTCTTGTTTTTTCTGGATTTTCTTATGGATCCCAGACCTGACAGAACAATCCCATTTTTAGCAGCCTGCAGCTCCCTCCACTTTCTCCTCCACCTTTCCCCCCTGCACTGCGGATCTGGGGTGGCTGGGGGCTCTGTGGATGCATAAATCTGATTTTAAACCAGTTGCCTGCAGTTTAAATTACTGGTTTAATTTGATTTTAAGCTTGTAGCTCACTGTGGTTCCCCTCCTCATGGAGGGGGCTCTGAATTTGGGGCTGGGCAGGTTTTTTTTGGTGCCTGTTGTTGCTTTCCCTTCCTACCCTCCCATTTTAATCTCTTTTCTCTCCCCCAGCTCTGGAATAACTATTTCCATTTGGCCGTGGCCTTCCTCACCCACGAGTCCCTCCAGCTGGAGACCTTCTCCCAGGCCAAACGCACCAAAATCATCAAGAAGTGAGGCTTTTTTTGAATTTTTTTTTCATTTCAAGCCCCTTTTTGCTGTCAGGGAGCTCCATTTGGGCTGTTCCAGACACCCCCAGGAAATGCTGATTTAAGGGGGGTGGTAAAGGGGGACCAGGACGAGGTGTCAGGGCTGGAAATCGTGGCTGGTTTAATTTTGGTTAGACAGATCTTGAGTTTTTTTAATTTTGGTCAGACAGATCTTGAGTTTTTTTAGCACCTTGCCAGGATTCTGTCCACTGGAAGGAAAATGGAAAGGTTGTCATGATTCCCAAAATTCCCTTCTGCAATCCCTCAGCCTTTATGGTCAGAGGAATCCTTTTTAGTCCCCCACCTTTTACTTTTCATTTATTTTTTTCAGAGCCATTCATAGCCCCAAACCAGCAATTTTTAGCCACTGAGCAGCTTTTACCTCTTCATTTCCTCAGAATCTGCTGCCTGGATATCTCTGAGCATCTCCACAGACTTTTCTTAGGATTTGTCCCCTTTTTTTTCCTGCAGAAGTGGCTTGAAGAAGCCTGAAAATGAAATCTTTTCTCATTGACTCGATGTCAGCAGTTAAAGCTTGGGGAAAAAACCACCAAAAATCCAAAGTGGGGTGGGATTGCAGGGGAGGAGTTCAGGAAATCTGAATTCCCAGGAAATTCTGCTCTCAGCAATCTCCAGAGTGAGCCAGGGCCATTTGAGGCTTTGCCCTTCACCAATTTTCCAAGGATCATTCCAGAGTTTGGGCCTCTCTCATCTCTTCCTTTCAATATTTTTATTTTTTTTCTAGGTATGGGGACATGAGGAAAGAAATCGGCTTCAAAATCAGGGATATGTGGTACAACCTGGGTGAGTCCCAGCTGAAGAATTCTCTTTATTCCAGCTTTTTATTCCTTTATTTCCTTACAAAAGCTGTTTAAAGTGGGGAAATGCACTTAGAGTTCAGATGTTTCAGCACACAAAAACCTCTTTTTTTCTGTGAATAACTCAGAAAAGCTGATTTTTTCCTCACATCAGCTGCTGAGATAATTTCTTAGCTCCCCTCCAAAGGATTTTCTGCCGTGTAAAGGATGAGTGGGATTTTTGAGAGCCCCTTTTTTTGGGATTTACAATTCACAATCATTTCTTTGGGCTATTCCTGAATTCTGGAGTTAATTCTCCCTTTAGTGACATCCACATAAACCCCACACTGTGAGCAGGGTGTTTGCTGTGTGAAAAATGTTTTAAACATTGGGAAATCCAAATTCTGCCACTGGCTGTATTTGACTTGAAATTTCTTCCAGGTCCCCACAAAATCAGATTTATCCCGGCCATGGTGGGGCCAATCCTGGAGGTGACACTGGTGCCAGAGCCTGAGCTGAGGAAAGCAACAATTCCCATTTTTTTTGACATGATGCAGTGTGAGTTCAACTTCAGTGGCAATGGGAACTTCCACAAGGTAAGGGATGCCATGGATAAGCGATATATAAAATAATAGAGGTATTAAATACAATATAATATGAAATATGTATCTATAATATGCAAAAAACCCACAATATTTTAATATATAATATTATAGATACAATATTATGTGTTATGTAATGTCATATTCATTACATATGTATATAAAGTATGTATAAAATATTCATATCTATTATTTATATCTATTTATATATTTCATTTTTATACCTACTATGTCTATAAATGTCTATAAATAACATTTCTATAAAATAATGTGTGTTAAATAATATATAAATATATATATACTAAATATATATATATATATATAATACAATACATGTATTTGCAATTGATAATCCCTGTTTTCCTCTTTTTTGATAACCCCTGATTTCCCCTTTTTTCACCCTTCCCTGCATTTGCAGAGGTGTCAATGCCCACCTCTAAACTGGGAAGCATTTTGGAGACCCTCAGAGGGTCTAAAATGTCATTTTACCTTTTTATTTACCTTTACAATAACACCATAAATCCCCCTTACAACAGACTTCTGGCTCTGACTCCCCAGAAAACTGCTGGGCACTCAAAATTAGGATTATGTGGTTGTTTAATTACACCAGAGCATGGCTTTGTGTGGTGAGAGAGGGAGGATTTGTATTTCCTTGCTCCAATCTTGTCAATTTTGGATATTTTTTTTACTCTTTTTATTCCTCCCCAGCGCTGTGAACATCCTGACCCCCAGCAAGTGCTGGTGGGGAGGGTCAGGAGCACCCCAGGCTGCTCCTCAGAGCTGCTCCCTGCTTGATTGGGGATTTTTTTTTTTTTTTTTTTAATTTTAAATTTTATTTTGCCTTTCCAGTTTGAAAACGAGCTGATCACCAAGCTGGACCAGGAGGTGGAGGGAGGCCGAGGGGATGAGCAGTACAAGGTCCTGCTGGAGAAACTGTGAGTGTTATAAACCACCTGGGGGCTCCTCTTACATCTTTCTTTATTTTAGAGTTAATTTGGCTCCTTTTCCAATGCAAAGAGGCCTTAATTCATTAATTATTAATTATTAATTACTCCAGTGAGCAGGGAGCTGGTGCAGAGCTGTGCAGGGGTTCTGGGGCTGATTGCCCAAAATTGAGGGGTTTGTTCTGCCCTGAACTGGAGATGGAATTCAGGGTCAGCTGCCAAACTGGGGAGGGGGCAGCAAGGGCAAGAGCAGGCTCAGAGTTAAAGCAAAATTGGAGTTTTTAGCAACAAAAACTCTTTTTTTTTGACCAGCAAGGGCTGTCCTGCCCTGCCTTGGGTGTCTCAGGTGTGTGCTCAGCACTGAGTGTCCACACAGGGGAGCGTTGGAGCTTTTGGGTAATTCACACCAATTCCCAACAGTAATTCCATTTACTGTTCCTTCTTTTATCCTTTCCTGCCAGGGTCAGGATTAAACGCTCCAGACGGTGTTTTGTCTTCAGACTCAGATGTTTATTAATTCTTAACTTTGTTACAGTCTCACAAGCTGTGAGTTGTAGCCAACAACATAAAAATGGTTCCTATCTCATTCTCTGCAAGGTCTTTTAAGCACAAATTGTCCAACTGAGAAAAGACACCTCGATTATTTTTACGTTTAACCCAATAACCAAACACCCCTGGCCAGCAATGCGAATTTTTCTACCCAATTACAATAAAACACCCAGACCCATGGAGAAGGTGACAAAGAAGAACTCAGCCTACACCCTAAATCCCCCACCTTGTTTTATATCCATTACTGTATTCTAAACCCTTAAACTCTGAGTTTTGCACCCTGTGCTGTCACACACTTCTATCCAAACCCCACACCCACAATCCCAGAGCTGTCACTCAATTTTGGGAGCCTTCTCCAAGACCTTGATGGCCTGGGAGGGCTGGGCTGGAGCAGGGACTGGGCAGAGCTGGGGAATAAAGCAGAGATTTATTGAAAGGGCTTTAGGGTGAACCTTGGGCAGGACAAGAGCCTGGGCAGGGCTGCACCCAAGGTGGACCCAAAATGGGCACAAAATGGACACAAAATGGACACAAAATGGGCACAGAATGGACACAAAATGCACAGCCGGTCCCGAGGTCTCCCACTTTTGATAAGTTCTGGTCCATTTGCACATTGGGGTTTCACTGTCCCATTGCAGCCCCAGGTTCTGCAGTCCCATCCTTCTCGTTCCTCCCTCAGCCCCCCTTGTTTGTGCTTTTGGGCTGAACCCTTGTCCCAGCTGTCCTTGGGGTGCAGCAGGAACAGGATTTGTTTTGTGTCCCTGCTGTGTGAGGAGCTGAGTGAGCCTGAGTGTGAGCTCAGAGCTGCACCCTGGGCACCACAGGGGCTGAAATACAGGAAATAAAAATGAAGACATCATTTTTATCGGGTGCAATGCAGTGTTTTCCTGGGGGTCAGCTCTGCAGTTCCCAGCAGCTCCCCTGAGGTGTCCCCGCTGTCCCCGCAGGCTCCTGGAGCACTGCAGGAAGCACAAGTACCTGGCAGCCTCGGGGGAGGTGTTTGCCCTGCTGGTGAGCAGCCTGCTGGAGAACCTGCTGGACTACAGGACCATCATGCACGACGAGAGCAAGGAGAACCGCATGAGCTGCACTGTCAACGTGCTGGTACAGCTGGGGACTGTCCCCTGGGGTGGGGACACTTCCCCTGGGCTTGGGGCATCTCCCCTGGGCTGGGTCACCTTGGAGTTTGGGTCACCTTGTGGCTTTGTGGCCCCTCCCCGGGCTGAGGGCACCCCAGGGCTTTAGGACCCCTCCTCTTCTGGTTTTGGCAGAATTTTTACAAGGAGAAGAAGCGAGAGGACATTTACATCAGGTAGGCAGGGTCCCTCCATGAGGCTGCAGGGAACCTTTGCTGCTCCCTTGGGTGCAGGAGCCCTTCACAGCCACAGCTGCTCTTGCTTTGCCCAGGTACCTGTACAAGCTCAGGGACCTGCACACGGACTGTGAGAACTTCACAGAGGCCGCCTACACCCTGCTCCTGCACGCGGAGCTGCTCCAGGTATGGCAGGGCTGGGGTTAAACCAGGCACAAAGAGCCCAGAGTAACCAAATCATTTTATTTTTTATTTTATTTCCTCCTGAGCAGCTCCAGGCATGCCAGGGCTGGGTTTAAATGGGGCACAAACAGCCCAGTTCAGGATTTCTCTGGGAATATTTCAGCTCTTTCACCTCTGCCTTTTCCCGTGCCAGTGGTCGGAGAAGCCGTGCGTGCCTCACCTGCTGCAGAGGGACACCTACTACGTGTCCTCCCAGCAGGAGCTGAAGGAGAAGCTCTACCAGGAGATCATCTCCTTCTTCGACAGGGGCAAGGTGAGGGGCTCGCCCTGTTCCTGCTCCAGGTCCTGCCCTGCAGATTCCCTTTGACTTGGATTCACAGAATTCACAGAATTCACAGGATTCACAGAACACACAGAACTCACAGAATCACAGAATCACAGGATTCACAGAATTCACAGGATTCACAGAATCTCAGGTTGGAAGAGACCTCCAGCATCACTGAGTCCAACCCAACACCTCACCTAAACCATGAGTGCCACGTCCAGACTTTGTTTAAACTCATCCAGGGATGGTGACTCCACCACCTCCCTGGGCAGACAATTCCAATTCTTTATCACCATTTCTGTAAAAAACTTTTTCCTGATATCCAGCCTAGATTTCCCTCGAGGCTGTGTCCTCTCCTCCTGTCAGTGCTGCCTGGAGAAAGAGCCCAGCCCCACCTGACACAGCCACCTTTCAGCCATTTAGCATTTTGATGATTCTCTGTGGATAAATGGATTTTTTAGGCAGATTTGAGGTTCCCCTTGCCAGGCCTGGCTGCTGGGAGTTGCTGTGCCCTCACTGCAGCCCCTGTTCCTTCCTTCACCTCTCCTGTCCAGCTGGGGTCAGCCCTTCCCACAAACCAGGAGGTTTTAGGGAGTTGTAGGGTTTGGGGTTTCCTCACTGGTGAATTCTTGACTCAGTGGCTGTGGCAGGCTGGGGTTGGATAAAGGTAAATCAGATGTGGTTCACTCCAGGCTGGGATTTTGACAGCACTGCCATCAACAGGGCAAATGCTTTGTTTGTCTGGAGGTGTTCAAATCTTATTTCTGTGTTGGCCAAAGAGGGTAAAAGCAGATGTGGACCCACAGCAGGCTGGGATTTTGGGATTTTGGCAGGGATCAAACTGTCAGACCATCAGCAGGGCACTGTTTGTCTGGAGGGATTAAAATCCCATTTCTGTGCTGACCAGAGGGTGTCTGCAGAGCGAAGCTGCTGGAGGGGAGCAGGGAGCAGTGCTGGTGTTTTCCTCCCTCCCCTGGGAGTGGCTGCTGTCAGGTTTTGGGGTTGCAGGGAGAGAGGCTTCCCTGGCTAGCACTGACCCTGCAGAGAGGGTTCTGCTGGGCTTTAAGTTGAAATAAGGGAATTTTCAGTGGGATCTTGGGAGGGAATTCCTCCCTGTGAAGGGCTGGGCTGGAATTCCCAGATTTGCTGTGGCTGCCCCTGGATCCCTGGCAGTGCCCCAGGCCAGGCTGGAGCTCCCTGGGGCAGTGGGAGGTGTCCCTGCCATGGCAGGGGGTGGCACTGGGCTTTGGGGTCCCTCCCCACCCAAATTCCACAATTCCATGGTGAGACAAACCCAAGGAACCCCTGTCCAAGGAGGAGACCACGAGGGCTTCCCTGTCTGTGTTCAGACCTGTCCTTCCTCCTCCCAGTTTGTCCTCTCAGGGTCTCAGTGCAGACCTGGCTTTGCAAATCTCTCTCAGCTCCCCAAATCACAAGATCTGTGTGACTGTAATAACCCCTCCTAAATAATAATAAAAAAAAGCCCAGCAGAGTCTGAGGGAAACCTGGCAGAGCATGAAAGCAGTGCCTGAATTCAAATCAGCTGCAGTTTTTGTTGACCTGTCTGTGCTAGGGGAGGCTTTTAACTTTTTAACTTTTAACTGAGTCTTTCATGTTTCCTGTGCTCTTCTTCCTCCGTGGAGATGTGGGAAAAAGCCATCCAGCTGAGCAAGGAGCTGGCTGACATGTATGAAAACAAGATCTTCGACTACGAGGGACTTGGTAACCTCCTGGTGAGGCTTTTTTCCTCCATTTCCAGCAGGCTTAAATTAATGCTGTTCAAGCAGGATAAGCCTAAAGTACATTTATGCTGAAGAAAAACAAACCAACTTAAGCCCGTGGCTTTGTGAAGGTTAGGAGTAGAATAAATATTTTTGTAGTTTCTTTTGACCTCCTAATCAGCATGATAATGCCATGTGCAGATGTTTAGAATTCTTGATTTCAGCCAAATGAAGTAAGAACAAGGTGTATTTCCAGGCTCCACAAATCTCAGCACCTTGTTATGTCTGTGGTGAAAGTGCTGGCCATGAACATGGAGCTGTAGCATCCTCTTGGCTTTAAATTCTGCTTTTTAGTGGTTCAGGGTGGGACCAGATGCTCTTTATGTCCTTTCACATCTGCCCATTTTATTTCTGCCAGCTCTCTGACATTTGTCACATTTGTGGCCGCTCGCTTGCAGAATGTATTTGTGTTTCATTTGTTTTCCCACAATGAGGGAAGGATTTCAAGGATCCTTCTGGAACCCTAAAAGCGCCGTTCTCGTGGCTGCAGAGCAGGAAATGAAGTTGGTTCTGGCCCAGATAAAGCAAATATTTAATCAAGGAAATGGAGGAGGATGAGAGGCTGCATCAAAAAGCAATTGTGAATTTTGTGCAGAGGGCAGAGATCAGGAACTGGCCCTGGGAATGTTGAGCTGGAGCGTTCCAGAGTGAAAGTGTGGTGTTGCTTTTCTTTTCCAGAAAAAAAGAGCCACTTTTTATGAGAATATCATGAAGGCCATGAGACCTCAGCCCGAGTACTTTGCTGTTGGATACTACGGGCAGGGTTTTCCCTCTTTCCTGCGGGTAAGAATCCTTCCCCACCTGACTTCTGCAGTGCTGCACACCCTAAAAATCACAATTTTCACAGAGCTTCCAAGAAAATCTGGTGCCAAACTCCTTTTCCTTTCAGTGGCACTGACAGATCTAAATCCCAGGAGTGTTTCAGAGCATCTCAGTGTCTAAAAAGAGAAAAGCCAGAGGTGAAATTGGGTGTTAGCAGCTTGAGCAGAGTCAGGGTGTTACAATAGGTTCTTTTAGATGATTGATTAGTTCTTCTGTGGATTTGAGTAGATTTTTTAATCTTTTGTGCCTGAGCTCCCTCTGCAATGTGATTGTTGCTGTTAGAAAATGTTCAGCCTGTGAAGAATTTCTCCTGTTGCTTCTCAGCAAAGCAAATTTTGAGGACAGGGATCGTTTCAGTGATCAGGGAGAGTTTGTCCCACTCACAAGAATTCAAGTGCAAAGGTGCTTCTTAATTAAGACAGCTGCTGAGCGCTGCTGGACCTGTGTGGAGGAGAGGAATGACTCAGATCAAGGTCAGCAAGGCTGAAAATATTCCTGTTATTTAAAATCCAAGGCCATTTCACCACCTCAGGCTGGAGCTGTTTGAAGTTCTGGCCTTCAGTGGAAGCTAAGCGTAGAAAAAGAGAAGGAGTTTAAGTTAGAACTGTGTGAGGAGATGGCATGGAAGGTTTTCAGCTCCAGGTTATATTTTGGAATCCATCCCTTCCAGAAATCACTGCCAGGTGGAAAAAACAATTGGCCATGGCCTGGTGTTGGGTGTGGAGAGCAAAACTGCCAGGGCTGGACGTGGTGGGTGCTGCTCAGGAATGGGAGTGAGCTGAAATTCCCCCTCTGTGCCCTGGGAGCTCACAGCAGGGCTGGCAGGCAGGGAATTCTAGGAATTTCTGTGTTTAGGAATTTCTGGTTTTAGGAATTTCTGTGTTTAGGAATTTCTGGTTTTAGGAATTTCTGTGTTTAGGAATTTCTGGTTTTAGGAATTTCTGTGTTTAGGAATTTCCTGGCACATTTATCCTGTCACTAAAAGCCAGCTCCTGGCTGGGAGTGCCAGTGTTGAACCTGTGAGTTCTGCGAGGTGTGAGCAGCTCTGGGCTCTTTGTGTGGGCATCAGCAGCTGCTCGAGGATGTCCCTGCTCATTGCAGGCCTTTCAAAGCTCCTTTCCCACTCTGTTTGATGATTCTCTGTGGAGAAATGGATTTTTTTGACAGATCTGAGGTTCCCCTTGCCAGGCCTGGCTGCTGGGAGTTGCTGTGCCCTCATTCCCTCACCTCTCCTGTCCAGCTGGCCTCACCCCTTCCCACAAACCAGCTCTGGGAGGGGGCTTGGCAAGCTCTGTCCCACTGCTTTATTGAATTTTAACCCCCTTTTCCTTCTCCTGCCCACAGAACAAGGTTTTCATCTACCGTGGCAAGGAGTACGAGCGCAGGGAGGATTTTAACCTGAAGCTGCTGACGCAGTTCCCCAGTGCTGAGAAGATGACCAGCACGGCCCCTCCAGCAGAGGAGATCAAGGCTTCCCCCAAACAGTGTATCTTTTGGGTTTGGGGACATTTGGGGACACCCCAGAGCTGCCTCTGCCCCACAGGGATGCACCTGGTGGAGAGCAGAAATGATATTTGAGGGGATTATTGCTCCAGGAGGGTGGAGGCAGGCACGGGGCATGAAAATGCAGAGTTGTAAGGATGGATTTAAGAGGCTCTGTGAGGCTGGCAGAGTTAAAGAAGTTGCTGTCAGGGTGAGGAGCGTTTTGCAGGGAGGATTCCCTGTGTTCTCTCTCAGCTGCTCCGTGGTGGGACCCAGCTGGGTGTTTTGGGGTGAAAAATGTGAAATTCAGGCTGGAAAGTGGCACGGAAAGTGAGGCTGCTCCCTTCTTCCCTGCAGTCCATGAGCATTTATGAAGTGCTGGGGTTTGTGTGGTTTTTCCCCCTGAAAGTCCCTTTATAAGAAGTGTTACTGTGTCACTGGAAATTGTTGGGTGCAGAGCCCTTAGTACATTTTAATTCTCATTTTTCCCCCTTGCTGGTGGGACTCCAAGCTGTGTCCCGAGCTCCCCACCAGGGTTAAGACCCTTGAATTGTGAATCTGAGCCACTGGAGATGCTCCAGCTTCCTGCCAGTGTCCTCAGCTGCTGCCTCCTGGAAGATCATGCCAGGAAAACCAAATTCCTGGGCCTCCAGCCCGTGCTCACCAGGCCAGGCTGGAGAATCTGAAGGTCCATTCTGGCCCTCAAGCCCTGTGCACAGCGGCCCAAGGCAGGCAGGGACAGCAGAAACTTCCCCTGCAATCCTCCTGCCAAGCACTCAACCCACAGAGGAAATTAAAACCCATTCGAGGCCAAACTTGGTATCAAAGCTGCCTCTTCTGGAGCTGCTTTGTTTCAGCTGCTTCCTCTGCATCTGTTTGTGTTTGTTGTGATGTTGCTGGCTGGGGATGAAGCCGAGCTGCAGAGTTTGGATGCAGATCTGAATCTGGATGTGGATCTGACCCGTCCCCAGGTTTGGGGGTGTTGGGTTCCGGGGCTGTGGCCCAGCCCTGGGATGGAGGAGCAGCTGCAGGGCCTGGATTTGGGACACAAACCCCTCCTGGGGAGTGCCCACATCTCTGCTGTGTCAGGCAGACCTTGCTGCTTCTGCCCTGGGTTTTACTTTCAGGCTCCTCTAACCTCCTTTGCCTCAGGCTCTTTTTTATTTCTTTAGGCTGGGATGGGTTTTTTGGGTTTTTTTTTCTCTTTTCTGTCAAAATACCTCGTTCTTCTCTTGGTAACCTCATGCTGGGGCTGCCAGGGGAGCTGTGCTGAGCCTCAGGGGCTCCCCAAAGCTGCCCAGTCCCCCCAGTTGAGCACTGGGAGCTCGGCAGGGCACCAAGCCCAGGCTGTGCTGAGACACAGAATTCATTCAGAGCCTGATCTGATCTCGCTGCAGGCAGGGTGACTCTGCTCTGGCTCTCCAGATGCTCTTGAGATGCCTCAGGGAATTACAGGATGTGTGGGGGCTGCTTTAACCCCCACTGAAACATTCACAGGGCAGGGCATTCAGAAATCAGCTCCTAACAGGGTCAGACTGGCTGAACTTTGCTTTTCCAGCCAGGTTTTTGCTGCTGTAAAGCCTCAGCACAGCCCTCAAAGCAGAATTTTGGAGGAGCACAATAAGTTTTGTGCTTGGGGATGCAATTACCAAGATTTTTTTAATGTTTGTCATTCCTCACAGGTGCAAAAGCAAGGGTGAAGCAATTCCTTAGTTCATTTGGCTTCAGGAGTCTAAAAAGTGGCAGGGAAGGAGCAGCAGCCTCTGATAAATCGCTGTGGGCTGAGAGAAGAGCCCGATGCACCCACAGAACCTCCTGTTGCCTTTTTCTTGTCTCCCAGAGCAGAAATCCGGGGTGCCCGGCATTCCCAGGTGTTTTCACAGGGAATTTCAGGGAATTCTCAGGGAATTCCCACTTCTGGCAGTGCCCAAGGCCAGGCTGGAGCAGCCTGGGACAGTGGATTTGTCCCAGGGGGTGGCACTGGGTGGATCTCAAGGTCCTTTCCAAGCCAAACCACTCTGGGATTATTATTTGTAAAGTCATTCTCATTTTGGGTTTTAAATTCAATTTTAATTAATTATAATTTAAGGAGCCTCTAAAGTGCAAGATGCAACATCTAATGCCTGTGATTGGTGATGAATTAGTCAGGTTTAAAGAAAAATACTTAACGAGAGCACAGGGAGCTGTGGAAGAGTCTGACAGTGGAAACAGGAAGGGTTTTTCTCTCCCTCTCCCATTTCCCCAAAGGATTCCCAGTTTTTTATCCTTAACCAGAGCTGCTCAGATGTGCAGTGCTTCATTGTGAAGCCTGTGATGAACCTGCCACCAAATTACAAAGATAAACCTGTTCCTGAGCAGATCTTAAAGTAATTCATTTTTCTTCCCCCTTGACCTTCTGTTTGTGTTTTCCCCACTAACTCGGGCACTTTGTGTGAATTGTGTAAATTGTGTAAATTAATTGTGTAAATTGTGTAAATTCCTCCCCACAAACTGAAACACTTGAACATTTGAGTGAGGAGGGTGAGAGGTGAGGAAAAATCACCTTTTTACTCTGCTTCTTCCCAGCTACTACAGAGCCAACGAGGTGCAGCAGTTCACCCACTCCAGACCTGTCAGGAAGGGAGAGAAAGATCCAGACAATGAGTTTGCTGTGAGTGCTTTGCCCTCTGTTTGTTTTGTGGGTGCATTTTTGACCAAAACCTTTTCCCTCTTCCTGTGGAGGTTGGGAATTAGGAGATAAGACAGAGGAGAATCACAAGAAATTCAGAGAGGAGGTGAAAGAGGTTTTCTCCAAGTCTCTGCATTACAGATCAGATTTTCTCCCAAAATTAAATTTAATTAATTAATTAAAAAGTAGGAGAATCTAAATTTTAATTTTAAATTTTAAGTAAAAAAGCAGGAGACACAAAAGGGCATTGCAGCCTCCACCTGAAGCTGGGGGTGATGTCAGGAGGCTCCAGAGTGGAGTTTTGATGTTCAGAATCCAGAGATGTGGGCTCCATCCCAGCCAGGGCAGGTGGGATTGGCTGTGGAATTCCTGCCAGGCCCTTCTGGAAGCCTCAATCCACACAAACAGAGTTGAATTCCAAGCCCAATATTTCCCTCACATCTCAGATCTTTTTTTTTTTCTCTTTTTTCTGCCCAGAACATGTGGATAGAAAGGACAACCTACACCACAGCTTATTCATTTCCTGGCATCCTCAAGTGGTTTGAGGTCAAACAGGTCACAACGGTGAGTTCTGCACGAGGGCTCCTCCAATCCCTCCTGGAATTCCATTCCTCAATGGAATAAAGCCTTGGAACCCTTGGGAATGCCAGCCACTCCTTCCACTGCTGGATGTGGCACAGATAAAAGGAAATTATTTTGTTTCTTGCTCAGTGGAGAGGAATGAATCACAGAACCACGGAATCCCAAAATGGTTTGGGCTGGGGGGACCCTGAAATGATCCAGTGCCACCCCTGCCATGGGCAGGGACAGCTCCCACTGCCCCAGGGTGCTCCAGGGGCATTGCCAGGGATCCAGGGGCAGCCACAGCAAATCTGGGAATTCCATCCCAGCCCCTCCCCACCCTCCCAGCCAGGAATTCCTCCCTCAAAAATGGAATGAAGGCTCACAAGGTTCATTCTCACTGTGTTTCTGCTGTCCCCCAGGAGGAGATCAGCCCCCTGGAGAACGCCATCGAGACCATGGAGCTGACCAACGAGAGGATCACCAACATTGTGCAGCAGCACACGTGGGACAGGAGCCTGCCCGTGCACCCCCTGTCCATGCTGCTCAGCGGCATCGTGGACCCCGCCGTCATGGGGGGCTACACCAACTATGAAAAGGTCCTGGGACACCCGGGGAGCCCCTCTGGGTGCTGGGAGAGCTGGGAATGTTCACCTGGAGAAGGGAAAGCTCCAGGGAGAGCTCAGAGCCTCCCTGAAGCCTCCCACTAGCAGTGGGAAGGCAGTTAAAACTAGAAAACACCAAGTCTGTGCAGCCACATCTGGAAATATTCATTTCTGCTTCATATTTTCCTATTTCAGCTGCAGATCGGTGCAGAACATTTGGCTTTAGTGGGAGGCTAAAATCTGAGTTTTAATGGTTTCATTGCAGCCAAAATCCAAGGCTGGGGTTTTTGACTTCTTTCCTCTTGCAATAATTAAGCACTTTCAAGGAAAATCCTCTTTTTCCTTGAAAAAGCAGCCCTTTCCCAGGCTCACCTCCCTCCTGTTCAGGATCAGACCCCCAGCCCTATAAACTTGAACCACAGTCCAGTTTTACAGAAAAAAAAAAAATAAAAATATATATATTTATTTTTTAGAGGCTGAAATAGCTCAGAGACACAAATGAAGAACTTATTAGAGGAATTTATCTAGGAAAAAAAACCAACAAAAGATTAATCTGGCCAGGAATCGAGATCCATTTCAATGGGATACATCAGGGGAATTGGCAAAATTTGAAGTTTTCAGTCCAGGAAAGTGGATTTGTGTTTGTTCCACTTCAAACCAAGACCAGGTTCTGCTGATTAAAGTAAACCCAGGAGAAGTGGAGACTAAAGGTGCTTTGCTGAAGGAAGGAGCCCAAATCCCAGCAGGGGGTTTTATTTCTGCTGAATCTCTGTGAGCAGCCCCGGGTGAAAAGGAGGGATTTAAGGGCTGAAATCAAGGAAATTGCAGCAGGAGCTGCCTTGCTCTCCTTGGGGCAGCTGAGGGGGTTTGGGTGTCCTTGTGGGCTGTGGGGCACTGAAAAATAAAGGAGATTTTTTGAAGTCAGAACGGGAGGTTTTGGGTCTGCCACTCTCATTTAAGTGAGAAGTGATGGAACCTCAGTTATTCAAATCTGCTTTGTGAGAGGGGGATCAGGACTGAGCAAAACCTTGCTGATGCAGTAACTGTTTTTCCATGTGTTTCACTGGGAAAAAGTGTAAATTTTTAAAATAAAAAAGTGGGGTTTGCTCCCTTCTCCCAGCAAATAACCCTGGTTCTTTGTCCCTCAGCTCAATGCCAGCAAAATTTGGGTTTACTATGAGGAATAATGGCAATGAATTGCTTTTAGAGGGTTTTTTCCTCAGAGCTGCCTGAGGAAGCGGTGTCTGTGTCACCTGTGTCACCTGTGTCACCTGTGTCGCCTGTGTCACCTGTGTCACCTGTGTCATCCTCTCTGTGCTTCCAGGCCTTCTTCACCGAGAAATACCTCCAAGAACATCCTGAAGATCAAGACAAAATCGAGCTGCTCAAGCAACAGATTGCTATACAGGTATGGAACTGGGAAAGAGCTGGGGGAGTGGGGAAGAGGGAATCACGGAATCCTCAAATGGTTTGGGTGGGAAGGGACCTTAAAGCTTTGAATTTGTTGGGGTGTGAAATGGGTGAGGAATTGAGCTCAGTCTTTAAGGAGCCTGGAATGTTTTGGGTTGGAAAACACCTTAAATTCATCTATTCCCACCCTTGCCATGGGCAGGGACAGCTTCCCCTGTCCCAGGGGGCTCCAAATCCCATCCAAAATCCCCAAATGGGCAAAAATGCTGATGTTTGTTCAACACCTGGAGCTCCAACACTGAAGTCCCCTGACTGTCACCAGCTCTGAACCAGCAGCTGAGCTCCCTTACCCTGTCACTGTTCATTTTCCCCTCTGCAAACCCCAAACACGTTGATTTAAATCCTTTAATTCGATCTGAGCCGTTCACCTCGCGCTCTGGGGAAGCAGCAGGGCTGGTTGGTGCCCCTGCAGCTCATTCTGCTCCTCCCTCAGATGCCTCTCCTGGCAGAGGGGATCCGGATCCACGGGGAGAAGCTGACGGAGCAGCTGAAGCCGCTGCACGAGAGGCTCACAGGCTGCTTCAGGGAGCTCAGGAGGAAGGTGGAGAAGCAGTACGGGGTCATAACTCTGGTGAGGGAGCCTGGTTTCTCCATGTTTGGCCCCAGAGGAGCCCAACTCCCCCTTTTCCACCCGTGGGTGGGTGTGAGGTGGTGCCACAGAATCCCAGAATCGTCAGGGCTGCGAAAGAGCTGTGAGACCAACGAGTCCAAGGTGTGCCCAAACCTTGTCCCCAGCCCAGAGCTCCTTGGACACCTCCAGGGATGGGGATCCAAACCCCCCTGGGCAGTTCCAATCCCTGAGCTCCCTTTCCATGGGGAAATTCCTGCTGCTGTCCCCCCTGAGCCTCCCCTGGCCCAGCCTGGGGCCGTTCCCTCTCCTCCTGTCCCTGTTCCTGGAGCAGATCCCAAATCCCCCCGGCTGTCCCCTCCTGTCAGGGACTGTGCAGAGCCACAGGGTCCCCCTGAGCCTCCTTTTCTGCAGGCTGAGCTCCTTCCCAGCTCCCTCAGGAATTCTCCAGCCCCTTCCCAGCTCCCTCAGGAATTCTCCAGCCCCTTCCCAGCTCCCTCAGCCCCTCCTGGGGCTTTCCCAGCTCCCTCAGCCCCTCCTGGTGCTTTCCCAGCCCCTTGCCAGCTCTGTTCCCTTCCCTGGTCTCACACCAGCCCCTCCAGGTCCTTCCCAAACTGGAGGTCCCAGAACTGAACACAACCCTGAAGGTGTGACCTGCCCAGTGCCCAGCACTGCCGCTCCCTCATGGCAGTGCCGCTCCCTCATGGCAGTGCCGCTCCCTCATGGCAGTGCCGCTCCCCTCATGGCACTGCCGCTCCCTCATGGCACTGCCGCTCCCTCATGGCACTGCCGCTCCCTCATGGCAGTGCCGCTCCCCTCATGGCAGTGCCGCTCCTTTGCCGGGGCAGTGCCGCTCCCTCACGGCAGTGCCGCTCCCCTCATGGCAGTGCCGCTCCTTTGCCGGGGCAGTGCCGCTCCCTCATGGCAGTGCCGCTCCCGTCATGGCAGTGCCGCTCCCTCATGGCAGTGCCGCTCCCTCACGGCAGTGCCGCTCCCTCACGGCAGTGCCGCTCCCCTCATGGCAGTGCCGCTCCCTCACGGCAGTGCCGCTCCCTCACGGCAGTGCCGCTCCCCTCACGGCAGTGCCGCTCCCTCACGGCAGTGCCGCTCCCTCACGGCAGTGCCGCTCCCTCACGGCAGTGCCGCTCCCTCACGGCAGTGCCGCTCCCCTCATGGCAGTGCCGCTCCCCTCATGGCAGTGCCGCTCCCCTCACGGCAGTGCCGCTCCCTCACGGCAGTGCCGCTCCCCTCATGGCAGTGCCGCTCCCCTCACGGCAGTGCCGCTCCCTCACGGCAGTGCCGCTCCCTCACGGCAGTGCCGCTCCCTCATGGCAGTGCCGCTCCCTCATGGCAGTGCCACTCCCTCATGGCAGTGTCGCTCCCCTCATGGCAGTGTCGCTCCCCTCATGGCAGTGCCGCTCCCTCATGGCAGTGCCGCTCCCTCATGGCAGTGCCGCTCCCTCATGGCAGTGCCGCTCCCTCATGGCAGTGCCGCTCCTTTGCCGGAGCAGTGCCGCTCCTTCATGGCAGTGCCGCTCCCTCATGGCAGTGCCGCTCCCTCACGCCGTCTCCCCGCAGCCCCCGGCGCTGACCGACAGGAAGCCCAGCAGGTCGGGCTCCGTGGTGCTGCCCTACATCATGTCCTCCACCCTCAGGAGGCTCTCGGTCACCTCCGTGGCCTCCTCCGTGGCCTCCGTCTCGTCCACCTCGTCCGACAGCGCGTCCTCCAGGCCGGGCTCCGACGGGTCAGTGAGTGATTGATTCCCTGATTGATTGATTGATTCCGTGATTGATTGAGTGATTCCGTGATTGATTGAGTGATTCCGTGAGTGATTGAGTGATTGGCAGTGATTGATGGCTGGGGGGATATGCCTTAGGCAGGATCAGGTACTCTGAAAATCAAGTTTTATTCCATGGAAATACTGTATTGTCATTTTACAGAGTGAGGAGTGCAGCCCTGAAATGTTGAGTTTTGCCTGGGGAGTGCTGAACCACACAAGCTCCTCACTCTCCTGGCCGTTCCCATCTCATTTATTTCCAGGCTGCCCCTTAAAACAGGCACAGACCACTCGATGAAGCCCCCTTGGTGCAGTTTTCTGCAAGAACAAGAAGCACCCTCCGAGCCCCTCTGCAGGCAGGCAGGGTCTTGTTTATCAGAATTGCAAGCAGATCACACTTTACCTTGGACAAAAACCACACAATATTCAGAATTCCAGGGGCAGCAGCACAAATCTCATGGAAAAATCCACGGTCCTGCCTCACTTTGTCACAATAATCCCTTACAGAAACTGAGAGATGGCAGCTTTTTAACAAACAGCCCTTTCCTCGTCTGATGGACTCGTGTTTCATGTTTTTCTCCCTCTTTTTGGCCACAGATCCACCCTGGAGCCTCTCTTGGAGAGGAGAATCTCCACATCTTCCAGAGCCGAGGAGCTGCCTGTGAAAGAGGATGGTGACAACAGGATCAGCAAACTCAAGAGGAAGGAGTGGAGCATTAGCAAGTCTCAGGTTATTGTGGAGAAGGAGCCAGAACCAGAACTGACTTCCCAAATGGTAAAAAAACCCAATAACAAAAAATTCCCAGTAACGACAGCAATAACAAAACCCACGGCAGGAGCTGAGTGTTCCCACTGCTCCCAGCCCTGCTGCTCAGGGGGAACTTCATGAAACACTGGGAAGGGTTCAAATACCAAAAAGCCTCCATCATCTGAGTAATTCCCTTTATTTTCAATTTGGAAAATCGCTGTCACAGGCCCCAACTGCAGCTTGGCTGGAGGTCCAGGCTGGGAGCAGGAGGCTCAGGGAGGAGCAGAGCAGAGCCCGGGGTGCTCTCAGCACCACGGCAAAGCCCTGGTTTTGTGGGAGAGGCAGAGATCCAGCTGCCAGCCAGATGTTGAGCTGCTCTCAGGCAGCACCGCTGCACAAATCCAGTGTCCTGTGAGGGGCAGAGCCCTTGGGTGGCTCAGGGAGTGGGGAGAGCTGCTCTGGTGGTGCAGTCAGCAGCTCTGGGAGCCTGCATGTGCCCGGCTGTGCTGTGCTGCAGCCCCGTGCGAGGCCAGGGTGGGCATTCCTGGAGGAATAAAGCAGAAGAAACCCCCAGGGGAGGCTGGGGAGAGGAACAGGCTGGAGGCTGCTGGGCTGGGAGGCTCCCAGTGGGGATCAGAGTCACTGGCACAGCTCTGGGTTACCTGGCTGTACTCACCTGTATATTTTTGTGTCTCTAGGACAGCTCTGGGTTACCTGGCCGTGCTCACCTGTATATTTC
The DNA here is from genome assembly GCF_021018805.1 of Prinia subflava. Taxonomy (NCBI): domain Eukaryota; kingdom Metazoa; phylum Chordata; class Aves; order Passeriformes; family Cisticolidae; genus Prinia; species Prinia subflava. The sequence continues at coordinate 474,924 of NC_086275.1, read as the reverse complement.
TGTGTCTCTAGGACAGCTCTGTGTTACCTGGCCGTGCTCACCTGCCTGTCTGTGTCTCTGTCCCCGCAGGGCGCGGCAGGGAAGGCGCAGAGGCCCAAGAGCCTGCAGCTGGGGGACGGCAGGCTGAGCCTGCTGCACGGCTCCTCGCTGCAGCAATGCAGCTGCAGCCCACCCCCCATCACCCCCAAAACCCCCCGCACACAGAGTGAGTCCTGGGCCGGGGCTCTGGGGGAATCTGAGTTTGGGCAGGGAGGAGCTGCTCAGAGTTGGATCAGAGCGGCTCAGGGCTCGTTGGAAGTCCTGAAAATCAAGATTTATTCCATGAAAATAAGCTTAAAATTGTTACTGTAGGTCAGTGTTGTTCCATTTTACACATGGGAGGTTTGGGCACAAGCAATGGGAACTGAGCCCCAGCTGCTGCCTCTGGAGCCCCAGTTACCCCCAGTGCATCCCAGTGCATCCCAGTGCCTCAGTTTCCCCGGAGAACAGGGGTTATTGTTTCTGGCAGATAACAGAATTTGGCTGTGGCATCAAAGATCAGATCTTGCCCATCCCTTGTTAAAGCATCAGAGGAATTCCAGTCTCTGGGTTTTCAGTTCCTTCCTTGTTTTCTCCTGGACGGGAAGGATGGGAAGAGACTTCTCCCAGGGCACTGAGTGATGGGACACAGGGAACAGTTCTAAACTGGGCAGGGTCAGATGGGATTTTGGGGAGGAATTCCCCCCTGTGAGGGTGGGGAGGAGCTGTGGCTGCCCCTGGATCCCTGGCAGTGCCCAGGGCCAGGCTGGAGCCCCCTGGGGCAGCGGGAGGTGTCCCTGCCATGGCAGGGGTGGCCCTGATGGGATTTCAGCTCCTTCCAACCACACCCATCCCATGATTCCCTGAATTTCGGGAAGGTTTATTGAGCCCTGAGGTCTTTTTTCCTTTTGTTATTTGCTCTTTTTTCTTTTTTTTTCTCCTATTTATTCTTTTTTCTTCTTTTCTTAATTGTTCTTTTTTCCTTTTTTCTTATTTGTTCTTTTTTCTTTTTTTGTTTTTTTCCTTTTTCTGTTATTTTTTCTTTTTTCCTTATTTTGTTTGTTCTTTTTTCCTTTTTCTGTTATTTGTTCTTTTTCCTTTTTTATTTGTTCTTTTTCCTTTATTATTTGTTCTTTTTTCCTTTTTCTGTTATTTATTCTTTTTCCTTTTTTATTTGTTCTTTTTTCCTTTCTTATTTGTTTTTTTCTTTTTTTCTTATTTGTTCGTTTCCTTTTTTCTTATTTGTTGCTTTTTTCTTTTTTTCATTTTTTCTTTTTTCCCTTTTTTATTCTTTTTTTCCTTTATTTTCCTTTTTTATTCTTTTTTTTTCCTTTTTGTTTTCTTCATTGTTCCTATCTTTTCCTTATTGTTTTTATTACTTCTCCTCTCCCTGCTGCTGTCTCCAGGCTCCCCCTCCCTGCAGGGTGATGGATTGGCCACGCCGCCCCCTCCTCCACCCAAGAGCAAACCCTACGAGGGCAGGAACTCCGTGGAGGTGAGAAATGGGGGCTGAAAAGGGATTTTGGGGAGCAGCTTTGGGACAGGAGGCACCACTGCAACCTTCCAAACACTCCTGGGGGTGCTGCTGCTCCAAACCTGTCCCATCATTTCACTGCTTCACTCCCTGAAACATCAAAAGAAGGGAAAAAAGGAATTTTTATCTGTTTCAGACAGTGGAATGCAGTGCCTTTATTATCATTATTTTTCTTTCCAAGTGAGAGTTTGGGTTGTCCTTGTGCAGGAAAAAGGTGTGTGGGGCTGGGAAGAGACATGGAAAACACACCAGGCAAAAGTCTCAAAAACACCACCAGCCTAAAATAGTGCAATAATTTGGCCTGAAAACAAAGTGTGGGGGTCAAAATCACAATTTTCAGATGTCTCCAATGTCTCCTTCTAAGCCTGACCTCAGCAGAATCTGATTTTTCAAGCCACTAGTGACTTTAAAAAGCCTGTATTTAAATCCTGCCCTTTGTCTGAGTCCCACGGAGAGATTTTCCTGCAGGAATCTCACAGTGCCCCTTTGCCAGTGCTGCATCACTGATGTTTCTCTCACACCTCGCTGTCTCCGGGCTGTTTGGAGTCCCTGATGTGCAAATTTTGTGTCAGAATCGTTCACCTGCCCCTGAAATGGAGGTGCTGGTGATGCCAGCGTAATTCCTTCCCAGTGGGGAGCACAGAAAGGATCCTGTTGTGGCTGTTCCCTGCCAGGAATTCCTTTTGCAATGGAAAGGGAGGGATTCCTCCCCAGTGCAGCTTCCAGACAGGATTTGGGAGTACCTGAGTGAGATAAACCGGGAGTTATCCAAAAAGAATTCCAAGGGTGATCACACTTAACGGCTTCAGCAGGCAAGAAAACAACTCCTCGCTTTGTTCTGTGCTGTGTCTCTGGAATAAAGCTTTGAAGTACGAGATAAGGAGGAAGATTTCCTTCTTTGCCTTTGATTTGGCTGGAGGTGACTTTGTGGAGCTGTGCCCAGCAGAGAGATCCCTTCACTGCTCAGAGGTGCAAGCTGGAATTTCTGTTCTGTGCTCGAATCATTCAGGGCTTTGGGTCAATTTTAGGGGAAAAAAATCACCCAGGTGTCAGATTTTTAAAGGCAATTGGGCATTTAAGTGTCTGAGGAAAAACAGGGCATTTGACTGATTTGAAATAAGTGGAGTTAAGTGTCCACTTTTAGAAGAAATCCCAACAGAACTCTGATTTTTTTTAAGTGTTTACCCTTCATTTGGTGAAGCCAAACCCCTCACGCTTGCCAGCAGTGCTGATTTTCCTGTGTGTTCCCCCTCCTCAGGTTGCTCCACCACTGCCCAGCAGAAGAGAGGCCAAGCCTCCCCCTCCGCCCCCCAAGGCCAGGAAATCCAGCGTGGTGTCCTCGGAGCAGGGGCTGCCGTGAGGGTCTGGGGGTTCCTGCACCTCCCCTGGAGCTTTCCTGGGAAATGCCACCAAGGAGCTGCTGCTGGCACCGGATTCCCTGTGCTGTGTTTGCCTGGGCAGCACTGACACACCAATCCCTGCTGGAATTCTCTCTCCTGGTCTGTCTGTCCCCAGTTCCTCACTGCTGCTGGCACTGGATTCCCTGTCCTGGTTTGCCTGACACACCAATCCCTGCTGGAATTCTCTTCTCCTCTCTCCTGCTCTGTCTGTTCCCAGTTCCTCACTGCTGCCATCCCAGCAGCTCCTTCCCAGTGGAACTGGGAATGCTGGGCTGGTCTCACTGGTGTCACTGCACTGGGCTGCCCTGCCTGGGGCAGGCTCTGCTCAGCTGGGTTTGAGTCTCATTTTGTGCTTTTTAACGAGGTGGGAAAATCCCTCCTGGGAATGATGGAGTGACAGAAGCTGCACTTGGGCCAGGGCTGGACTGGTACCAGTTACACCAATACCAGGGCTGGACTGGTACCAGTTACACTGATACCAGGGATTTACTGGTACCAGTTACACTAATACCAGGGCTGGACTGGTACCAGTTACACTGATACCAGGAATTTACTGGTACCAGTTACACCAATACCAGGACTTTCCTGGCACCAGTTACACTGATCCCAGGGGATTGACTGGTACCAGTTACACTGATCCCAGGGATTTACTGGTACCAGTTACACTAATACCAGGACTTTACTGGTACCCTCTGCACTGATCCCAGGACTTCACTGGTACCAGTTCCATAAACAGCTCACGGCCTGTTTATTTATCGTCAATGTTGATGAAGATTTTGCTTTCTCTTTCAGGAAATCAATTTATTTGTTAATTCTCTTGTTTTGCTTCTGATGATCTTGTAGAAGTCGGGAAGAGCCACTCAGACCCTGCTGACAGCAGGAAATGCAATTATTGTTGGGTGGTTCTTGTTCTCCCCTGACTGAAATGACTTTCTGACCTTACTGAAAACCCAAAGTTTGTTAAACTTAATGAAAAGTTTCCTCAGCAAAGGCTTTTTCAGGGAAAACAAAACCCAACCCAACCAAAGCCACCCCCGGGAGGGTTTTGCTCAGACTGAAGCTGTCATTTTCTTTTGTTCTCCCCAATCCTTTTGACATCAGCGTGGCTGCAGGGGCTGCTGCGCTGCCCTGGGAGCAGATTTCCCTCATCCAGAGCCATCCCAGATTTCCATCACCTCTGGCTTGGCGCTGCCTGGGAGGTGGCACTGCAGTCACATCCCATCCATCCCCAGCACGCAATTCCAGCTGCCTGCGGGCTGCTGCTTCCCGGGGGAGATCCTGGGAAGCTTCCTGGACATCCTGGCCAGCTTTTCCTGCCTCTCTGGGGCATTTTTGGACGTGTCAGCTCCTTTTTGTGCTCTTGGACACAGACACTGCTTGACTTGAAAGCCGCTGGGTTTTCTTATCTTGGCGTTTGCTGCCCTCCCTCCCTTCCTGCTGCGCTCACACCGAGCCCGGCGTCCTCTGGAACTTCACTGCAACAACAACTTCGAGTCTGGGCGGAGAATTTCACGTCAGGGAGAACATCAGGACGTGGCCTGAGCTGTCTGGAGCTCATCTGAACAGCAGCTCCTGTTAATTCAGTGCCTTTCCCCACTCTGACCTCAGTCCTGGGTGCTTTTCTGGGCAGGTTGGGTTTCACTCCTCCAGGAGCACAGCTGGGATCCAGGAATGGTTTCCTGGGGTGGGCAGACAGGCTGAGCTGTCACGTTCAGGAGTTTTGGCATTTTGTGACTTTGGAGTTCTCTTTTCCAGCCTTTGTGTTCTGTTTTAACCACCTGAACACACGGAGGTACCTTGTGCACTGGGTTTTTCCTGGAGAAGGGAACCACTCGTGCAGAAATCACTCACAGGGGCGGGGCTGCCCTTGGGAGGAATTTTCCAGTTGATCTTTAACCTCCTTTTTGCTCTTTTCCTCGGGGAGGTTTGGCTGTGGCTGCATTTTCTGCAGTTGCAGGCCAGGATTTGGGACAGAATCCTTGGCGTGTCAGGGGTTCATTGTCCCTCCCTCCCTTGGACTGCCAGGGGTGGGAGCAGCTGCCTCCTCCACCTCTGCTCTGCTCCTCTCACCTGAAACCTCACCTGGCCTTGCTGCTCACCTGTTCAGGCTTCTCCTCTCTCTCCCTCTGCCTGCCCAGTTGGGCACTGGGACGGGCACCCTCCGAACTGGGAGGAGAGGAGCAGCTGACACCAAAGAATTCACAACGAGTTCTCCCTCCCCAGCACATTTCAGGCATTTTCACTGGCAGATTTGCCAGAAATGGCTCTAAATTTGGTTAATTTTTCCCCTTCTCAGCATTATTTATGTTCTAGAGTTTGTAAACGTGTCCCACCCCTCGTCCTTTTGGCAGTGTCCCCACCCTGGTGTCCAGTTCTCTCACCTGGCTGATCAAAGTTGGCATCACTGGCTCAGAGGTGCAGGGATGGAATTTCTGTTCTGTGCCTGAATCATTCAGGGCTTTGGGTCAGTTTTAGGAGAAAAAAATCATCCAGGTGTCAGAATTTTAAAGGCAATTGGGCATTTAAGTGTCTGAGGAAAAACAGGAAAACAGGAAAAACAATTTGACTGATTTGAAATAAGTGGAATTAAGTGCCCACTCTTAGGAGAAATCCCAGCAGAACTCTGATTTTTTTAAGTGTTTGTTCTTTGCTTGAGCACCTGCCTGACTTGAGTTGTGAGATTTAATTTTCACAGACAATCTAAGGTGTCTCTTTGTTTTTTTAAACCAGAATCATCTCTTCAGGTGAATTGGGTGCTTTAGAAATATTTTGAACTGGAGGGTTAAAAATAGGAATAGACAGTCTGCAATGATGAGCTCTGCACACCACAAATTGCAGCAATTTCTGCCCAATTCGTGATTTTGAATAAAATCTCAAAGTCAGAACATCAGAGGAGACAAAACCTAATCCCATTTCAGAGCCAAGCTCTTCAAAGCTGCTGTGAAATCACAACTCTTGGAGGATTTCACTTTTTCTCCTTTGGAGCAATGTGCTCAACACTTGTTTTCTGCAGCTTTTAATTAAAATTTGCCATGCTGTGATGAATTCCTTTTAAAATGTGACAGCCTCTAATCCCCAGCAGGGGCAGAGGGGAGCAGGCAGCTTTTCCTTGCAGTGGATTATTGGATTAGGAAAGGACACAGATTCCAGGGAGAGCTCCAGGATGGATGTGCAGAGGTTTTTTGGGAATCTGCATCCCAAAAATTCCCTTTTCCCAGCCCAGTGTTTGCTCCAGCCTCACACCCAGTTGGACTTGGCAGTGGCAACGCCCCAGATTTTCTTCTCCTTATTTATTTTTATCGTTGTAAATGGAAATAATGACTTTAAATCTGTAATATAATTAATTTTTATATATAGCAAAAACATTCCTGACCTGCTTTTGCTACCTTCTCTTGATTGTTTTTATTTTTAATTAAAAACTTGACCTTATTTTTTCTGCTGCAGACCAAATCCTCTGGTGGACCCAGAGTGAGCTTTTCCAAAGACTCCAGCAGGGAGGAAAAATATCCAAATAATGTGATTTTCTGGCTGTCCAAGAGCCCGAGCTTCACCTGATTCTTTTAACAGAACATGAATTAAAATAAATTAAAATTTAGGACACTTTGGGCACTACAGGGGTTACCCAAGGGAGGTTCTGTTTTTCAGGTCCTCGTGGTGCTGGTTTGTGTTTTTAGGCAGAGGTGGAAGCTCCTCAGCAGCTCCAAATTTCACCCCAATGTAAATTTGATTAATTCTTCTCTCTGTGGTGTTACAGAGGTTTAATCACTCCAAACCTGCGCCGTGTTTATCGGGAATTCAGGAGGGTTTGGGTGTTGTGGGAGCAGTTTTTGTGTGTTCTGGGATCCTGGATTGCTGATATCATTGCAAACCCACGTTTGCAGACTGTAAATACAATGTTGGTGTTTTTTTTTATTATTTCAGTCCTTTGTAACTGAATCAGTAAAAAATACAATTTTAAAGTGGCTCTGGAGAGAGCAGGAGCTTTGGGAAGGGCCTGCAGCTCTCTGGGTGTAAATGCCACATGATTCACTAAATTTGTAAAGCGAGGTGTACAAATTTCTGTGGGTTTTTTAAACATAATGATTATTGTAAAGTTGTTTAAAAGTGTAAATACATTTTTGAAATAAATGTAGTTTTTATGACCGAACCAGAAAAAAGAGCAGTAAAAGTCTTTCTTCCACGGACCACTGATGGGCAGGGGAGTTAATTCCAAATTAATTTTATTCTTTAATTGAAGTTTCTTTGCTGTTTTACCCAGAGAGGAGTGAGATGAGGCCGTGGATTTGTCTGGGCACGTGAAACCAAAATTGTCACATCCAAACCCCTCTGGGCTGGGTCGTGTCCTCTTTTACAAAAATCAAATAATCTACACCAGAGTTTTCCACTGTTTTAATGCAGTTTCACAGAATTTATTCACACTTTGATCCAAGCAAAAACCGTTTGAGGAGGAATTTATTTTCACAACTTTTGGGACCTCTCTGTGGCTCCGTTTGCTCTGGGGTTAAATCTCTTTTCTTCTGCCTCCTGCCTCCACCAGCCTCTCCTGTAACCACACACCAAATTCTGCCTTTAGAGAGCAGGGATGACTTTGGGGATGGAATTTTCAGGTGCTGAAACACCCCAGAGTCGAAGGCCTGGGGTGATTTGGGTGGAGATGAACCAGGTGAATTTCTGGGGTTTTGTTTTCTGAAGTGATTTTTGTGCTCCCTCCCACCTTCCCCAGGAAATGGTGATAAATTGGAGTTTTTCCATGGCCTGGAACATTTCCAGCCACTCCCTTTTCTTTCCCCGTTCAATATTCCTGTAGCAGCTCCAGGAATGTGTTGGGTTGGAAAAGCTGGAAGTGGAAAAAACTTAATTTTTTTTTTCAGTGTTATTAAGTTTTCAGTGTAATTTAGCAGCAAGAAATGAGAAGTTAATGAAGCAAACCTCAGGATCTGGTGGGGTTTAGTGCTTTCAGCTTTGCCAAGTTTTCCCCCAGTGATCATTTCAAATACCCTGGCAATTATTCTGGGGTGTTTTCCTGCCTAACATCATCTCCTGAAGTCAAAGAAAATATTTAAATAACAGTAAATAATATAAAAAAGATAATATTTAAATAACAGTTGCTGCTGCTGGTTCTTCACTGTGCAGGCAGTGCTGCTGGAAATCATGGGCCACGATCTCAATGCGTGTTCAGTACAAATAGGATTAAAGGTGAGCTAAAATCAGATTTATTTAGGTAGTTTCTGCATGAAAATGCAGTGGAATTCAGGCTCTGTGTTACCATTCCTGATTTTGAGAGCCTTTTCCAGGCCTGGCTCCTCGGTGAGAGGCAGGAGGGGCTTTCAGGCACTCAGAGCTTTGGGCTTTGGCTCCAAATTTGAAGCAGGATTGATTTTTTGGGTGGCCCAGGGACACTGCCCTGGTCGTGGGGGCCACGTGGGCGTTGCTGGGTTCATTCCAATCCCATTCCTGCCTGGAGGGTCCCTGGGGGTCCCTGAGCTCAGGTGGGAGCTCTGGGAGTGATGGAAACGCAATTCCCACCCGGGGACCCCGGGAGCTGCAGCGGGGTCCTGGCTGTGTCCTGCAGCAGGGGGACGGCAGGGACAGCCTGGGGACAGCCTGGGGACAGCAGGGACAGCCTGGGGACAGCCCTGGGGACAGTCCTGGGACAGCAGGGACAATCCAGGGGCATCAGGGACAGCCCTGGGACAGCAGGGACAGCCCAGGGACAGAAGGGACAGCCCGGGGGCAGCCCTGGGACAGCAGGGACAGCTCTGGGACAGCCCAGGGACAGCAGGGACAGCCCGGGGACAGCAGGGACAGCTCTGGGACAGCAGGGACAGCCCAGGGACAGAAGGGACAGCCCGGGGACAGCCCTGGGACAGCAGGGACAGCCCTGGGACAGAAGGGACAGCCCGGGGGCAGCCCTGGGACAGCCCTGAGACAGCAGGGACTGCCCGGGGACAGCAGGGACAGCTCTGGGACAGCCCTGGCAGCAGCTGGGAGCGCTGTGGGTTCGTGGGGAGCCAGGGAAGGGCTGGGCTTGGCCTGGGTTGATCCAGGCAGGAATCGCTGCTGGGAGCGTCCAGGGAGGGATCTGGGAACGTGCAGGTGACAGGGAGGGACCTGTGCAGGTGAGTTGGGTCCAGGGGGAGGTGTCCCTGCCCATGGGACAGGGAGGACTTTAGGGACAAGGAGGACTTTAGGGACAAGGAGGACTTTAGGGACAAGGAGGACTTTAGGGACAGGGAGGTCTTTAGGGACAAAGGAGGGTTTTAGGGACAAGGTGGATTTTAGGTCCCTTCCAACCCAAACCATGCTGGGATTCCATAACAAGGGCAGAGCCAGCGATTCCTCCCGTGATTTAACTTCACTCCCTTTTCTCCACCACCTTCTTTACCCACCCCTCAGGCGTTTTCTTTCCTTTTTCCCAGCGTGGTGACAGAAATCCCCCATGACTCACCATGGCTCCCCTCAGGTCCCTGAAGCTGGAGCTCTGCTCCCAGCCTGGGCACTCGCTCTGCTGCGCCTCCTCCAATTTTCCCATCTCATTTGGAATCTGCATCGGAGAAGTGACACGAGGAAGTGACACGACCTCCAGGAAGGGAGATTATTCTGCCAAAACCAACCCTACCACATGGAGGTAAAACTGTTCCACCACACAACAGGAATTCACCTTTTCCTCAGGAACCCGAGGGTGCTGGAATGAGGAGCTGGGTGTGGAATATTCATTGGAAAAGAGGGAAAAAACCACTGGTGGACAGAACCTTCCACAAGTGCTTTGTCATTTCATTGCTGAGCACCCACCACGTGCAAACTGCCCAGGTTTTGAGGGAAGTGGAGGAATTATCAGAAAATAACCCCTCAGAATGTTGGAATTTAGGGAGAGGATGGAATCAGATTGAACCTGGACCTCAGAGCTCCGTCTCTCCCTTGGAGCTGGCTGCCCAAATTATTCCATAGTGCTTCAGTGAAAGTTCAAAGAGATTTTATACACAGTGATCATGAAAATAGATATATATTTATATTTTTTTTTCTCCATGCAATAGTTTGAATTCTGCCAGTACAACGAGCTGTTCTTTGTGCCAGGCTGACAAATGCCACCTCACCCTTTATTTCCCAAATCCTCCTCCCAGCAATGCCTTTATCCCCACATCTGGGGGGGTTTGGGGGACAGGCACAGGCACACGTGTCGAGGGGAGCCTTTGTCACCTTTTTGGCTGCGTTTTTGGCAGGCCAGAGTCGTTTCCCAGCCCAGGACTCACCTCCTGGAGGGGTCCCAGCAGGGCCTGGGCGCTCCTCTTGCCCCCTGGCTGGAGGCCAAAGGACCAGTGCTGGGCCAGGCACAGCCCCACGGACAGCACACACAGCAGGGCACTGGCCACCGCCCTCCTGGGCTTCTGCATCCTGGGGGAGACAGAAAAAAAGCATTTATCTGGTCATAAAGGCACTGGAGCCCAGTTTGTGCCTCAGGGAGGGATGGAGATGAGGAATTTCTGGTGCTGAGCTGGAAGGGACTCATGAGGACCCTGGAATTCCATCCTCCTGGGCTTCTCCATCCTGGGAGAGACAGAAAAAAAGCATTTATCTGGTCATAAAGGCATTGCAGCTCCTTTTGTGCCTCGGGGAGGGATGGAGATGAGGAATTTCTGGGTCACAGAGCCGTGGAAGGTGCTGATCCTGATGAGGATTGTGGAATTCCAGCTGCTGGCCCTGCACAGACACCCCCAAAATCCCTCCCTGTGCCTGCTCCAGTCCTGATCTGCACTCCTGGGCAGGAGCCCCAGCTGCATTTGCAGCCTCTCAAAGCCTCTCAAAGCTCACTTGAAAGAGATTGGACATCTGAAAAATTTGGATGAGGATCTAAATTAGGATTTCTGAGTTCCAGGCATGTGTGGAGCTCAAAGGTTGCATTCCCTGGTGGTGCTTGGCAGATGTGTTCTGCTGCTTTCTGCTCTGATGTCCCTGCTCCTTAAAACCTCCCCTTTGCAATCTCTTTAATCCAATTTTTTTTGGTTTTAATAGGAGCATCTGTAAGCCCTGGATAAATAAAAAGGGAGTGTGGGATGTTCCAGCACATTACCTGAGAGAGGTGGTGGAGTAACTCCAGCAGCTCCTCTCCTCTGGAAAATCTCTGTAAATCTTCTCTCACCTCCCTTTTTATACCCAAGGACCCCAGGGCCACCCCTTTGCCAGCAGGAGATTTATTTTTTTTTCCCGTTTCTCCCTCCCAGGCTGCAATTTTGGTGTTCCTGTTCTGTGACTGTCATGAGCACAAGTAAAGCCCATAATTGGAACCCCGGTGCAGCAATTAAATTCAGCTTTTTTCTCCAAGAGCCATAAAAGTAACAGCTTTGCTTTTAAGAGGTTGTAAATCCCACATTGGGATGCAGCTGATCCTGCTGGGAAATTCAGGAGCTCTTCTGTCACCGAGTTCTGGTTCCTGCAGAAAAAGTTCTTGGGTGAGTTTGAATTTGTTGGGAGGAATTGAGCTCAGCCTTTCAGAATCCTGGAATGTTTTGGGTTGGGAAAGGCCTTAAATTCATCCATTTCCACCCCTGCTGTGGGCAGGGAGAGCTTCCCCTGCCCCAGGCTGCTCCAGCCTGGCCTGGGACACTGCCAGGGATGGAGAATCCATGATCCAGGCAGCTCTTCATGCCCACCTTCATTTTATCAGGCATGGAGGAAACCCCTCGGTGCTCAAACAGAGCCTGTTCTGTGCCCAGAACAGTTTGAAATCCTCCTCAATATTTAAATTCAGCTGCCTCGGTGTTCTTTGCTCTCTAAAATGCCAGGTGGGACTAAACTGGACGAGTCTGTGATTGTAAATGTATTTGTTGGTATGACAGAGTCTGTAGTGGGAACAGGATCCTTTGCAGAAGGGCCTGGAGTGGCAGGGACAAGGGGGAAAGGGTTTAAACTCACAAGAGAGGAGGTTTAGGTCAGGAGGAAATACATAATTTGAGTTGTAGTAGGATAAATTCATTCCCTGGGAGGGTGGGGAGGGGCTGGGATGGAATTCCAGAGGAGCTGTGGCTGCCCCTGGGTCCCTGGCAGTGCCCAAGGCCAGGCTGGAGCACCCTGGGGCAGGGGAGATGTTTGGAATGGAATTGATGGAAATGATCCTCAGGGCCTCTTCCAACCTAACCCATTCCACAATTCCCCATTTTTCAATCTCCAGAGCTTGTGCACTGCAGCTTTATAAAGAATTATTTGTGTGCAGGAGTTCAATGCAGCAATTTTGACTGCAGAAATTGCATTTTCCCCTTCCTGGCAGCTCCCCTGCCCTGCTGTGTGCTGCTCTGTGCCTCCTGGATATCTCACAAACCCCCCCTGTCCCTGTCCTTGGAGCTTGAAAGGATTAAAGTCATTTAATCAGCAAAAACAACTCAGGGAGGATTTGGTGACTCTCAGCAGTCGCTGCTGGTCCCACTCCCTGCGGGGGAGAAAAGCTCCTGCTGCTCTGGCGGGGCTCACCCAGGGATCCTCCTTCCCTCCCTTGCAGAAATCAGGGTTATTTACAGGTAAAAGAAGATTTGGTTTGGACCTTTCAAGGCAGCTTTGCTCAATAATTCCAGCTCATTAAGCCCCACTTAGCCTGGGTCTGACCAGGCTGCCCTCAACAGCTTTGAACAACTTTTGTCTCCACAGGAATTGGGATTTTTATGATCCTGGGTCCCTTCCAGCTCAGGATATTCCATGACTCCCTGATTATTCTGCCTCCAACTATTTTATTAAACAAATACGAAGGGTGGGGACAAAAAGGCTGAGAAGTCTTGGGGAAAGACAAAGCAAAACCAATGCAAATTCTCCCAATTAATGGATCAGAACCTCTCCAGCACAGTTGTTTTTCCAGCAGGTATTTTACCCTTCAAACCAAAAAATTCTCATTCTTCTCACACAAACTGGGGATGATTTGGGGTTTTTTTATTCAAATGAAGACAACCAAGCCGCTTTTCTCTTTCACACTTTTTTATTAATGCAACTTAAATTAGCTGGAACCTGCAAATTCTGCACAGGGCTCCTGACACAGCTCAGTCCTGGCAGAAGAGGTCCCCAAAATCCAGCTGTGAATGATGGTGCCACATGCTGTGATTATTCCATAGTGCTCCAGTGAAAGTTCAGAGAGATTTTATACACAGTGATTATGAAAATAGATATATATAGATATATATATAGATATATTCCATACAATAGTTTTACTTCTGCCAGCTACAAAATATGATAAAGAAAAATAATTCATTTGTTTCTCTAGCCCTAGGAATCTTCTCCTACTGCAAACAGACACAAGGTTCCCACTGAAAGCATGAGGTGGGAGAAAGGACTCCAAATCACACTGCAACATTTCCCTGCGATCTACAGGTCATTTCTCCAAGGATCTGGTGTTGTCCTAGAGCCTGATCCAGAGGGATCTGCAGGAAATAATCCCAGTTCTGACCTTCGCAGCTCTGGGATTTTGAACCTGGCAAGTTCCTGTCGCCTGCCTGAGTCAATCCAGCTTGGAAAGGAGGGAGAATCCTGCAGCTCTCTTGATCCCCAGCCTGCACTGCTCCCCCGTTCCGGTGGCAAAGCAGCATTTTTGTAACAACAACTGAGACTACAGAACAGAAATTGCACTGCAAGGGAGACGCAGCCCCCTGAGAAGAACTGTGGAACTCCAGGGGGGTCCACTGGTTCTTATTCCTCCTTTGTATTTCTACAGTAACAGCTTGATTTCCTTAAATTCAAGGTTAGTTTTAACTTTGGGGTGGTTTAAGCATCTGAGGTAAGTTCTTGATGCACCTTTTTTCTTTTCTATTTTAATTTTTTGGTATAGTTTCTTCATGTGCTCTTTGATTGTGTTAAAATAAAGGTGGTGTGAGCTGAGAACTCCGTGGGTCCTGCAGGGAAGCAGCTCCTTATCCACACCCAGGGGTGCTGAGGCCTCTGCCCTGCACAATTCCCACACAAAAGCAGCTGCAGCTGCTCCCTGCACGGGCACAGCGGGCACAGAGGGCACCTGGCCACAGGTGAGACACTTTTACAGCCCAAAAGGACCAGGAAGGTCCAGCTGGGCCAAGGACGATGCCCAGGGAGGTTTCAGGAGTCTTTTTGCATAGTACACGGAGGGGACACAGGGCAGGGTCACTGCTGAGCCCCCCTGCCTCTCTCTCTCTTTGGTGCCAGCTCTGTGCTCTCCTCTCTGCCCTGCACTCACTCAGAGGGTGAAACTGCAGAGCTCCAGCTGCAGGACTCTAAAAACAGGATTTTTATTCACCAGCTGTGACTGACTGCACCTCCACACTCGTTTGGAGAGGATTAATTAAAGATAGCTCATTTCCCAGCAGCTTCCACCCCAGCAGAGACCTGAGCACCCCTGGGGACTCTGAGCCCGCCCTGGCACGGCCACAGACTGCAAATACACCTGTAAACCTCCACTTGGTTGCTACTGTACAGGAGTAACCTCTTCTATTCATATTGCAGCTACAGATTCAATAAATAGAATTGCATATATTGTGCTTTATAAATTAAAATGCGTTCCAAAGTGAGGCAATGCTAAACAATGAAACCACTGAACCCCTTCCCCCCTCCCAGAACCAGCCACGCTCTGGTTTCAGCACCAGCTCACTTCCTCACTCTGCTCACAGAGGTACAAACTCTCTGTTGGTACCCCTGAAAACAAAAATTCCCTCCCCAAAAGTGATCAAAAAAGAGTTTACCTAGGCACTACTGCAAATGTAAGGTGGCTAATAACCATGACTTGAACTCAGGAAGGGGAGGAGGTGAAGAAAGTCACGATGGGTGTTTGGGTTCCTTCCTCTTCAGCGCGCTCTGGCCCCTATCTGACACTCTGGGACATGTGCAGGGGCGTCAGCATCTCCTCAAAGATGGCTCCTTTCACGTTAGAGCCCCTCAAATTCGCTTCTTGTAGGTCACAACCTGACAGATCACAATTCTGAAGGGGGAAAAAGAAAATTAACATTAATTGAACAGAGACAGAACTCAGTTCCAAAGTCTCACTCCCTCCCCCTTAACTCCATTCAACTCTGCAGCTGGAGAAAAGGCAGCAATCCCTCAAATTCCCACCTTTTTGTCCTTATTTATGTGTGGAAGGACAGGAAATGGGTGCTGCCTCACCTCCAGGTCAGTCCCTGCCAGCGTGGCTCCTCTCAGGTTGCAGTTCTTGAGTTTGGCGTTCTTCAGCGTGGCCACTCGCAGGTTGATCCCGGTCATCTGGCTGCCCTCCATGTCCACACCCTTCAGGTTGGCACCTGCAACGCACCCACGGGGGAAATGGGGAATTCTCAGGCAGAAATGCTCCAGGGGATGCTCCCCAAGAGCTGGGGGAGCTGGGGGAAGTCAAGGCAGAATGGGGAATTTAATGAGCTGGAGGAGGTCAAAGCAGAACTGGGAATTTCATGAGCTGGGAGAGGTCAAAGCAGAACTGGGAATTTAAAGATTATTTGGCAGAACCAGCCTGGAGCTGTGAGCTCTTCCACCTGCACTGTGCAAACACAGCTGAACTTTTGCCACATAAATCTACAGGCTGTCTCCAGGGAGTAATTAACAGGTTAAAACTCACCTTCCAAATTAGCTTTAAGGCCCGATGGGTCTTCAAAGTTGCAGCCCTTCAAGGACGCTCCCTCTGCGTTGGAACACAACATCTTCACCCCCTGCAGGTTTGCACACTGCCAGACACAGCACGGGAGTCACAAGGGGGTGAAGATAAACCCAAAACCCAGCAGAACACAGATTTAAACTCTGCAAAACAACTGAACTCCCCAAAACACAACCCCCCTGTCGCTGTGAGGAAGTGTGGAAGCGCTGGAACAACCACAGATAACATCAGGAACTGATTTTTTTGTTGTTCCAATCCCTGTTTTTTGAGATAACTGCCCAGGGAGCAGCATCCTTACATCCAGCACGGATCCAGAGAGGTCAGCTCTCTCCAGGTTGGCACAGCACAGATTGGCGTGGGCCAGGTTGCAGCGGCTCAGATTTGCCATCTTAAAGTTGATGTAGCGCAGGTCCAGGCGGGAAAGGTCGGCTCCACTGAAATTCAGACCCTGCAAAAGGCCCCAGAAGGGTCACAGGAGGGAAGGGGCAGGTGTGGACATAAAGAGTTAAAAGAAACACGTCTGGGTGGTTGTGTGTGTGAGTCTACACAGATAAAGAGGTACTGGAACACTTCCAGTACTTTAACAGGGCTGATAAAAAAGATGGGAGAGGATTTTTATATGGATAGAGAGTGCCAGGACAAGGGGCAAAGGATTTGGAGATCAGGTTTAGATGGGATGTTGGGAAGGAATTCCTGGCTGGGAGGGTGTGAGGGGCTGGGATGGAATTCCCAGATTTGCTGTGGCTGCTGTCCCTGCCCATGGCACAGTGGAACAAAATTATCCTTAAGGTCCCTTCCAACCCCAAACAATTCCCTGGTTCTGTACAAACACACACTCATTTATACAGGACCATTTCTTCTATTACACACCATGAAATGTAAATGCAAAGTCTCAAGATTCAGATATTTCCTTAGAACAATGGTTTTAAACTGTGAGAGGGCAGGGTTGGATCAGGGTTGGGAAGCAATTCCTGGAGGTTTGTTGGGAAGGAAAGGCTGAGCTCCCTCACCTGGCAGCGCAGCTCAGACTTGGTGGGTGTTGCCAGCAGGAACCGGACAAATTCCTTTCGAGAGATGGGAGAGTGATCCTCGGCTGGCTGCGAGTTCTGGGAGAGGAGAGAGCAGGGACAGCCCAGAGTTAGAGTCACACAGCCCCTGAGAGAGCAGGGACAGCCCAGAGTTAGAGTCACACAGCCCCTGAGAGAGCAGGGACAGCCCAGAGTCACACAGCCCCTGAGAGAGCAGGGACAGCCCAGAGTTAGAGTCACACAGCCCCTGAGAGAGCAGGGACAGCTCAGAGTTAGAGTCACACAGCCCCTGAGAGAGCAGGGACAGCTCAGAGTTAGAGTCACACAGCCCCTGAGAGAGCAGGGACAGCCCAGAGTTAGAGTCACACAGCCCCTGGGAGAGCAGGGACAGCCCTGAGCTCCACATTCCCTGGAAAAAATGGGGGACAGGAATAAATTACACAGCCCCTAGGAGAGCAGGGACAGTTCTGAGTTCTCAGTTCCCTGGGAAAACGGGGGGACAGCAATAAATTCCACACTCCCTGGGAATTCTGGGGACAGCCCTGAGCTCCAAATTCCCTGGAAATTCTGGGGACAACAATAAATCCCACATTCCCTGGGAGAGCAGGGGACAACAATAAATCCCACATTCCCTGGGAGAGCAGGACGTGCATCCAGGGCTTACAGAGAACGAGGTACCTTAATGGCAATTTCCAGGTGTTCAATGAGGGAGTCGATCCCAAAAAACCTGGCCTCTTCCAGAACCCCTACAAACAAAGCAGGGCTGGTTATTCCAGGGAATTGCTGATGCAGGGAGCAGCAGCCCTCTCTCCCCTCACTGGAGAACACACACACATTACACTGGGTGGAACTGGGGAGAGAGGAAAGGTTTGCTTGCAGCTAAAAGGAAAAAACTCCGACACAACACTTGCAACACCAGCATTAGGTTAAAGAGATCAACTCCAGGATTCCAGCTCTTAATCCAGGGTGGATTTTTAATGCTCCAGAGAGAAATGAGCAGCCCATCCTCATTAAAGCAAGCACACGGAGCTGCACTGCTGAGAACAAATCCACCACAGGAAAACTCCCAACCACGGGGATGAGCACACAAAGCTCCCTGAGGGCACCTGAGGGCAAAGCTTTAATTCCAAGGAGGAATAATTCAGGAGATGTCAGACAGGTAATACCTACCTAGCAAATTAATGCCATCATTTACAATGAGCTGTCCGTGACGCAAATAGTTCAAAATGGGCTCAAAATACTCGGGACTGCGGTCAATGAGGAAAGCTCCTCTAGGATCTTGCTTATTCCCCCAAGCATCTGTTTCCACAACATATATATATAAAAAATTACTTTTGATGCAGTGATGAGGTTTTTTTTTTATTACCAAAGGGGACTGGAATGGCAAAACATTCCATGTGGAAGGGCGGTTCGGAGAGAGAAGGAAGGAAAAGAGGAGTGGGGGGAGAAAAAATCAGCTTAAAATGAATTTGTTCCTCTCTGAATAACTGAATTTTTACCACATACTAAAGAATCATGGCTAGGATAAAAGCAGCACTGAAATTTTTAGTCTGATTGTCTCCCCAAGGCTGCCTCGTGCAGAGTTTGCTCATTGGCTCTGCTGGCAAAACTGAGGAAGATGCAACAAGGTGAAAACCTCAAATCAAAGAAACAAACAAAACAAAAAAAGGACACAAACTACAAAGGATGGGAGCTGTTATTTGCTGTTTGTGAGATGATCAACATTAGGTGGTGAGATGATAAACAGAGAGAAATAAAAGAAAAATTCTTTGCTCTGGTACTTTAACACACTTTGGATATTTTACTTCATGGACAAGAGCCTCAGCTTGACAGTGACTTTTGCCTACTTTGCTCGTTTATTATTTAAAAATAATAAAGTTTATCTCAACATACTCACCTTTGTCTTTGAACATGTGTGCCAACATGCTGTCAGGTTCTTTGTTAACCAAAGTGCTCCTACAAAACAAAAACAGCCCGACTTTACTCTTCCTTCATCTGCAAACGTTTAAGAGTTACTTTCTTGCAAAATTGTGGTGGCAAATACAAAATACAGAGAATGCTGTCAAAGACCTCCTGCCTCACAGCTTTTTAAGGTGTTTTGTTTTAGTGAAATGAAGTCTTTGAGGTTTTGGAAGGGGTTTTTACCTGGTGGTGGTGAAATATCTGCCCCCCACATTGAGGGTCAGCCAGTCCGTGTGGGACCCTGTCAGCTCCTCCTGAGCTCTGCTGTCAGTCTGAGGGTCTGCAGAGAAGAAATAAAATCATTGCTGGAAAAATCGTGAATGTTCTTCAATTAAAATGAGTTATCTTCTGAAAACAAAATAAAATCTGAAGTTTATATGAAAGCAAAATAAACTCAATTAAATGAAAGGTTAAGTGTGAGAATTGCAGACTCACCAATGAAGGGCTCCCCTTCACAGACAAACAGAACATCATCATCCCTGAGACAGGAGGGGGCAGAGGGAGGAGAAAAAGAGGGTTAATCACAATTTATTGTTCATTTAATTGACAGTGGAACCTCTCCTGATTATTTCCAGGTAAATTAGGACCAGTGGCCATTAGCTGGAACTTCTGTATCTGATTTTTAATCTGTATTTTGCAGATTCTACTGGACTGGAATGGACTGACTCGACCAGAGATTTTTATCTGCAGCAGCCTGGTAGGAACCATTTGTGTAATTAATTAATTCCTACAAAATAGCTGCTTTTCTCCCCAGTCTGGGACTATTCTGTGAAGCCAAAGCAGTGACAGAATTTGTCTCCTTTACAGAAAACCCCTTGTAGAAGGGCTGACTGGAACAGCGGGGATTTCATGGCACAAACACTGCCCTGGAATCAGCACAGGAGCAGCTGAAAAGGCCTCAAACACAACTGGAACCAAGCTCTGAATCAATAAATGGTTTGAAGTTAAAAAGAAATTAAAAGGACCTTTGGGCATCCTGGCTGGAAATGATCACATCTGTTTTTAGGGGAAGCACAGGGTATTGATTAAGGAGGATTAATTAACAGGTCAGGCTCTTAATCCACAGCCCTGCTTTGCCTTTTCCTGGCTGATCTCACCTGATCAAAGCAATATCATCGATGAGCCCCCCTTTCCCGTTGTAAACGCTGGTGGCTTTGATCCCGAGCTTGCTGCTGGCCACAGACAGCAAATCTGAGAGAGTCCCATACACAGCCACCACCTGAGCGAATAAAAATAAAATAATAATTTATTACTATGAATAAAAACAAACCCCTGGAACCGTGTCCGCAAAGCTCAGCCTCTTCACGTTCATCAGGGCTATCAGGAGGAGCAAAATCCGTTTGGATTTGGACCAAAAAACAAGAGAAAAGCCCAACTTTGGTGCTGGAACACAAAAACCGGGTGAGTTTTGCACAGCCCCCACCAAAACTCGCTGCAACAGCAGCGAGGGAATGGATGCTGGTGCTGTAAGGATATAATTCAGCTGTTTATTTCTCTAAATCTTGTTGCTTGTTCTAAGCTTCTCCCTCCCTAAAACCAAGGGTTAAAGGACGGGCATGAACCGTCTGCACTCGTGGATGGGAAAATCAGGCTCAGACACAGCTCAGCAGAGCTGCAGGGCTGAAATGCGCTCACACCAACTCCTGCGCCCCGGGCCCGCGTGGAAACAGCGGGATCACGGCCAGAATTAATAGAATTACACATTAAAGCACAGCCACGGCCACGCCTGCACTCAACGCGGATGGAAACACCGGGATCACGGACTCTCTGCGGAGCTGCCTGCCAGCGCCTTTCCCTCGGCTGGACAAGCACTGCTTGGGCCTAAAATCGCTATTTCCAGTCTCGACAACATTTTCAGTGAGGTTTTAAACAATTAAACGCGATTATTCCCCACGCGGGCTCAGCCTCCCCACAGAGCCCTCAGGCCACAGCTGTGCCGGCCCCCTCAGGCCCACAAGCGCCTCCAGCCGCGACAAACCCCGGCCTGTCGCGATTCCCTGCACAGGCAGCGAGGGGGGACCGCGCGGGCCCGGCTGCCCCGGGAGGCTGCGGGGAGGGCAGGGCCGGGCAGGGCCCTGAGGGGAGCGGCCCCTGAGGGGAGCGGCCCCGGCGGTGCCGGCCCCGGCCCGGCCTCACCTTGCCGTTGCGGGCGCTGCCGTTGACGAACAGCGTCACCCGCCTCATGCTGCGCCCGCCGCCGCACCGACACCCGGAACGGCGCGGGCGCTGACGGGCAGGCCCCGCGGCCAATCACCGCCGCGCGTCCGCCCGATGGGCAGCGAGGAGGCGGGGCAAAGCCAGGCCAGCAGCCAATCGCGAAAGCGAGAGGCGGCTATATTTGCATAGTCGTTCTGTGATTGGTTGTCGCCCATCACTTGCGCGCAGGCCGTTGAATGAATCCTTTTATGTTTTTTCCTCCCGTACCCAAGCGGTGCTGCGTCCCAACGGCCCGCGATCCCTCCGCCGCCTCAAAGAGTCCCCTCCCGTCCCCGCCAAGCCCCGCGGACCCCCGGGGCAGAGCAGCGGGGAGGGGTCGCCCCCATGACCCGCCCTCCCTGCGGTGCTGCTGGGGCCGGGCTGGCTGCGGCGGGCGCCGGCGGTGGGCGAAGGGGCGGGGGCGCAGGGGCGGGGGCGCGGAGGGATCCGCAGGGGCGTGGCGCGATTTGAAATTGTGAAGCGGGCCGGGCGCGGGGCAGCGGTGAGGGCGGCTCGGGGGGAGCCCCCGGGGCTGATCGGGAACGGGAGCGGGGAACGCTAGGGGCTGATCGGGAACGGGAGCGGGGAACGCTCGGGGCTGATCGGGAACGGGAGCGGGGAACGCTCGGAGCCCTCAGGGGTGGCCGGGAGGTGCGGGCGGTCCCCGGGGTGCGCTCGGGATTTAACGGAGACCAGGCAACCCTCGGAGCCCTCAGGCGGGGCCGGGAGGTGCGGGGGGGTCCCCGGGCCGCCCTCGAAGCCCTCAGGGGCCGGGAGGTGCGGGGGGTCCCCGGGGTGCCCTCTGGGGCTGTGCGCTGCCATCGCCCAGGGTTGGTACAGACCAGGGAAGCGCGGGTTGGGGTTTTTTCCCTCCCCTGGTGACTGTGATTGTGGCCATCGGCCTCCGCTGGGGAGCAGAAAAAGAATAATAACAATACATGGTTGGTACAGACCGGGGGAGCGCCGGGTTGGGGCTTTTCCCCTCCCCCGGTGATTGTGGCCATCGGCCTCCGCTGGGGCCTGAGAGCAGAAAAAGAATAACAACAATAGTAAAAAAGGTACCCATGCGTTGTTCAGCAGCTTAATTTCGATAATTTTGCTTCTAAAAGTGCACGTATTTGCAGCAGCGAAGTTTCAGAGAAACGTTGAGTTGTCCGTCATTAACTTCAACAATCAAACTGCAAAAAACTCTAGCCTTTTAAAGTTTCTACTTAAAAAGCTAGTGACATTTTAAAATATATGCATAGATATACATATATATATATATGTATGTATTCCTGGTGTTGTTTCTTCTGCTGCTTTCTTTCCAAGACTTGTCTTCTCTTTCTGCTGCTATTAATTAAGGTTATTAAAAGTAGTATGAAACTGCTGATCTTTACTGTAACTCCCAGAGCAAAACAGTGACAATGTGATTGTGATTAATGTATTTTATACACGTATTATACATCAGTGTGGACTTTGACAGAGTGAAACCACAGCCTTGGGGCTCTTTACTCCTGTGCATGTTTATAACACAGGTTTTTCTTGTGCTGTATTTTTCTTTCTGGTCCCTGCCCCTTCTGTCCTTTCCCTGCAGTTTTTTGGGGATAAATTTCCCTTCCCACCTCACCTTGTCCAGGAAGAATGTGGATTTGGGAGAAGCTTGAACATGGTAGTGAGCTCTTGCTCTTAGTAAATAATTTTTTCCCCTTTTTAATAGGAAGCTGCAATTACAGGAGTAAAGCTGAGTAAATATTCAGCCCCCAAAGATGCTGAGAGGGTCCAAGGCTCCCCTGAAAGTTAAAGAAAATGAGAGTGGTTGTCCTGAACAGAAAGAAGAGACCTCTCTCCTTCCATCAAGAGACCAGAAGAGCTGCAAAGTGACCAAATCCAAAGTCATGAGAGCATCCAAGAAGGAGAATTTCACTGCTGGGAACCAGACACGGCCACCAAAACATGCCCTGAGATGGCCCGAGGGCCCTGAGGAGAATCTGTGTCCCCGCCAGGGCTGTGCTGGGGGCTGGCAGCTCCCTGGGCACTGTTTTGGGGTGCTCAGTGAAGCCCCCGTGCCCCTGCACACCAGGGAGGGTTTCTCCAGCAGCAGAGCTGTTCCCTTGGGCAGGGATTTCTCCACTCCTGACAGGAACAGAGAGGAAGGCAAAGCTGATTCTGGACTGTGTGAACAGAGGGAAAAACCTGCTGGTTTTGTTGCTGAGCTTGGGATGGCTCAGGAAGGTTCTGGCAAACGCCTCACGGGTGAGGCTGGGGTGAAAAATGAGTCTTGTGTTTTTCTGAGGGGCTTCTCCAGCTCAACCTGGTGCCAGGGGCTCTAATTTAGGGCAAATTCAGGTGATCAGAGCTTGAATATGCCCAGGAGCAAACTCTGAGAGCTGTTGCTACAACATCCTTATAGGATGTCCCATCTATCAGATACTTCTACCATTTAATTGTGCAGGTTATATCCCACACAGTTAAATCTCCCTCTTTCTCTTCAGTTAATGAAGTGTCTTGAGTTTCACAAGGGAATTGCAAGACAAATCCTGCAAGTGTTGGTAAACACGAGCCAGCTGAAAAGCTGAAAGGCAGCCTTGGCTTGTGATTAATTAAACTTAGGCACTTAATTTGATGTGCTCAAGGAGGCTTCTTGGGCTGAGCAGGTGATTTTTTATCTTAAAATAAGCATTCATCAACCTGAAAAAGGATTAAAACTTTACCATTTTAGAGCTTTAGCTATTACAAAACATTTTTGTGGCTTTGCCCTTTGTTTTCCTTTTAACCTCTCCTCTTGTCCCCCTTTCAGGGACTTCCCCAACGCCTCCAAAATCCAGAGGCAAAAGATCCAGGGTTGGATTGGGGGGCTCCCCAGAAAACACGTGCCAGACCTGCTGCCTGGTCCATCAGAGGAGCAGCAGGCCCAGGGAGCCTCTCAGCCAGGTGAGAGTCCCTCCCAAATCCCTTTCCCAAATTTCCATTCCCCCAGGAACCCCTCGTGCTGGAAAAGGGAGGCAAATCCTGGGAAGAACCCAGCAGAAGGGATAAGCCAAGGCTGCCATTCCTTTGCTGCTCCCCTTGCTCAGGACAAGGTGTTCCAGGTTTTATTCCACTGGGTAGAGGCTGGAATTCCTTCTCCATGTTGAGCTTGCTGATGTATTTTAACTTTTGTTGCTTTCCTGTCTTTGCTGCACTTGGTTTTTGGATAATTAAAGCATTGCTGGTTCCAAGTGAAATCAATTCAGGCTCGATTAATCAGATTTGGTCATAACTTGAACTATCCTGGGCTGTCAGAAAGCAAATTCAAGACTAGAGGAACGGATTAAACTCAATAAAATGTACCAGATTTCTGGGCAAAGTTCCTTTTTCCCCTTTAGTTTTACTCTCAGATCCAATCCCAGCCAGATTAAATCTTAGTATTTGATGTCATGAAAACATTCAAGCTCAAATGGTGAGGGAATGCCTGATGGGGTGAATTTTGTTTTGGCAGATCAGTCCCTTTAACCCTGCACCTGTCAGGTTGTGGAAGGAGAAGATCGACACCTTCCAGGCCTGCTTTGGAGCCCTGCAGGAAGCAGAGGGGGAGCTGAGGAAACCCTCTCAGGAAGGAGTCTCCTGTAAGTTCATTAAATATCCTGGTCAGTGATTCACCTGAAATATCTGCTCTTCCTTTAGGCTAAAAGCATGAAATTAGAAATACGCTTTATAAATTCCTGAAAATATCAAATGTACAAGAAGAGCCAGAATTTCCAGCCTGGTGGGTTTCTGGGGGGTGTTCTGCACAGGACCCGTGGATTTGTGTGCAGTTTCACAGCTCGTGGTTCCAGCACTGAATTCTGTCACTTTTCCTGTGCTGTCACAGCTCTGTGCTTGCTCTGCAGGTGCCCCGTGTGATGCTGGCTCTGACCTCACCCCAGGGAGGGCTGGCCTTGGGGAAGGGGCCAGCCTGGCAGAGCTGGGTGACAGCCAAGCCCCTTTGACACCTCTGGGAGCAGGGGACACTCCCAGTTGTGTGGCCCAGAGCAGCTCCCTGCTCACATCCATCCTCAAGAAATCCTCAGGGAAGGAGCTCGGGGTCAGCCCCAAGGTTGGTTCAGTGCTGGCACCAAGGATGGGCTTAAAGGAGCTTTGGGGACTGATTGCTGTGGGTTGGGAATGGTTTGGAAATGATTTAATGCTGCTTCTTGGGAGCTCTCATGTTGGGAGAGGACCTGGGGTGACCCAGGTGCACCTTCCAGGACCTGAAGGGGTGACAGGAAAAATAGAGAGAGGTTTTACAAAGTGCCAGGATACAGGGAATGGCTCCAAACTGACCAAGGGCAGGGTTGGATGGGATTTTGGGAAGGAATTCCTGGCTGGGATGGGATTCCCAGATTTGCTGTGGCTGCCCCTGGATCCCTGGCAGTGCCCAAGGCCAGGCTGGGGCACCTTGGGGCAGGGGAGGGGTCCCTGCCATGGCAGGGCTGGCACTGGATCATTTTAAGCTCCCTTCCCACCCAAACCATTCCATGAAATGAATGTTCTTGAGTTTGACTCATGCAGCAAACAAGTAGGTTTGGTTAAACAAAAGGATCGATTATTAAAAGCTGCTCAGAGAACAATAATTAAATTTTATTGAACTCTATCTCTTAAACTTGACAGAAACACCTAGACAGTGCCATCAACAGAGGAGGTGAATCTGCCGCAGGCTCTGGTTCTGTAAAAGAATTTGGAACACCGCAAACAGGTCAGATTCCCCTTTCTCAGAAGAAAATATCATTTGGCTTTCCTTATTTCTTTTTTAAATAAGTGTTGTGTGGGCTGAAAAGGTTTTGCCTCTTTGCCAAGTCTGGTTATTGCTATTGATCACCACTGAGTGAGCTCCTTGTGGCATCTTGCTATGACATGGAAAACAAGACTGCCAAGGAAAGGAATGTCCACCAAAAAATAAAACAAATCCTGCCCCAAAACGAGCTGATCCTGCCCCAAACAGCCTCCAACACCAAAATAGAATCCCCGAGTTCTAAAGGAGGTTCACACTTTTCAGCTGGGTCATTTTTAACCTGTTTCTTCCTAAATGTTTTAATAAACCCAGAGTGCAACCCCTGGCCTCGCAGGCCATGTCAAGGTGGCGTTTTGCTGATTGTTTGGGTGGTGATTTTTAGGAGAATATTTCACCTCTTCCAAACCCTCTGCTCTGTCCCTTCACTCAGCTGTTATTTCATTTTATCCCAACAGAAACACCTCGTTCTCAGGGCTCTAAAACAGCAAACAAAAGAGTAACATTTGGCCAGGTTCTGAGCCCTGAATTATTGGATCAGAGCCTGCCTGCAAACACCCCCCTGCACAGAGGAGCCTCCCCTGGGTGCCCTGCAGGTCACAGACCCCGGGCAGGGCCAGCCCTGCCTCCGGAGCCTTTACCCCGCCTGGACTTTACCTGCAATGAGGTGAGCTCCTTGTTCTCCATTCCCTGGGAATTCTTGCTTCATTCCCTCCTTAGTTTGCAAAAAAAATGCTGAAATATTTAAGTAGAGTCTGCTTGGAGTTGAAGAATCACACAGAAAAGTTGAGTTAGGAATTCCGAGCAGCACTTTGGCCTGCAGAGCTCTTTTAGAAGCTTTCTGTACCTTGAAATATTTTTCCCTTCACTTTTTCTTACATTTTGCTGCTTCTTTGTGTCACACAGGGCAAAGGAGTTTTCTCTGAGGCAATAAAATAAAACTGCTTTGTCTGTGAACACTGATGGACAAGGTCCATCAAATATCTGCTGTAATTAATTGCTAAAAATGTAATTTTTGTTGTTTGAAGGAAAGTGTTGAGCCTCTCCCAGAACTCCTGGAAGGTTCTGTTGCTGCAGAGGCCCCTTCACCTGCTCAAAGTGCAGAAGGTAACTCCAACTTGTGTTTTTATCAGTAGATAATGAATCTTTTTGTACCTGAAAATTGAGATTTGAAGAGTTTGGTTCATTTTTCTGTTTGTACTTTTTTAACACAGGGGATATATTTCAATTGTGCTAAAATTTGTATGCTGGCATTGAAGTTGAAGGGGTTTTTTTCTGCAGTGTTTACCTGAGCTTTAGATTAATTTGATCTTATTTAAACTTTGTGATCTCTTTCTATGAACATTTTACTGCTTAAAGGAGTTATTTTTTTAGAATCTTGATTCTGATTTTGATGATTTTTAAACAGCAACCCAACAAAATAAGTATTGAAAGTGGATCGTGTATATTTATCAATGAAACCTATGGATGTTCCAATTATTGTTACCAAATCCTCCCAAGTTGAATTTTCCTGTTTTGTAGAGCAAGGTTGAATTTCTTTACCTTGCCATGTTTGACAGTCCTCAAGATTAAATTTCTACTCAAGATCAAAGTGGCTGAAGTGCATAATACCAGAAATTATGTAGATAATTTCCTCAAAATGTGATTAATTTGCATTGAAACTGATTAAAAATCCTTTTTCTTTCATTTATAGTTGCAAAGCCTGTGTCAACAGCTCATGCTACTAAAAGGAAGGTGAGTTTCCTTAATGATTAGAATTTGCTTTGTTTTTTTGAACTTCTTCAGGCAGAATTGTTCACTTTTAGAGAAACTTAGAGAAGTTTTTCCAGCCTCAGCTATGAGGATTATCTCTATCCAGGTATATGGAAATACCTCCTGTCAGTGCCTTGAGAAAATGAGATTTTCCAATGATTAAAAAATACAGCCTGATACCTAAAGTGACAATTTCTATTGAATTTTCCAGGAGCTTTTTTTCCAAATAATCAGACAAAACATTTTGGTTGCTGAAATTTCAAGGCACAGAATGGATTGTACAAGAAATGCTGTCAAACCTCAGTGTTGGACAGCTTTGGGTGAGAGGGGAAGGCAAAAAAAACCAAAAATAAAAATAAAAAAGGAACCCATTTCCTTAAATAAGGTGAAACTGTGGTGTATTTTCATTATAACACAGAGAGGGCTGGATTGCCCTGTGTGAAATGAGCCTGCAATATTTCATTTCCATGTGAGCCAGCCCCTGAGGAGGTGCTGGAGGTGATTTCCAGTTGGGTTCCTGGGCCTGGGGCCCTGCAGGGTTTTTGGAGGAAGTGTATATAAGGAAGAGGAATATCAGGAAGTTAAAGTAGAATTTTCTATTTCTGCTCGTTGCAATTGGCTCAGTCCCAGCACAGACACAGTGACAGGGCTCTGGAAGTGCACCTCAAAGCCCAGTGTCCATCTCATTGGGTGTGATAAACGCCAATCACTCGTTTTTTGAAATTTATGAATATTTAATAAAGAATAAAAATTGGTTACAAAAATATTAATACAATAATAACAGTTTAAAAAAAGTTTTCAGAGACAGGACAAATAATGAGACAACAAGAGCAAAGAAGGTAGCCCGGGCTTTTGTCCCCCCTCCCTCCCAGACAAAGGCTAGGAAGGAGAAGGGCCCCGAACAAAGAGAAGTCTTCTTTTTTAAGCCTTCAGTTTATGACTATTCATATCTTACGTAAAACAAGTAATTTTCAGCTGTTTCTTGTCACAAAAGCTTTCTGTTAATTAAAAGAACGCATGAGAGCATACGTCCTTGAGAAAGTTGGGTTCTGTGGATAAGAGGCCATAAATTCTTCTTCACTAGAAGGTTTAGAGGCCTCTGTAAGGTTTAGGGGCCTCTGTGAACGTTATCTCTGTGCTGAGGAATTTTTCTTCTTGAGCAAAAAAATATAACACACATACACAGCTTCTATTGTACTATAACTTATTGTTAATTACAAAACTACATTCACTACATTATTCTAATGTTAATATAGTATAACTTTTCTATCTATCAGATTACATATAGTAAATATCTGCGTAGAGCCACATATACAATATGCCTTTTTCACATTGGGCAAGGAGCCAAATAATCCCACCTGGACCATGGAGTATTAAAGAGCCAGCACAGGGGGTGCACGGGGCTTTTTGGGAATGCCTCACAGTGTGACTGTGCTTGGTACACTGCTCGCCTCATCTCTTTTCATTTTGTAATGTTTGTTATTTTTGCTGTTATTAAAACCTTTATTTGACAAAGCATATCCTGGGGAGCCGTCTCGCTATTTTATTGAGCCATTTCTCCGCTGGCCGGACCCTGGAGGTACTGACAGAAATCTCGATACCGAACCTTCCCCCTGCAGGGCGGGGCCGTGACCGAGGGCACGGAGGGTGACCCGAGCCCCTCCCTGAGGAGGAGCCAGAGGGTGGAAGAAAAACGAAGAAAGATCCTGACTGCTCCTGCTCCCACGGAGGCTCAGGTGAGTGCAGCCACTGCAGCTGCTCAATTCTGCAGTCAGCTGGAATTTTGGGGGGTTTGCCATATTTTATTTTTAGGTGTTTTTCGGGAATTTTTTTTTCTGATTTTTTCCTCTTTTTTTTTCTCTTTTTTTCTCATTTTTTTTCCATTTTTTTTCTTTTTTTCTCTTTGTGCCCCGCTCCCTCTTTGTGCCCCGCTCCCTCTTTGTGCCCCGCTCCCTCTTTGTGCCCCGCTCCCTCTTTGTGCCCTCTTATTTTATCTCTCTCTCCAAATACTGTAGAGGATGATTCAAATTGTGAAATACAAAGTTATGTTTCGTGTCAGGGAAATGAAGAAAATCTGTGTAATCATAGTGATGGAACACAGCCATGGGACAGTTATAAAGATGAGTTCTAATAAACAGCTGAGGAAAGCATGGAAGGAAGTTTTTGAATAAATCTTTTGCTTGCAATTATCTATTATAAGTCTCAAGCTATTCTGCAATTAGTGTCCTTTAATTATAACTTTAGAAGCTTGCTTTGTATTAAAGAATTTTAAACTGTAGTTTTAGAGTGCAAAAAGGTTTTATTTTAGACAAAAGAAGGAAAAAGGAGGGGGCTCAGGCCTCACATAAGGTGGGAAAACATCCTGGACATGAAGATATGACTTCAGCTCACTGATTTATGACTCCTGGAGAAGGAAAATGGGACATCAGCATTTGGAAATTGATGGACTTGAAAATAGAGATGGGACCCCACATCTGGAAGCCAGATCCCACCACCTGGAAAAACATATCCTAGAAGTACATCCTGGAGTATTGAAATATCAGAATAGATCACAATGGTCCATAGAATTATACAGGACAATCTATAGATTTATGGCTGTTAGGTATTGAATTGTGACGTTAAAACTAGAAATGGAAACTGCTGAGAAAGCTTATGAATATGTATAAAATACCATCAAATCCAGCAATGGGTGTGCAGTTGGAAGGGAAAACCCCTACCACTGTACCCAGCGCTGCCTCTTTGCTCACACTTTACCATGTTAATTAATTAATTATTAAATTGCTGCTTGATATATTGGCCGTGTCAAGCGTCTTATTTTTAACAAAATCTCACTGTGCTTTATTCTGCTTCTCAACCTTTGCAGAAAACAAAATACCCAAGCTTTGAGAGAAGAAGAAAGAAAAAAGTCAAGAAATCTTTGTATGGGGAAAGAGAAACAGCTTCGAAGAAACCCCTTCTCAGCCCTATCCCTGAAATCCCAGAGAATTTCTTTTTTGTCTCATCTCCAAACTCACCAAAAACAGATGCACCTTTTACAGGTCATTTGGGTTTTAGTTTTGTTTTGCTTTGCTCTTTCTGTTCCTTTATTTCAGCAATTACAAAAAAAACCAAAACCAAACAATCAAAAAACCAAACCCAACCTTTTAATTGCTTCTGTAATAGCAGAGTCTGGAGGATCTGAAAAATTCATAATGTCCAACTGATAAATTCAGTTCTTGTTGGACTCCAGTGTAAATCTGGACAAAAAAATCCACCTCTTTACTTTGGGTACTGCTGTTTTCACAGTCTTTAAGCTGGGCATGAAGAGTTAAGGGATGTGCAGAGTTAAAAATGTCCATTAACTCTGCATCCACAAATTAATGGATTAAACTTTCTGTTGGGTTTGTTACTGCTGTTCATCCAGCAGGCTTGTTTAGGTTATTTTTATATAGGTAAATAATAAGTAAAAATATTTTACAGAAGAAATAAAATACCCTGAAGCTTTTCATGCAGCACACAGAAGGTTTTGTCCCTTCTCTGAATTAACCCCTTTGCTCTGGTTCAGAGGCTGCAGCTTTGGAGGATGCAGGGGCAGCTGCCCTGTGCCCAGGGCCCCTGGAGGAGGCAGCAGGAACCAGCCCCGAGGGCCCAGGGAGCCTGGAGGAGGCAGCAGGAACCAGCCCCGAGGTGCCAGGGAGCCTGCAGGGCACCACCACCACTGCTGAGGTAACTGCAGGGCCCGGGGAGCACGGGGGGGTCTGGGGTTTAACCCCTGTGCAGACCCCAGACCCCCTGTACAGACCCCCCTGTACCTGTTCCAAACTCCCCTGTACAGACCCCAAACCCCCCTGTAAAGACCCCCAGACCCCCGGTACCTGTTCCAGTCCCCCTGTACCTGTTCCAAACCCCCCTGCCCGGGTCGCAGACCCCTTTGACAGTGTCCCTGCCCCTCCAGGGCCACCAGAGGGGTGCCCTGGACTCCGGCAGGAGGGGATGGTTTTGGGGAGCACACCAGGAATGTCACACCCCCACAGCCCAGCAGCTGTTCCCACATCAGGAAAGGGTTTGAGTTCACCCCTGAGCTTTTAGGGAAGAAAATCCAGAAACTTTCAGTGCTCCTCTCACCATGATTTGCCCAGTGCCAGGACAAAGGCACCTGTTGGACCCTTGAGCTGCTCCTCAAGCAATGCAGTTATTTAATGTAATTATTTTCTATTGGGCAGCAAGCCAAAAACCCCTCCTAGACCACTGAATACTTAAAAGAGAGCACAGAGATCCTCAGGTCTTAACCAGGTGCAAGGGACCTCCCTGCACTGTGCAGGGCTTTTACTCTTTTGTTTTGTATAGTTTGGTATTTTCTTCTTTAATTAAAACCTTTTTGCTTTCTCCAAACCCCTCCAATCAGCCTGGCCAATTCCTCTGAAGCCATTTCTGGGAGGCTGCTGGCAGCCCTCAGAGCTGACACACCTTGGTGGGGATAGAACCCCTCTGGCTTTAGGCAGAATTGTTCAGGAGTGACTAAACTGGGCAGCAGCAGCCTGGAGCAATTCCTGGAGGAATCTCCATGCCTGGGGGAGTGTTGGCATTCAGAGCTCAGCTGAGCCCCTGAGCAGAGGGGAATGGGGACGATTTTCAAGGTCTCCTCCACCCCTGGCCATTCTCTGCTTCCCAGGTTTGGCCTCTCACTGAAACAGATTCCAGCCTGCAGGATTCCCTGTCAGTTGGGATTTTGGAGGCTGATGTGAGGAGAACAGTAGCTAGTTCAGCTGTTTGAAACCAGTTTTCTATGGATTACCATTTGCCTAGATTTTAAAATACTAAGGATTATTGGGTTTTTATTCCCCCAGTTTTTGAATGCTGTGCCAGATGCAGAAGGTGACTTTGATACACCTGAGTATTTCCATCAAGGCAAAGAGACTCTACGTGCAAAAGAAGCAGAAAAGCAGGAATTGGAAGGAAATCTCCTAAGGGGGCTGGAACTTCTAGAACAACAGGATGCACAGGAGAGTGCCCAGAGAACCAAACCTCAAAAGGATTCTGTCAGAGGTGATCCAGCCAGGAGAAGAAGAAGCAGAAGAAGCAGCAGCGCCTTCTATCACCTCCCTCCTGCTGAAAACCTGGAAATAAGCGGGGCTGAAGTTGCAGTTTGCTCCTCCAGCGTGGAAGAAGCTTTGTCAGTGCCCCGGGCAGAGGAGGGGGCCCTGCAGGGCCGCAGGAGGAGCAGCAGCAGTGCAGAGCTGAGGGTGAGGCGCAGCCTGAGGCTCAGCAGGGATGCAGCCAGCGAGGGGCTGGCCTGGATTCAGCTGCCCGGGCAGCCTCCCCTGCCAGCCAGAGCCAGGAGGAGCAGCAGCGCCTCCGTCCTGGCAGCAGCTGAGAATTTTCACCACAGGCAGCAAAACCTCCCGGCCCTGCCGGCCCCGGGGAAGGAGAACCAGGGCACTGCTGGGCCCGGCAGGAGGAGGAGGAGGAGGAGCAGCCTCTTGGAAGCCACAACTCGAGAAATGCCCTGGGCTCACACCCAGAGGAGGAGGAGCACAAATTCTGCATGTGGGAGAGACAGGAGTGACCAAAAGCACTCGGCAGCAGCAGAAACTCTTGAGCTGAGGTGGGAGGATGTGCCAGGCATCCCTGCTTTCCTCAGCTGAAGGAGCTTCTTGGAGCTTGTGTTGTCTCCAGTGCAGTTCTCTTCTCTTTCCCATTTGTATCTTCACCCTTAGTTCCTTACTCATTTTCTGGATATCTTAGAACTCATTTTCCTTGTCTTGATGCCTGAACTGCTTGAAGAGCTGAACTGTGTGGCAGGTCTGGTGCAGGTCTGGCAGGTAATGAAGAGAATAAAAACATTCTTCTTCCTGGTACACGTGGGTTTGTCTTTAGCAGTTCAGCCACGCTGTCTGTCATAGGTTGACACTAGAACTTGAAATAGAAAGAAAACTTTATTAAACTACATAGCAACAGACAATAGGAAAGAAAACACCCAAAAGCAGAGATGAAAACTGTGGGTGATAGCTAGGGACAGGCGCTCGGAAGATCACGTGATGTCACGGGAAGATAAGGACCCTCCCCCCCGTCCCTTCGGTGGTGGCCCCTCCTAGCCCCATTAGCTTCCCACCAACCACTGACCTTTAGATCCTTTGCCCTCCCACTGACATAGTAGAAGACCCTTTAGACTATTTAACCCCACGTGTAATACAATAAACTGCCATTTGCCGTCCACCAAATTGGTGTAAGCGTGTGGATGGACCGAGTAGCTCGAGGACGTCGAGCTGCCGTGCTGACTCTTTGAAACCAGGTCGCCATTGCCTCATATCGAAGGCAACATTCTGGTGCCGAAAGCCCGGGAACAAGAAAAACGCTCGGGAGTCGGGATTTTTCGCCTGGACAGGAGCAGCGGCCGGGGCAGGCCAAAGGAACTGACCCTCGGCGGGGGAGACGTCCCCGGACCAGCGAGACTCATGGAGGCAATCGCGAAGGTCGTAAGTGTAATTCACAGACAGTGGGGGATTGAGTGCAAGCCCAGAGATTTACAACTTGCTTTGGCAAGATTACTGGAGCTTGGGGTGATAGAGCGCCCAGTAGAAATCCTCCATTCGGAGGTATGGGGGAGGTGTACACTCGCGCTGGCCGAAGATACGGAATCCACAGGGAGCGGGAAACACCTTAAAGCATGGGGGAGGGTCAAGCAAAGTTTACGGAAAGCGCTGGAAGAACAAGAGACCTGGAGTGCCGCCCGTGTGTGTTTGCTGGCCACTCCTAAGCTGGGAGTGGGGGCCACCACGCAAACGGCGTCTGAAAATGATTTATCCGAGTGCGAGAAGCCGCGGGAGCCAAGCACGCTTCCCCCCTCCCGGAGCCCGAGCCCAAAGCCCCCGGTGCCCTCAGGGAACCCCCCGACCCCCACCCCGAGCCCGTCGGCTTCCCCCCCGCCCGCGGAGCCTTCCCGGGCATCCGGAGGTCCCTCCCCCGTCCCCTTACCGTCGATCGGTGGTTCGGTACCCGAGGCGCAGCAGTGCGTGCGATCTTTCTGGCAAGGACTGGCCGAAGAAGCCAGAGACGCCGAGCACGCAGCCGGCACCGCCACCGTACGGGTTTGAAAATGGCGCCGGCGGCAGCGGGGAGGGGCGGGGTCTGAGCGTTTGTGGTGGGGAGAGCCCAGAGCCGTGGGTGTGCGCCAGTGCGCATGCGCAGGGGAAAGCCGGGGAAGAGGGAGAGGAATGCGCGCTCGGACAGGAGCCGCGGGCTTCTGCTGGCGCGTGCGCGCAGCAGGAGGGGAGGGGGTGCATGTTCGGAGCAGCGCCGCGAGTTCCCGCGGGCGCGTGCGCGCCGGAGAGCGGCGGGGAAAGCGCGCCCGGCCCGGCGCCGCGGGCTTCCGCGGGCGCGTGCGCGCCGGGAAGCGGTGGGGAAAGCACGTTCGGGGAGGCGCCACCGTTCCCCGCGGACGTGCACACGCGGGAAAGCCGCGGAGAGCGCCCGCGTGGTTCGGAGCCGTGGTTTTCCGCGGACCCGCATGCACGGGACAGCGGCGAGGAGCGCGTGCGCGCCTCGGGGCCGCGGTTTCCCGCAGGCACGCACGTGTGGGAGGGGCGCGAGGAGCACGTGTCCCGTCGGGAGCTGCGTTCAGCACTGCCAGCATTTAGGGGAGAGACCTCGCCCCGCAGGAGGCAGGGCAAGCTCAGGGGGCGAGAGCAGAGCCACCCCCGAGAGGAGGGGCGGGAGCGGAGCCACCCCCGAGAGGGAGGGCGGGAGCGGAGCCACCCCCGAGAGGAGGGGCGGGAGCGGAGCCGCACTGAACGACACTCAAACCCAGAAGTGAGCTGGCAGTGTGTCTCTGACTCCTTGTCAGACAGTACCGGCGGCAGCAGCTCCGGAGAGCAGACAGACAGTGATTGGGATTCAGAAACAAAGAGAGCAGAACCAACACGATTTAAAATGAAACCTAATAAAGCTTTCAGCCACTCCAAAAAGAGTTTACAACATGAGCCAGCCCAGGTCACTGACTGGGGAAAAATAAAAATAGCCTGTGCTGAGTGGACACCGGCTTCCACAGTGAAAGCCTTCCCAGTGAGGGTTACTGGAACAGGGGACAACCAACAAAAAATACACACGCCAGTAAATCCCAAAGACATACAAACAATTGTAAAAGCGATTTCAGAGAAAGGGATGCATTCTGCCATAGTTTCCACTCTGCTGGATGGCCTTTTCGGTAATTATGATTTACTGCCTTTCGATATCAAGCAGATAGGACGCATGATATTTGATGGGGCGGGATTGATAGTCTTCAAACAAGAATGGAAGGACAATTGTGCAAACTTCCTAGCTCAGTCCTCTGGAGAAGGGCAGCCACTGCACAATTCCAGTTTATCGAGGTTATTAGGTAAACATGATGACCTGATAACCCCTCAGCAGCAAGCCACAGGCATGCGGGCTGAGGAGGTCAGAGCCACCACTCAGGGAGCCAGAGAGGCCATTCGTGCTGCCTCTCGAGTAGTGTCCAAGCCCCCCCCATGGGCCACCATAAAACAGGGCGAGAGTGAGAGCTTCACACAGTTTGTGGACCGCCTCCAAGCAGCCATAGAGCAATCTGCCCTGCCCTCAGAGGCGAAGGGTCCAGTAGTAGCCAATTGCCTGCGGCAACAATGTAACTCTGTTACTAAAGACATTCTGCGCTCCTTGCCGGCCGGAGCCAGCCTGGCCGACATGATTAAACATGTAGTAAAGGAGGAGCAATTGACACCTATCCAAGCAGCCGTCCGCACCCTAACCAGTGCCATGGCATGTTTCAAGTGTGGCCAAGCAGGCCACATTGCAATGAGCTGTCCCCAGCCAGCACAGCCATCCCCAGCGATGCCCCCGCACCAAGCCCGTGCGAGAGGGCCCTGCTGGGGCTGTGGGAAGAGAGGGCACCTTGCCAAAGACTGCAGGTCCCGGCCTCAGGGAAACGGGAAAGGGAGGGGGCGTGCGGGCCGCACCCAGCCTCCTCCCGCTGCGAATGCAAGGCGGCCCATCTATGCCAACCCCCAGTGGGGTGGGGAACCCTCATACCCCATGCCCGCACAGGGGACAGCCGGTTTTGCACCCCCCACAGCAACACAATGGCAAAGCTTCACAACACCGCCAGCGGTGCCCTCGTGCCCACCACCACAGCAAGCCACGCCTGTGCAACAGGGCCAGCAGGGGACGCCCCAGAGCGGAACCCCTGGGTGGCCCTGGCCATGAAAATAGGGAAGGAGCCTCTAATGATTTGGGGGACATGCCGCCTCTATGGCAGTCGGGACCCCCACGTCATAGGGCTTCCGTTTTGGGGAGACACAGGGTCGGACTGTTCTATACTTCCTCAAGCATATTGGCCCCGACATTGGCAATTTAAAGAAGTACCCCCCGTGAACGGAGTGGGAGGGCAGACCCGGGCATGGAGAAGCACTCAGTTGGTGGCTATAACACTCCACACGGAACAAGGACCAGAACAGACAGTGGCAATCTACCCCTACATCCTGCAAAATTCACCACCCTTGATAGGAAGGGACATCCTCTCTATGCTAGGAGTCAGGATCACAAATTTATCCTAAGGGCCACTGCCGTGCACCCACCGCTGCCAATCAAACCTGACAAGAAGATCAATAAGTGGGTGATCCCAGCTGCATCCGGAATGTGGGTTTGTCAACGGTCTGGGGTGAGTCCTTGTGTGTCCCTGGCCAAATTCAATGACTCTGATGATTTTTGTATCCAAGTTCTGATTGTTCCTAGGGTCTTGTACCGCTCAGACGAGGAGGTGTGTCAACTTTCCGAGGAACCGGGCCGGCTCCACAGGCGAGAGATAATAACAGGGGTAACCATCGCGATGCTGCTCGGCCTGGGAGCAGCCGGTACAGCCACAGGTGTCTCAGCCCTCGTGACCCAACACCAAGGACTTTCTCAATTACAAGTGACTATCGACGAGGACTTGCAGAGGATCGAGAAATCCATCTCCTTCCTGGAGAAATCGGTTTCCTCACTTTCAGAAGTCGTCCTGCAGAACAGGCGGGGACTGGACCTCCTGTTCATGCAACAAGGAGGCCTGTGTGCCGCCTTGAAAGAAGAATGTTGCTTTTATGCTGATCATACAGGAGTCGTTAGAGACTCCATGGCAGAACTCCGAGATAGACTGGCTCAGAGAAAGAAAGACAGGGAAGCCCAACAGGGCTGGTTCGAGTCCTGGTTCAATCAATCGCCATGGCTCACCACCCTAATTTCCACATTGATAGGTCCACTGGCAATGTTACTCTTAGCTCTCGCCATTGGACCATGCCTGTTAAACAAGCTGGTCACATTTATTCAAACACGCCTAGAACGGGCCAACATTCTATTTGTAGGACAGCAACAATTGTTGTAAACCAAACTGTGAACACTGCCAGTTGCAAAGTTCTGCCTAGTCAGCTTCGCAGAATTTACTCAAGTTTTCCAAACCCCTTCTTTTTTTATCAAGTTACTACCTTGTACCCCTTTTCTCCAATGCCTCTAACTACCTCATTTTTTTTGTGAAAAGGGGGGGGGGAGATGTGTGGGTGATAGCTAGGGACAGGCGCTCGGAAGATCACGTGATGT
Source organism: Prinia subflava (assembly GCF_021018805.1). Taxonomy (NCBI): domain Eukaryota; kingdom Metazoa; phylum Chordata; class Aves; order Passeriformes; family Cisticolidae; genus Prinia; species Prinia subflava. Next base: position 437,162 of record NC_086275.1, on the reverse strand, counting down.
CACGGGAAGATAAGGACCCTCCCCCCGTCCCTTCGGTGGTGGCCCCTCCTAGCCCCATTAGCTTCCCACCAACCACTGACCTTTAGATCCTTTGCCCTCCCACTGACATAGTAGAAGACCCTTTAGACTATTTAACCCCATGTGTAATACAATAAACTGCCATTTGCCGTCCACCACATTGGTGTCAGCGTGTCGATGGACCGAGTGACTCGAGGGGTCGAGTTGCCGTGCTGACTCTTTGAAACCAGGTCGCCATTGCCTCATATCGAAGGCAACAGAAAACCTCCCAGAACACTTCTTCTCCTCCCCCCAATTTCCATCCCTTGCATGATCTAACAGTTAACACAAGCACATTATCCTCATCCACTTGCTTAAACCTTCCACAACCCTGTTCCCAATCTAAGTCATCATCCCTTAAAAAAACCAATCTTCAATCCATGCAGGGAGAGAGGAGTCACCACAGACCCCCACAGGAAACACAGGTCCCCCCTCCCGTGCTCCCGTGTCACCCATGACCCTGCCCGGGGCAGTCTGCCGGGGTGACACCCTCCTTTCCATGTCACCCATGGCACCACACGGACAATTCTACCAGGGTGACACCCTCCTTTCCATGTCACCCATGGCACCACACGGACAATTCTACCAGGGTGACACCCTCCTTTCCATGTCACCCATGGCACCACACGGACAATTCTACCAGGGTGACACCCTCCTTTCCATGTCCAGCACCCTCAGCACCCTCCATGGACTAAAACTGCATAAAGAGCTCTTTAAGGATGTTTGGCAAGTACCAAAACCCAGCCCTCTTCTCATACTGGGACAGCAGTCCCCCCACATTTACCCATTTAATGTTTAATTTGCGGATTTCTTTTGGGGTCAGGTTTGGAAGGTTCCTGGCTGGATGCTGTGCGTGGCTGCCAGGAGAGGGCGGGCTGGGCTGAGCTTTGTGCTGGGAAAGAAGGGACAAAATCAGAGAGGCTGCCTGAGGTTACACTGTAAAGCTTCAAAAATTAGTGTTTGAATTGAATAAATCCAATAAATTAATGAAATACTATAATAGTAAATAAATCAGTAAAATACTAAAATGCAATTAATAAAATACTAGCTGAATAAATTAGTAAAAATAGCCACTCCTTTTACTGTTCAAAACAAAGCAGCAGCTGAAGTGTGTGCTGGAATTAAACTGGAAAAGTGAAATTATGATGGACTGAGAGTTTTGTATGGAAATCCCTTTGGACCTGTGCAGGGGCTCTCTGTGCAGCTTTTGGGTACCAAATCCAGCACTGGCTGCCACTGGGGCTGTCACATCCTGAATATCAGACCGGAATAGGAGAAGGGGCAATAAATTCCTGTGTTTGATCCCAGGATTCCTCCTGGCACTGCTGCTGGAAAAGGGTTCTTAGGAATCATCTGTGGATGCTTGATGGCAGAGTGAAGAAACCTCCAAGAAATGAAGAGGTTGTAGTTCTTTTCGAGAGATATTTCTGCTTTATGGTGCATTTAGTTCCTTTTGTCCTTCTCTGGATAGAATTTATCTGTTGCATTTTATCTCAAAATATTATCAGCATTTTTTTCTATCCAGAAAAGGACAAAAGGAACTAAATATTGAATATAAATTAAATATTAAATATAGACTATATAACCAGGCTTCCAACATTTATCCTCAAAATATTTTTTTCTCCTTAATCTGGAGAGGACTCGAACAGGTAGGGGGCAATAATCTGTTCTCCATAAACGTGTTTAAATCAGAGGAACACATCTCTGTTAAACATTAAGGAAAAGTTCTTGCAGCAGCCACGGCCAAGCAGGGGGATCCAGGGGAAGCGTGGAATCTCCATCACTGCAGGAACAGATTAAAGAAATTCCTGTCAGCAGTGACAGATGATCCTGCCTGGGCTGGGACAGGCCAGGAGGGAGGCTCGGGCTGAGTTTGGTGATTTTGGAGATTGCAGGAGCTGCTGGACAGCCCGGGGGTGAAACTGCTGCCTTGGGAGGGCTGGGCTGGAACAGGGACTGGGCAGAGCTGGGAATAAAGCAGAGATTTATTGAAAGGGTTTTAGGGTGAACCTTGGGCAGGGCAAGAGCCTGGGCAGGGCTGCACCCGAGGTGGACCCAAAATGGGCACAAAATGGGCACAGAATGGTCACAGAATGGCTGACTGGTCACAAGGTCTCCCCCTTTGATAAGTTCTGGTCCATTTGCACATTGGGGTTTCACTGTCCCATTGCAGCCCCAGGTTCTGCAGTCCCATCCTTCTCGTTCCTCCCTCAGCCCCCCTTATTTGTGCTTTTGGGCTGAACCCTTGTCCCAGCTGTCCTTGGGGTGCAGCAGGAACAGGATTTGTTTTGTGTCCCTGCTGTGTGAGGAGCTGAGTGAGCCTGAGTGTGAGCTCAGAGCTGCACCCTGGGCAGCGCAGGGGTGAAATACAGGAAATAAAAATGATAATAAAATGTTCCCCTTTAGAGGGAGCTCCGAGGTGGAGCAGGGAGCTGGGGAATGGCTCAGCTGGGGGTGCAGGAATTTGGGAGAGCTCCTCATGCACAGCCCCTGCAGCATTTCAGGGATTTAAACACCCACATCTCACCTGAGTCCCTGCTCTGCTCAGAGCTCACTAAACTGAAACTGGGCCCTGGTGTCACCCAGGGGTTGGGGACAGCGACATTCCATGGGCACAGCTCTTTTCCAAACTCAGCATTTCCCTCAATATCCAGCAGCTTTCATCTCTCTGTGCTTTTCTGCACTTGTGTCTTGTCTTGGTGGCCGTGGTGGGGGTAGGAAATGACATCAAGGTGTGCGACAGCAGAGAGGTGTGCAGGATTTTATTGTGCAATTTATTTCTTTCAGGGCTGTATCCCTTTGTGGCTCTGCCCTGGAGATTCCGGGGCTTTTTTCCCATTTTTATGTGCTGAGCTCCAGCTCAGGTGTTGTAGTGGCATCTAAATAAACCCATGGCATTGCCACTCCTCCCCCAAAGCTCTTCTCCCTCCCTCACCTTTTATCAAGATGAATTTGTGTTTAAAAGTTCTCCCCTGTTTTAATTTGTGTGGACTTGAAATGACTTGGAGCGGGTTCGAGGCAGCCCTGGGTGTGGATTGGTGAATAAATTGCATTTAGCAGCCCCGTAATTACTGCTCTGACTGGCAGGGAGGACAAGAGCTGGGGCCTGCAAAGGCTGATTGTTTTGCTGCTCTGTAATTATGATGTTGTTAATAAGTAAGAGTAATTACACATCACTTTTGTGAAGTGCAGTGCTGATGGATTTTTCAGGGCTGGGTACCTGGCAGCTGTTTCACAGTTGGAAAAGTCTCTGCTTCACTTTGCTCCAGGTACAAGGAACAATCCTTATCCCTGAATTCTCCAGGAGGTTTTCAAGGGGGCGTTAATGTTTCCCAGGAATTATTTTATGCCAATATTTTGCCTTAATTAAGGTGCACATTAGTTACAAAAGTGGGGATGAGATGACCAAATCCCTCTCATATGAATTAATAAAAGTTAAAGAAATAAAAGTTTTCTCATCCTGACCTGATAAGCAGGGGAAAAAAATAACAAGAACTGTGTATGCCATTTTTATTTTTTCCCCTTTAAAATAATGGTAAATAAATCTGGTTTGCAGCTGATTTTTCTCCACTTTCTCCTGACTAATGAGCAGTAGAAGATGCTGAAACCCCCAAGTGCTGCCTGGAAATGTCACTGCTGTGGGTTCCTCTGGGCCAGCCGCTGCTCAGAAATGTCCAGAAAATTTGTGCTCCACTCTTCCTCCTCCTCACTGTGAATCCTCTCACTCTCAGACCTGGAGAGAATTTAGTGATGAACAGAGGAGCAAACAGCAAAGGATTTTTAGAGCTGTGGAGAAAGGGAAAATCCCCCTGAAGAATGGCAGGGATGGCTTCAACACACAAGAACACGACCAGGCACAGGAGGAAATTGCATTTTCAAGCTGCCAACAGGTAGGTGAGCACTGGAAATAAATTAAAAAAAAATAAAAAAACAAACTCTTTCAATGTGGTTTTAAAGTGAGGAGGTAAAATCAAAATGTTTTAAGTTAAAATCAAGTCCCATTCCCTGTGTCCCAGCGGAGGAGCTGGGCCCATGACCAGGAGACAAGCAGCCTAATGTATTAGTTTAGTAATTAACTCCTGTAAATTGTGCATAACGCAGCAATTAACTACTTTAGCCAGGCTTGGGACAGAGGGAGGGGAGCAGGAAAACCTGTGTGCTCTGGGAGTGAGGGCATGGAACAGATTCCCTGAGCCAGGCCTGAACAAACCCGGTGTTAGTCTTGGGTTATTTCCAGTGACCCCTTGACTCCCACCTTCCTGCCCCCTGCCCGGCTTCGGGGCTGCTCAGGCTGCTCTGTTTTTGGAAGGCAGAGGAGACAGATATAATGAATGGCTTTTATTGTGCAATATTTCAACCCCTTTTTGTTTCTGACTGGCCCTTCGGATGGGATGGAAAATGTTCCACCCCGCGCCACGGCCAAGATAAATAAAACGTATTCCCTAAACCTGGCCGGGTGTTTCACTCAAACTGGCAGTGCTCAGAGCTCCTCTCTTAAACAAGAATTCAGTTTGACAATTTTTAGGCCTTGTTCAGCTGGAGGTAACAGCCAAAGAAAATACTTGGGGGGAAAAAATTAAATAATACGTATATTTACAACTTGCAGGTGGCATTCGTTTTTTTAGGGGTCAGGCTTTTTTTTAGGTTTAAGGATCCCTGTAAAGTTGGGCTGTAGTGTAGATTTTTTAAAAAACAATCTTAATTGTCTTTTTTTTTCTTTTTAAATTAGGGTTTTTTATGAGAATAGTCACTCTGAAGGAAAATACATTTTATGCAGCTCCCTGATGGGTGATAAATCATTGTGATTTGAGGCTTTAAGAGTTTAGGGTCTACCAAGAACCCAAAAAATCTGCAGCCACAAAGCCTCAGCAAAGGAGCAGTAAAAGCTCTCAACAGAAGCCTGCAAAGGATTGGCCTTCAACTCCACTGAGCTGGGTTTAAATTCTTAGGATTGGCCTTCAACTCCACCGAGCTGGGTTTAAATTCTTAGGACTGGCCTTCAACTCCACCGAGCTGGGTTTAAATTCTTAGGATTGGCCTTCAACTCCACCGAGCTGGGTTTAAATTCTTAGGACTGGCCTTCAACTCCACCGAGCTGGGTTTAAATTCTTTGTGGAGCCTTTGCTGCTGGGTTTAAATTCTTTGTGGAGCCTTTGCTGCTGGGTTTAAATTCTTTGTGGAGCCTTTGCTGCTGGGTTTTAGCATTTCCAAGCAGCTCAGTGAAGCCCTGGCACTCTGCAGCTGAGCTGTTCCCTGCTCTGCAGCAGCTTTTATGGGCTGAACAATCCTATTTATGATAATAAGAATAACAACACCTTTTCACTCAGCCACAGAGCTCTCTTGAGAGTTCAAACTTCGTGGTTTGAACCATGGAGGAGTAAGATTGAATTCTCCAAGCAGCCACCTCCCCACCTTACAAAGCTTTTGCTCCTCACAATCCCTCTCTACAAGCAAAACCCCTTTGAGCAGATAAAATGCAAAACTTCATATTTTAAAGTAGATAAAGGGGGGTTTAAATTTCATCATCCTGATGATGAGATTATTAAAAGTTGCCAAGTGCCCCAAAGCCTGAGGAGAAGCTGCAGCACAAATGGTGCCTCTGATGATGCACTAAAGAAGGCAGGAATGGGAAAATTGGGATTTTTCTCCCCTCTGTGCTCTGTTGGGGCTCGTGCTGTTCTTGAATTGAGTTGTTGCTCCCTTTCCTTGCTCTTTGTCTTGCCAGCACGTGGAACATCAGGGTGGAAGGCAGGGATCCAGTATCCCCATCCCTTAAATCACCTGGGTTGCACTGGAGATGGGAACTTCACCCTGCCATAAATAACCCGCCTGGGGCACCCAAATGTTGGACAAACAAACGCCTGCAGTCCCACGTTCAGCAGGTCACAAACACTGGGGTCTGGCAGTAAATAATATTCACTAATGCAAATCTATTAAAGGTTCTGAGGGAATTCACATTTGAACTGGGATTTGGAGCTGTTGAGTGGCCTCGTGTGTGCCATTGAGGAAAAAGTAATTGTGTGGGTACAGATATTAAGGAGGAATAAAAGGGTCATTTTACTCTTTCCTCCAGAAAAAACCAAACCCTGAAGTACCCAGGGTGTGTTTTGCAAGGAAAGCTCTGTAAGGTTTATGGAAGGAGTAGGTGATGTGTACACGGAGCTTGTGTCAGTGCTAAGCATGACCTAATCCCAGGAACAGAATCCCTAAATGTTCATTTTGACATTTGTTTTCCCCAGCTCTCCCCTGCTTGCTCCTCACAGAGCTCTCTTGTCCTGGGTTTTGCTGCCTTGGGTTGGGATTGTGCTGCCTCCTGCTCTGCCTCTCTGGAATTTCTTTGTCCCCTTCTTTAACCTCCTCCAGTCACAAAGGTGACAAAAATTGTTCAGAGAGATGGTCCAGAAATGGAGCCAAGCTGGGAGCACAGGGAAGGTGCGAACACACGAACTGAGCCATGAATTTGGGCTGGCAGGAGCTTTCCTGGCCCTTGGAATGGTGCCTCCTCCAAGAGCCTCAACCCCAGGCAGATCCGAGGTGCTCTGAGCCCTGGAGCTGCCCCTTGGTGCAGGAAATAAGAAAATGATCAGATTTTAAGCAGAATTAAACCTGTGATTTCCCCCACAGAACAGCCCGAGCCTTAAATTGTTCCTCTTTTATTAACAAGGCAAATATCTGCTTCTGGAAATGCCTTTTTTTCCCCCTCATTCCATTAAGGGCTGGGGGCTTGTGCTGCTAGTCGAGTTTTTAATTTAAAAGTAAATCCTAAACCCTTCCCATTTCCATCTTTTTAGCCTGCCTTGCTTCAGCCTGGAGCGCAGCACAACCGGCGCGCCTGTGCCAAAAGCTGTTTAAACAATATTAAGATGTTTTCTTCAAACTTCTCCCTAGGAAGATACTCTTTTTCGAGAGGAATGTTTTCCCTGGAGCATTACATCATGAGCTGGTTCAGTTCTTGGAGGAAGAAATTGGACCAAATGGTGGGGAAGGTCTCCAGGGGAAACATATTTCTGCTGTTAAGTATTCCCCCCAGGAAGCTCCGAGAGCACTCACGTCTTCCCGTTCTGTCCACATTTAGCCTTTCACCTTGCTGCAGCTGAGCACGGGGAAAGGGGGGCTGCACTTTTTTATTTTCTTTTTTTTTTTGAGGAAATTTGACCCTTCTTTGTTTTTGTCCTTCCATTTCCCCCTCTCTCCCTGCAGCCTGGGGTTGTCCCGTTCCTCCGACGCCGCTGAAGGCGCTCTGGGTCTGTGTGCGAGCTGCTAATGAAATCTTAATTAGGGAAACTTCCTTGGAAACTCGGGATTCGGGAGGCTTTTTGAGGATTAAAAGGAGAGGAACCTCTGAGAAGAGCAGGGGATGGAGGGATTTGGGTGGATTAATGGGACAATGTGAACCGTGTTGAGCTGGAGCAGGATTGTGTTTCCTCCTGTGTGGGGACCATTTCCCCATCAACCACGAGGGCTCCTGATAAGGTTTCCTCTATCAAACAAAACTCTCAGAATGAGGAAAAATCGACTCCTTAAATGTACCAGTGCACATCAACAGGGTTTTTATTATTATGACTTTTTTTCCTCACGTGGCAGCTCTGCTCTGCGAAATTATTCTTTGCTAAGCTGCAATTCACACTTGGGTTTGAGGGCAGTCAAAGACCTGGGAGCGAGTTGGAAGGTTTTGAATTGTTCATCTTCAACTCACACAATCTCCTTAGAGAATATCCAACAAAAATACAAACCAGTGGAATAAAACTCAGAAGAAAAATTCTCTTGGGCAGAAATGCCCCAAGGCAAAGCACTGAGGGGTTCAGGAGTGGCTTAAATTGGGCTGTGGGGATGAATTAGAGGAACCTGAGTCGTGTGACCCAGATTGGTTTGATGGGCACAGGGAGAATTTTCATATCCAAACCTTTTGTTTTGCACCTTCAATCACAACTTGGAAAAAAAACCCAAAACCGGGTGAAACTTAATTAAATTTGATTTTCTCCCTCAAAGGTTCTGACGCTTGGAGATCATAAGAGGTTGAAGTGAGGGTGAAGCCCCGCAGATGTTTCCTCCATTTTAATTTGATATCTAATCTTTCTAAAAAAGTGAAGGTTTGTTAGGGATTTTTAAAGGAAATAAAAATCCCAGATAAATTTTTAGCTGCTCCAAACAAGAGGACTCCTAACGGAGGGCCTGGCACTGGGATTGGTGACAGGGAATTGGCCCAGGCTCGGGGCAGGCTTTGGCCAAAGCACGTTTGAGCTCAGTAATGAACTTAAACACGCATTAATTACCCTGTGCTCGTTACTGCTGCATCCAGGTTGTGAGGTCATTCCATGACCGAGTGGGGAGTGGATAATTTAATTTATTGGAGGTGCTCAGGAGCAGCCTGGGGCAGGGGACGGTGTCCCCATGGCAGGGGTGGCACTGGGTGGGTTTTACTGCCCCTTCCCACCCCAACCATCCCAGGATTCCCTGAAGTTGGGATTCTCCAGCCACTCTGAATTTAATTCACAAACTGATTACAACAATTTGCTTGAACATTTCCCAGAATTTGTGGCCCAAGCCCCACTTTTTCCCCCCCTGAGCTCCGTGGATGTGAAGCCAGAGGGCTGCTCCATCCTCCTGCTGCTGGGTCCTGGAAGGGAAAAGATGAATGTGCAAGGACAGATTTCCTTCTGCTGCCTTTCTCAGCCCTTTTTTCAATGCAGAACAAACTTTTTCAAAGTGATTACACCAGATGATTTAACAGCACGGCCAAATAGTCCCTGTTGATTAAGATGGATGGGAGCTGTATTTGGAGCAGTTGTAATTAAGGCTCCCGTGGCAAGCAAGGAAAAATAACAAATTAAGCTAATAAGAGCTTATGGGGGAACTCTTAAATTAAAAAGTGTTCTGAAAATCCCAAATTCTGTATCACTAGTAAAATTTTAGTTTATTAAGGCTTTCAGCGTTATTAAAAACTCAGACTTGGAGTTTATGGTTTGATATTTGTTACTTTTAAACTTAAAAAAAATAAGGTGTGAAGATTTTTTCAGTGCAGAATAAACATTTTCAGTTAAATTTCTATGAGAGGGGCTATGTCTTTGCTCTGGTTTTAATCATCTTTTTTCCTGATCCATGTGACAAAAGTCTTTCTATCATGAAAAACATTTCATCCCTGGCTTGCATTTTCTGTCTTGGTCAGGATACACTGAAACAAATACAAAATTTCGATTTTTCTCTCTCGAAATACGTTGAGAACAAAGTCTGCATGTTCTGATGGGCATCACAAGGACTCTGGTGCTCCCTTTGTGCTGCTCACACCATTGCAGAGCCCTCCTGATTTTGTGCATCAGTGCCTCCCTCTCTCCAGGTGTCAATGAGGTGTCGCCTCTTGGAGGCAGCAGAAATCACTTTTAACTTGTGCAAAACCCCTTTTGCTGTCACTCTTTGAACCCTTCCTGTGCCATTTCTGTGTCTGGGGGCAGAGGTGAAGTCACAGCACTCCTGTCCCTGCTGTTCAGGTGGAACCACACAAAAAAAACCCAAACCCTGAGAATTTCATCTCTTTTAGGAGAGAGGTGGCTTGTCCAGCTTTTGCAGCTCCTTCAGATAATGTCCTTTTAGCTCCGTGATTGATTTATCCGATATTTACGCAGTTGGCAGGGGGATTTGAAATATAACATAAGCACTTCCTGAGATGTCAGGCCCGCGATGTTCGTGGTCTGAACAAGGATGTAATTCATATCTGCAGGTGCTTGCTCTGGTATCAAACACTCCAATAACATCATGCCTGTGGAATCTGCAGCTCCCCAGCGTCCCATTTGTATCCTGATATGCCCACGTCTTTCCTATGTGTGTTTTTCTTTCTTAAGGAGCTCTCATTTCCTTCAATAGGATATGTTTTATTTCATCCTCTTTCCTGCATTTACTCATATTAATGTCACCGCGTGCGCTGGTAATGGCTGGGCTTGGAAATAACCCGTGGATCCCTGCAAACACGGCCTGAAACCCAACCCTGGGGTACTTTATTAGCAAAGCATTGATGTTTGGGAGTGAAGGGAGGGGATCATTCCGTGCTGGACTCTGATCTAACCCCTCCGGAGGAGCGGCCAGCAGGCTCAGCCCCGGCACATTCTGCTGGGCAGGCTTGGAGTCCTGGCATTGAAGGGTTTTTTGGTTTTTTGGGGTTTTTTTTTCTTGCTAAATGGCTGGGAAATTTGGAACTGGGTGCTGCCAGTTTGTCCTGGTGAGCAATTGGGTTGGAAAGGATCCTAAAGCCCATCCAGTCCCACCCCCAGGGACATTTCCCACTGCCCCAGGATGCTCCAGCCTGGCCTTGAACACCCCCAGGGATCCCGGGACAGCCACAGCTCCTCTGGGAATTCCATCTCAGCCCATTCCCACTCTCCTAGGGAGGAATTTCTCCACAATATCCAGTCTAGAGGAACTGACACCTTTCGAACAGGGAGAGGCTGCAGGTACCTTTGGACTTCTCTTAGGGGAATTTATTCAGGGTGAAAGGACGGAGGGAACGTGAGGGGCTCAGGGGCTGAGGGGGTTCTGGGCACTCTCAGGGCTGCATTTTCAGCCCTACAGCTGGCAAGGAGTTTTCCTCACCCTTTGTATGCCATGAGACACCTTTTTGTACCTCCTTTCCTTCAGCCCTTCCTCCCATTTCACTCCATTTATGAACCCAAGTTCATTTTAAAAATCCTTTTAGCAGCAGCAGTCTCTGCTCTTGCTTGGCAGGAGCCGTTTGCAGGTTTGGTTCCCTGAATTTTCCAGGGAACAGAAATTTCCCCCCGCCCTGCAGTGTCCATGCCCCAGCTGCTGTGTGGGGGTGAGCCCTGAAGAGCCACCTGGACAAGGAAAAGGGAAGGAGCTGAGCCTTGAGCTGAGCCTTTCCCAGGTCCTGGAGCTGATTCCGGACGTGCCAGGGCTCAGGGAAGGGCTGGAGCTGTGCCAGGCAGGCTCAGCTTGGATTTTGGGACAAGGTTCTTCCCCCAGAGGTGCTGGGCACTGCCCAGGGAATGGGCACAGCCCCAAATCTCCTGGAGCTCCAGCAGAGTTTGGACAGCGCTCCCAGGGATGCCCAGGGTGGGATTTTGCAGGGCCAGGAGCTGGATCAGTGATCCTGGTGGGTCCCTTCCAGCCCAGGACATTCCATGATCCTACAGGGATCCCATCCCTGCAGCCCCAAAATGCCACAGCTATTTCTCACCCTGGAGGCCCCTTTGGAGCAGCATTCTGATTAAATATTCCAGAGTGTTCAGTGCCCAAAATCTTTTTATTTCCTGTCATTATCTTGGCACAATCACGAGCGCCTCTTTTATTATTTTTATGGATGTGCTCATCAGCTGTAGCTTTTCCCATCCCAGTGGGAATTTTCCCTGCCCTGAAAAGCTGAACCTCACACTCTGTGGTAGAAACTGGATTTTTTCCCCAGCTGGTGAGTGCAGCACCAGCATCTCCCGTGAACAGAGCTCTGCTGGGGGAAATATTACAAACCATAATCTGCTGGAACAACCCACCGGGGTGAGTTTGTGCTTTCCTGGAAACCCTCACAGGTGCCTCAGCTGGGACACGGCAGTGAACAGAAAGAAAGGAATAAATACACAATAAAAGAGTCTTGCTTGTAACTTGAACTTGTGCTTTACAAGGCAGAAAATCTCTTTTTATACATTTTGCTATAAAACCGGCCTAAGTTTAATGTTTGTTTGTAGCATGAGGGGATTTTTGTTATCAGACTTTAGCTGGAGGAGAAACCCCACAGTCACAGCTGAAGCAGCCCCTTTTTTTCCCTTTTTATTTCCAAATCAGGTAGATTTCTTTTCCTGAGATATTTTTGCATTAGGCTCTGTATAAACTGGATTAATTTGGGATCAGTCCTTGCTGTGCTAGGCTGGTTTCACCTGAGGCCCTTTGCTTGGTTCTTATCAGTTCATTTTGTCCACAGGAAGGTCCAAATTGTGAATAATTCCACAAAATAAACCTGTAAAGGACGTGTGGCTGTGTCAGGGCTCTGTGACAAAGTCAGTGCTGATAAATCACTTTCTCTCCAAAGCCTTCCCTCCCCAGATTCTGCCCAGCTGCAGTCCCAGTTTTACCCCCTTGGCTTCCCAGTCTCCTTCCAGAGCCACCCACCAAGTCCACGCTCAGAATCCCCCAAATTCCAGCCTGAGCTCTCCTTTCACCCTTCTGCAATCAGGCCAGGGAGGATTGGGGTGTTTGGTCACCCAGGATATGAACCACACGTGACCTTGGGCTCTAAATAGATTTAAAATGGGAATTTATGGAGCCAAACCCACCCAAACCATCCAGCACCACCCAGCCCCTCCCACTGCCAGGCTGGAAATGATCTTTGAGGGGGTGCAGGGGAAATAAAAAGTTATTAAAAGCAGCAAAAGCTCTCAAGGACCCCAACTTTTCATTTCATTCTTCTGAAGGAGCTTGGAATCCAACAGGGAAAAAGCACTGGGAGTAATTATCCAAAATGGGTGGCATAAACACGAGCAGAAAGTAATCCATGGGTTTTAATGCTGCTCATCTCAAACTGTGAGTTAGATTTGTTTGACCTGCATTTGGGAGCAAATATTAATGAAAGGGCGAAGGCAGCTCGTGGCTCTTTCAGTTCTTTCATTTCCCACTAGATGTCTCCGGTGGAAAAAACTAATTAGAAATGTTCTTGATTTAATTTGGGAAAAAATTAGATGAAGGGTTTTTTTGGGTTTGTTTTTTTGGTAGGTTTTTTAAATTTTTTTTATTTTTTTTTTTTTATTTTTTAATATTATTATTATCATCTCCTTTAAAGTCTTGCAGCTTAACCCTTGATCTTTCTTCAGTAACTACTTCAGCCTTGAGCATGGCAAGAAGCTGCTTAGAAATGACTCAGTTAATGAATACTGGGGGTTTTTTAAAGTAATAAAGAGTTGTCCAAGTATTAGGAGAAGGAAATCTTTATTCTCACCAATTCTTTGGCTGGAATCTTTTACATCAGAGCTGGGAGAGAAGTTCAGGAATCGGTGAAACCTCCCTGGGTTTTTTTATTTATCCCCATATTAGTATATGTTTGAGCTTGGATCTCCTTTTGGAGTTTCTCTTTCAAGATCAGATTTATAAGCAATAGAAATCTGTGTGAATCTGCAGAAATGCTTTCTTTGTCTGGCTTGCTGTTTGTTAAAAATAAGGGGGCTTTAAATAGATGCAAGGATGCACCCACATGGCTCTGGCAGCAGAATTATTGAGGTTTTATCCTGGAAAAGAGCCCAATTTCTTTGCATTCTCCTTGCCTGTGGACAGGGAACATTCAGGGGGTGAGGTGGCATTTTGGGTTTGATACTGAGGAGTCTTCACTCCAAACAAGCTTGGTTGGCACAGGTAAAAAAGAGGCTTTTCCCTGCCTGGGAGAGGCCTCAGCTGAGCTGGGTGAGGTTTGTGGGGTACAGGAAACCCCACGGAATCCCCCTGGATCAGCAGGAAAATGCCAGGGGTTCATGGACAGGACAGAGCTGGGACGTGAGGAACCTCGGGTGGGACAAGAGCGGAGCCATGGAAGGGTCTGGCTCAGAGGGAACCTTAAAACTCAGCTTATTCCACCCCTGCCATGGCAGGGACACCTCCCCTGCCCCAGGGAGCTCCAGCCTGGCCCTGGGCATTTCCAGGGATCCAGGGGCAGCCCCAGCTCCTCTGGGAATTCCATCCCAGCCCCTCCACACCCTCCCAGGGAGGAATTTCTCCCCAGGATCCCACCCAAACCTGCCCTCTGGCAGTTTAACCCCACTGCCCCTGTCCTGTCTCTCTGTGTCCCTGTCCCAGCTCCCTCTCCCTCCTTTTCAGCAGCCCCTGATTTGTTCCCTGGGCAGTTTTGGGTTTTGTTTTGCTGATTAAACACCGAGGAACCAAAGCCTGGCCTTTTGCTTCCCTTCCCTCAACTTTCACTTCTCTTTCTCTTTTCTCAATTTATTGCCCCTCAGGCTGGGCAGTAGTGCCCAGTTTGGCCAGTCAGTCCCAGTGCCAGCACTGGTTCTGTGCTGCTGGGGATGGGGAGGGCTCCGGGTGCAGCCCCTGCTGCTCCCCAGGCCTGGCAGGAGGCTGTGGGCACCATCCTAATTAGATAATAGAATAATTTCACGTGCAATTGGAAGTGCTGCCGGGGGGGAAGAGAGGAGAGGTGTTTGGGAAAGAGGATTGTAATTACTCGAGCTGGAATTTGGCCAGGACACGGGGGTGACTCTTGCAGGGAGCACCAGGGGAGCACGAGGAGTTGGATCTCAGGAAAATTCTGATTTTTAGGAGATGCAGCTCTCCCAGCCTGGTGCCTGCCCAGAGCACCCACCCAGCGCTGAGCAGAGCCACCAGGAAAGCCACAAGCAATTTGTGAGCGAGGTGAAAAGGAAATCGAGGGGAACTGGGAATGGGTTTTGTTCTGCCCCAAATTGTCCTTGACATTTTCTGCCACGCTTTCTCTGTGACACAAAAAAAGATTTGGTGGTGTGGGAGCTGAAATTTGAAGTCTGGTGGCTAAAATGATCTGATGGTTGCATGAGGGACCTCAAAAATTGTGACTTTGGCAGCACTTCCAGTGGAAAATGAGCTGTGTGACTTGAGACAAACCCCCCAGCCTAAAATGTGAGCCTTGAGCAGGCTGAGCAGCCCAGAAACCCGAATTTTCAGATGTTGGTGTCAGTAGGTGAGACTCCGACTTTTACTCTCCAAAAAAAAGGGACCTCTCTTATTTTCATCCTTACTGCTAGTCAGGAAGATATATACTCCCCAAATAATAGCAGTTTCCTTGTGCTGGAGTTATGGTGGCTTTGTGATACAATAAACAGCACCCTGTCATAAGTCTGGGATAAAAAATGGCCTGACATTTCTTTAAAAGTAAAGAGAAACACCACTGCAGCGATGACCTCTGGGCAAGGGCACAGATGTTTTGCATGGCAGGGGAAACTGTGGTTCCAGGCTTATCCACGAGGATATATTGCTGACTTTTCACAAAGAGTTTTCCTGAGAAATTACAGTACATTAAAAAAAGAGAGCCCCCGGCTCAGCCCTTCAGTGCTGATTTTCTAAGTGATACAAAGCAGAATGAACGGGGCAGGGTAGGTTGGTGACTTTTTGTTCTCCCTTCTGTTCACTCACTTTGCACTTTGAAAAAAAAATAGAAAAAAGAAAATTCTCAAGTCCCTCATGGTCCAAACTGGATGGAATTTTGAAGAAGGAAGCGGGGAGGGTTTGTAACTCAGCACAAGTTTGGAGAATTGCCTGAGAGTTTGGATATTTATCAGGACATCTGCAGGAATGGATGGGGGATTGTTCATTTATTGGATTTCTTGTGTTTCCAGCACGTGGGGTTCGGTGCCACCATCCAGCCCTGGGCTGTGCTGTCCTGGCAGAGAGGCTGGAGGAGGTGGAAATGGATTTTCACCACCTCACCTCTGTGCAGGGAGGGCAGTTTACCCTCGTGCTGATGGCTCCAGTGGTGCGTTTGACCCTGGACGCCCAGATATTGATGCATCATCACCAAAAAATCCCCATTTCCCTGGGGATTTTCAGCTTCCATTCCCCTGGGGCTCTGTGCAGGTTCCTGCTCCTGTGGCAGCTGGGGCAGAGGCTCAGAGCTCCCTGAGCTCGAGGGGAATGGGACAACTCTGCTGATTTCCCAGCTGAAAATGTTCCTGGACACTTCAAGCCCGTGGAGCTCAGGAATCCTCCAGTCAGGATTCAGGGGGATGGATTTAAGCTGAAATAGTTGGGATAATTCCCTTTCCAAACTGCCTCGTTTAGGTATGAGGGTAATCCAAAATCTGGGCTGGGTAATTTTAACATGATGAGCTGGAAACTCTTGGTCCAGCAGCTGCTCTGGGGATGTTTGGAGATCTCCAAACCCAGAGCTGGAGCTGAGCTCAGGAGCCTTTCCCCAGGGCAGAGCCCACAAACAGCGGCAGCTGGGAGAGGAATGGCTGTAAATGCAGATTTTGGGTGATTTCTCCAGGCTGCCAAGGCTTCCACAGGTTTATCTTCAAGTTCAGCACTGCAAGGCCGTTCTCCACTTCCATGCTCGGGGTGGTTCCCTGCTTTGGAGGGTGTTTTTGAAGAAGAAAATTAATTTGTAAATACACCAAGAAGCTTTTCTTCCCCAAACAGCACCCCAAGAAATGTTGGTAGGACACAGGTAGCACAAAGAATGTTGAGCTCCCTTTTTTCCCCCCAAGATCATACAGAAAAGCCAGGAAAAATCACAGTTCCAGGGGTTTTACTCCGGTGTTTTATGTGTCAGACTATGGATTTTTCCAGCCTGGTGACAGAGAAAAGCGACCAAAGTCCAGCCTAAACTGAATAAAATGTTCTTTTTGAGCCCTCCCTGGGAACCTGGGGTGATTTTGCAGAGTTGGGAGCTCAGGAGAGCTGGGATGTGAGGCTTGGCCCTGCTCTCTGAGCCTGTCCCTCTGCTCCTCAGAACCAATTTTATAATCTTTATCACTTTATCAGGACCAGTTTTATAATCTTTATCACTTTATCAGGACCAATTTTATCATCTTTATCACTCTATCAGAGCCATTTCTGATTGCCTGTGCTGTCAAACAACAGAATTTTAGTTACTGTGTGGGATCAGGAAAACTCCTCTGTCACAATTTAACGTGGGATGCTCTCCCTGGCAGGGTGGAAAATATTCCTGCCCATTGCCTGGGGCCAGAAAATAATGGGGAAATTTCTTCCTGCTCCTTAAACAGCGTCCAGTGGACAGGAATTGACTTCTCTGACACTTTGTTTAAAGGAGAAATAGTGTCAGACATCAGTGTGCTCATTCTGGAGATGTGTGGGGCTGACAGGGCTTGATTGAGTCACTCCAAGTGAAGCTTCTTCTTTAAATTTATTTTTTTAATCTTTTTTAGAACATTTTTTCTCTAAATGTTTTCTCTAATTTTTTTTCAAGGTTTTTCTTTAAACTTGATTTCTTTTTAAACACTTTTGTTTAAATGTTTTTTCTTTAAACTTTATTCTTGTTTTTTTTTCTTGAAATGTTTCTTCTTTAAATGTTTTTCTCTGCAAGTGACTTTTTTCTTCAAAAATTTTTTAATTAATTTATTATTTTAGTGTTTTGTTTGTTAAATGTAGATTTTTCTCTGATTTTGGGCGGTTTCCTGTTATTTTGATTGACTGAATAGGAATGAATCCCTCAGTTGGAATTTATATCAGTGCTTGACTCGTGGCATCTTCCTTATCACTTCCTCAGTCTTTATTTTTCTATACATGCTATCATTGATTTTGTGAGCTTTTTGTCCTTGTGCTGGCACCAAAATTCAGAAGATTTTTTTTTAAATAGCATATTAATAGTAGTTAAATTCGAGTAGCAGTTGTCACTTGGGAAGTTCAATGATAAATGAATGAAGGTCCAAGGATGAGTTTATAAATGAATAATTAAAAAATAATAAATAACGACAATAAATGTACAATAATTGTACACAAATAATAAATGTAATAAATGAAGATCTGAGTTAATAAATGAATAATACTACATAATAAATAATAATAAATTAATAAATGTACAACAATGAAGGCCCATGGGTGAGTTACCATTTTTTTCAGTGGGGAAATGGCAGGGAGACTTTGTGGGCTCATCTGGCAGGTGATGTGAATATCTGAGCTGTTTTTATTGGCAGACACTGAGCCAACGTGTGATTTAACCCAATGTCCATAAATCTCCAGGGGTAAGATCGAGAATAAAAACTCCTCCAGGCCCAGCTCCTGCTCCCCTCTCTCGCTGTCGTGAACTGGGGACTCCAAAAGGGGCACAAAACCTCCCATTTTTCAGAATTAGCACTGTCCCGTGGCGTGGCATTGAATAAATGACATTAAACACTTTCAACCCTGGGTAAACTGCGAGAGGAAGGGCCAGGAGAGAACTTGCATCGCTCTGCTCATGACAAAAGAAAACTTTTATCATTCCCAATGAACTTTAATTTAGTGCCCTTTGAAAGGGCTCAGTTCAGGTTTTCACCCCTTGACCACTGCTTGATCCATGAAATTGCAGAGCAAACCCTTTGTTTGCCATTTGGCACAACTTTCATCTGCTTTCCCCTTCTCTTTCATCTCCCAGCCAGTTCTTCAAACTAATTAAAGCAACTTAGACTTGACCCAGGCTGTCCTTTTCACTGGATTTTTCACTCAACGGGGGAAAAAAAAATTCCCTTTATCTGAAAAGCAAACAACAAGCAGCTGATAACACCGCGGAACAGGAGTTCGGAGATAATCCAAGGGGAAAGATGCAGAGTTGAGCAGAGAAGAGGATTTTGGCCTCATAGCCAGGATTTTGGTGTATATTTTTTATCCACAAGATGGCAACAAGCAGCCACAAGAGCTCTCGGAGCAGGAATTTGGGTTTTCTCCTCGATCTCGGGCACTTTTTGAGGAGGTTCAGTGTGGAGCGACCTTTGCTGCCCTGGGCTCTGAGGGGAAATGTCCGAGCCGGGTCCGACCCGGGGCCTTTGTTCAAGGAGACCCTGCCAGGGTCTGTCACTGCCACCCCTGGGGGACATCTCCAGCAAAAGGGAATTTCTGGAAGGAATTTTATCCCCCCTGAGGGTTTTTGTGGGAAGGGCTGGTGCTCCACATGCTGAGAGAAAGGCCGAGCTCAGGGTGGGGATGCGGCAGTGCCCGGCCTCGATTTCCCGGCTGTAAAACCGGGGCGCTCGAAATTCCTTTTTGTGAGATTTGTGAGAAAGGTTTGGATGTCCAGGGATGGGAACGGAGCTGGGAAAGGGCTGAGGGAGCTGGGGAAGCCCCAGGAGGGGCTGAGGGAGCTGGGAAGGGGCTGGAGAATTCCTGAGGGAGCTGGGAAGGGGCTCAGCCTGCAGAAGAGGAGGCTCAGGGGGGACCCTGTGGCTCTGCACAGCCCCTGACAGGAGGGGACAGCCGGGGGGATTTGGGATCTGCTCCAGGAACAGGGACAGGAGGAGAGGGAACGGCCCCAGGCTGGGCCAGGGGAGGCTCAGGGGGGACAGCAGCAGGAATTTCTCCATGGAAAGGGAGCTCAGGGATTGGAACTGCCCAGGGGGGTTTGGATCCCCATCCCTGGAGGTGTCCAAGGGATTCCTGGATGTGGCTCTCAGTGACAAGGTGAGGATCAGGCACAGCTCAGACTCCATGGTCTTGAAGGGCTTTTCCAACCTCACCAATTCCACGATTCTGTGATTCCTGGATCAGGAAGGCCGCTGAGCACTGCTGGGGAGGTCTCTGTTTGCTTTGTGTTTCACAAAGTCGTGTGAAGGGGATTTAAAGGCCTGGTGTGCTGAAAGGTGCTGGGGAGCGACAGAACACTCCTTTGTAATGTCCCTGAGAATCCAAAGCAGTGTGAGCAGCACCTTCCCCACAACTGCCCTGGCAGGAATTTCTCTGCTGAGGCACAAACACCTTCCAAGATGTTCTACCACAAGAGCCAAGGGGGTATTTTCAGTGTTTTCTTCAGGTGGACCTGAGAATTTTCAATGTAGGCCTGACACCATCTCCTCTCATCCCTTGATTTACACAAATCCAGGCTAGAAATGGGAAATTCTGACCATCCCCACAAATATTTTGGAGCTGAGGAGACCTTGTGCCTTTCTCCTGTGTGGATTGAGCTGTGTGTTATCACTTTAAAACCAGCAGGCTCTGGGGTGGGGAGGGGAGTGTGGAGCCTTCAATAATGAGACTGGAGAGTGCCCAGGGACACCACAAATGAATCTTCACTGAAAGATGGGCTGAATATTTAAAGTGAATGCACACAGCTGGTGAGCTTGCTCTCCACCACAAGGCCCAGAGCTGCTCACCTCGTGCAGGGAAATCCTGGGCAGTTCCACGTGTTGTTGGTATTTTGGCCGATTTTGGAGAGTCCTCAAAGCTGAACATGGGGTCTGGTGGAGGGAATGTGTTTTCAGTCTGCTTTAAATAATTTAAAAGTGCAAAACAAGGAAGCAGAGGCATCAAACTAATCCGTGTGGTGTGGTGCAGTGTTTGGTGTGAACACCTTGGGCAGGGACACCTTTCACTACCCCAGATTGCTCCAAGCCCCATCCAGCCTGGCCTTGGACACTTCCAGGGATGGAGCAGCCACAGCTTCTCTGGGAATTCCATCCCAGCCCCTTCTCCCCTTCACAGGGAGGAATTTCTCCCCAGTGTCCCGTCTAAACCGACTTTCCTGCAGTTTAAAGCCTTCTCTCCTCATCCAGTCACTCCAGCCCTTGTAAATAATCTCCAGGAAAAAGAATAAATAATAACAAAAACTAAGTACAGTTAAATCCTACCCTTCTTTCTTCTGTTTGACATCACTTTTTTCCCCTTTGTGCCTCAGATTCCCGTCTTGACAACCTGCTGTGGTTTTATTTCCCCTCCCCTTCAAAGTTCTCTGGGATTTGCTGGTGAAGAGTCTGAAGTTTATCTCTGATGATCTGAGTGTTCCTTCTGGGAAGGAGGATGCCATGGACATCTGGCCCGAATCTCCATCGCTCTGTAGAGATGCTCGGATCCTGAATTAAAGCTGTCAGCCTCTTGGAATTGTGCAGTAGAATCTGCACTTCGCAGCTGGACTCTGTAAGGGGATTTTTTTTCAATCCCATGAAAGAATTGGGTTGAGTATTTGGTTTTAGTCTCCAACTGGTAGAGGCTGAGGATGGTGTTTTAAGGTTCAGCAGCTCAGGGGGTGTTTTATTTGCTCAATAACGGAGCAGAGCAACGTTCTGGCAGAATTTTCATTCGAGAGCCTGGGGGTGCTAAAACCTGGCCGTGATTTGAGGCCCAAAATGAGGTTTTGGGGTGGGGAAAAACCAGGGAAAAAGGTGCCCAGAGCACCATCAGCTACAGAAAGGAAGCTCAGGCAGTCGGGTGCAGATTTCTCCCCCACGCTCTGCTCCAGGCACAGACGGGGATTTGTTGGCGTCGCCCAGGTAGCGCTGGAAGTGTGAGGTCGGGGAACATATGGGCTGCAATATCACAGCACGGGAGCCTGTGTGAGGGAGGCAGCAGCTCAGAAAATATCCCTGCTTTTGTCAGTTTAAATACAGGCTGTTGGAGGCAAAACATTTGGATTGAGGGGAAAAAAAATATAAAAATATAGAAATGCTCTGCAGCGCCTGTCTCGAAGAGATTCCCCTCCTCCTCCTCCCGACTCCTGTTGTGTTTCTGTGGCTGCAATTAAGAACAAAAACAACCAAAAGAAACCCAGAAAAGTTCCTTGGTCTAAAGAACAGCTCCAGTGCAAGAAATGAAGGTTTTGGGGAAGAGAAGTCAATGAGAGTCTTCATTGAATGGAAAAGTTGCAAGGGATAAATGAGGAGTCTGGTTGGGAAGGATTACGAGCCTTTTCTGCACTGTCCATGGCACCAAAGGGCTGCATCTGAGGGCAAAAGCACTTTGTAAATACTATAATTTAGAAAACATATAGATAATGTATATTATATCTCTATACATATAATATATATTAGCTATATACATATCTATTATATAATTATATATATAATTATATAAATGATCCCATATGTCTATAAATTATCTTATATCTATTTATAAATGATATAAATTATATTAATTATATGGGATATTTTATATAGCTTATATAAAATATCCCATATCTATATCTAGATATAGATTATATATTAAAATTTATATAATTATATATAAATTATATAAAATATCCCATGTATCTATAAATTATCCCATATCTATATATAAATTATGTAAATTATATTAATTATATGGGCTATTTTATATAGATTATATAAAATATCCCATATCTATATCTAGATTATATACCTTTATATAGAATATAGAAAATATAGATAATATACATGGTTCTGATTAAAAATAAAGTGATTTAGGGGCTACAGATTTTATGATTTTAAACATAATAATAATTATTAATTTTGTTCAGGGGCTGGTCCTCTGTTGTTTCCATCAGCAGGAAGATGAAAATTCCAGCCCTGTTTGTCCTCCCTGCTTTTTGCTGAACCCAACTCCAGCTCTTGTCACTCCTTTGGAGAATTTGGCTTCAAATGCCTTTTGCGTTATTGTAACCGACAAGTCTAAGACACTGCCTAATGTTAATGCTGCTCATTGCTGCCAATTATAATCAGAGCTAGTCAAAATAAACAAATTAAACAAATAAACATGTCAAAACATCTCAGTCCTCGGGAAGATAAGCCAAGTCTGAGCCCTCTCAGCGCTGCAGCGGAACCGACGCGCTGCGTGTTGGGAAATGCTCCCTCCGCTTTTCCACCTTTTTTAGGGGCAAGGAAAGCAAAGTTGGGTCAGTTTAGAACTGGGAAATGTTCCCTCAAGTTTGGGAAATGCTCCCTCCGCTTTTCCACCTTTTTTAGGGGCAAGGAAAGCAAAGTTGGGTCAGTTTAAAACTGGGAAATGTTCCCTCCAGTTGGGAAATGCTCCCTCCGCTTTTCCACCTTTTTTAGGGGGAAGAAAAGCAAAGTTGGGTCAGTTTAGAATTGGGAAATGCTCCCTCTGTTCTTCCACCTTTTTCAGGGGCAAGGAAAGCAAAGTTGGGTCAGTTTAGAATTGGGAAATGTTCCCTCCAGTTGGGAAATGCTCCCTCCGCTTTTCCACCTTTTTTAGGGGGAAGGAAAGCAAAGTTGGGTCAGTTTAGAATCACGGCCCGGTTCTGCCCTGCTCAGGAGGCTGCAACTGGAGCCAAATGAAACCCAAATGTTCCTTCACCCACCCCAATGATCGTCTGCCGTATGTTTTAAATGGTTTTTAGTGTTTGGGTGAGGGTTTTTTTGGCTTGTTTTGTTTGAGTGGTTCTTTGCTGTCAGAGTGCCAAGGTGTTAAATCATCCTGGGGGCTGGAGAAGATGCAGGTGAAAAAATCCCAAATGTGGCTGTGCACGTCAATATAAAACATGCTGCTGCTGGGACCATCCCAAATGGTAAATACAGTGCAATGGAAATGACAAAGCACCCCAGGTTAAAAAGAAAAATACAGAAAATACACAAAATGTATTTTTGCTGCACAGAGGGGACATCGCAGCCTGGATGTGCTGAGAATTGGTTGTAATGGGAGGAGGGGGCATTTTTTTATTTTTTAAGTGGTATGCTAACCTTAAAAATCTGTTGTGAGGTTAAAGGAAAAAGCTGTCGCTTTAGACAGGTGGTTCTTGTAAAGAGGTGATCTTTAAAATGCACTCTGAGCATGTCAGAGTCTGGGCAGAGATAAAGCTGTAACACAGGTGAGTGCTGGGACTCTTCTGGTGTCTGTCACGGGATTTAAAATCCCGTTCAGGACCTGCATTTGGAGAGGCACTTGCTTTATTTTTTAATCCAAGACACATGCAGCCAATACCTGCTTCAAATAGAAATGAACCCTGGCGGTGTAAAGCTCAAAGCTTTCACACACCTTGGGGTGTCCCTGTGGGCGAGGGGGATCAAAGCACTGGTGGGGGGACTGCTCCTGGGTTTCTTGGGAATTTTTTTGTCTGTTGTAAAGGTATTCCAAGGGGATGGAGGCGTGAGATGGAGAGAGAGAAATGTCCTTGAGGAGCCAGCACAGAGCTGCTCAGCAGATCCTTCTCCAATCCTGGGATAAAGCCGGGACAGCAGCAGTGTCCTGTGAAGGAAAACTCCATCAAATCTTCAAGGTGCAATTTGGAGAGAGCGTGGATTCCCCACCAAAACACAGCGGGTTCTCAACTCTTCCTCCTCTCCCTCCCTTCCTTTTCCTCCCCCCACGATGTTTTTAGAGCGTGCAGGGCTGGGGGAGCAGAGGCGCCTTTGAAACGCTGCTGGCTGCAGACAGCGCAGAGAATCTCAGTTATTAACAGCCTCTCGCAAGACAGTTATTTTTGGAGTGGCCTCTGAGGAGGCAACCTCTTGGAATCGAGCTCATTTATTCTGCGTTTCACTGTCCTGCCATTTCCTGCAGAGAGAGGGGAAAAGTGAAACCACATGTTTGGAGGAGCGAGCGTAGGAAACCCCACTGAAGACAAATGACTGCTCCTCTCCCCTGGCAATTAGTCAGGGCCGGGCCGGGTGCCAGCCCAGGTGTTCCCGACTGTGTATAAATTTGCCAAAGAACAATGAAAATAGCAGCTGATTGTGCTGACAGATTCTTCTGGTAATTTCCTGTTGTTTGGCATCTTCAGGTTACTTTCCCACAATTACAGGTCCTGATGAAGTCCTGGGCCTTCAAACCCACTTTTTTTTTTCATTGGAAACAAAGTAATTTTGTGTGTGTATAGACCAACCCTGCCCTGCTCTTCAGCCCCTGCCATTTCTCCTCACTCCCAGATGTTTTAATTGAATACATTTTGCAAAATACATATTTTTAATGAGTCTGAATTAAAAAAAAAATTAAAAACCCACCACCAACAAAAAAACCTCTTTGCACCTGCATCATATAGAATTTCTTGGCAGTCCCACTGTGGGTTTTGCCAGGATTCCTGCTTGTTCTGTCAGCTTGGAGGATTTTCCTCTGGTGCCTTCCACTATCTTCAAAATCGGGGCTCAGTGAAGGAACACTGGAAGGTTTATCCACCTCCACAGCTCGTGGATGGAGCTGGTGGTGGGATGGGGAGGGAGATTTGGCAGCTGGAGGTGCTGGGGAGGTTGTTGAAGGCCAGGGTGTCTCCAGGATTGTCCCTGCATCTGGGGGAGCAGGGGCTCACCCCGAAGAGCCTCGAGTTTTATCGTGGGGAGAGAAGGGAGACAGACTTCACAGGGGTCTCAAAGCTCTGTGCAGTGCAGGCTGTCAGGAAGTTATAAATACTCGTTTGGGTTTCTTGAACAACTTGAGGGGTTTTTTTTTGGGTTTTTTTTTGAGCTGGAGCAGAGCTGGATGGGCACCAGGGGACATCAGCCCTGGGCTCGTTCCTTCCCAGAGCATCCCAAGGAGAGGGAGAGCAGGACAGGGGTGTTGGAGCAGCGTCTGACAGGGAGGGGGGAGTCTGGCCAGCCTCTCCTCTGAGCATTCCCTGCTGGTTATTCCTACAGGATCCATTCTGAGGGTGACCCTGAGTTCTGAATGGTTTTTATATCTAGTTTAAATGTGCCTTTTGGCAAGATCTGACTTGTGTGTTTTTAAATGAATAAATGTCCTGCCTTGGCTGGAACATTTCCTACCTTTTTGTTGTCCTTAAAGGGAGGAAATTTTGCATTACTTGTGGGACAGGTGAATTGGAGCTGAGGTTGATTAAAACCACCCTGCTTTTAAACTCTTTCTCAGAAAATTGCTGGTTTGACTGAGTTAAAATCCCTGCTTTCCGTTAAAAAAGCCAAAACTCCCCAAAAAAACGCCAGCTAGAAATCTCAGGTAGATTTTCCAAGTCTGGTTCTGTTGGAGGAAGGGAGGGATGAGCATTTCTGCAGGTTGAGGAGCTTTTCTTTTGCCTCTTTGCAGCTCCCAGTGCCCAGGTATGAAAGGAATTGTTGAGGAATTGTGTCCATTGTCCCTCTTCTTTGAGGCCACTCATGTAAACCCCTCACAAAGCATCCTCTGCCCCACTCTGCCTCCATCCCACTGTGCAATTCCTGGGGAGAGATCCCTTCCCCTTCCCCTTCCCCTTCCCCTTCCCCTTCCCCTTCCCCTTCCCCTTCCCCTTCCCCTTCCCCTTCCCCTTCCCCTTCCCCTTCCCCTTCCCCTTCCCCTTCCCCTTCCCCTTCCCCTTCCCCTTCCCCTTCCCCTTCCCCTTCCCCTTCCCCTTCCCCTTCCCCTTCCCCTTCCCCTTCCCTCCCCTTCCAGAAGGTTCCTGGCAGTGCTGGCAGCCTTTGCAGGGACCATCACGGCTCCCTCGGTGATAATAGCTGTTCCCAAGGAATGTCCCATGTGGATTCCACCGAGCAGGTTTAGGAAAAGCAGGGAAATAACGTTGTGAAACTCCCCCCTCCCCTTCCCTCACCCCCTGGTTTGCATCAGAAAAATGTTTTTGGTGGAAATCTTCTCCCAGCTGGAGCGTCGCCTTCTGTTCAGGTCCCTAAAATTAGACTGAGAATCTTCTCTCACTTCAACAAATCTGTGCTGCCTGCGTGACAGGAATTATCCCGGAGGAGCAGGGATGGGCAGCTCGGAGGGGCTCTCTGAGGATGGAGAGCCCAGAGGAGGTTCTGAGGCTCCGGGGTGAAGAGGGAGAACACGTGGGAAGGTTGGAAATGCTTCTCCCACGGGCAGGATTTGCAGTCCACGATGGGAGTTCACCTTACAGGACCCATTCCAGGGGTTTGGCTCTGGGGAGCTGCTGGTTCCCGACCCTCTCAGCCTGGTTCAAAGCCTGCTGAAGGCAATTAGAGCCTCGGTGCTAATTATTGTATAACCATGGGTTGGTTTGGGTTGGAAGGGACCCTACAAACCGCTGGATGGGGTTTAAGGGATTCCCTTCCAACCCAAACCATCTCTTGATTCTGTGATTTCTGTTCCAAACCCTCTGCTGATGAATTCTCCCTCCCCATTTCCTCCCCGTTTCCCAGGACAAGGAGGACGCTCCCAGTCCTCAATGGGCACAGTCCTGTGTGCATCGATGGTTTCCAAATGCTTTAAACACTGCTGGCTTCTGCCTGAGCTGAGCTGAATCTGCTCCTGCTTCTTTGGACACCTTTGGACAGCTCCGGGCCTCCATTTCATGGGATCA
This sequence comes from Prinia subflava, assembly GCF_021018805.1. Taxonomy (NCBI): domain Eukaryota; kingdom Metazoa; phylum Chordata; class Aves; order Passeriformes; family Cisticolidae; genus Prinia; species Prinia subflava. The sequence continues at coordinate 410,539 of NC_086275.1, read as the reverse complement.
TGGAATTGGGAAGGGTGGAAAAGACCTTGAAGATCATCATGTCCAACTGGGGGTCCATGGTCACCATTAAAACACATCCTCAGGTGCCACTTGCAGGACTGGTGACAATTTTAGGACAATTTTCAAGACAAAAATTATTTATCTTATTATCCAATCTAAACCCTCCCTGGCCTGACTTGGGTCCATTTCCTCCATCTCTGACACAGGACCTCTGTCCCAAACAGACAAAATTCCCAGAACAAAGAGACTGGGGCCAGAGCTGAGCATCATTTTATTCCAATTAAACAACAACAGAGACGTTTAAGACCCAATTTTGATCTGTCTCGTGCCTTAATTCTGTTCCTGTTGGCTTTAAGCTGACAAAGTGGTGCAGAATTGGTCATAAATTGACCTAAATGACCAAATCTGAGGATTTTGAAAAGAAACCCCTGGAGCAGGTGGGCAGCAGCAGGGCCCTGGCTGAGCCTGTGCTGGAGGTTTCACCTCCCAAAAACGCCCCCCAGCCAAGCCCTGCAGCAGCTGAGGAGGTGACAGGGCCTTTACAAGGATTTTACTTGCACCAACTGGGATTTTTATTCTGGTTTTAATTCAGTGAAAAAGGGAAAAAAAAAAAAAAAAAGCTGCTTTCAGGACGTCCCAAGGAATTTGATCGGCCAGTTCCCCATAAAATGGAGAAAACTGGAATTTAAGCCCTGGTGGCTGCAGTAAAAATTGGTGTTGGGGGCTTGGTTTTGTTAGATAACAACGCTGCTGAATGGGAAATGGGGTAAAGGAGTGAGCAGGGCCCTTTACTCAAATAAACTCCCTGGTTCCTGAGAAGTTTTCTGGGTTTAAATCAAATTAAGTATTGGAGTACTGAAAAACATCCAGGCTTCCCCAACAGCAGCGGGCTGGGGAGCTAAAATGAAGTTTTCTCTTCAGGAAAGTATCTTGAAAGAGTTTTTGTGTTAAAAAAATAAAAGAAACTAAGCTTTTCATTAGACTTTCTGTAGAGCAGAGCATCCCAGTAGAGAGTCCACCTGCGTTTTGAGGAGAAATAGGGAAAATTCATGTACTTTGTGTTAGCTAAGTGGATAAAACATTGTAATTCCTGGTTAGCACGGAATCCTGGAATGGTTTGGGTTGGGAGGGACCTTAAAGCACATCCAGTGTCACCCCTGCCCCTTCCAGGCCATGTCCAACCTGGCCTGGGACACTTGGAAATCAAGATTTTTCTCTCTATTGCAAGAATTCCATTGAATTTTGTGAGTGGGGATGGGAACACTCACTGGGAGGTTCCATTTTTGTATTTGGGATAATCCTGTTAATATATTTCAGCCTGAGTAAGTCAGATTGTTTAGGAAACAACCAAAACATGCTTTAAAATGATGAACACAATCATTTTCCCCCTCAGACCAGGAGGAATTTCCATCCCAGATCTGCTTCTTTCAGCTATAGAATTTTGGTATGTAATTTTCTGTGGTGTCTTGGAAAAAGGAAAAAAATAACCCAAAATCCCCCAAAAATTCATGTCCTGCGAACGAGATGTTTTCAAGGTGTGGCTGCAACTTCCAAATGTTTTGAAATGACTTTCCTGAAGAGATCCATGTTCAACATATTACATAATATTTCTGTTAAATTATCACAGGAATCCTTCTGGATTTGTCCCTGTAAGAAAGATCAGCCTCTTCCCTCCCTGTTTGTGCCTTAATGTTCTTCCAGTAACTTTCAGCCTCGGGCTTGTGACCTCTGAACACAAACTCAAAAATTAATGATTTTCTCCTCTTTTTTTCAAGCCAGTGCCTGCGTTTCTTCAAGTCACTTATCATGTGTCACATGACAAATGAGCTTCTGGAGCACTGAAACTTCTAAGAATATTATTTGTCTTCTTTTTTTCACTCTGCTCTGTCTGAAAAACAACTCGAGTGCCTCTTAGTCCTGGACAGAAAGCTGAGGTAGAGAAAATCCTGCAGGCTGCAGTGAATGCCCTGAGCTGTGCAGGGGATTTTGGGTGTCATTTCACCTCTGATGCACCTTTTTCACTGCTGGTTCTAGAGGGGAATAATTTATTGATTAATTAAGGTTGGGAAAGACCGAACATTCATCCTTTCAGTCTTGATTAAATCCCACTGTGGGATCACTTTGGGAAGTGCCACCTCCAGGCTTTCCTTGGACACCTCCAGGGATGGGGACTCTGTGGGCAGCCCCTCCCAATGTTTAACAACCCCTTTCCACCAGGAAATTCCTCCTGGTGTCCTCTCCTCGCTCAATTTGAGGTTATTTCTCCTTGTGCTATCACAGCTGCCTGTAAACCTGAGTGGAAAAAGAAAATGTTTATTCTTGCACTGCCAGCATGGATTTCCTGGGATAAAGCTGGGAATTTTCCTGGGATCCAGCCTTCCATGGGCAGGGGCACAATCCCACATGGGAGAGGGGTGAGAGACGTCAGGCAGGGAGAAATTGGAGTGTCTGATGTTTGTCTGGGTGTCTGTGTGCTCTGCCAGCTCCTGCAGGACACTGGGGTGGGGTGTCCCAACTGGGTTTGTGTCATGGAGTGTTCCCATCCAGCTCTGGAAGAGTTCATGGGATCCTGGGATGGTTTGGGCTGGAAGGGGCCTTAAAACTCATCCAGATCCAACATCTGGGGTCTTCCAACACCTCTCACTCTGCCAGGTTGCTCCAAGTCCCCTTCAGCCAGACCTTGGACACACCAGGGATTTCCTGGGATCCAGCCCTCCATGGGCAGGGCAGCTGGTGGTTGGGGCACATCCCACGAGGGAGAGGGAGAGGGGTGAGAGACGTCAGTCAGGGAGAAATTGGAGTGTCTGATGTTTGTCTGGGTGTCTGTGTGCTCTGCCAGCTCCTGCAGGATGCTGGAGTGGGGTGTCCCTGCTGGGTTTGTGTCATGGAGTGTTCCCATCCAGCTCTGGAAGAGTTCATGGGATCCTGGGATGGTTTGGGCTGGAAGGGACCTTAAAACTCATCCAGATCCAGCCCCAACACCTCCCACCATCCCAGGCTGCTCCAAGTCCCATCCAGCCTGGCCTTGGACACTCCCAGGGATGGAGCAGCCACAGCTCCTCTGGGAATTCCATCCCAGGGAGGAATTTCTCAGCAGTGCCCGGCTGTAATTCAGGAAAGCACGAACCACGTGGGCACTGCAGAACTCCTGAACCTTTTCCTGGCTGTGGACACTGGACCTGTCCTGCTGGGCGAAGGATTTGGGATTTTCCCTGCCCTTCCCCTGGGCTGGAATGCCCTGCCCTGCTCTGTGCTTGTGCTGTGGACTCACCCCAGGGCTGAACTTCAGCCCAGCGCTGAGCTTCCCTCTGAAGCACTTCGTGATTCCATTAGGGATAAAAAAACCAAGATTGATGTTACATTAATGGCAAATCTGGGAGCTAAGTTTTACTTCCAAAGTGAAAAATCTGTCTGTAGGTGAACCCGTTCCAGGGCTGTCCAGTTTGACTTATCTGAAGGGGAATCACTTATCAGCAAGGCAGGTGTTTTTCACTGCATTTCACTCTGGGTCCCTGAAAATCATTACTCCTGACTGGAAATCTTGTTCCTGTGTTTTAAATTTTCCTTTTCCCCTCTTTTTCTTTTTTTTCCCCTCCCCTCCCTCTCAGTTTCTGAAGCTGAGCAGCCAAATATTGGGAGTTACTGGTCTCTGGGAGACACGGAAGATTTTCAAATGGTTTTCATGTTTTTTGGAACAGTTTACATTTGGCTGATCTCTTTTAGTAGGAATTCTTGGATATCCCCCCCTCCTCTTTTTCTCTTTGCAGTTATGAAAACCAGGTTTGCTGCCTTGGGGGGGGAAGGGAGAGAAGCCGAGCAAAACAAGGCTGGGAAGCAGAGGATGAATTTATTCCAACTTTATCTTTATTTCATTCTCCCGAGTTAAATTCTCCGTGGCCAGCTGGTTTGAATCATTCCAGGAGAACACTATTTATTAAGTGTCTGTTTCAGGCAGTGTCAAATCCTTCAGCTCCTGCTCTATTCTCCATTGTAAGCAGGAACATCAGTAGCCCAGGTGGGCTTTGAATAGCTTTGGAAAGCAGGGAGGTGAAAATCTATTTATTACTGACTCTGGATCTCAGTAGACACAGACTCCAATTAAGGCAGGAAGCTGACACACTTTGCCAGCTCCTTCCAAGCACAGGATGCAAAATGAGGGAATGAAAAATTAAATAAAACACCCCAAACTTCTTGGTGTTCTATCCCACAGCCTGGGACTGTAATTCCTCTGTGCTTTTGGTTTTTTTCCTTGTCTCCTTCTGTGAAAAATGAGTGCAGAAAGCAGGGGGGGAGTTTGGTTGGTTGAGCTGCCAGGGCACAGGTGATGCACAAAAATCCATGAGCCAGTGGATAACCATCAGATTCTTTTACTACAGGATTTGATCCCCCTTTGTGCCTGAAGTAAATTAATTTACACTCCTGAAACTGATAATTGATGTCGTTGTAACTCCGTTGTAACTTAAGATCACGAGCAGATTTACAGTATCTCCTTTTTGGAGCATCAAATAATGTTTATGTTCCTCTTTAATGTTTATGTTCCTCTTAAATGTTTATGTTCCTCTTTAGCCAATATCTGCGTTCAAATCCACAGAAGAAGACTGAGATATCAAAAGACAGATTATTTATTGTAGCAACAATTGTGTGGATTGTAAATACGCTGAGGAGCAGGTGAAAAGTAAAAATAAATAAATAAATAAAAATGTGATGATTTTTCCTTGTGTCTGCTGAGATCTAATTCAGAGATTGCAGAATCTGCAGCAGCTCTGGTAATTCCTGATTTCCTTCTCACGAATCCCAGTTCAGCCATGACAGCATCAGCCCAAGGTAGTTCCTGTATTCTCATTCAGAACAATTCGATTTGTAGAAATAAAGGGGTTTTTTACAATAAAAATATTGTTTTGTGTAACGCAGATACAACTGGAATTTCCACACAGGACTTACCTGCTTTCAGGCTAGGGCTGGTTAAATCTGGAAGTTATTCACATGCTCGTTTTTATTGCAACTTTGATTTTTCTACAGCATTTCACCCTCTGTTAAACTGCTTTGAAAACAAAGCAGAATAAAACAGGGAAAGAAAAAAAAAAAAAAAAAGAAAGAAAGAAAGAGGAAAAAACCCACCCATCATCAACATTTCCAACTCTGGATGTTTTCCAGTGAACTATTCCTGAATGAAAACAGTGTTCTGTCTTCAGTGGAACTCCGGCTCTAATGGAGATAAATCAGAGCATTCAGTCACTCCACAGAAATCTTTAAAGGAGAGGGAAAAAAACCCAAAGAAAAGAATGATCCTGATCATTTGCATTTATTCAGCAGCTCAGGAGGAATTTGTGGCTGGTGAAGCACAAAGTGCAGCTGCTGCTGCTCGAGGAGGAAAAACTCTCCATGCACTTTTTTATTCTCTTTTTTTTTCTGGAAAACTCACAGGGCTGTAAAATATTTGCATTAAGTATTTGCATTAAGTATTTGCATTAAGCCCTAACCCTGCATTCTGATGCAATACAAAATAGTTTTTATTTCTTCTCCCTACCTCCTTCCAGCTCCTCCAAAAGGCCTTTTCTTCAATCAAAAATAAATTCAAGATGCTGCATTAGGAGGATTTTTGGAAGCCTTTTCCCACACCTTCATCTGTGTAGTTCCTTTCTGCACCTGTTGTTCAAATATTATTTTAAGGATCAGGATTTGAAGTTTCCCAAGCTTTGAAATGCTTCAAATTCAGCTACAAGTTTTTTTTTCCTGCCGTTGGTGTCAATCTGTGAAATAAATACATAAAAATATTGGAAGCTGTAGAAAGAGTGGCATGAAAATAAAAGGATCAGGGAATCATGGAATGGTTTGGGTTGAAGGGACCTTAAAGATCCTCCAGCTCCAACCCCAACATCTCCCACTGCCCCAGGGTGCCCCAGCCTGGGACACTTCCAGGGATCCAGGGACAGCCACAGCAAATCTGGGAATTCCATCCCAGCCCCTCCACACCCTCACAGGAAGAAATTTTTTCCATCAATCTGACCCAAATTTCTTTTCTTTCAAACAAATTCATGGAAAGACTTACAGGAGCTGAGTAAAACAGATGCTGGGGGGTTTTTTCCTTTTTTTTTCTTGAGGCAATTTAAATATTTTTTGATGCTTCACATTGGTATTGATAATATTGGGAATTATTACCTTTTAAAGCAGATTGGAGAGAGTTTTTCATCAGTTTGTGAGGTGGCTGCACTGAAGTTGTTGGAGCTGCAGACCCTGGGTGTAACTTTACTCTGCAGAGTCAGGTGTAATCTGATTTTGGGGCACTTAAAGGACTCCCAGGAACTCCTGTAAGAGCTGAAAATGATCCCAGTGGTTTTACTGGGAATTCTCTGTGTGACAGATCCCAGCTGGATCTCTTTGAGCATCATTTGAGGGCCAAACATTTTCATTTAACATTTTTGGGGTGTTTTATTAAGGGGGATCTGGTGTGGTCCAGCCCCACAACAACTCAGGAATTATTGGAACCCCCCACATCTCCTCCACTTGACATTTCTACAACCTTGTGTCATCCTGCAGCAGATCCTCTTCAGCTTAACAGCAATTCATCATTAATCCCTTTGAATAATACTTTATTTTTTTGTTCCAACGGAAAGAGACAGAAAACATCTGCATATTGAGTAATATTAGCTGCAGTTTGTGTCTCAAGTGAGCCGAAGTGACAACCCTCATTTGTTATGACTGCGGAGGCTTAATTGTGTTGACGTAGGGTTTGGACTTTATGGAAGGAGAAACAGGTTGAAAATCTTTCCCCTCCCAAAAAAACCCCATAACAAAACACTTTTAGAGAGGGAAAGAGCAGGGAGAGGAGAGAAAAAAAGACTGAATATATAAAATAACAACGCTGAGATGTCCTGGTAAGGCCCAGCCATTCAGGAGGTGTTTTAATAAAGATGCTTAAATGAGAGATTAGTTATTAAGCCATATGGTTTGGATTACAGCTCTCATCTTTTGTTTCCTGCTTATGCTGTCAGGCATTAATGTGATTGTTTTGCTTCTTTAATGCCTTAATGCATCATTCCTCCCCGTGCATTAGGATAATAACTTTGGTCCTCCAAAGGGCACCGCTGCCATTCATTACTCTCCTGGTTTTTTTGGCTGACCAGGGATGTGGAAATGGCTCGGAAAATATTCCAGGTTCCAACATTTCTGGAGCCAGCGTGGGGGAATCACCCAGGGAACCTGAAGGGCTTCAAGAGCTGCGTTGCCACTGTGCTGGTGCCACTTGTGCCATGCCCAGGCTGGCGTCCCCTCTCAGGGCTGCTGTTCCTGGGTTCTCCTCGGGGTTGCTGTTCCCAAGGCAATCAGGTTTTGGAGCTTCCCTTGCCCAAAGGTCTCAGGCCGGAGCCAGAGCAGCCAGGCTGAGTCCCCAGTCCTCAGTTTAATGGTAAAAAAATAAATGGTAAATTAAATTAAAAACAATAAAAGTAAATTAAAATAAACCATTCCAGGGTTGTTTATTCTCCATCCTCTCCCAGCTCTGTCCCAGCTCTGCAGGGCGTCCCCAGCAGGGCAGGACTGGGCGGGTCAGAGGGTCCCGGGCCCTTTGTACCATTCCCTGACCCAACCACGGCCACAAGGAACTTTTTATTGACAGAATCTCACCAATGCTCACTGCCTGTGTTAACCTGGCATTTCTACTCTGAACCAATCCTTGTGACACAACTCCTTCCCCCCAAAATCCCGACCTGGCCATGCACAGCAGCACCTCCATCCCGTGGGATGTGGGATGTGGGATGTGGGATGTGGGGTGAGTTTGGGGCTGTTTGCTCCACTCTGAGCATTGAATCATCTCCCGGGCTGCCTGTGCCTGCCTGAGCCCCCCGAGAGGAGAGCTCAGCCCCTGGTGGCTGCTGAATTAAACAATGAGAAATATATGCCAGCTCTTTCCATTTGCTTATTAATAGGTTCTGTGTCTCGTGCTCCAAGGGGATTGTCCTTGCCTTGGAATTGCTGCCGGGGAAGCATTCAAGCATTCAGTGCCCGTAAATGGAGAAAAATGGGGAAGGAGAGGAGAGGCTTTCAGGGAAGGTGGCTTCAGGAATGTGAAATAGGGACGCTGGGTTTCCAGGAACTCGCTTTAAATGCTCAGGGTCTCTGTAAATCAAGCACTCTCTAATTGTGGGATTTCCTGATACCACAAGCAATTCCTTGGGCTGGAGCTTCTGTGCAATGGTGGGACACTCCACAGGCAAATTGATCAGAAATTCCATGAATTGGCCTCATCTGTTCAACTCTTCCTGCCTCAGAGGTGACATGAAACATTAAAATTTAAGATTTAAAATCACAGGTATTTTTTAACACCCAAAGTGCCTCTGGCTCCATTGGCAGCTGGAAAACCTGAGAGAGCTCAATCCCTCCAGGCCATGAATTCCTGGCTGGGAGCTGGGAACCTGTGAAATTCCTTCTTGACATGAGCAGGTTCACTATGAACCTGATATTCTATGGAGACAGCACTAAATATTCTATTTTCTCCCTGAATTTCCAGTGATTTGTGGGCAATATTTGTGAATGCAGCCATGAGTTCTGAGCTCCTCATTCCCTTTCAATCCTTGGCTTCCATTAATCCTTTGGGTTGGAAAATCTCAGCTTTGTGGTGGTCGCTTCGCCAGAAATTCCTGGTGGTTTAACAAATAATTACATATTCCTGGAGTTTCAGCCCTGATTTCAGCCCATCCCTAACCTATTTCTAAATGGAGTTATTGGATAATTTGGGTTGAAAGGATGTGTGGAGGTTGTGTTGCTCACAGCCCATAAACAGATTTAGACCAAAATAAATAAAATAAATCAGGTGCAAACCTCAAATGGGTGGAAATTTGGAAGTGCTCCTGTTCAACAGAGATTTTGGAAATAAAATTCCATTGTCTCTCATTGGTTTTTTGGTTTGGTTTTGGTTTTGGCTGGGTTTTTTTGGTGTTTTGTTTTGGTTTTTTTCCCCAATTTTTGAATGACATTTTTAACTTTTGTAACCCAAAACTTCATTTTCTTCAGAAAATGGAACACAGGCTCCCAGTCTACACACAGACCTTAACTCCACATTAATGAGGTGATTTCCTTCAATTAAATTGTTGGAATTCCTCACATGGGCATGGCCACAATCTCTGGTTGATGGCTCTAAATTATCAGATAAATAGATAAATTTTGAGCTGATGAATTTTAGGCACCAAGCAGGGGTTTCAAATCTTGAACAAAGAGTGATAACGGCTCAAGGGATGTTTTATGGTTTTCCAACATTTTCCTGCACAACTTTCTTATGGAAAAATCCTTTCAGGAAACCCCAGGCAGGTGAATCAGTAATTTCATTTACTCTGGCGTTGTGTAAATACTCAGGGATATTTCCATGTGTGAGATTTATGGGAATATGTGGAGTTTTTATGGATGGAGGGTTTGATTCGCACTGGAAACCCGAACACTTGGCCTTGGTGATTCTTGTCCCTCCCAGCTGAGCAGATTCTGTGATTTTGCATCCAGACAATTGCTCACATTTCCCTAAATTTGCTGTGTTGGGCTAAATGACCACGAACTGGGCAAAACCACCTCATTTCTGATATTCCATCAGAATATTCTGATATTCCACAATATGTTATTCCATCAGAATATTCTGCTATTCCATCAGAACCTGATATTCCATCAGAATATTCTGATATTCCATCAGAACCTGATATTCCATCAGAATATTCTGATATTCCACCAGAATATGATATTCCATCAGAATATTCTGATATTCCATCAGTATATGATATTCCATCAGAATATTCTGATATTCCACAATATGATATTCCATCAGAATATTCTGATATTCCATCAGAACCTGATATTCCATCAGAATATTCCGATATTCCATCAGTATATGATATTCCATCAGAATATTCTGATATTCCAGAATATGACATTCCATCAGAATATTGCGATATTCCATCAGAACCTGCTATTCCATCAGAATATTCCGATATTCCATCCGAATATTCCGACATTCCACCAGAATTGCACCAGTGGCCCCTCCCAGCCCAGGCAATCCCGTGGGTTAATTAGGGAAGGTTCTCTGTGGTCCCTCCCCGCCCCCAGCCCCCCGTGCCAGGATGATTAATGGGGGGAGCACCCCGAGGTCAATTAGCCGGGTCACTCTGGAGCTGAGAGGTGCCGAGTGTTTCTTTATTGAGCGCTGCGTTCACACTGCAGCCCCTGACCTGGGCTCCAGTGATTTATTACAGGGGCAGTGTTTTGATCACTCACCTTCAGTACCTTGGGTTGGCTCCAGAAATCGCTTTTCACTCTCAATTAGGGGCTGGGAGAAGAGATCCGCTTCAAAATCCCGAAATGCCCCGAGGAAAGGGATGGGGAGCCTGAGGATGCTTTTCAAAAGTGCCTTTGGATGTAACAAAGAAATCAGATTGGGTTCTCTTTATCTCAGAGAGGGAAAAAAAATCATCCCAAGCTGAAATTTTACAGTGTTTTTCCCCACCGAGCTGAAACAGAGGAACCAAATCTGTCCTAACAAATTTGGAAGAGCTGCCAGGGGGAAAAATCCCTGCACTTAACATTTATATGGATTTGTGGTGGAAGTCGCAGGAGAACGACCTCCTGCTATTTTGGAAGGGTTAAAAAGCTCTCATATGTGTAGAGAAGGTGTTTATTAAAGAATTTTAGCAGTTATGAGGCATCTTTCAGCAGAAAATTTTGTCGATGGAGATGGGGAAACAAATCCCTGGTGCTCCTTGGAGTGGTCAGACTGGGATGTAAAGGGGTAGGACGGGAGAAAAGAGGAATTAAAGCAGCAGGGAAAGCGTTCGGGGTTTTGTTTGGGGATTTTTGGTGGCTCTGATTTGTTTTGAGGTTTTATTGCAGTTGTAGGATTGTATTTTTTTGGTGGTGGGGTTTTTTTTGGAGGGGGTGTTGGGGGTTTTTGGTTTTGATTAGTTGGTTTTTGGTTTGGGGGTTTTTTGTTTTGGTTTTGTTTGGGTTTTTTGTTGGTTTGGTTTGGGGTTTTTTGTTTGTTTTTCTTCATAGCTCAAATTTCTATTTTTTATTTCCTTATTACCTCAATCAGCATCTCAGCCCTTTGCCTCACTCCTTGATTTACCTCTCATCCCTTGATTTATGAGGGATTTGCTTTTTCCTCTTGTGAGGTACCTGTGGTTAAGTGTGGGCAGAGCCTTTCCTGTGTATTTCCAGAATAAAATAAACCCAAAAACATGAAAAACACAGATTAAAGATGCCATTCACATGAATTTCCTCAAACAAGTACAGTAAAAACCATTCAGATTCATGAGATGTAACACAGGAGTAAAATTCCTTCAGCTCTGGACAAAAAGTTTTAAATTTCAAGATACAATAATGTGTTTCCCCCTTCATCATAGCATTTAATGGTGAATTTTAATGGTGAATTTTTTCCTCTTCTAGACTTCTTTTAAGCTTTTCCTGCTGTTGGTATGAGCAAACAAGAAAAGAAAACTTATTTAAAACTTCACCTGTCCTTGAAGATTTTGGAGCCATTTCCACGGCATCCTGTTTTATTCCTATAGACTGCTGTTGACTCAGTGCCTATTAATTTTTATAAGATTTTCTCTCCATCAGGCTTTGTAAGGGAGAGGCAGAAATTTAGTCCCTGGCCTGGTAAATTTTAATGACAATTTTGCATGCTTGACTTCATTCCTATTTCTCACGTCCCAGCCGTGCCTCTCCCTCACCTTGTTCTTTTTTGGGGCTTGGTTCTTGTTTTTGAGGCTGATCCAAGAACGCCCTGCAGCATCAACTCCCTCAGACTGAACAGAGAATTTCTCCAAGGTGAGTTTGTCCCCAAATGCTGAATCCCAGCTGCCCTCCCTGCCTGAGCTCTGGCAGGGGGGCTGAAAGAGCTGTAAAAAAGGATGAGAAAATGTCTTTAGCACTGCTTGAAACCTTTTGGATCTTGTATTAAATCCCAAACTCTGAACTGCTGGAGAAGGAGATGATTTCCCACCATTTTATGTTGGATAAAAACATAAATTAAACTATGATAGCAATTTTTGTCCTGCTCACTGCAAACAAACCTGCCTGGGGAGGATGAGGAGAGCAGAACTGGTCTGCCAACCAGCAGGAATGGGATTTCTGGCTCTGGATAAGCACTTCCACACCAGTTACACCAGTAACTGTGCCTTTGGCACTGGGAGCCAGCTCCTCCCTGCCCTGCTGAGCTGGGTATCCACACCAGCATTAACACAGCCTTTGGAGAAGCAGGACCCAGTCACAAATTGATCCAAAATTCCATGAATTGACCTCATCTGTTCAACTCTTTCTGCCTCAGAGGTGACCTGAAATGTTCAAATTTAAGATTTAAAAATCACAGGTATTTTCTAACACCCAAATGCCCCTGGCTGTCCCAGGCAGGTTTGTCCTTCACTGGCAGCTGGAAAACCTGAGGGAGCTCAATCCCTGCACTCCTGGGGGAGCTGGGAATCCCCAATTCCAGGGCTGCTTCCACACCCAAATCCCTCCTGACCCCGGGAAGGGGCTTTTCCTTCATTCACCTCTCCTGCTCCGTGTTTATTTCCAGAATTATTTGGGGAGAGACCTCCAAGTCCAGCCCATTCCAAGCCCTGGGATGCTGCTGATCAGAATTTGGCTGCAGTGGGAGAACTGATTCCGAGCAGGATTTTGGGAATGGAGGGGAAGTAGAGCCAGAGTTGTTTCCATCCCTTCCGAGTTATTTACTGCCTGAGTTGTAAAGCACAGTCCTGGGCTTCCAGATAATCTGGTGTAATTGCTCTGCAAATAAAACTACTGGTTTTCCTTTCCAAAGAGCAGCTGGCGAGCCAAAATCCCAAATTATCAATTTATTTGTCCCCGTTGCGGGCAAGATTAACTTGAGGGAGCGCTCCCCAAGCCCCTGGGTGCCCTCAGGACCTGCCCCTACCTGCTCCTCTCCCGTGAATATTTACTTTTATTTTTTTATTTTACTGGGAACGGTGCTGCAATTACAGCTTCTCATATTGGGAGTGAAAACTGCTGGAAATCAACAACTAAAAAGCCTCTAATTTACCAATTAGTAAATAATGCCGTAATGAATTTTCCGTTTTGTGATATTCCTGCAGAATTTCACTGAGGATTGGATCCAAACCACTGCATTCCCCAGGACACCCTGCAAGCCCCATCCTTGAAATAACCCACGGAAATAATCTGATTTAAATCCTGGAGTGTTTCGAGGTGTATTTATAGAGGTCCCTTTTGGCTTTCTCCCCAGTAATCACTATAAAACTTTCCCTGAAGGGAACATGAATATGTGTAAACCTTGGTGGGAGCAGGAAAATAAAAATAGAGCCATGAACCAAATTTGCAGCAAGTATCAACTCTTTTAACTCTCTTTAAGATGAATAAAGCAGCTGGAGAGGAGAAAATAAAGGCTTCTCTGCTTTCCTGAGCTGCTTTTGCAGAGCTGCAGATGAATTTGGCTTTATCCCTTGTTTTTTGAGTAATCCCAATAAATTCATGATTTTGAATTTGTGTGGGCACAGAGCAGGGCTGTGGTGGCTCCCAGCCATGCCTGAGCATTTCCTGTGGCCTTGTTTTGATGTGGAACATCCTGGGGAATCTCCTGGGGTGATTTTCTGCTGCTTGCATCCCCAATTTCTCCCAAATTTGCCCTAAAGCAGGACAAACCCCTCGCTGGGACAATCGGGGAGCCGTGGTTGGGTGATGATGATGATGATGATGATGATGATGATGATGATGATGATGATGGTGACATCTGAACCAGGGCTGGTTGTCCTTTCCCAGAGCTGCTTCTCTCCGGGGAAATCTCCATTAGGGTGGGGAATTTTCCTTTCTGGGGACACCATTCCAGCCCCTGGCATTGTCCAGACATCCCAAAAAATGGCAAATTCCGTGGGGTGAGGGGGTCAGGGTAATCCCACACCCGCTCTCCTTCCCTTCTAAAGCTTTTCTGTGCTTTTATTCCCTTCCCTCCTCCCCATATTAACCTGCTTCTATTTTTCAGCAAAAATTTTAGATTTCAAGGCTCCTTTCAGCCTTAAAATAATTCCACAAGCAAACTTAAAATAAAAATAATTCCAGCCTTGAAATAATTCCAGCCTTAAAATAATTGCAGCCTTAAAATAATTCCACAAACTGCTAATGCTACCAGAGAAGAAGGTTTTCTTTCTTTCATCATGATGTTGCTAACGATGATGACTATTTATTATTATTATTATTATTATTATTATTATTATTATTATTTGGAAGAAGGTGGTGAAAAAAGGGGAGAATTCATCCTCACTGTATAATTCAAAATTGCACAGCCTACAGCTCACAAAACAGAGCATGTAATTACACACTTACTAGAGGTAACAGCAGTGCTGATAATTATTCTTTACACAGGAGAATCTTGCTGATATCCCAGAGTCGGAGAGTGGGAACTACAATATCTTTAATACCATCCTTGGAGACCCTCATAAGCAGAGGAGAAGTGTGAGGAGGCACACAGGGTCCAGAGCAATATCTTCATCGTGCTGGAATGTCAGGGGCTTTGCTACAGCACAAATCAATAGATCCGAGTACTTCTATTTTTTCTTTTCTTTTTTTTCTTTTTTTTTTTTTTAAGGTACAATTTTTTATTTTTTTTTTTTTATGACCCAACCTCAAGAAAGTGCAGTGAAGGCAAAGGAGCAGCCCTGGGATGAAACAAAACAGTCTGAGTGGGAGCTGTGGTGGTTTAGGAGAAGAGAGAGCTGAAATTTATTCATTTATTAATTTATTTCTTTTTAAGGCCCGTTCTGCTGAAGAAATTTTTAAGAATTTCAAGGCTGCAACCTTCATATTTCTCAGATGTTAAATTCTCAATTATTTCTCAACCAATTTTTTTACTATTATTTTATATTTCTGTCTCTCGCCATTGTGTCTCAGCCTTTTTTCAGCATTTTTGTCCCCTTGATTTAAATAATTCAGATTCCATCTTACCTTTGGCATTTCTCTTGTTGCTTGCCAATCTGAGCTAGAAAACAACATGCTGGAGAATCTTCCCCATCCCCAATATTTATTTTTTTTTCAGTAATTCACTGAATTTCAGTAATTCACTGAAATCAGGGTGTGGCTGATGGTCCAGATATCCTCCCCTCCATTTCTGCCGAGCGTTGTTTTATTTTCCAAGCATTTCACTTGATTTTTAAGGAGTGAAATCCTATTTTACTCCCCAAACTTTCCCGTGTTCTGCCTCTTGTCTTTTCCCCAGCTGGTGCAGCGTGATGAGAATTTAGGAATTTACCTGCCAACGGTGTTAATGGAGGGAGGCTCTAAATTAACACATTCCTGTGGAGATGTGGGTGATAAAATAGACAAAAAAACCCTGGTGGCACCTGATTTTCGTGTGCTGTGGGGTCAGACTGAAGGTGTCTTTGAGGGCCCTCTGGGCTGCTCTAACTTCAGCCATCGAGTCAGGTGTGGCTGCCCAAGGTGAGCTGATCCCAGTCTGGGTCACGGTCACAGCCAGGCAATCATGGTGAGCACCTGGGGAGGAGCCAGGGGACAGAAAGTTAATTAAAAAATTAAAAAATAATAAAAATCTGCTCTTCACGTCCCTTAAAACAAAGGTGAAATGACACCAAGGTCTCAGCAGTTGGTGTAAAGTAAAGCAGAAAAAATTTCCTCTTTACTCCGGCATGGGGCGAGAGCCGGGAGCACCTGAGGGGGAAATCAGGGTCTTCCCTCTGAAAGGGAATTTCCAGCAGACTCTGCAAGGGATTTCTCAATATTCTGGACATCTGTCCTGGTTTGGAAAGACAGGAGTCTGCTGAAGAAGGCAGGAGCCTCCCTTGGAATGGAGAATGTAAACTCCCTTCCCTCAGAATTATTAAAATTTTGAAATTAAGGGGCTCTCAGACAAAGATATGGGAATGGGAATAACAGTTCTTTACTAGGAATTAAAAATAAAAATGAAGTAGTACCAAGGCTGTGCTGGGCTCTGAATGCCAGGGTTTATCCAGGTGGGAATGCACTGGAGTCCCTCAGAAATCTCATCTTTAGGGGCTGGTTCTGGTCTTCCTTCCTTTTGTGGTTTGCAGGACACGTCAGAGATTTATTCTCTGAATTCTGGGTTCAGCTCTGCTGGGGACTCCCAGGGCAACCTTGAGTGAATCACAAAACCTCTCTGGGCCTCAAACTCTCCCCTTTCAGAACTCAGATAAAGAATCTGAGCAAATATAAGCACTGAGTTATCTTAAATATTCTCCGGGCTGTGTAAATGTTTCATTTATCCTCTGCCTAATTTGCCCGGTACAAAGGGAGAGGAATTAGCAGCACACAGGTGATAATGGCAGATTATCAGTAATTAATTGTTGATTAATAATGGATTGTTTCTCCTATAGTTTCTCCTATAACTTTCCAGAAAAAAACCCACAAAATTTCAGATCTCCCTTGATTGGCAGAGGTCAAATTATGATCAGAGAAATGAAGTCTCACGGAGCAGAATGGGATTGGGATTGTGTGGTTCTGTGCAAGTTCCCTCTTCTCCATTGGTTTAAAACTCAGCTGCAACTTGTGGTGACTTTGGAATCGTCATGGTTTGGTTTGGAATGGCAAAATATGGAAAACCTTTGAAATGGTCCTCAGGAACATCTTGGGGCTTTTGGAAAAAATATATATTCACTTCTGGTGACTTTGGAATTGTCATGGTTTGGTTTGGAATGGCAAAATACTGGAGAACCTTTGAAATGGTCCTCAGGAACATCTTGGGGCTTTTGGGAAAAAAAAAAAATATCCAGGTGGTGCTTGGAGCTGGTTTGTGCTACAAAAATTGGAGCTGAGGCTCTGGCTGCTCTCAGCTCAGTGGTGAGCTGATAATGAGGGGTCTGGGACACTTGGGGGATGTCTGGGGCACTTGGAGAGGTGTTCAGGGACACTTGGGAGGGGTCTGGGACATTTGGGAGGGGTCTGGGGGCACTTGGGGGATGTCTGGGACACTTGGGGGGTGTTTGGGGACACTTGGGGGGTGTCTGGGGCACTTGGGAGGGGTCCGGGGACACTTGGAGAGGTGTTCAGGGACACTTGGGGAGGGGTCTGGGGACACTTGGGGGTGTCTGGGGCACTTGGGGGGGATCTGGGGCACTTGGGGAGGGGTCTGGGGCACTTGGGGACATGTCTGGGACACTTGGGAGGGTTTTGTGTGTGAAATTGGGACACGGGAGGGTGTCTGGTGGCACCAAAGGAAGTGTCAGGTGGCACAGGGATGGGGAGCTCGGTGCCAGGTGTTTGGTGGCACACCCAGGGCCAGGTGGGGACACGCAGGTGGCATCACAGGCACCTTGGGAGCCCCATTGCCATCGCTGTGGTGGGGAAATCCCACCTTGCTCCTGCTTTACATCTCCTGGAGCTGGAGCAGGAGGGAAAGGCCCAGAGGAAGTCCCGTGCTGGGGACAGGGGCTGTGACAGCCCTTTTGTCCCGTCACATTTTGCATTCCAGAGCCACACCAGCAGCTCCACTCGGGGTCTGTCCCTTGATATTTCTCCCCTGGGGTCCCCCCCGCAGTTCCAGGGCTGGAGCTGATCCTGTTTCCCAGGACTTCCCCCAAAATCTGGTGCCAAAGCTGAGGTCCCATTTCCACATTAATGCCTGCAGACACCAGTGGTGGTGGCTGAGCTGATCTCTCTCTTTGCTTTTGCAGCTGGATCGTATCTGGTTTGTGATTCCCATGCCATAGCCCCTAATTATTATTATTTCACACTTCATAACATTTTGGTAACCAAAACGCTCTGGGGCTCCCAACTTATCTATTCCATTTTAGCCCAGAGGAAACTTCGCAGCCAGCTCCAACTTCTAAACCCCCAAATATGAATTTAGATTGGAAATTCTGATGGATCCTGCCCGGGATTGGCGCAGCCCTGATAGAATATTGTAAAACACCGACTTTGTTGAGAGGGGGGTATTTTCTCCCCCCCTGCCTTTCTTTTGTGTAAATCTGTTTTCACCACAGGAGCACATGCTGTCTCTTCTGGCTACAACACTACTTACTAATTCATCGATTCATCTTTAATGAGGCCCCCTGCCAATGTTTAAATAGCATTCGGAACAAAGAAAAAGGCAACATTTCCAAAACAGCTGCTTCTCCCCACTCTTGACATCTCAGCCTTTCAGAATTTTAAAGTCTTTTTTTTTTTTTTTTGTGCCCCCCAAAAGTTGGTAATTTATAATTTAGGTGTAGCGTTATAATTAATTGTTTGCAAGATGGAGGGGAAATGGGAAGAGATAGGAATGGAATTATAAAAAAGAAAAAATAAAAGAGAGGAGCAAAGTTTCCCCCGGGCTGTTGTGAGATGTGAAACCAGCGCTGTGGTTTCTCTGGATGATGTTGCAGATGGAGCAGTGGGAGAATTCTCCTTGGCAGCCTAAATCATCCTCTGTGCATGGCAAGTTGGTCCAAGGACACGAGAAAGTGAAGTTTCTTCTGTTCCTACAGCTTCCCTTTCCCTGGAAGTGTCCAAAAAATGCAGGGATGTGGCACTGGGAGAAGTGGTTTGGTGGTGAATGTGGTGGTGGTGGGTGGAAAGTTGGGCTTGATGGTCTTAGGGGTCTTTTCCAGCCTTAAAAATTCCATGATCCCCATGATCCCCAGCCCTCCTCAGAGCAGAGCTGGCTCCACAAGCTGCTCCCACGGGGGTTTGTGCCACCTTGGTCGCTCCTGCCCCGGTCCTGGTTCCTCTTTTCTCCGAGGGGTGGAAGATGGAGCAGCTCAGGGAATCGGGATTGCTCAGCCTGGAGAGGAGAAGCTTCGGGGTGGACTCGTGGTGGCCTTCCAGGACCTGAAGGAGCCAACAGGAAAAGATGGAGAGAGAGTTTTTCCAAGGGCCTGGAGTGCCAGGACAAGGGGGAATGGCTTCCCACTGCCAGAGGGGAGGGTGAGGTGGGATATTGGGAAGGAATTCCTGGCTGGGAGGGGCTGGGCTGGAATTCCCAGATTTGCTGTGGCTGCCCCTGGATCCCTGGCAGTGCCCAGGGCCAGGCTGGAGCACCCTGGGGCAGTGGGAGCTGTCCCTGCCATGGCAGGAGTGGAATGAGAGGAGCTTTGAGGTCCCTCCAACCCAAACCATTCCAGGATTCCATGAAAATTCAGTGTAAGGGTGTCAGACCAGGAGTCTGCTCTCCTGAGCACTTGTATCACGCTGAGTTTTGAAATTCTGCTGACTCCACGTGCCTCCTTCTCGGATTAGCCTGGAACTCCTGGCTGCTTCCCAAATCAGGTTTGTTACCCTCAGGTGTCCTTGGTTCCTCCTCTGGACTCTCCCCAGCAGCTCCACGTCCTTCCAGTCCAACCCCCAGCCCTTAACGAGGCCGTGGAAAATCATCCTGGTGCTGGTGGGGGAGCTGAGGGGGAACTCCAGGGCTGGACCTGGACCTGCTGTGGGAGAGGTCCCAGTCCCAGCACTGCCCAGGCTGCCCAGGGAATGGGCACAGCCCCAAATCTCCCAGAGCTCCAGGAGCTCCCAGGGATGCCCAGGGTGGGATTTTGGGGTGTCTGTGCAGGGCCAGGAGCTGGGCTGGATGATCCCAGCAGTTCCAGCTCAGGATATTCTGTAATTCTGTGATTCTCTTTTCTCTTGATGCAGGGAAATCTGTCAATATTTTAATACCCATGTGCCATCCAAACTGCAAGGCCAATGTTGGCAAAGGAGCTCCAGGCAGAAGAGGGCAAATCCTTGGAAAAAAAGAGGATATTTTCCACTTAAATTAATGTTGCACCCGGTGTGGTTCCCCAAAAGGACATTTCTACCTTAAATACCAGCAGAGGTCCTACAGCCTCAGCCTGCACACGCAGCAGACTTGTCTGGGAAGAACAACAAAACAAAAAGAAAGCAGTTTGGAGGCACTTCCTGGGAAAAAGATTCACGATTCTGTTTCCATGGAAGCGACAGCACATCCCAAGTGGCAGAGGGAGCTGACAGGGAGGGAAAGTGGCATCTCCTCCCTCCCAGCAGAGCAGGGGGGCAGAGCTGGGGGGAGACGGCTCCTGAAAACCAGGCAGGGAAATGGGAGAGGACACGTGGACATCTGGTTCCACGGGGGGTCTGGGGAGCGGGGCTGGCTCTCAGCTCTGCCACAAAACTTCCTGCGCGTCCCTTTGGGCACCTCACGGAATTCATCTTCCAGTTCCTGTGGAAATCAATAATTGATTTCTTTGGGCACTAAATCGGAGCCTGGAACATCCTGGGCAGGCTCAGGCTGGGCCCTCGGGCTCCTGGTGGCTCAGGTCCAAGCCCAGCCTGGTTTTGCTGTTGATCTTTTGGTGTCCTTGGGAATGAAACATTCCCCATTTCTCAGGGTTTCTGATCTCCTCAGGATGGGGGACTTTAATATCTGCACAAAATCTGTAAATCCTGTGCTGGTGACTCCACGGGACCAAAGACACCTCCAGGGAAGCCTCTCCTACCTTTGGATCAGACACTCAAATTTGTCACCGTGCATTTTTATTTTTCTTTTCTTTTAGATATGACATAAAGAGTAGAAGAGTTAAAGAATGAAGGAGGGGGTGAGGAGGGGAAAGAAAATAACTCAAATGTGTGCAACTATTGCTGATTGCACTGAAAATTCCTTCTCAGCACCTGAAACCAGCCACATCCAGGGACAGGAGGAGCCTGCTGTGCTCAGGGAGAGGGATCTGGGATTTGTTCCCCTTAGAATTGAAAACCTGGCGTAAAAGGAGAGGAGAGCATCAAACTGCAGCTTATTACAAATATTTCATGTATTTTTGTTCCACATATATCCCATGTCCAGCTTGCTAATTCTTCACTTCTTTGAACCTGAAGAAGAACAGTGGCTTGGGGGGATTTTTCTGGGGAATGTTTTAGGGGTATAGGGAGCAGAGGGGAAAAAAATCCTCTTTTTGGACAGAATTGTTTTGGCTGAGGCTTAGTTTGTCCCTTATTTAAACTTAGCCTTTGCCCCTGGGACAAGGACTGTGATGGAACCTCAGCCTTCCCTCCTCTCTGTTTCCTGTTTTTCTTCCCTCTCCTCTTTTTTTTCCAAGAAGTTGCTGTTTGACTGAGTGGCTTCTTGGAGAGCAGCAGGAGCTGGGGAGCTCAGGAGAGGGAATTAAACGATGGCACTGCTGGCCTTAAACCCCAGCTCATCATTCCACAGGCTCCTTCCATGGGAGGGATTTCACAGATCCCAAAAAATAACAGAGGTCCTGGCCACCAAACACCAGCTCTGGCCACCAGGACCTCCCCCACAGCCAGAACCCAACCCTGCACTGATCAATTCACTAATTAATACAATTTCTGGATTTGGTTCCTCTTCCCAGGAGCTCTAACTGGACTGGAGTTCTTTAACTGGAGTCCCCAGAGCAGAACTGGGCTGCAGGGCCATCCCCAGCAGGCAGGGCAAGGCCTTGCAGTGCCTGGTTTTTGTTTTTAATGGTTTCTGGCAGTGCATTACACTGGGTAAGTGCTTTGTTTCTCCCCCGAGTGGCACTCAGCTCCCTGGGGCTCGCTCATGAATGCTGAAGGACGATGTCCACCGCCTTTACTCCTGTTGTGTTTGTACTGTACAAGCTTTTGGCTGTCTTTGCCAAAGGAAAAGACAGGTTGCTGCTACTTAGGAGAAATATTTTTAATTGCGTGGTATTGATTTTCTCTTTTCCTTGGCGGAGCTGCTGCTGATGGATGCAGCAGAACGTGAGGCTGCTTTGTGTGCATGGATCACCCCTGAAACAATGGAATTGTTTTGGGGTTTGAACCCAAATTTTTGGGTGAGTTTTCCTGCCTTTGAGGCACGCAGAATTTGGCTTTCCTTGATGGGTTTGATGAAATGAACACAGCTGAGCCTCTTTCTCTTTCTGGGCTGCACTTTGTGCATTAATACAAACCATGACAGCACCACACACATGTCATGTCCACACGTGTGCCCAGTTCCATTCACGTGTTGGATTCCTCCTCCTCTGCACAGCTCTGGGGTGGATCATGGCCAAGGGAGACATTCCCAGGTGTTTTTTTTTTGCTACCCCTCACCAAATGAAACAAACTGCAGAGCCCTCAGCACCCCCAGCAACGCCTGGAGGGGGAAAAGAGCAATTCTGCAAATCCTCGGATGTAAACTGCTTAACCTGGAGCTGTGGAGCAGAACAATTTCCTTTATCATTGCTCCAAAGTTAGGACAATACCCAGCTCAGAGCTGGTAAAAGCTCTGAATGTTGATGCAGGGCCAGGGAGTTCTAAAATTGTTCTCACATTTATAATGTAAAGCAATTACCGATGATTTTTTTTTTTTTCTCTGCCTCATAACCTGAGAAGTGGAGCAGACATGCAGGAAGTCTTACTTTTTATTTCACTCTGGTAGACTTGTAAAGCAGGCAGCCCTGGTGTACAGAGCAACAGGAGTCAAATGAAACTGGAATTTGCTTTTTTATGGCATTACTTGCAGCCCCGTAATGCCGGCAGAAACCTTTGGGCTGGAGAAGGGGGTGACAATTTCATTTTTTTCCACCCATTTTTACTTTGCAAACTCCTCCAAGCCCACACGTTCCTTCCCGAGGTCTAATTAATTCATTTGCAGAGCGTGTGCTGCTCTCCCTGCTCCTTCTGCAGAGGTGCTAAGTCTTGCAATCAGACAGAAGGAACCTGAACAGATTTGTTTTCAAATCCTGCATTTTTGATGCTGATGGAATCAGAACTGGTGCTGGAAATAAAAAGAGAACAACAGCAGTGTTTGGGTCAGGATTATCCCGAGCTGAGCCCTGTTTTCCCAGCCCCTGGAGCACTAAGAACCAAACCTGGCCCTGTGGCTGCTCAGCCTTTTACTGCAGCCCCTGGGAAAATCCCTCATTGTCCACCCTGGATTAGGATTTGGAGTTCTGTATTTGCATAAACAGCATCATAATAAATGTAAATAATGTCTGTATATGGCCCAGCCTCAGTCCTGTGGAGTGGGAACTGAGGGGAGGCTGTGCAGTGCATCACCAGTAATTAATAATTAATAATAATTAAGCTCAGGCTGGGCTCCTGTCCATGCTCAGGCACTTGGGGGACAGGGGACAGAGGGGAAGGGGAGCAGGAGATGCCTTGGGAAGGCCGAGCTGGAGCAGGGACTGGGCAGAGCTGGGGAATAAAGCAGAGATTTATTGAAAGGGCTTTAGGGCACACCTTGGGCAGGACAAGAGCCTGGGCAGGGCTGCAGCCAAGGTGGACCCAAAATGGGCCCAAAATGGGCCCAAAATGGGCACAAAATGGGCACAAAATGGGCACAAAAATGGACCAAAAATGGACCCAAAATAGGCACAAAATGGGCCCCTGGTCCCGAGGTCTCCCCCTTTGATAAGTTCTGGTCCATTTGCACATTGGGGTTTCACTGTCCCATTGCAGCCCCAGGTGATGCAGTCCCATCCTTCTCGTTCCTCCCTCAGCCCCCCTTGTTTGTGCTTTTGGGCTGAACCCTTGTCCCAGCTGTCCTTGGGGTGCAGCAGGAACAGGATTTGTTTTGTGTCCCTGCTGTGTGAGGAGCTGAGTGAGCCTGAGTGTGAGCTCAGAGCTGCACCCTGGGCAGCGCAGGGGCTGAAATACAGGAAATAAAAATGAAGATATCCCAGGGACTGCTGGCTGCAGCCCCCATCCACCCTGGGGCTCCATCCCGGGGGTCCTGCAGGTTCTGCCATCACAACATTCCCTACACAAGCAGAGGAATTGAGGCTGCACAGAGCCTGTGGAATTCTGCTTTCCCCAGAATCACAAAATCCTGGAATGGTTTGGGTTGGGAGGCGCCTTAAATCCCACCCAGTGCCACCCCTGCCATGGCAGGGACACCTCCCACTGCCCCAGGCTGCTCCAAGCCCTGTCCCAACCCTTTATCCACATCCTTTATCCCTCCCTCAGTTAAATTTGGGATTTTAGAGTCACAAACCCAGCTCCACTGCAGAGCCAGAGCTGCTGCTGTGGAGTTTATTGCAGGGTCAGGGCTTGAGGTGTTTGTTTTCTGCAGAATCCGGATGTGCTGAACCCCAAAGCGTTTTGTTTTTCTCTATAAGCTTCATGGCACCCTAAATAAATGTATTTTCATGTGCTGAAATGCACCTCACCAAACAGATCAGGTGGCAAAATGCCTCTGAGTATTTCAACTTTCAGGCATCTCCTGGCAAATGGACATGAGTAGTTTGAATTTGACTTTATGTGCTTATTTCACCCTTTTAATAATGCCTGGATTTGTATTAAATACACAATTAAAGGTCCTTTTCTGGGGGACAAGGGGCTGTACAGTAGCACTAGAGAGACTCCACATCCTCAGGGTTATGTTTTTCTTCAGAGGTCTCCCTGAGCAGGCAATTTTGAAAAGCTCAAGGCTTCAAAAAGACAAAACAAAACAAAAAATCCAAAACAAAACAAAAAGGAAAAAGCGGTTACTAACAATAATTTATTGTGGAAAAATATTTACACAGATAAAAATATTGCACTTGGCATGTTAGGACCAGGAATAAACCCCTCTCTCGTCCTGTAGCTCTCATCTATTATTCATTCTCGCCGTTTGGCTCTTTTGCAAATGAAGATGTAAATTGTTCTCGTTGTTTTAATGGCTGAGAGAGGGAAAGGCTGCACTGGGAGACCTGGAATGAAGGGTTCCCCCCCATCCCATGGACTCTGGAAATGCCATTTCCTCCAGGGGTAGGAAACACGATGGGATGAATCAGCTCAGAGGAAAAATCAAGGTGGAGAGGAGGGAAACAGAAAAATCACAGAGCCAGAGGCTGAGGGGATTTAGGAGAGGTGGGAAAAGCAGAGGTTGCGTGGGGAGTGGGTGAGAATTCTGCCCAGGCTGTACAAAAACTCATCTTTATTGTTTATAATGCAGTGGAAATTGTCATGGAGCAGGTTCCTACTGCACTTCAGGAAAGGAAAGGCAGACCCAGACTTGGTCTTTGGACTCCCAGGGTCATTTTGGAGAACCGTGGAAGGAAATGAGGCTGGAGTGGGCTGGAATGCCAGGGGCTGGCAGGGATGTGTGCCCTGGATCCCAGGGAGTGTCTTGGGAGCTGGAAAGAACTTCCAGGAGCAGCTGTGTCCACGGATTTTCCTGCAGCTTTGGGGAATCCCAGAACAAGCTGAGCTGGAAGGGACCCACAGGGCCATGGATGCACTGCAGGCATGGACTCGCAGCCCTGCAGAGCCTCCTAAAGATGTTTTTGTACCTTCATAATTAATAACAAAAACCCCACCTGCCTTTGCAAGTGGGAGAATTCACAGCTCAGTGCCTGTGTTGAAATGTGACCCCTTGTCCTTGACGCTGGCTCTGTGCACAAACGATGCTGATGCCTCTGAATATCCACAATGTGCCCGTCCAGGTGACGGCACAGCCGAAATTCCTGGGCTGGCAGTGTCCCTCTGGGCCTGGAAGGGTGTTTGGTTTCATTCCAGGTGTTTCATTCCTGATTTCACACCTGGGATGTTTTGGTTTGTGAAATTTCTTTCCCAGGCGATTTGCTGTACACAAAGAGATGTTTTGTTAACTGTATCTTTGTTATTTGTTATTTGTTTTGTTAACTGTATCTTTGTTATTCATTCCTTTTTAGAGAAGGGACTTCTTGATGGCCCCCTGGCTTGACCAATGTGGTTGAATAGGTGTTAACTTTGCCATCGAATCTTATTGGATGTAAATGGTATACAAAGAAATCACATTTTGAATAAATCTCTTTTTCTTGCCTTCTGAGAAACCCCAGAGTCAGTGTGGTTCATTTTGTGTCCTATAGTGACACCAGGTATGGAGTAACAAATTGCCTTTATTGGCAGCATCGCCAGGAATGGGCCTCCCTCTCCTTTTTGTGTCACTTCCAAGAGTTTTGTTGATATTTTAATGGATTTTTACCGTTCTGCAGCAGCCAGGTTCTCGAGGATCAGCAGGCAGGGGGGGCTGAGCTGGAATAAGAACCCCTGCACTTGTGGCTTTAATACCTTTTACTTCAAAGCCAGGGGCTGATGTGATCTTTCATCATCTCAGCTGTTGTTTACCAGCTCCCCACAGATGCTGTTTGAACTAACAAACCCCACATTTCCTGGCTGCACGAGGAATTCCCCGGGTGGCTGCAACCCCTTCGCTCCGAGCCCTCCTGATTGAACGATGCCACGCTAACGAGGAGGGGATGAAGGCCCAGGATCACCTTTCAGGCCAGGAATAAATGCCCAAATTACTCCGGCTCAGCTCCTCAGCCCTGCTCCTCATTTTCTGCTTGCAGGGATTGTCCCCAGCAGCTCCAGGGCTGGGGTTGGGGTCAGTTCTCTGCGTGTCTCGGGGACACGGGGACGTGCCCGTGCTGCAGGGGCTCCTCTTTGGCTCTCAGCTCTGAGCAGGGATTTTTCAGCTCATTTCTGTCTTTGAAATGAGCTGAAATTCAGGAGGTACAGGTGAGGAAGGAGCTGCCAGGTCACCTGTGCTGACAGGACCAGGGCAGGGTCCTCAGTGCCTGTGACTGAGGGAGAAAGCAGCAGCAGCTGCAGGCAGGTTCCTTTTCTCTCCCCCTGCTCCTCCTTTTCCCCCCTCTTTTCCCAAGCCCTTTTCCCTGCTGTTTTATCCCTTTTCCTGTGAGTTTGGTCCTGCTGCAGAAGCTGATGAAGCTTTCAAGCACACTGAAATAAATATGTTATAATAAAGAAAAAAAATGGGCTGGAACTTTTGTGTGCCAGAGTGGTCTTCAAATAAATGCTGAATTTCCTTCCAGGATAACAGGACAGCAGCCAACCAGGACCCTTCTTTATTTCCCATTATTTATATCATAAATCATGGAATGATTTGGGTGGGAAGGGACCTTAAAGATCTCATCCCACACCTTCCCAGGTTGCTCCAAGCCCTGTCCAACCTGGCCTTGGACACTCCCAGGGATGGGGCACATTCCAGTCTCTTGGTGGATTTGTATTTTTGTGGGATCATGGTTCGGCTGTGGAGCCATCAGGACACTAAACCTGCTCACCTCAGTGTCCCTGTCCCCAGCAGCTGGCAGGAGCAGGGAAAATTTGGGAATAAAAAATTCTCTGGGAAGTGATTTTGCTCAGGGTGGTTCAGAGGGTCAGGCAGGGATGGGAAACAGAAGGGGATTTTATGGGCCGCTCTCAGCTCTGTTGTTCTCTAATTGCTTTATTGGTGAAGAAATGCTCTTTAAAGCTGAGATTTGTGCTAGGTCTGAACAGTGAAAATTGGGAAGGAGTGCTCTGGCTGTAGGGAGTTTCTCCATCCCAGACAGCAGGGTGGACAGTAACCATCATTTTAAAATATAGGCAATGACACAAGAATGTGTAAATTTGGATAAATCTGAGTTCAGGTGGGCTGAATCCCATGAAACTGCCAGTCAGGAGCTGTGCATTCCCTATGTGGAATGTCTCTGGAAATGGAGCTGAGCAGCCCAAATTCCCTTTCCTTCCCCTCACACCCCTGCAGGCTCCATTCCTCTTCATCCCAGCATTCCTGTGCAAAATTACATCCTCAAAAACCTCAGAAAGCAGCTGAAAATGCTCCTTTTTGGGTGCTGGCAGCCTCCAATCAATACCTCCTGTCGGTAGACTCTTGTCTCCAGTGCAATTTTGGTGAACAAATGTGTTATTGACCTGAAAGAGAAACGAAACTGCTTCTCAAAGGCACCAGTGCACCTAAGCAAAATAAACAATCTGTAGGGCAACTTCCACGTTATTTCTCTGTTGACTTTCTGGGGGTTTTTTTTCCCCAGCCAAACAGCCACCTCTCAGAGCAAAAGGCAAAACCACCGTGTTGGAGCCTCCTCTGCTCTTAATATTTCCTAATAAAACAGCATTTTTAAATGGAAAGGGATTTTTTTTTAGGGAGCAAATGTGGGAAAAATGATGGAGAACTCATTTCATGCAGATCCAAGAATAATTTTTCAGGCTGCTTGGCTATTTAGTCTGCATCAGAGGCGTGGGACTTTTATCAGTCAAAGAGCCACTTTGTCATTAAATGGAACCTGGAGTCGCTCTGAGATTCAGCTCCACGCAGAAACTGGGAAATAAGGGTTTGCTTCTCGAGCACACTGAGGCTCCTTTGTGCACCTCCAGTGCCAAAAAAAGGCCCCCAAGACTTCATTTCGCATCAGATCTCTCATAAAATCTATTCACCCAAAGTGCTGTAGGGTTAAAATTAATTCAGTTAATGAGTTAAATAACTGCCAAGGGAGAGAGAAATTAAGAGTCATGGGCAAGGGGGAAAAGAGACGCTTCCAGCTGAGTTTAGAAGAGAGTGTGAATGAGTTGGAGGGGAAAAGAGATGCAAAGGAGATGCACTGATGGGCAAGAGCTGCCGAGGAGAAAGCTCTGATGCCCTGGGGGTCAAATTATATGAAGGGAGGAGGAATTCTCTTTCTGCAGGAAAGAAATGCATCCAGGGATCCCAACAAAGAAGAAGGAGGGTGGAAAGAGATCCAGGGATGCCCGAGAAGGAGCAGGAGGCTGGAAAGGACTCCAGGGATGCCCGAAAAGGAGCAGGAGGCTGGAAGGGGCAGCCCTGGCTCAGCAGTTTGTCCTTGTCACTCCCGGGGCTGATTGCAGCTCATCACACCCGGCCGGGGCTCCCTGGCCCAGACAAGCCCCTGATTGTCCCTCCCGGTAAGTGACAGCTCCGGTGACATTCCAGACCTTGACCTCTGCCCTGTCCAGCGCCAAAAAAGTGCCACGAGGCATCGGGTAACCGGGAATTGGGGATTGCTGCCGGGAACTGGGGATTGCTGCCGGGAATTGGGGATTGCTGCTGGGAATTGGGGATTGCTGCCGGGAATTGGGGATTGCTGCCGGGAATTGGGGATTGCTGCCGGGAATTGGGGATTGCTGCTGGGAATTAACTGGGGATTGCTGCGGGGCCGGGGGGTCAGGCTGATGTGGGGTGCAGCAGCAATTCCAGAGCCTTTCCCAGCGCCGGGAAAATGGGATGGGAGGAGGAATGGGCAAGGCCAGGGCTGCTGGGGAGTTCCATTGCTTTTCCAGGGAGTTTGGGCAATCCCTGGTCAAGAGATGCATTTGAAATATTTTATATTGGAGAGTTCTTGGGTGCTGGGGCTTGGAGAAAGAGTGCACAAACTCGCTGTGTTATATAATTTATATAAAATAACTCATTGTGCAATATAACTTCATATTTATATTTAAATCTAAGATATTTACAGCACATTAAAGCCACAGCAGCAGGTTTTGTGTGTGTGTTTTAGAGCACCACCAAGAGCAGCTGAGATTCCAGGATTTGGGATTTGGGAATCTCCCAAATCTGCTGAAACTCTCCAAGAATTCTCCTGCAGAAGGAAAAAGCTGCAGAAATTTGTGATTGCACAGGAAATATCAACCTTCCAGAACATTCTCTGTGTCCAAATCCCTGCTCTGCAAAGGGAGCCCTGTCCAGATTGGATCCTCCTGGCCATGACTGTCCAAATCCCACCTTCTGCACGTCCCAGCGCACAAATCCACCCCTGGAAATGAGGGGGTTTGGAAAGTGGGGCTCCGAACTTCTGAGCTGAGGCTCCAGTTCAAGGAGATAATTCAATTTATTGATAGATTCAATGGGCCTCTCATTAGGGGTGTCCTGAACTACACTCAGTCTGGAGATCCTTTATTTAATAACAGCTGCTCTGATCACTTGAGTTTGATTTTTCTATGCAGAGTTCAAGCTGAGCCTTTTAAATAATGAGAAATGAGCTGGTAAATGTGCAAAATTTCTCAGGAAACCCTCCAAGTGCTGCAGACCCAGGTAAGCATTAAAACCAGTTTACATCCATTAAAGACCTGACTCTATTCCCAGGCAGGTTAGAGGTGTTACTGCCAAAATTATTGCTGAAAAGGGTTTTTTAAATTTTTTTTTTATTTTTTTTCAGGTATCTGATCCAGGGAGGGCACATCCATTGCAACAGGAGGAAATAAAGGAGAGGAAAACTGGGATAATTTTTTTTTGGGAAGCTTTGGAATGACAGGTCACATTCCCAAGGACCATAAAGTGACAAATCTAACACCAATTATTCAAGGAGGGGAGGCAAAAAGGATGCAGAGAGCAATCACAGCTTAACACCAGTTGTGGGAAAAATATTAGGAAGCATTTGAGGGGGATTGGGGAGAGAACAGCTTGAGAAGTGTAATTTGATTTTGAGATGGCCAAAGGGGGGGTTTGGGATGGGATTTTCCCTGCCTGAGGATCCTTCCCAGGGATTCCTGCCAGGGCTGGATGGGGCTGGGGTGATGTGAAATTCAATTTTTGAAGTGCCAGCCTGGGATGCCCAGCAGAGTTTCACAGGAACGGGTTTAAATGAGGGGGGTGAGGGATTCTCCTCACCAGGAAAAGGGGGGTAAAAGCCAGATTTGGGTTCAAGAAGTGAAATGAAGGGCTTGGGTGTGGTTTTTTTTGTGTTTGACTTCCTGGAAGTCATCAAAGACCCTCACACAGGGGAAAAGTGGGAACTGGGCACACCGGCCTCCCGTGCCTGGCTCTGGCACCCGGGGAAGGGGCTGTAAATGAGATTTTCTGGGGGTCTCAGTGCAGTTCAGGGGCTCTCTGCAGGTCGTGCACAGCTCAGGTCAGTGTGACTGCCCACACACACAAATCCTCTTTTTTTTTGTGAATCTCTTGGAAAATGTCTTTTCTGTTGCTTTTTTAAATTGCAGGCTGCAGCTCTGGGGATGTCTCTGAGGTTCCCCCCTTGCCTTGGCCTCTGGATTTGGACAGTTCTCTTTTCTCTGTCATTTATTCCCCCTGAAATCTCTGTTTGGGACATTTTCCTGAGGGGAGCACAGGGTGTCCCTGGCCCTTCAAGCTCCTTGGTGCTTCTGGGTAAAAAGAAAAATGTAATATTAATAATAATCAAAACAGCTTTAAACAAAGAAACAGAGAGGATTCTCCTCCTGAACTCCCAAAAAACAACTCAAAATCCATAACTCACATCCACCAGGACTCCTGGTGGGGCCAGCAAATGACCTCAGTCCCTGTTGGGCTGGATTAAAAAGGTGATTTTTGGTTCTGCAGAGATCCCCATTTTGGGAGGGAATAACTGGAATATTGCCAGCAGCACCCCCAGATTCCCTCTTCTCTCTCAAAATTCTTTTCCAGCTCAGTTTAAAGCTCTTTGGGGCCAGCTCTTCTGGGTTTTGTGATTATAAACCCCTTGCAGCCCAGCACAGCATTCCCTGGGTGCTGCTCCAGGACAAATAAAAACTGACTGGGAAAATAATAATAAAATAATAAAATTATTTTATTTATATACTGGCTGGGAAATGGTGAGGGAGCTCCCGTTGTTGCAAACCCAGAAATGTTTACTCATTACATTCAAATAGGTTTGGATCGTGGTGGATGAAAGTGAAACAAGATATAAGCCTGCAATGACATGCATAAATACATAATTAAGTGTATTTCCTTTCCATATGGAGAGGATTAAGTCCCTCGCCTCAGCAGGGAGTTGCTTTATTTGGTGTCTGCTTTGGTGTCCCTTTCTCTCTGACAGCTTCCAGGGGACGCTGAAAGGGAATTTCACTCGCTGCCTAATGAATCTTGGAATGAGGACTTGCAGGGGGAAGAAGCAGTGATTACCTCAGAAAACACAAGTTTGGCGACCTGAAAGGGCCGCCCTGATTTCTCTTTTTTGACCTTAAGTGGGCCCTGTGGGATGGCAGTGCCCACCTTTGCTTAGTCAGAAATCCACGTGGAGGGGACAGGGACGTGTCTGGTAAATGCTGAGGCGTCAGCAGAAGCTCCCCAGCTCAGGTTTCATAACTCGAGAAATATTTTATCACCCCTGTGAGCCCAACCTCTGAAAATCAATAGAGCCTGAGAGTTGCCTGTATTGATCTGAGTTGTGCTGAAATATTCATGGCCCTGTGTGTTTGTCTGTGGGAGGTTTGGGGACCGAGGCGTGGGCAGATTTCAGAGGGAAATATTCTCATTTTTCACTTTAGCTGGGTTAAGGTGCCCTGCAAAAAACACCCTTAAGAGGAGCTGGATTTGTGTCACAACCACCTTCCTGCCAGCCAGCCAGGAATGCATTCTCATTATTATTATTATTATTATTATTATTATTATTATTATTATTATTATTGTATTATACTACTAATATATATTATATTATACTATTATTATTGTTGTTGTTATTATTATTATTTTATTTTTATTATTATACTACTAATATATTGTTTATTATTATTATTATTATTATTATTATTATTACTATTATTATTTTAAATTACAAACTGTTAGGAAGAAAAAGTCAAGGAGATCTGATAAAATTAGCACCGCGTCCTCCTGGGGGATCCCCGGCCTTGCTTTGTTTGCAAAGCCAATTTGGACACCGCCTCTTTGATCTTCACTTTCAGTATTTGAGCAGGCGTGTTTAGTATCACTCATTTCACTGGAGATTTGGGATTCAGGTTTCCTCGACGAGCTCCAAAGCTGTACATTAGAAGGGGAATTGTCTGCCAGGGCGTCTCAGAATCTCAATCCCCTTGATACTAATTTGATGTGATGCATTTCACCAGATGTGTCTACCTGAGCACTGCTCTAAGCCCAGGGGGGTTGTGCTACTGTAGAGTATTAAAGTTCCTCTTTCCACCCCCTTCCCTTCTTCCCTTTCCTCCCTTTTTCTTCCAAAAGCAGCTGAATGAAAAATATCCTTAATTTTAATCTATTT
Organism: Prinia subflava; assembly: GCF_021018805.1. NCBI lineage: Eukaryota > Metazoa > Chordata > Aves > Passeriformes > Cisticolidae > Prinia > Prinia subflava. The sequence continues at coordinate 377,933 of NC_086275.1, read as the reverse complement.
TTATCTAGAGGTGGATATTTGGAAGAAAGAGTCTGTGTGTGGGGCAGGATTTATGTAAAAAACCCCACAGATAATAAAGCTTCAAAATTATTTTAAGGAACTCCAATACAGCTTCAAAAAATATTTTTATAAACTGGTGCTTAAATATAGGCTAACTGATTAATTTATCCCCTCAAAATCCAAAACCTGCCTTTTTGCTTTTTCTGTAGTTATGGATGTAAAGGGAAAGGCTGAGGAAGGAAAAATGGAGGGAAAAGGGTGAAAATTGTGAAATTTAAGAAAAAATACAGTCTGAATAAGCTGCCAGGGGGCTGAAAATTGATATGGAATGAGCACCCCCATAACCTTTGTGACAGAAATTGTGGGGTTCAGGCTGTCGGGGGTTTGGGGGTGGTGTTGGAGCCCAGATCTTAAACAGAAGGAAAAATAAGAAAAATTAGAACCGATCTCTTCCTTAACTCTCATCCCATGCAAATTCACCCGTGGTTAAAAAAAGCCCGATGAAATCAAAATGAGCCCCCTGGAGAGGAATTGCTCCAATCTGTGCCTGGAGCTCAGCACCCAGCCAGGCTTGGGGCACCTGAGGTTTCTGGTGGGACCAGGAACAGCTCGTTCCCCCCATCCAGGGGGTCAAACCCCTTTAAAATCCAATAATCTGAATTATTGCTGCTGTGGGGAGCTTCCCAGCAGAGGGAACCTCCAAATTCTGACTGGGGTCACGCTGTGGCACTGAGTGTGCCCAGTCCTTGTCACCAGGGTTTCGTTCACTCAGACTGGGAGGGCATTTTTTAATTTCTTCCTTGCATGAATCCCATTTTTATCCATGTGACTGTCACAAACCTTCTCCATAGAAGGCAGGAAAGGGGGGAAAAGAAAGCATCCTCAGCGTCCTTTATTTATTTCCACTCCTCAATGGCGAAGTAAACGGAATGTTTAAGCGACTGACATCAAAGATGTGATTTCTCTGAAGCTAAAAAGCCCATTAATCACAATTTTAAAGTGTTCTTTAATTACCCTGTAATAAAACGACATGCACAGAGCGGGAAGAGGAAAAAAAACTGTGTACTTTTCGAGTTCCTGGTGCTTGTTTGTGTTTCAAATCTCCCCGGAAATCCTCGTTGATCCCTCTTGCTCCTGCTGCTCAATTCCACCCTGCCACAGCTCCTGTGCTGGGTTAACCGTGTCCTGTGCTGCCTGAGGCACAGGAAAAGTGGGCAGGGAGAACAGGGATGTGCTGGAATCCTGGAAAATGAGAATTTTGGGGGTTTGTATATGGTAATGTATGTGAAGCAATATGGAGGATTTGGGGTGTTGACTAAATCCTTCTCCTTCTCCTTCTCCTTCTCCTTCTCCTTCTCCTTCTCCTTCTCCTTCTCCTTCTCCTTCTCCTTCTCCTTCTCCTTCTCCTTCTCCTTCTCCTTCTCCTTCTCCTTCTCCTTCTCCTTCTCCTTCTCCTTCTCCTTCTCCTTCTCCTTCTCCTTCTCCTTCCTGGGTTTGAGTGGTTTTCTGTAATTGGGTGAAGAAAGTCTGCATTGTGTGCCTTGGGTGGTCATTACTGGGTCAAAAATATAAATAATATAGGTGTAACCTCGTTATTGGGTGATCATCATTTAAATAACCTTTTAAAGAGTCAGAGGCATCCATTTTACCTCATTTCTCTGCCTTGCTAGTTGGAGCTCATGGCATGTGAGTCTGTAAATAGAAAAGGAATTATAAATCTGAACACAAATTGGGGTCTCGTGTGCTAATCCCGCCCTTGGCAGAGGAAAAGAAGCCAAAAGCATCACAGGGATGGGGTCTGGAGGATTGGGAATTCCAGCTCTGAGGTGCAGCACTGAGCTTGCCCTGAGGGCCCAAATGTGGGAAATGCTGAAGGGAAGGAGATTTTCAGATTTTCAGATTTTCAGATTTTCAGATTTTGAGATTTTCAGATTTTCAGGCCTCAGAAAGAGCAGAGAACTCAGAGCTAGCTGCAGCTGCAGGGCCTGAAGGAGGAGAGAACACAATGGTACAGCAAGAAAGGACATGAAACAATAATTTGAGCTTTAGGTTTGGCTGGGTAAGACCTGGAGGGACGTGAGCTCTCCAAAAAGAGCTGTGAGGAGAAGGGCAAGGTGAGACCTTGGTTAAAAACCTCTTTGAAAACTCAACTTGGTAAAGGAAGGAGAGTGAAAAATGAGGCTGGGGTGGGCACCCTGCTGCTGCCCTTTGAGGGAGCACTCGGGGTCATGGTGGCCGAGAAATCAAAGTAAATTCAAAATCACAGCCCTCACCCAAAGTCCTGCAACCCAATAAACCTTTGCAGCTCCTCAAAACCCTCTGCAGATGTTTTAAAACCTGAAATTATCCACGAAACTGGGACCTGCAGCCATGAGCCCCGTCCCAGTGGGAAGTGAATCCTCATTTTACTGGGACAGGGGTAACTGGGAGCTGCAGGTGGGGATGGCACCGTCCCCTTCCCACACCCAGCCGGTCCAGGCTGGGGTTTTGGGCTGGAATTCTGTGCTCTTGCCAAACTCAGCCGAGTGGGTCCGTCCTGGCTGGATCTGCTTTCAGACCCAGACAGTCGCTAATGAAACAGTTGCTGTTTTGTTGACAGAACATTAATTACTTGATCTTAGGACTTGGTAATTGCACGGGCCCCCTCTGTATACATCACTAATTACATTAGCAATTATATGGCGTTTTAAAGACAAAGAAATGACTGCGGCAATTTCAGTGTCAGAGGGACCCTGCTGCTAAATTCCAATCAAGTCCCTGCAGAGGCAGGGGAGGTGTGGGGAGAAATCCTTCCCCATCCCAGCCCCGCACAAACCCCGCTCTGCTGTGGTGTGGTGGAAAATTCACCTTCATCTTCATCTTCATCTTCATCTTCATCTTCGTGCCCTGGGGCTGCTTGGGGATTTTAGTGGGTGGGGATGGAGGAAGGGATTGGATAGAACGAGCCTGGCCCACCAAGATAATTTCTGGAATTAGGACTCAATGGGTTTTCACTGCCACCACTTAAACCAGGGAGCCTTGAGGAAAGAAGGGGTGCTTGAATTTCTCATCCAGGGGTTAGTTACACTCTTAAAACTGATCCAAAGCATTCCCAAAAGGCTGCTTGCTATTGGAAATATTTTTTCTCTCTATTACTCTTAGAAACAACTGAGTTGTGCCTTAAAAACCACAGCTTAAATTAGGAATAAGGTCAGTAAAAGTGACCTTCATCACTAAAATTCTCATTTGTCTGGACCTTTCCAGTGATTCTCATTGAGGAAAATGGAATATTCCTAGTTCAAATGGCCAATTTTCATTTTCCAAGCGGTTTTCAGCACTCTGCTTTGTCTATCCCTGTGGCTGAGGTGTGAACTTTGCACAAAAGGGTGAAAATATATCCAAGTTATTTTGGGGAGCCAATGGGGTTCACCTCTGCAGCATCAGTTCATTGTTTGCTCAGAGTTCTGCACAAAGGTGCCTAAAACAGCCCCAAATTTAGTCCAGGGAAAGGCCAGGATCAGTCAGTCCCGGTTTTTAATTTTGATTTTGTTCTTTGACCAGCTGCATATTCATGACAAAAAGGGGAAGTGTCCAAAAATGACATCCCCCTGTCCTACCCTTCGAATCCTTTTCCCTCCCAAAAAAGACTGAACTCTCACACAGGTATTGTCCATTTGTAATTAAGGAATGGTCAGAAAATATCATTAATTACCCTCTTAATCCATTCCCAGCATAATCTCAACCTGGCTCTCCCGAGTGTGGTCGGATGTTTTACAGGCAAATCTTCAAATCTTGATTTAAAAACTCTCACATAACATTTTATACTTTAAAAAAAATGTTATTGTTACCCTGAGTGACCCATAAAGATGGCAAAGAAGCAGATTGAACACACTGAAATTAAGATAATTCCCCCCTTATTTACAGTACAAAAAATTTATTTTTTTTTTGTTAGGATAATTTAAAGTTTAAAACCAAAGTAGACATATTCATTTTACAAACAAGATATTCTTCCATAAGTAGGACCATTAAAAACAGTAAACAAAAAACCCAAAAAGCTATCTTTACAAAAGCTCTGTGCATAGCAACCTCATACTGTATATAACTGACAAAGCAAAAAAAACCCAAAAACAAAACAAAAACCCAAAAAACAACCAGCCAACCCCAAAACTGTACAGGAGGGAGAAATGAGGCCTTAATTTACAGGAGGGTTTGGAGAAACCGTGCAAAGAAAGAGGGAGAGGAGGACGCTCCACCGAGATAAATCAGGAGCTCAATCCAGCTCCTCCAGAGCGATGATGAAATTTGTCATCAGCTCTTGCAGCAATTTCATTTTCCCAAAGAGGGAAACTCTCGGGGAATTGTGGACAGCAGCCACTCAAAGAGGGCAGGCTTGGTGTTACCCTTCAGAAATCCTCACACATCCACTCTAAAATCATCTTTTCCATTTTTGTTGGGCGTTTTGCCACCGCCAAAGTCCTTTTTCCATGTCCAAGTGTTTCTGGTGGTGTTTATTTACGGGTGTTTTTCTCTGAAAACCTCAATTAATTCTACGCTCATCCCCAGTCCCGTGGTTTCCCTGCATGAGCAAAATCCACGCTCTAAATAATTCCTAGGTTTAATTTGTTTCCATCTTTTTTTGGCTCAGATTTTTCATGTTTGCCTCAACACAGGCAGTTCCTCTTCTGCAAGGGCTCGGAGCAGCTTTTTAGGGAGGTTTCCTCTTTTTCATTTGGACTCTGGGCAACTGGACAGAGCTGATAAAAACAGCTGGAGGGTGAAAGGAATGTTCAGTGTTCCAGAAATTTTACTTTTTAAAATTTATTTGTTTATTTATTTGTTATTATTTTTTATTGCCAGACTGTCGTTTTTCCCCCTGAATTTTCCCAAGATTTCAGTGATGTGGTAGATCTGGTTTTTTTTTCATGTGCCTGTGCTGACCGAGCAAAAAATTAAACAGAAGGATGGACAAAATCCAGATTTTTTCCATGAAATAACTCAATTTTTATTTTTTTTTTAAATTGGAAACTTTTCTGACTGAGATTTTTGTTGAAAATCCCATTTGTTAAAAAGAAGGGAGGGGATTTAAGGTAGCAAACTCCAGCAGGTGGTCTGGAAATTCCCATTGATCTGGAAATATTTGCCAGACAGAATGTTGAGTTTATTTGATGATCAATTTTAGAAGCAGCCTGTACAGAGAAGGGCAGGGGGAATATTCACCCTCTTCATGGTTTGGAGCTGTTTGGGGATTTTAATAAGAGGGAATGGAGGAAAGGATTGGATAGAACAAGCCTGGGCCCACCAAGATAATTTTTGCAATTAGGACTCAATGTGTTTTCACTGAAATTGATGAAAGTTTTAATCCCAACTCTTCCAGTCCTTAATCCCTTTTTACCCTGGATAAATGCAGAATTCGTAACACGAATTTGGACCTCCTACTCAGCCCTGCCGGGCTCTCAGTACCTATGAATATTTGAAATATTTGGGGTCTGTTGTTGCTGTTTTGCTGTTTGGAACGCCCAGGTCAGACCCTGTTTTTCAGAGGTGCAACCCCAGACCTTTAACATCGATGATTCTTTGATATTTCAGGGCTGCCAAGGTTTCAGGTTGACCTCCAGGGACCCGTGGTGGCACGAGGGACACGCAGAGAACCCCTAAGGACAATCAACCTGCAGCCCTAATTAACAGGGATCATTTTATTTCATTTTTTTGTGGAACCCAGTTTCAGTAGCCTGACAGTGAAATATTAATTGTAGCCACATTCCTCAAACCCATATTATTCCCACCAAATCTCTCTTTAAATTGTCGTTTTTGCTGATAGAAGTCGGGCCTCGAGTTTTAGAAGAGAAAAACCTTTTCCACATTTTTAAAATGGGACTTTAAACCTTTTCCACCTTTTAAAAATGGATCTCACTGGCATTTAAGCCCCTCTATCTTTTCAAAATGGGACTCAGTGGGACTTAAACCCCTCCACCTTTTTAAAATGGGGCTCAATGGGATTTAAACCCCTCAACTTTTTAAAATGGGACTCAGTGGGATTTAAGCCCCTCAACATTTTTAAAATGGGACTCAGTGGGATTTAAGCCCCTCCACCTTTTGAAATGGGACTCTCTGGCATTGAGAAGGCACCAGATGAAGACCCTGCCAAACCTCCCAGCACAGCCAGGAACACAAAAACCCCTTCCCAACAAGTGGGACCCCCTTTAGGGGTGCCCAGCTGGTGCCTCCAGCCCCTCTGAGATGTCCCTTAATGTCCTTAACGTGCAGAGAAAGGATTTATCCATGAGCTGAGCTGTGCCCAGCACCAGGAAAGGAGCTTGGAGGACCTCGTGCCATCCCTGGCAGTGTCCCGGGCCAGGCTGGAGGGGTTTGGGACACCCTGGCACAGGGGGACGTGTCCCTGCCCACGGTGGCACTGGGTGGGCGTGGAGGTCCCTTCCAGCCCGAACCATTCCAGGATTTTCTGGTTCCAGGCCCTGCTCTCCTGCAGTGTCACCGTGTCCCTGAGGGTCCCTCAGCCCCCCACCACCCCCGAGCTGCAGAGAGCAGTTCTGGCTCTTCCTCAAACCAATTAGCTCCAATTAGCTCCAAACGAGCTCTCAGCCATCAAAGCTGTCCCAGTTCCACCGTCTCACATCAACTTCCACCATCCCTAAAGATCGCCCAGATCTCAATTTTCCTTACCCATCCTGCTGAGCAAATGGATCAGCTCAGATCCTGGGGCCTTATTTAGGGTTTATTAATTAACCACAAGGTGTTTCCATAGGAACAACTGTCCACGCAGCCTTTAATTGGGTGGGGTTTAGAGGGGTCTTTAGAGTAGCTGATTTTTATTTTTATTTTTTTTATTTTTTATTTTTTCCCCCTACTAAAAATCGCTTTCCAACAACCAAATTCTTTTGAGTGTTCACTGGTTTAGTTGGATAATTCGTGATTTATTTTGTCAGACCTTCTAATTTCAGGAGAGGAGATGCAAAGGAGAACTAAACTCTTTTTTTTAGGCTAAAATGCAGAAAAAATCAAAGCAATTGATTAGCTCTATGAACTTCAATTATAACTGGCAAATACTTACCATTTTTAATGACTCGGGATAAAAGTGCATAAATCACTCAAATACACGTTCACCCTTTATAAATGCACCCTTAATATGAAGCATAACTGAATTTAAGGTGTTCTAACCCCATGGAAAACCCCAGAGGACCCCTCCCCTCCTAATTCACACATTGAATCCCTAAAATAAACTCAGTGAAAAATCTGATTCACTCAAATCCCTCAGTGCCACTCACTCGTCAGCTGGGTCTTTGAGACTTAGCAGTTAATTTTAGTACCTGAATATTTTAATTGGAGAAAAAAAAAATGGAGAGGGGGTGAGATGAGGAGGGTGAAAAAAAATCCCTACAGGACCTGTTTATCACAATGTAGGTAAAAGTTTCTGAGGGTTTTGTTAAATCAGAAAGAATCCTGCACATCCTTGCACATGAATTCAGTAAGAGGGGGGGAAATGTGAGGAACAATTGCAGCAGATATAATAATATATCTCAAACTTATCACTGCATTTTTGCATCATCTTTCTTCGTTGTACAACTGGAGGGAAAAAAAAAAATCCAAAAAAGGGTTTAATTTCTACCTCTACATACAATAAGTTACAAGTTTATTTATTTAAATAATTGTAAAACATCTTACATTTTTTTTAAAGAGGTTAAACTATAAGCAAATACACACATACACCAAAGTTCCATCACTCGTGTCAGTTTGTCCTAGAAATTCTTTCATGCTGGTACCCTGTTTTGTTGAATTGTTTTTCTGCATAAACTAAATCGATATCTGAAAGGCTCCATAGAAAATAGAAACTTCAACTTTTTTTTTCACCCCTACAAAGTAAAACAAATCGTATCCAAAATATCGAGCTTGAATCATTTTGCCAATTTCTTTTTTTTTTTCTTTTTTTTTTTTTTTTCTTTTTTTTTCCCCTTGGAATATTTTACAAATCTCAGGAAGGTTTTCGTGTCTTCCAGGAAAGACTTTGCATTTCTAATTCCGTCCTGCCAACTCTTCTTCATCCTGGCTCTCGCTGATTCTTCATTCCCAGTGTTTGAGGAGTTGATGTGGTGGTGTCAGAAATATGAAACAGGAAAATGATGCAGACTTTTAGCTCGTCCAATCCATAAAAAATGTTCCTTTTTTTTTTTTTTTTTCTCCTGGGCCTGGCTTTCCCCCAAACAAAGGAGCTTGTAGTGCTATTTTTTTCTTTTTTAGTGGTCCATCACAATAAGTAGTTTTGTGCTGTAAAAGAAAAATGAAAAAAAAAAAAAAAGGAGGAGAAAAGGGAAGAGGGAGAGCAGCAGAGCTGCCCCTTCCTTACATCGGGGGGACGACAAGACCAGTCATGGCTGCAAAAGAAAAGTGAGAGAAATGAAATTGTGGCAAAATGTTAGAGAACAAAATATATTTGAGCCCTTCTCCCACCTGTGAGGAGGGAGGGGCCACAGGAGGGGCCTGAGCTGAGGATAAATCTGAGTTTCAGTGAGTTTAACATCTTTTGGTGCTGTACTGAGAACTGTGAGGACTGACTGACCCAGGCAATGGGCAAATCTAGGGTAAAATAGGAATAAATTTCTTCCTGTGAGGGTGGGGAGGGGCTGGGATGGGATTCCCAGATTTGCTGTGGCTGCCCCTGGATCCCTGGCAGTGCCCAAGGCCAGGCTGGAGCACCCTGGGGCAGGGGAGGTGTCCCTGCCATGGCAGGGGTGGCACTGATGGGATTTCAGATCCTTTCCCAAACTATTCCACGATTTTCTGATTCTGTGGTTGTTAAATGGATAAAAAAGAGAGAGGAATAATTCAATTAATGTGATTCAGTTCAACGCTTCTCAGTGCCCCATTGCTGGGTCAGAAAAGGCTTTAATCCAACACCCTAGAAAGGAAAACTTGCTCTAACCTTGGGTTTCTGCCAAGAAATTCCTGCCCCTTTCAGTCTGGGCTGGAGGAAGAGGAGGGCGCTGGCTCCATCCCAGCGGTGCCCCAGGGAGCAGATCCTGCTCTGCTCCAGGTAAAACCCCCCAGCCGGAGCTGTCCTGGCTGGGGCTGTGCCTGGAGCAAGGAAAGGAGCCCTGCACAGAGGGTGCCCGGCTTGTCCCCACCCGGGGTGACCTTTTGTGGCTGTCTTAGCACAGCTTCATTTCAGCCACTCAGGGGCTGGTGCCAGTTTACTTTGAGCTCTGTTCCCAACAGAGTCAGTCCATAATGGCACCAATGCTTTTTTGCAATGCTATTTTTATTAACAGTGTTTCCTTTTTTTTTTTTTCTTTTTTTTTTTTTTTTTTTAAATCAAGGAAAGCTTCCAGCAAAGCAAAGCAAAGCAAAGTTGAAACCTGAGTTTCTGCCACGCCTCTGCAAAAATATCAAGAGGAAACTTGTAGATGCATCATTTTGGAAAGTTTCTTAACTTTAAATGAAAATACTTTTTTTTACTGTAAGATTGGAGATATAAATAATAAAATAATATATGTTTTGGAATGGAAGAGGTTTCCAGAGCAGCTGTGGCTGTCCCTGGATCCCTGGAAGTGTCCCAGGCCAGGCTGGATCAATTTGGGATAGGGAGGGGTGGAGCTGGATGGATTTTAACGCCCCCCAACCCCAAACCATGCTGGGATTTTGTCATTCCATGACCTGATGCAGCAATTCTGTGACACAGGAAACAGAGGCAAAGCCTGATCTGTGTCCCTGCATTTCCTCCTCATCCTCACCTCCCCCTGCAGCACAGGAGAGGCAGTGGAGGAATAAGGAATATTCCAGGAATCCTCCCTGATATCCCCAGCTCATCTCCAGGCTCCTCTCTCTTTCCACCCCACCTCCACTCCCCCATTGGGGCTGTGCTGTCAAAAGCCTATTCCCAGCCTGGATCGCTTTTTATTGAATGTTTGGGAGGTTTGGATTAAGGTCTTACACTGCTAGCAAAGCTGTAATTATTTTTGCCTGTATTACTAGATATTGAATCGATGTAACTTTTCAATAAAGGTGGTTCAATGCAGGACACTCCCTGATGAGTTGGGAATAAAGCAACCACCAGTCATTATCCCAGAGGGTTTTTTTTTTTTTCTTTTTTTTCCCCTCCTCTTGGAGGGAAATGGAAAAAGAATTCGAGATGAGCCTTATTGTATTAACCTTGACAGCTTGCAATTATCCACCGCAACACTTGATTAAAATTGTCACAAGGTTGGAGAATTTTTTTATAAATAAATAATCAAAGATGGGTAGCACCCAGATGATCTGGTGATAGGCACCTTTAATGGCTGTAATTAATAATGATCATCAGCCTGGTGAGTACGAGTGGCCTTTGGAAAACTGTCTTGGAGTGGGAAAGGGCTGGCTGCAATTCAAATGTGGGGACTGGGAAGGGGATTTTAGTGCTGAACTCTGGGATCAGGGAATGGGTTGGGTTGGGAGGGATTTAAATCCCACCAGTGCCACCCCTGCCATGGCAGGGACACCTCCAGTGATCCCAGAGTGCTCCAACCTGACCCTGGGCACTGCCAGGGATCCAGAGGCAGCCACAGCAAATCTGGGAATTCCATCCCAGCCCCTCCCCACCCTCCCAGAGAGCAAATCCTCCTAAAATAATAAAAAACACCCTCCCAGTAAACTCCTGGAGTAATGGGAATACAAATCTGAGGGTGAAGATTGCACAGCTGCTCCTGGTTAGACTGGTTTTAATCCAGGCTTAAATGCTGCTGTGTTTAACATATGTGGGAGCTCTAATCTGGATTTTCATTGCTGCCTGCAAGGACAGTGGCATGCTCTGAGGGGCTGGTAAATAATAATAATAATAATAATAATAATAATAATAATAATAATAATAATAATAATAATACAGAGAAGAAGAAGGAGAAGAAGAAGAAGAAGATTATCATCCTCTAAATATAGATACAGAATTCTATAATATATTATTATTATTATATATTGAGGAGATGTTTTCTACATGTTGTGGGTGAGGAAATTCAGAGTTCATGGGCTTTGGAGAGGCTCCTGCACACATTCACTGCTTGCCCTGTGCTTTTGCTGTTCTCTCCCCAGCAGCATTTTCGGATGCCTAAATCTGACACATGAGTAAATAAATCCTCAATTCCATGCCCAGCACTCCTCTCCCTGGTTTCCAGCCCCGGGGGCGGCGTGGCAGAGGGCATCACCCATCTCCCACCGCCCCAGCCCAGGCAAGGAGCCTCTTTGGGAGCCTCCCGTTGACTTTTTGGCCACGTCTGTCTGTCAGCACTGTGGGAACAGTAATTTGGAGATCGGGCTGCGTGTACCTGGAGCCTTTCCAAAGCATGTGCTCCCCAGCTTGCATCAATTTAAATATTTCAGCTGGAATTTGCATCCACGGCTGCAAGAGTTCAAGAGTTACCAGGACCTGGCGTAACAAACCTGGTTTGTTCTTGTTGTGTCACTGCCCAGTCCTGCTTTGCTGGGTAATTAAATTTAACAGTTGTAGAATGTGAATATACTTGTGCTTGTGTTGATGTACAGGCAGAAATCTCACAAAGAAAGGGATGTGAGTAATAAATTCTGTACCCATTTATCCCTGATTTTGCTAATTCAGCAATTATTCACAACTTTAACCTCATAGATTAATCCTGACCAGCTCAGGATTGGACTTTTATCAGTAGAAAATGGATGGGTGTCAGGTTTTAGCTGTGAGATTTTGTTATATTTAATATCAAAGCTCAATTTTTAGAATCTCTCTTTGATTACTGATTTATAGACTGGATAAAATACGTTGTAAACACCAAATGGCAGAGGTGGCACCAACTGGTCTCTGGTACTTTATTTCTTTATAGGCTGGAAGAGAGATAAACTCTTTCTAAGCGGAGTCTTGAGTGTTACTTTAAGGAAAATTATTAATTCAAATGCTTCAGTTGGTTTTAATCTGTCCTTTTTTCTGTCTCCCAGAAGCAGCCTGAGTGGTTTTCTGTCTGATTTGTGTTTAGCACCACCTCAGGTAACTCCTTAATGTTTAGGCTTGATATTTAGGCCTTCTCTACAAAACAGATGAGTTTAATTTTAAAGCAGATTTAAATCTGTGCATTCACGTGGTGAGATCAATGGATCTGCCCATTCATGGGAAGAAAATGATCTTAGGAAATTGTGGATTTTCTTGTAACTGGGGCAGGGGATGAAGCTGGTTCAGAATTCTCCAAGTTAGCTCTTAAAAAACGTTACTGGTTTTGTTCAGCACACTTAGAATTTCCTTGTTGCATAAAATAATCCCACTTTCTGCAGGTCCCCGTGGCCCAGCTGAGGGTTTATATCACACCCAGCCCAGCAGGTGCTGTTTGTGGGGCTCATTTGGAATTCCCACTGCCTCTTGGCACCGCTCAATTCCCAGATTTGTGTTTCCTGGGCTATCTCTGGTGAAGTCTGAAGGAGCCAGATGACTTCCCAGGCCCTATAAAGGCATTTTTTATGGAGACTTGGAGCATATTTATGTGCTGCACACACACACCCCCAGCCTGTTAAAAGCAAGAATTCCGTGCAGGTTTCCATTCTTATCTCGCTGCTCACATTTGTTTCACAGATCACCTTTTAAAGGGCTGTAAATGGGCTGTGGGGCTCAATTCCCGGGCTGAGCCTAAACCTTGCAGCAGGTTTGTGTTCTGGACTGAGCTGGATTAACTCTGCTCTGTTTAACGAGTCCCCCAAGCCTGAGGAGAAGTCATTCCCCAAAAAAGAGCCGGGATCCCTCTGGATTCCAGGGAAAGCTGTCCCTGCCTGGAGTTGGAACCAGATCTTTAAGGTGCTTTCCCAGCCCAAACCATTCTGGGGTTGAAATGCCCTGGGTCAGAACCTTCCTGTGGAAATCAGTGTCTGGACCTTGCTTTGGAGCCAAAATTTTGGATTAATCTTTAAAACCGTTTTGCTTTCTCCAAACCCCTCCAATCAGCCTGGCTAATTACTCTGAAGCCATTTCTGGGAGGCTGCTGGCAGCCCTCAGAGCTGACACACCTTGGTGGGGATAAAACCCCTCTGGGCTCGTGCAGAATTGTACCAGAGCACATTTCCTCACCTCTGAACCCGTTCCCGTTGCCACTGGAGCAGGCAGGAGAGGGGGACCCTTGGGGTCTGATGACAGGAGCGAAGGCACTCTTCTGTTTGACAGCAGGGAACACCGAGGAGGAGAACGGGAGGATGGAAGAAGTGCTGGAGGAGCCCACTGTGGGACTGGAGGACATCACTGCCAAAGGGGAAAAAAAAGGGAATTCTCATCAGAAAATCAGTGAAACCATTGTCTGATTCCTTGATTCTTTGATCAAGAATCCATTGTCTGATCCCTTGATTCTTTGATCAAGAATCCATTGTCTGATCCTTTGATTCTTTGATCAAGAATCCATTGTCTGATCCCTTGATTCTTTGATCAAGAATCCATTGTCTGATCCTTTGATTCTTTGATCAAGGATCCATTGTCTGATCCCTTGATTCTTTTATCAAGAATCCATTGTCTGATCCCTTGATTCTTTGATCAAGGATCCATTGTCTGATTCCTCAGTCCCTTGTCTGATCAAGGATCCATTGTCTGATTCCTTGATTCTTTGATCAAGAATCCATTGTCTGATTCCTTGATTCTTTGATCAAGAATCCATTGTCTGATTCCTTGTTTTGCCTCTCAAAGGGGGTCTCATTCTCTCAGTGAGCATAATTAGAGTAACTCTGGAGTGCAGAGGGAGTTAAACCAAATTGTTTATTAAAAAAACGGTGCTTAATTCTTTCAAAATTAAGGGTGAGGGTGCCAGAAAATTGGAAGTCGTTAAGGGAAAAGCAGAGTCAATAGGAACAGTCATGGCCTGTCCACTCAGTGCCCTTGAAATTTGGAAAAGTTGGCAAATCCTATGTCTCCCCCAGTTTTTTAAAAATTAAATTCCCTTTGTTTCAAGCTGCTGCTTAGATTTTACTCTAAATTGGCTACTTTTTAAAGAAGTGCCTTGCAAGAAAAAAGCCCCTTTCTATATCCAATAACTTGTCCAAGAATTGTTTGCTGAGCTTCCAGAACAATATCAGCCATTCCTCAGCAGAAGGAGGAACAAATAACAATATTTCATGTGAATTCCCAGGTCTCTTGGAAGTATTAGTTTGAAATCACAATAACACGATGCTGGAGACCTGGTCCTTTCCTTATGGAAAGCTCCAGAAGAGGGGGTAAAAATAATAATAATAATAATAACAATAATAATGATAATGATAATAAGGTTTAACTCTTCATCCTGTTTTTATATATATAACATATATTTAATTATTTACTTACACCATAGCTGGTGGTGTATACATTTTTTTGGTTTTGTTTTTCACTCCTGCCCTGGCCAGAAGGAAATCAAAGTGTGGAAGGAAGAGTGGCTGCTCATGGTAAAACAAGCAGAAATTGAGGTCTTCATTCCATTTTATGTTATATTTCTGGTTATGAAGTTAATATGGTTTCACAGGAAATTAATCTCCAATTCAGCTCTCAGTTATTGACAATGCCTTCAAACTCATAAAAATTATTTCAGAGTGGCTTTTACCCGGGATTTGCAAAGTCTCTGTGCTAAAAGCAGTGGCTACTCCCTTAATGAAGCTGCAAATTGCACCTCATTTCCCACGGTGGCTTTGCCACTCAGGAATCTTCATAAAAGATTTTAAAAAGTGGAGGAAAATAAAGAAGTAAGGTCCAACAGTAAAAAAAATTGGAGCCTTTTAGCTTGTACCCAAACACACCAAACAGAGCCTTTGGAAAACCTGCGCTAAAACCATTTTTGGTGGTTCCTGAGGAAGGATGAGGCAGGATGGGGTGGAAATGAGGGTGAGGAGGAGGAAGGATGGGGTGGAAATGAGAGTGAGGAAGGGGTGGAAATGAGGCAGGAGGAGGAAGGACGGGGTGGAAATGAGGGTGAGGAGGAGGAAGGACAGGGTGGAAATGAGGCAGGAGGAGGAAGGATGGGATGGAAATGAGGCAGGAGGAGGAAGGACGGGGTGGAAATGAGGCAGGAGGAGGAAGGACGGGGTGGAAATGAGGGTGAGGAAGGGGTGGAAATGAGGCAGGAGGAGGAAGGACGGGGTGGAAATGAGGGTGAGGAGGAGGAAGGACGGGGTGGAAATGAGGCAGGAGGAGGAAGGACGGGGTGGAAAGGAGGGTGAGGCCGTACATCCGTAGGGGGATCCTGTTGGGGAGCCGTTGATGAAGCCCGGGGAGCCGGGCACGCCCAGGTTGGACATGGGCACGTTGCTGTAGCCGTTCATGCTGTTGCTGGAGGTGCTGTAGTTGGACTGCTGCGGGGTGGAACTGGACGAGTACCCCCGAGGGGAGATGCTGCTGGTGTTACGGATGTACCCTGGAAATAAAGCACATTTCAGAACGCCTCCGCGGCTTAAAACTTCCTCCTGCACACCCCCCGTAAAAACTTTTATAAGTTTTGGTCCATTTGCACATTGGGGTTTAATTGTCCAATTACAGCTGCAGGTTATGAAATCCCATTCTTGGTTTTTCCCTGCAGCCCCCCTTGTTTGTGCTTTTGGGCTGAACACTTGTCCCGGCTGTCCTTGGTGTGCAGCAGGAACAGGATTTGTTTTGTGTCCCTGCTGTGTGCAGAGAGTTGACAAAAACATAAAATGGGGTTCAGAACTGCACCCCTAGGAGAGAATCTGGAAAACACGAGAGCTAAAAGGCACTGCCAGAGCCTGGGGAAGGTGAAAGGGAAAAGGGAAAAGGGAAAAGGGAAAAGGGAAAAGGGAAAAGGGAAAAGGGAAAAGGGAAAAGGGAAAAGGGAAAAGGGAAAAGGGAAAAGGGAAAAGGGAAAAGGGAAAAGGGAAAGGGCTCACCCTGGTTGTTTCCCTGTGCTGACTCGGAGATGCTGACGCCCAGCTGGCTGCCGTAGGAGTTGATGCCCATCATGGAGCCGTGGGCAGGGGAGCTGGACAGCGCCGGGAGCTGCGCGGGGTTCCGGGGGACGCTGTACAGCGCCTCGGCGATGTCGGCCGCGCGCTTCAGGATCAGGTCCTGCCAATCGAGGTGGGGACAGCTCAGGGATGGGGACAGAGCAAGGAGAACCTCCCCGAGGGCTGGGGCTGCACCCTCCTGTGGGCCCGATGTTTCTGAAGCCTGAGAGTTTCTGATTTTCCCAAGGGAAACCTTCCAGCAGTTTCTCCTTTCCCAGGCAGCTCTGTGTAAATAACCATCCCTCCCATAACATTTCTGGGTAAACAATATTCCTGTCCCATCACAGCTCTCTGCCAGGTTTGTGTTACTGAACCCATGGGGAGAGGTGTCCATCCTAAGCACCAACAATTTGCCTTTTTAGTGCAGCACGTTATAAAAGGGCTGGAATGAATTGTAAAAGATTTTCTGATTTTCTTTGCCTGCTAACTGGAGTCAATCTTTATTTTGTGTCCAATAATGACACCGTCCCACCCCCCCAGCCTGACCTGGTTGTTGTGGGGGGTCCCGTACAGGGCCTCGACAAGGTCAGCAGCTCTTTTCAGCAGCATTTCCTGTGGGGCAGAGAGGAAGAGGGGTTTTAATGGGGGGGGAAAAAAAAAAAGGCTCTGGTCCATAAAACAAGTGAAATGGATATGTAATAAATAAATAAATAAATAAATAAATAAATAAATAAATAAATAAATAAATAAATAAATAAATAAATAAAAGTGTATAGTCAATGAAGAAAATCAATTTTAAAAAAAGATGGGTTAAAGGTATGAAAAATAAAGAAAATAAACAGAATAGAATAGAATAGAATAGAATAGAATAGAATAGAATAGAATAGAATAGAATAGAATAGAATAGAATAGAATAGAATAGAATAGAATAGAATAGAATAGAATAGAATAGAATAGAATAGAATAGAATAGAATAGAATAGAATAGAATAGAATAGAATAGAATAGTTAAATAAATAAAACCGTGTGCTAGTATCCTCTCAAGTGACTCCAGTGTTTGTGTGTGGTCACTCTGAACCCCGCTGCGTTCACCAGGTGTCATTGCCCAGGTACCTGAGGAATTCAGGCCCTCCCAGGGGGTCAGAGCAGCCCCCCCAAAGCAGGAATCCCTTCGGGGGGCTGATCCCGGCTCGGCCGCGCCGCCTCCGGGGCTCCTCCGTGACCCGGAGCTCTCCAGAGTCCTGAACCTGCTCCACCTCGGCAGCACCGAGAGCGGAGACAAATCCCGGCTGTGCCCGCGCCCCCGGGGATCTCCGTGGGTCCTTTTGCGCGGACACACGAATTTGTGAAGGATCCCACACATTGCTGTGCCCGGACACAGCACCGCCACCATGGGCAGGGCAGAGCAATGAACTGGGAGCCTCCACCGGGCTCAATTTAGCAGCAAAATTACACAGAGACGGTTTGAGCTCCAACACACAAAAATCACTGGGGGTTCTACACAATCCCATTCCTGCCAGACTTGCAACTCATCGGTGAATTCAGATGTGATTGGCATTTAAGATGTAATTTTGTCTCTTTTACCAGTTAGAAGTGAAAAAACACATTTAATGGGCTGAGTGAAATGCTTAAAATTATTTTACCTTAGCTAATCGTTCGGGGTCCCCAGGATGTCTTGGGATGACCTTCTGCAGCCTCTGGAAGCCGTAATCTATGGTAGGTTCATTTAAAGCTGGAAGGAAAACACCAAACCCCACCACGTTATATGAGGGTGTCTAAAGATGCATTTTTGTATGGCTCTGCCTCAACAGGGCAACAAAGAAATCACAATTTCTGCACTTAAAACTGCTCCAGTTTCCCTGGCTCACTTCTCTATCAAGGGCTGAGGGAATAATTTGCAAGATGCAGCAGCACTGTCACAAAATACTCCTTTAAAGGATGGATGTTTCACTCTGGACAAAACCGTGACAGCAATAAAGCAAATTATGAGACAAATGCACACCAGAACAGGTCTCATCCTGCTGGTTACACAGCCAGAAATCAGACAGAAATCAAACAAAAACTGTGTTTTTTCCTCGAATAAACACATTCCACACACGCCCCCAACGTTTTGCAGCCCCAAAGTAGGACACAGCTCTTGGTTAGACACATTCCCTTCCCCAGTTGTGTGTTCTGCATACGCCGCCACTTCCCTGTAATGATCTGAGTCTCTGGTGGATAAACCAGGATATTTTGACCCAGATCCTCGGTTAGCAATAGCTGGCAGAGCCCTGCTGGCATCTCTGACGATTTCAGCGAACTTCAGACGCTCTCCTGGTCTCTGCTAGGAAATCGCAGCAATAATAATCAAATTTCTGATTATCCAAACTCCAATTTAAATTGGTGCAGAACCCAAAAGTTGGCTTGCAGAATTCTGTGTGCTCGGGCTCTGCCTGCCTCCGACACCTCAGCAGTGCCACTGTGCACCAGCACAGTTACAGGGATGTTTTTCTTTGAATTCCCTTGTTCTTCAGAATGCACATTTCAACACAAACGACACATTCATGCCGAGGATTCTGTGAAGAATTTCATGACACATTTAATAAGTAACATATGTAAGTCCTTCAGCACTACCCTCAGTCAGTGCTGGCTTAGACCTTCTTGTACCATTTGTGGTTCCTTTGGGATGGGAAAAAAAAATCTTTATTTTTTAAAAATAATTAGCACTGGCACAGCTGAAAACCTGTGATTGCAAGAGATGCTGATGGTTCTTATTGAATCACCCAAAATATCCCAAGCACTCCACAGGAGAACCATGTCCTGCCCCAGGAGATGAACCCATGGAGTGAGAGAGATTTTACACTGATCCAGGTTCCCCTGTTTATCCCTGTTCCCTGTTTATCCCTGCCTGCCTTTGGTATAACAACATGAAGGTAAAAGGTCACATTCCCCGCTGAGATACATTTTATATTTACTTTTTATTAAATAATTATGGCGTGGCATGAAGTTTAAATATTACAGGAGATAATCGAGTGGGAATTGAGCAGAGAAAACCCAGACCTGAGAATTTAGTCTTGGCTATACTTAGAATGTCTTTGCTCTCCACTGGGAGCCATTCTGGTTTGCTTAAGGAGTTTAATAACACACATTTCAACTGCCACAGGATCTGCATCCCGTTTGGGAAGAGGAGGGTTTTGGGGGGTGGGTTATTTTGTCAATAATCCTGAGAATTAGAGGCCAATTCTCTCAAGAGCCTAAACATCTTTTTATGCCATTTCTCTTCTTGATCACAAATCTTGTTCCACCCTGCTGCCATGGGCAGGCACAGCTCCCACTAGTCCTGGGTGCTCCAAGCCCTGTCCAGCCTGGCTTTGGACACTCCCAGGGATGCACAGCTTCTCTGGACACCCTGTGCCAGGGCCTCACCTCCCTCACAGGGAAGAATTTCTTCTGTAAATCTCACCTGAATTTCCCCTCTTTCAGTCCCAGCCCAGTGCTCCTTGTCCTGTCACTGCAGCTCTTGATGAAGGGCCCCTCTCTGGCTTTCCTGTCAGCCCCCTCAGATCCTGGAATTCTCTTTTTCCCCATGTCTCCCACGGGCTAAAGCAGTGACAGCAGGAAATGCTTTGTCACCTCAGCTTTTTTTCTGTCCAAGGGAATCACTCTTCCAATTTACAGAGCTCTCTGCATCCTTGTAAGTGTTGTTTCTCACGAGCAGAGAACAAGAGCCCCAATCTCCTTACAAGATTTAGCAAAGCAGCCCCTTCCCACCCCTGGATCCTGGCACGGAGCTGATCCAGCACAACCCAGAGCCCAGCCTCTCCCACACATGATTTTATATTGCTTTGCTCTGACAAGGTAACCCCTGGAGGATTTCTGCTCAGCAAGGAAAATTATGTTCCAAATCTCCCTGATATACACATTTCCAGGTTAGCATCTCGGTGACAAAGTAAATGCAGAGCTGTGATCAAAGCTGAGCTGGGAAAGCCTACAAGATGTGCCCTCAGCTGGCATAAACTGGTGTGTTATTAAAGCCAAGGGAGCTATAATGGAACCACTTACAGCAGCAGAGAATTTGAATTTGTGGCGTATTAAAAGCAGAATATGAGGCTACAGCAAGATCAGCAGCAGAGAGCAAATGTCTTTTTTATTCCAGGAGCAGCTGATGAAAGGAAAGCGTTTCAGAACAGGGGGGTGTGTGCAGCCTGGATCCTCACCAGGTGAAGGCACATGGGGGATAAATTTTGGGCGTGGTTTTAAGGACAGTTTATCCTTAGAAGGTCTTGTAGAGAAAGAGATAGGAGCCATTTTTTACTTGTTAGCTGGAAGTGCTGCAGAACTCACGGTTTGTGAGACTAATATAGATAAGAATTAAACATTTGAGTCCAAACATGAAACACCGTCTCGAGCATTTCAACCCAACTCTGGCAGAAAAGAAGCTAAAAACAAGAACCCCCCAGGCACCCACCTGTGTAAATGAACCTGCCCGGCGCTCCCTTGCAGAACTGTTTGGATTTGTAGGACAATGTCACTTCCACCACGCCGGGAATGTGCCGGGGAGGCGTCTGCACGCGGATGGCGTGAGGCGTGATCAGCTGCAACGGCAACGCGACAGGCACCGTCAGGGGCTGTTCTAATCTTTTCATCTTTTTTCTTCACTAGTTTTAATCTTTTTTCTTCTGAATTACAGAAGATTTTGGGTTGGAAGGACCCTAAAGATCATCCAGTCCCACCCTGGAGCGCCTTCCTCCATCCCAGATTGCTCCAAGTCCTGTTCAGCCTTGGGCACTTCCAGAGATGCTTCCACAACTTCTCTGTGCCAGGGCATCCCCATAAAAAATGTCATCCTCACCTCCAGCTCTACCCTTGTTCACTTTAAAACCATTTCCCCTTGTCCTGCCATCACAGGCCTTATTAAAAACTCTATTTTTCATTGTCACTATAGATCAGCAGAGGGATATACCTGGGTCAGTTCCTGGCCTCCAGGAGAGGATCACACATTTTAGGATAAATTATCATCAAGAAACTTGTACTGTTAAGCCCATTAATTGCTGGGCCCAGATGGATTTTTTTTTTCTCCTTCCCAAACTCAAACCCTTTCTTTATTCCTCTACCTTTGCTTATGTAAATAAACCTGTGTAAATAATAAACCCAGTGGAAAAATTGGTAGAGTCACATTCATTATATTCGTCAGTGGGCAAAAAAAGATGTGGGAATATCAAACATCTCCTTCAGCTCATATCAGGAGACAACTTCTAATAATTTCTTTGATTTAATTGACACCTGGAATTGTTCAGCTCCATTCTGGGTTATCAATAATAATATCAGAGAGCAAGGGAAACACAATTCCATGAACTCCCTTCACCTCTCTGTCCCACCTCACACCACAGCAAGGAACAAGAGCAGGGATTAACCCAGGCCAGGGAATTCTCCCCAGCTCCGGGGCAGGGGGGCAGCTGCACCCACCTCACCCCACACCAGCACAGTCCCAAAAATCCCCTGCAGCTGTACCCACCTCACTCCATGGTCCCAAACACCACCTGCAGCTGTACCCACCTCACTCCATGGTCCCAAACACCACCTGCAGCTGTACCCACCTCACCCCACACCCCCATGGTCCCAAACACTCCCTGCAGCTGTACCCACCTCACTCCACACCAGCATGGTCCCAAACACCACCTGCAGCCCGTCGAAGAAGTTGTCCCCGATGATGATCACCATGGCTCCGCCCGTGGTCCACCCCTCGCTGGGGCTGATGGCTTTGATGCAGGGCGTGGCTGCACAGGACAGAAAAAATCCCATCAAAACATCCTTTTAAGGGGTCTTTTTATTAATCACGCTCTACAGCTTTGAGGCTGTTTGCAGGCCTGGGTGTAAATCAATTCCTGTGAGCACCAAATATCCCAAATGATGCAAAACTGATGCAAAAATGATGCAAAAATCCCAAATGAGCTGCTCTCAGCTCCAGCCATCCACACCTGGGAATTCCTGAATTCCCGCTGCTGGCAGAGGCCTAGGACAAGTCCCTTCCAGCCATTCACCCATGAAGGCTGCTCACCACCCCACAAACCCCAGGATGTTGATAAATAAATAAAGAAAGGAGTGTTTTTCTGCCTTGCAAGTGTTAATTACTTGCCTATTCATTACTGGCACTTAACATCGTGTCATTAAAGCCTAATAGGCCAACTGTAGTGGGTGTAAAAAATGAAACGCTTAAATGGTTGTGCAGAGGCTGCTTAAAAAAACCCAAAATAATTCCCACTCATTAGCATATGATCCCACAGACACAAATCCTATGGAAAAAAAAGGCAGAGTCACATTCATTAAGTTTATCAATGGGTGAAATAAGATATGGGAATATCAAATGTCTCCTCCAATTCATATCAGGAGATGATTTCTAATAATTCTCTTGATTTTATAGAGTCAATTTTTTTTTATTATTTTTATTTCTCTCTTCCATATGTTCAAGGCCTCTGGACTCTGCATCCCATCAGGAACCCAATATGGTTTCCAGGCCATAACCAAAGTCAATCCATCACTCCATTCCCGATGTTGACAGGGTCAGAGGTGGAGGGGAACTTTGGCAGTGCTCCAAAAACATGAGACTCCTTTGAACAGCCAGTCAATCACATCCAATCAGTCAAGGAAAAACTGGATGGCTTCCTAGGCTAGGAATCCTGGGATTTTCCTTCTACCATTTCACTGCCCGCTGGGGGAGAATTAACACCACTCTGAATTCTTTACTGATTCAATCATTTTCTTCCAGTTCATTAATTCTTCTTTTAGGTTGATACAGGGCACAGTTAAGAAGCGGGGCAGCAAAACATTATAATGAAATAATATCCTTGCTTGTCTTTTCTACTAACATCACCAGCTCTTCTCACTTTCAGTGGCTGCAGGAGAGGGAAAAGCAGGCACTGATAGCATTTTCCAGCATTTTCCAGCATTTTTCCAGTTGTTTTCGAGCCTCACCGCCTGCGTGAGGGAGCTGGAATGTTTTGGGAACGAAGAGGGGAGAGGAGGGGCCGAAACGTTTTGAAACTTAACAGATACAAGGGTTTGTAATTGCTTGAATGCAGTCCCCAACCCATCCTGGAGCTGGCCATGAGTCTGGCTTAGCCAAACAAACTCCCATCAATTAGTGTCAGCTCCCTCTGCGCATCGTTAGGCTCCGTGCACAGTTTGTTTAAGGGAACCAGTGACACTTTTTCATACACATCTCGTGCTGGAACGGCTCTGTTTAACTAAGATGTCATCTCGCCTAATTTGCCTGAAATCAAATCTATCCCAGCTGAATGAGAGGGCTGAAATTTAGATAATACTTGGTGTTTTCTGTGTTTTTCATCCTCGCAGTACATACTAATTAATAAATTGCAGGGGGAGGGGGAGCTGGTCCCTTGGATGTGAGGAGGATCATATTTTGCATGCAGTAGACACTGTTTTCCTGCCTCTGCCTTCCCCAAACCCCCTGGGGCTCTGCAGTTCCCCCTTAGCTCTCCTTCCCTCCTGAAAACAAACAGAAATGGAGGAATGGGTAATTTCTGCTCTGCTCTCCAGACAGAACTCCCACCTTCCGAGGGGTCGAGTCTCCTCGCTCTCCTCCCGTGCTTGGAGTTGTTGTGCACAAACATGTTGTCAGACACTGCCAGCACGTGCCCGTCCACGTTCACTGTTGTCGATAGCACCACCTGGATATTTAGAAAGAGAAGGGGAAAAAAAGAAAAAACCAGCCAGGTAAATGATTTATTTGAAATTCCGCTCGTTAAGGATTAATTATTCAGCTCGGCCGAACCCTTGTTTTGCAAAATGGCAGCACACCCTGCAGGGGTTTATTGGGGAGGGGGGAAAATGTTTTTCAGCCTTCATTCAGTGCATTAATTGCATTTAACACAGCATCCTGTGGGTAGAAACCTCACTGTACAATGACCCAGCTCGTGCAGGGTGGAAACTCTGTGAAAGCAGGACCTGATATCGTGCCTGGTTTTGAGATGTGAGTCATGGCAAAAATCCTGAAAAAGTCCTGAAAAATCACCTGAGCCTGAGCACCCCAAACCAGGCAGCAGGTTTGAAACCTCAGCCCCCGTGACTGGGCTCCAACCTGAATTCTCAGAGGAAGTAACTGGATATGTTAATTAATCCCACTTCAGTTTTTACAGTATCCAAAGCTCTAAATCCCATCAACCCAGAAACATGTGCAGCTTCAAACCGCAAACTTTTGGGGAAAACAAACAGTGTTTAAACTCCCGAAAGAAGATGCCCTCTGACTGAGTGGTTTTGACCATCAGTTGGTGTTAACGAGCTTAATTCCACCCCACTGCCACACCTACAGTAAAGAACAGCCACGGAGAGTCAAACCCTGGATGTGTTCCTGGATTTTCACAGCCTCAGCTGTCACAGCCCAGGGAAGAGAATGTCAAGCTCTAATTGTTGATAAAACTCTCTTCAGCACAGAGCAGGAGAGACCTTGCCCTCCCCAGGCTTAAAGAACACTTTCCTTCTCGAGACAACTCTAATTCATTCCAAAAGGCTCTTGTCATCCTGTGCTCTTATACTTCCCAAGCATTCTTGTCACAGAATGTGTTGCTTTCTGTGTGCCAACTGATTTCCTCATTCCCATTAGGGTGTGGGGTGTGACTCCATCCAAAGGGAACGTTTCCCGCATGACATCGCTGAGCCCACTCAGATGCACTTCATTATTTTCCCTTAAACAATGGAAATAAATTTTAGTCTCTCACTGGCCAGCCCAGAGCACGCTGTGGCAAAGGGGAATAGGCCTGAATTATTCCAGTGTCTGGAATATTTACGACAAGTGTTTAAATTGCAACCAAATGTAAAAAAGAAAGGAAAAAAAAAAAAAAAGAGTGTGTCTTGTATATACAGTTACACTATGGAGTAGAGACATCTCTGAGCTCGCTCACACGAGTGGGATGAGTCCACACCCAGGGAGAGAGGACGGAGGCTTCAAGAGTTCCCACATGGAACAGAACCATGGGATGTCCTGAGTGGAAAAGGATCATCCAGCCCAGCCCCTGCCCTGCACAGACACCCCAAATCCCACCCTGGGCATCCCTGGCAGCGCTGTCCAAACCCTCCTGGAGCTCCGGCAGCCTCGGGGCTGTGCCCATTCCCTGGGGAGCTGTCCCAGAGCCTGTTCCAGCCTTTGGGGGAAGAATCTTTCCCTAAAACCCAACCTGCACTGTCCCAGAGCCTGTTCCAGCCTTTGGGGGAGGAATCTTTCCCTAAAACCCAACCTGCACTGTCCCAGAGCCTGTTCCAGCCTTTGGGGAAGAGTCTTTCCCTAAAACCCAACCTGCGCTGTCCCAGTGCCTGTTCCAGTCTTTAGGGGAAGAATCTTTCCCTAAAACCCAACCTGCACTGTCCCAGTGCCTGTTCCAGTCTTTGGGGGAAGAATCTTTCCCTAAAACCCAACCTGCACTGTCCCAGAGCCTGTTCCAGCCTTTGGGGGAGGAATCTTTCCCTAAAACCCAACCTGCACTGTCCCAGAGCCTGTTCCAGCCTTTGGGGAAGAATCTTTCCGTAAATTCCAACCTGCACCGTCCCAGAGCCTGTTCCAGCCTTTAGGGGAAGAGTCTTTCCCTAAAACCCAACCTGCGCTGTCCCAGTGCCTGTTCCAGTCTTTAGGGAAGAATCTTTCCCTAAAACCCAACCTGCACTGTCCCAGTGCCTGTTCCAGTCTTTGGGGGAAGAATCTTTCCCTAAAATCCAACCTGGCCCTCCCTTGGTGCAGCTCCAGCCCTTCCCTGGGTCCTGTCCCTGTCCCCGAGCAGAGCTCGGTGTTGGAGCCACCCTTTGGGCTGTGCACAGCACGGGAGCCACGTTTTGGTGAGAGAGGTAGAGACCCCCAAAGCAACGGCAGAGTAACGGCAAGAACCAGTCCAGAGGACAAGGGCTGAGCACTCTGTGCTCCCTGAGCCAGCAGGAATGGAAAATTCTAGACCTTCTGGACCTCTCTCCATGTGTGGTTCCATTTTTTTCCACCTCTCCCACCCATGACGGGAGGCCCAGAGCCGCTGGGCCTGTGACAGGACCCAGGGTGAATAAACCCCTGGGTTTTTACAGGTGTTTAATAAACACAGCACGCTCCTGGAGACAGGGCCAGATGCAAAGTTCAGATCTGGAGCAGAACCTTCTCAAGGTTTGGGGCCTTTTTGTGCTGTAACCTGAATTTCAGCAGAAATTGTCATTGCTACAGCACCACTACCCAACTCCTCATCCGTGGTGTGGAGAAAGGACACGTGAGATCATGGATGCCAAACTGACTGAACTTCTTCTCTTTGCCCCAGCCATTCCCTCCTGCCTGGTGGAGATCACAACACAATTGTTTTATTCTGGAGATTAAAATTCAGTGTTTTATGGATAAGAGGAGGGGGAATGCACATTCCACCATGGTCTCTAACTCCCAGGCCCTTCCCTTTCACAAGCCAACAGCTTTCCCCCAGTGAGTATTTCCTGGGTCACCAAGGGTGACCCTTTCCATCTGGAATCAATCAGTCAACTCCTGACAACTTCCTGAAACACCTCACTCCATTTCCTGTTCTCTCCCCCTTCCCTCTTTTCCCCCTGGTTTGCTTCACTCTTCAAAACTGCAGGCCACAGCAGCTTAATGTTAGAGGGTCAGACACAGTTAGACTCCAAAACACTACACAAGAACACCTTTGACCTTCAAAAATCTTTACATCTTAGCCAAACAAATCAAGGTCAACGTTTCTTGCCATTACCTTGTTAACCATTTCTATGCATTTTTTGCCAATACTCTCCTGAACACGTATTTATCAGCAACACTTGTTCTCCCAATGTCGTAAAATAGTCAAAAAAACCCCAACAAACCCTGTATTTAGTGCTGATGAAAGGTGATGTGCAAACTTCCCTGGAGATTTAAATTCTGACTTTTGCCCACAGAGCTGGGAAATGGTTCTGGGGAGTTTTTCTTTTCCTGCCCTGATGGCACCACTTCTTGTTTCTGATAATTTGGCTTCTCTGCCTGTTCTCAGTGGATGATCTCTCACCTAACACCGCTTGTTAATGCAAAATTCAATCCAAAGGGAATGACCTGAGAACAACAAAATAGGTCAGGTGGGCCGTGGATTCTGGTAACTGAGGCTGAGGGGCAAATTTTGGGCACAGACAGCATAAAATAGACAGATTTTGTGCCACCCAAAAGCTGGACCCAGCTGTAGGGGTTTCAGGGGTTTGAGAGATTTCAATAAAGACACAGAGGGGGCAATGTGTTATTCCCTCATCCTTCCAAGCACAGATCCCACCTCCCCCAGAGCACTGGGGGATCGGAGGGTTCTGAGCTGTTTTCACTCCTCGAGGTTCTCCCTGCCCATCTGCAGCGCTCTCCTCACCAGCTGAGAGGATCAGCGATTCCCCAGCAGCCCTGCAGAGACGCCAGGGCCGTATCTCCACGATATTTTGGTTTCCCAGGTGAATTTCTGAAATGCAATCCTGGCTCAGAACCCGCGGGGAGGGTTCACCTCCCGTGACACCCAGCCAAAGCGTCTTTAGCACGTTCAACTCGGCTCCTGCGAGCTGCCCTGCCCCTCCTTCACCTCCCTGACAGCTCTGGGGTTGTTTCTTTACAAACACAACTGCAAATTTCCCTCCCCAGCTATGGCATATCAGTGTTTTTATATTCTAAAGTGTGCTGCTCTCCGGATCACGGATATGCAAATCCATCCACATCCCCAGATTTAAAATCTGTATCGGTCACAGACACCTATTTAGACATATGGTACAAACATTCCAGGCATACAGGATTTACTTACATGTAACATATCTCATCACTGTGTAAATGATCTCTCTCAAAAAATTCCTGTTACCATTCCAAGTGTGGAAAAAATTCTTTATGACATCGTACATCTGGAAACAATATTGCAATTCCTGATGCACTTTCCCTTACAACTCTCTAGTCACAGCACCGTGTTAACTTTTCAAAAAAAAAAAAAAACAACCTGCTATGAGGATTTATTATTATTATTATTATTATTGTTGTTGTTGTTATTATTATTATTATTATTTTCTTCCAGCTGAGTGGAAGGAAAGATGTCAGGCCTCATCCTGCTGCCTGGATTTGGGCAGGGCTCCCACTGATGTCAACAGGAATTTTGGTTTTGGGAGTAACACAGGAGGAGAGGCTGGATGTGATGGGTTTGCTTCAGAGTTGGATTGGGAATGAGATAAACAATGTGGATAAATGCCAGCAGCCTCACTCTGCTCAAAACTTCCATGGAATTCTTTGGGAAATCCTGCCCAGGAGCCTGAGCCTGCAAACTGGGGGCTGCCAGGGCAAACTTGGCCTTCACCCCGGGGGATGTGAAGGTTTTTGGGGCACAGGGCTTGGACATCACTCCCGGGTCACTGACACCTTTTCTCCTGCCCTTTTCCACAGCCAAACCACGGAGCTGCTTCCAGAAAATCCTTTGCATCCATTCCCACCTCCTGCCTTTGACACTTGTTTTAAAGCCTGATGATGAGGGAATTTATGGCTTACAGCCTTAATTTATTCCTAGTCAGTTTATAGTTAACATTAGCTTTAAAATTATTTTTTCCCTTCCTGAACCTACCTGAGGGTCATTTCAGAGAGCAGCTCCATCCCTCCTCAGTGCAAGCAATTGAGCCAAGCTCTTGTCCAGCCCCTGTCCCCTTCATGACCCATTCCTGCACCTCTCCCAACGTCATTTTGCTCTCTTTTGGCTGGAGTTAATCCAGTGTATTGTACCCAAACAAAAACCAGAGGGGCTCAATGCAACAAATCCCCTTTTTTTTCCTGCTGGCAGTGTGAGACAGAGTGGATCTCATCTGGGGCTGGATTTTAATGGCTCTGGGAGCTCTCTTTCCCCATGGATATTTGCCCTTCAAATCCCAGCACATTGAGCTCCTTCAGTGCTTTTTCTCTTACAATTGAGTCAGTCCTTCCCTCACTCACACAGAATCTAAAATAACCTCCCCTTCGGTTGGGTCAGTCAGCTCCTGATGAGGAAATCTGCCCCCTCCAGTAACGGGTTCTGCTGGCACCAGCTGCATTTCTTTTGCAATCTATACCTGGGCAATTAGTCCCCTCTAATGATTATTCCATGTAGATTCACCTCCAGTGCAGTGATCCCTGCCCGCATCCCAGCCCGACCACGGGGGTCTCTGGAATTCCCCACCAACCTGAGCAGGATTCCCACTCACAGCAGTTGTGTTTTATCCAATTTTTTTTGCTCCCTGCAGCCTCCATTCCTAACTCCCGCTATCATCCCAGCCCTCCTCCTCATTTTCCGTCTCCCTGAGTGCCCCAGAGCCCTCAGAGCTGTGGATCAGGGGGAGCTGGGTGAAATCCCAGCCCCAGCCAGCCTTGCTCACGTGCCTGATGATGAACTGATCCAACCACTGCGGGGTCAGCAGGGAAACCTCCCCAGGGATGCACCTTGTTATTTTTCCTTTCTCTCCCTCCCCAGAGCATCTCGAGGAGGGGGGGATACCTGCCAGGAAACGTTCCATGTCATGTTTTCTGCTGAAAACAGAGGGCAGTCACTGACCTTTCTCTTTCAGCTCCTAAGAACAGGACTTTGGTTCAAAGCTGGCCACTGTTGGTACCGATTTCTGCTGCCTCTGCCCCTCCCTGGCACTGCAGGACCTGTTTAATCCCTCTGCTCCTGCAGGGAGCAGAATTCCCAACCAACAGGAGCCTGATGTGGGAGCAGCAGGTCTCAGCTGAAGCATTTCAGCTCATCTCAATTCCACAGAATGGTTGTTCCCCTTCACACACCGGTCGTTACCATTAAAGAATCATTGGGCTTCAATCGGGTTCTGCAGGAGAATTCCTCGTTAAATGGAGGGGTATAGCTTTTATTTTATTTTTATTTTATTTTAAGTTCCATTCCTGGGAGGATCCCTCACTGAGAACACAGCCCTGCCTAACAATACCTGTGTAAACTGAATTTGCAGGGGAGCTGAACTCCAACCCTGTGTTTGAATAGTTGATTTTAGGATGATTTTTGCCTCAGTTTCCCACCCACAGGCTTTACTTGGAAATATTTTCATTGATAAATAACTAATATTTGCTTCAGTTAAATTCACAAGGACACATTGCTCGATCTCTGTGGGTCTGGGGCAGCCATCAAATAAAATGAAAATATCCCTTAGTTCTAGAAATATTCCCTCTCCTTTAGTTCTACAAAGATTCTCTTTCCCTGCTTTAGCCATTGACAGACATTCAAGTGGTGATTCACAATAAAATCATGTTACTGCAGGGGAAAAAAAAACTAAAATAAAGATCACACATTCCTTAACTTCTGATGTAAAACATGCACAACAGCACAAAATCATTGCATTTGGTTAAAAAAAAAGGAAAGCAAGAGAGTTTAATTGTATTTTTGAAGCTCTACTTAATATCAAAGCAAATTTCCAACAGTCCATGGGATCACAAAGCAGCTGGTGTTGCTCTCCAAACTAAAGAATTATAATAATAAAAAACCCCACAACTCTTCAGGCATCTGGAGCTGCATTAAAATATTAAAATTACAAGACAGTGTTAATGTAACCTTTCCTCCCCTTTCTCTCCCCCACCCCCCTTTTATTTTTTTAATGATACAGGTGAAACCAAACATTTAATTTAATATAATAATGTATTACCAGTGTAGTTTGAACCATCTAAATCTTATAATTCTGGGAGTGAGGCCATCCCAGGGCCTTGGAGCTTTGGGAAGAGCCCAACCAAGCCCAAACTGTGCAGCCTCACACCCATCTCTAATCAGAAGCATTAGCCTGACATTTTTCCAGGCATGAGAAATCGTTGTTCTGGGCTGGAAAACGCAGTAGGATGCGTTGTAAGGCAGAATTTGCACATCTCTTATTTGTATTTTGTCTCATCAACAAAACCTCAGGCCTGGGCTTTCATTCAGAGCAAAAATGGTGTTGGGTGAGACCCTTTCAGGCCCAGGCTTCAGTATTTTTATTTCATTCAATATTCAGTATTTTAAATCATATTTCACAATGAGAACTTGGATTCTCTCTGCTGTTTTGTTCAATAACCACAGGAGAAAAGGAGAATCCTCCTGTGAAATGGAGCCAAAATATCTCCCATGCAGGGGAGCTGCCAGGTGGATGGGCTGAGGAATGAAGGAATTCCATCCCCATCCACGGGGTCCTGCAGGATTGGGTTGAGTTTCCCTGTCCAAGATTTCCCTGTCCAAGATTTCCCTGTCCAAGATTTCCCTGTCCAAGTTTTCCCTGTCCAAGATTTCCCTATCCAAGATTTCCCTGTCCAAGGTTTCCCTGTTTAAGGTTTCCCTATCCAAGATTTCCCTATCCAAGATTTCCCTGTCCAAGTTTTCCCTGTCCAAGATTTCCCTGTCCAAGGTTTCCCTGTTTAAGGTTTCCCTATCCAAGATTTCCCTGTTTGAGGTTTCCCTGTCCAAGATTTCCCTGTCCAAGATTTCCCTGTCCAAGGTTTCCCTGTTTAAGGTTTCCCTATCCAAGATTTCCCTGTTTGAGGTTTCCCTGTCCAAGATTTCCCTGTCCAAGTTTTCCCTGTCCAAGATTTCCCTATCCAAATTTTCCCTGTCCAAGGTTTCCCTGTCCAAGATTTCCCTGTTTAAGATTTCCCTATCCAAGATTTCCCTGTTTAAGATTTCCCTGTCCAAGATTTCCCTGTCCAAGATTTCCCTGTCCAAGATTTCCCTGTCCAAGGTTTCCCTGTCCAAGGTTCCCTGGACATCCGAGGCTGTTGGGCTCTGTCACGTCCCCACTGGGGTGAGGTGACACCAAGAACTGAGAGATTTCTGCCCCCTAAACCCAAAAAAAGTTAGATCCAAACTCCTCCTGCAGCTCAGCATCGGATGGAAATCCACGATTTCAGGATTTTTTTGCAGGGGTTTGAAATCAGAGCTGAATTTCTCCAATATCCCGCTGCTTTTGGGTCCAGATTTTCTCTTTTGGCAGATATAACCAATATTCTGTGTATTCTGGCAGTGCCTCAGGTCCCCAGGTGTTCATCAGGAGAGCCCTGGGCACAATTTTTTACAAGCTCAGAACAAAACCCCCCCAAAAAAAGGAGATTATTTATGTTTTCTGCCACTCCACAATCAGCTCTCCTCGCCGGCTCCAAGAGCCAACAAGATGTGTTTACATGCTGTAAAAGAGTTTTTTTTTTTGCTTTCCAGATTTTTTTTAACATTCTTGGCAGATGATGAGTAATTGCTGGTTTTTTCTCTATGGAAATTGCCACTTGAAAGAAACCTCAGTATAAATTCCCTGACAATGAGCACCTCTTTTTTTTCTCATGTCTTATCATCTCTAAAAAACACAGAGTGAAGAAGTCACTGCAGCCTCTTTAAACTACTGGTGAAAAAAATTAAGTTGGTCAGGAATTATTTTTAAATTTCTTCATGCTCCAAACAAAAAGCTAATTTTTTTTTTTTTTTTTTGCCTGCATTTCTTTAACAGAAGCTTTTGTTTTGCAGGATTTCTCATCAAAGTTGAAACGTGTTGGGTTTTTTTTTTTAATTATTAAATTTTTCATTGCTAGCAGGAGGAAGAAAAATAAAATCACTTTTTCTATGAGAACACGTTTTGATGGAAAGTCTGAAGCAACTCTGTAAACTCCTGTGGAGTTTTAACTCCAATTATAAATGAGGAAAGTGAAAATGAAAATGAAATACGAAGCCATGGAGCATCAAGTACCAAACCTCTGGGTGTTGAGGATCCCCAGGAAAACCACACATCCCTCAGTGAGCTAAAATCCAATTTTTACTGGAGAAATTGGAAACTGAACTAGAAACCAGTTTCAGATGATGACCTTGCCAATGAACTAGATATTTTGGAAAAATAGAACTGTGAAAGATGTGTTGTGGCAAACCCACGTGGGGAATTTTAAAATGATGGACTTAAAGGCATTAACAGCATTGTGTGGCAAAAGCTGATTGGCCAAAAAACACTTTAATGTTTTGTAATTAGGAAATAGTTCATCTTCTGATTGTGATGGTGTGAATGGTAACATCTGTCCTTTCCTTTCCTTTCCTTTCCTTTCCTTTCCTTTCCTTTCCTTTCCTTTCCTTTCCTTTCCTTTCCTTTCCTTTCCTTTCCTTTCCTTTCCTTTCCTTTCCTTTCCTTTCCTTTCCTTTCCTTTCCT